>NC_047091.1:130605454-131230454 GCF_902459505.1 Geotrypetes seraphini
TAGAAATAATAAATAGTAGTAGTAATACTGGTCATGGGACCAGAACGTGACGTCAGAAGGGAGCCGAGGCCGGTGAACATGTCAAGAGATACACGAGGCCAGGGGGGTGCTCAAGCAGTGGGGAAGGGGGGGAGGGGCATTGAAGCGGCGGGTAAGAGTGGGGAGGTGCATGGTGTGGTGATGCCAGGCGCCACTGCCCTGGGCGACAACCTCCCTCGCTACACCACTGCTTCTAGGTGCAGGGAAAAGGGAGGGGGTCGGGTGAGGTAAAGTGTGCATGAAGGTATGCTCAGATTTCTTCCTACTGGTGGAATCACTTGGCTTTTCTTCTCCTAGTTTTCCTCTCATGAAAGCTGAGGTGAACTGAGGTATCATAAGTGAGAGGAAGGCTTAGAGCGAGAAAGCCCTCAGACAAGTGTGACACGCTGCTAATGAGCGAGACTTGGGCATCTCAGCATTCAGGCTTTTAAAAGTGTGGATCTGGATGAATCATTGAACATAAGAACATAAGAATAGCTTTACTGGGTCAGACCAATAGTCCATCAAGCCCAGTAGCCCATTCTCACGGTGGCTAATCCAGGTCACCAGTACCTGGCCAAAACCAAAGGAGTAGCAATATTCCATGCTACCAATCCAGGGCAAGCATGTCTTTCTCAATAACAGATATAGACTTTTCCTCCAGGAAATTGTTCAAACCTTTTTTAAAACCAGCTACGCTATCCGCTCTTACCACAACCTCTGGCAATGCGTTCCAGAGTTTAACTATTTTCTGAATGAAAAAAATTTCCTCCTATTGGTTTTAAAAGTATTTCTCTGTAACTTCATCGAGTGTCCCCTAGTCTTTGTAATTTTTGACGGAGTGAAAAATCGATCCACTCGAACCCGTTCTACTCCACTCAGGATTATATAGATCTGGATCTGGATGAGCCTTTTTGTGTCCTATTGACAGGTTATTGTGCAACGTTGCCTCTCGGCAAAGAACATGTCCCATGTGAAAGCAGGATGCATCATGTGTGGCTATCTGAAGCTGCTGCCCATGTTCCTAATGGTTTTTCCTGGGATGATTAGTCGCATTATTTATACAGGTGAGTCTGGTCTCATACATGTTCTGAATCAGTGACGTGCTGCCAATTTCTTATCCAGAGCAATTTTTAATTCTATCTTTTCATAAAAAGACAAAGTCATATTAATATAGACAGGTTACTTGTTATATTACAAAATATTTGGCGGAACTGTCTGAAGAACAGGAGACCTGTAAATAAAGGTTTATTTATTAAATCTGTACCGGCATAGGAGAGGGTGTGGCACGGTCCAGAGTCACTCAGAGTGGTGAAAGTGAATCAAAAACACTTTGATTTACAGTATATTCATAAGTAGGTAAAGCCTGTTTCCTTCATAGATTGGATAAACTTAAGAGCCAAAGTCTTTTAAAGTTCATTTAATAATTTTCCTGCACTACCTTTATCTTAAAGGTTAATCAAGAGCAAGGTTCTAAGGTCTATATGAATTAAGCTTCTGCTGCTTAAAAATATGTGCCTCTTGATACATTGAACTGGTGCAGCTTGTGGCCATGCCAAAAATTGAGGAAACTTAGAAACATTTGGAAACCCTAACCATGAGATCACTGAAAGAAACAAGAGCTAAACTGAGGTGATCCAGCAAACAAAACCAAATTTAAACATGCTACTCCCACAAAGACCTCATGGAAAGAAAACCTAGGGTTAGATTCTATGGATCTGATATTCAGACTGTGGGATGCAGCCTGGCTACCTCCTGCGGTTTACAGCGATCTTGGATATTCAATGCCAGAGCTGTATCCAGCCACTGGCATTGTATATGCGGGTCAAGATTCACCTCAGATTTAGCCAGCCAAAGCCCATTTTCAGTGGCTGGCCAGCTAAGGCAAAGTGGTGAAAGACAGAACTGCTTTTTAAGTGGGCCTATCTAGCCACAAGTCTTAGCCCGCCAGCCACCTGAACATTGGCGGTGACTGGCTATGTCATGCCGGTTCCCGGCCAATTCAGTGAATAGGACATTCAGCAGGAGATAGCCAGTTGCAGATTCAAACCCAACGCTGCTCCTTGTGACCCTGAGCAAGTCACTAACACTTCATTGTCCCAGGTACGTTAATCATATTGTGAGCCCACCGGGACAGATAGGGATAAATACTTGAGTACTTGAATGTAAACCACTTAGGCTCCATGAAAAAAAAAGTGGAATTGAGTGGCAACTGTGGGAAATCCCACTCGTGTATTGTACTACTTTAGAAAGCTCTGAAAGCATTCTCTGTCTGGCCTGGGCACCATCAGATGATGTCAACCACTTATGAAGACTGTAAACCTCAGAGAAAATCCAGCTCGCTGCAGGAGAACATAACATAAGAACATAAGAACTGCCATCTCCGGATCAGACCCATGGTCCATCGAGTCCGGCGATCCGCACACGCGGAGGCCCAGTCAGGTATACACCTGATGTAGTTTTAGTCACCCATATCCCTCTATGCCTCTCGTAAGGAGATGTGCATCTAATTTGCCTTTGAATCCTAGCACAGTGGATTCCTTAATAACCTCCTTTGGGAGAGCATTCCAAGCGTCCACCACTCGCTGTGTAAAGCAGAACTTCCTGACATTTGTCCTGGACTTGTCCCCCCCTTAGAGAAAATGGATAGAATGTGATTCTGGATGTCTTACTGGGGGAGAGATGTATGCCATCTGTGAAGTGGTAACCATTTATTACCAGCTTCTGTGGATGCAGGAGGAGGGAGCCACTGCTCCCAAAAGGGGGGGAGGGGTTATTTTAAAGTGGACCATGCTTTTGGAAGCAACCAAGGATGGGAGTACAGCAGAAATGATATTGAATGTCACTAGCCTCAACCCATTGCAAAAAGAGGGTGAGGAAAGGTGAGTTCTTTTTTTGTTATTGATGTTTTTGCTACTGTACTTAATATATATGATGGTGAACTTTGAAAATGTGTTTTCATGTTGTAAACTGCCTTGAGTCCTTTTGGACAAGGGCAACAGAGGCACCAAAAATATAAATGCTGCATGGCAGGACTGAGGTGCATTGGCAGAGCTGTGTCAGTACTCAAATAGCAGGGGCTGCTGCCTGGCAGGAGTAGGGTGCATTGGCAGAACTTTGTGTTGTTTTTTTACAGATGTGAGCAAGTACAGCATACAGAAAGGAATCAAAATATACAGAAAAAAGTCAACGACACCCACAAAAGAGTGCACATGCCAATAGAAATGGGAGAGATGATTTTTTTACATTACATTAGTGATTTCTATTCCGCCATTACCTTGCGGTTCAAGGCGGATTACATAAGATTTACCAGGAGGTTACAAGAATTGTAGCTTTACTTAAGAGTTGTCATAGGGATTACATATGAATTACCTAAGAGATTGTTGGGAACTTGAGGTGATATATGTTGGGTAGTTAAAAACTTTTTAGATTTGAAAGGGGTAAGAGAGTGAGGTGGTGGAGTTTGGGAAGGAACTGGTCTTATTATATAGGTTTTATGTATTTTTTGAAGAGTAGGGTTTTAGTTTCTTTCTTGAAGGTTTTGTAGTCTGTGGTCAAAGATAGCAGATTGATGATTTGCCTGTCTAGTTTTGCTGGTTTGGTGGCTATTAGATTAGTTTTCTTCGTTTGACATTTTTGGTTGGTGGGTATGTGAATAGTGAGTGGGTTCTCTTGTGTCTGGTTGAGGTGGATTGAGTTAGTCGGTTGTTCCAGTAGGATGGGATTTCTCCATTAATCGCTTTGAATAGTAGGCAGTAGAATTTGAAGTGTACTCTTCCTTGAATTGGTAGCCAGTGTGTGTCGTGGTATGCTTCTGTTATGTTATGAATATTTTTTTAATGAGTAGATGAGTCTTAAGGCTATATTTTGTATTGTTTGTACCGTATTTTCACGCATATAACGCGCGCGTTATACGCGTTTTTACCTACCGCGCATACCCCTCGCGCGTTATATGCGTGAGCGCGGTATACAAAAGTTTTAAAACATAGTTCCCACCCCGCCCGACGCCCGATTCACCCCCCCCAGCAGGACCGCTCGCACCCCCACCCCGAACGACCGCTCGCACGCGCTCCCACCCGCACCCGCATCCACGATCGGAGCAAGAGGGAGCCCAAGCCCTCTTGCCCGGCCGACTCCCCGACGTCCGATACATCCCCCCCCCCCGGCAGGACCACTCGCACCCCTACCCCGAAGGACCGCCGACTTCCCGACAATATCGGGCCAGAAGGGAGCCCAAACCCTCCTGGCCACGGCGACCCCCTAACCCCACCCCGCACTACATTACGGGCAGGAGGGATCCCAGGCCCTCCTGCCCTCGATGCAAACCCCCCTCCCCCCCAACGACGGCCCCCCCCAAGAACCTCCGACCGCCCCCCCAGCCGACCCGCGACCCCCCTGGCGACCCCCACGACCCCCCCACCCCCCTTCCCCGTACCTTTGGTAGTTGGGCCAGAAGGGAGCCCAAACCCTCCTGGCCACGGCGACCCCCTAACCCCACCCCGCACTACATTACGGGCAGGAGGGATCCCAGGCCCTCCTGCCCTCGACGCAAACCCCCCTCCCCCCCAACGACCGCCCCCCCCAAGAACCTCCGACCGCCCCCCCAGCCGACCCGCGATCCCCCTGGCGACCCCCACGACCCCCCCACCCCCCTTCCCCGTACCTTTGGTAGTTGGCTGGACAGACGGGAGCCAAACCCGCCTGTCCAGCAGGCAGCCAACGAAGGAATGAGGCCGGATTGGCCCATCCATCCTAAAGCTCCGCCTACTGGTGGGGCCTAAGGCGCGTGGGCCAATCAGAATAGGCCCTGGAGCCTTAGGTCCCACCTGGGGGCGCGGCCTGAGGCACATGGGCCCAACCCGACCATGTGCCTCAGGCCGCGCCCCCAGGTGGGACCTAAGGCTCCAGGGCCTATTCTGATTGGCCCACGCGCCTTAGGCCCCACCAGTAGGCGGAGCTTTAGGATGGATGGGCCAATCCGGCCTCATTCCTTCGTTGGCTGCCTGCCGGACAGGCGGGTTTGGCTCCCGTCTGTCCGGCCAACTACCAAAGGTACGGGGAAGGGGGGTGGGGGGGTCGTGGGGGTCGCCAGGGGGGTCGCGGGTCGGCTGGGGGGGCAGTCGGAGGTTCTTGGGGGGGGCGGTCGTTGGGGGGGAGGGGGGTTTGCGTCGAGGGCAGGAGGGCCTGGGATCCCTCCTGCCCGTAATGTAGTGCGGGGTGGGGTTAGGGGGTCGCCGTGGCCAGGAGGGTTTGGGCTCCCTTCTGGCCCAACTACCAAAGGTACGGGGAAGGGGGGTGGGGGGGTCGTGGGGGTCGCCAGGGGGGTCGCGGGTCGGCTGGGGGGGCGGTCGGAGGTTCTTGGGGGGGGCGGTCATTGGGGGGAGGGGGTTTGCGTCGAGGGCAGGAGGGCCTGGGATCCCTCCTGCCCGTAATGTAGTGCGGGGTGGGGTTAGGGGGTCGCCGTGGCCAGGAGGATTTGGGCTCCCTCCTGGCCCGATATTGTTGGGGAGTTGGCGGTCCTTCGGGGGGAGGGATGTATCGGACGTCGGGGGGGCATCAGGCTTTCAGGATGGGGACAGACCTTCAAGGGGGGACAGTGCACGGAAGTCAGGGGGGGTGAACGGAGAGTCGGGACAGCGCACGGAAAGTCAGGGCGGGCGAAAGGAGCGTCGGGCAGCATGCGCGGTATACCCGTGAGCGCGGTATACCAAAGTTTTTGTACATATCATCGTGATTTCTGCGCGCTATACCCGTGTGCGCGTTTTATACGGGTGCGCGTTATTTGCGTGAAAATACGGTAATTGCTTTATCATGGTCGCTGGGCAGGGGAGGTATAGTATATTGCAGTAGTCTATTAGTCCAAGGATAAGAGATTGTACCAAAAGTTGGAATTGTTTCCTGTCGAAGAATTTTCGGATATGTCTTAGGTTTCTCATAGTCATAAATGATGCTTTTATAATTTTGTTGATTTGAGCTTGCATGGTACAGCTTCTGTCAATCAGTACTCCAAGAAGTTTTAGTGTGGGTTAAAGAATCATCTGTCCCAGTTCTATTGGCATGTGCACTCTTTGTGGGTGTACAGATGTGAGCAAAACAGATGCAAGCTACCTCATAAGGTGTCAGGTACTGTAGCTTGCTTGGTATAGGATCAATGTCCAGGATTGCTCTTTCTAACTTTGGTGCTTCTTCTTTAGATGAAGTGGCATGTGTGTCACCTACAGTATGCAAGGAGTATTGTGGCACTGAAGTCGGTTGCACAAATTTTGCCTATCCAAAAATGGTGGTTGACTTAATGCCAGATGGTAAGAGACTGATGCCTGTGCCCGAGTCCAAACCTTAATCTATTTTTTTTTCCAGGGATTACAATCCAATAAAGCGAGAACATAAAAGTTGCTACATTGGGTCAGACCGAAAATCCATTTAGCTCAGTATCCTGCTTCCAACAGTGGCCAGTCTGAGTCACAAGTACTGTACCTGGAAGAGTCCCCAAAGCAGGAAAATCAATAATAAATAGTAGTAGTAGTATAAAATACGCACAATGAACACCAAAACTTCTGCAACACTTCCGCTGTGTTTTGAGCAAAATGAGGATGCATGTATCATGCAGCAGACACACTCCCTTAGTAAGCAGACCTTGCCAACGCTTCTGTACAGCTCGCTGTAACTTTTTGAAGGTTTCTCAGTACCTTTGTGCATTTATGGATTCTGCTTGAGGCAGGAAATCAATCAAGAGAATGACTTTCTGGTCCCAAATCACCGTTGCAGTTCCAGTTCTTCTGTGATGGCAGACCTGCGTCCAGATCTTGCTTCATTGTGCAAGTTTGTTCTCCCTTCATTAAACAACTGACACCATTTCCGTACATTTGTCTCATTCATTACACCTTCACCATAAACTTCAATTAGCTGTCGATAAATTTCTGCTGGGCGAATGGTCTTAGCATTTAAAAAACAAATCACCAATTGCACCTCACAACTGGAGGATTGATGATAGACATGGTTGCTGAAATATCTCTGTAAAATTATAACTGATGCACTAAAAAGCTTGGCACTGATAGGCAGGATTACAGACATATTCCCTACAATGTTCCAGTCCAAAGCGCCTACTTGGGTTGTTAATATATGCAAACGATTCTTACTTCAAAAATGGTCCTTGTATATTATTTATTAGGAGACTTGCTATACTGCCTTTCCAAAGGTCGAAGCGGAGTACAGACTAATCAATAAAAAGGAAAAGGAATACCAATTAAGAAAGGACAGACACAAACATTACCAAAAGGCACAATCATTCCAAAAAAACTCCATGTACAGCAAGTCTTTTATAAAATAGTACTACAGTTTTCCAATCTAAACGCCCTATACAAATTTTGGCTGCTATTATGATGTGTATGGAAAGACTGTTTCCTTTGTCATTATGCTTTTTGGGGGATAAATTCACCCCTACTAGTTTTCTTGGTTGCTGTGACGCATCCGAAGCATGGTTTGGAGTACATGACCATTGGAAGTCTATTATAGAAACACGATCAAGAGAATCAGTAGGAACTATCAGAGGATGAATTAATAGTTCATGCTTTCAATTTTAGGTTTGAGAGGTCTGATGCTCTCAGTCATGTTGGCATCTCTGATGAGCTCCCTGACTTCCATCTTTAACAGTGCCAGCACTCTCTTCACTATGGACATTTACACCAAAATCCGATCCAAGGCATCTGAGAAAGAGCTCATGATAGCTGGAAGGTAATGAAATATTTTATTCCATCTAATAACTGTTGTATATTCGCAAATAGCCATGTTATACTTCCAGTCAAATGCAGGTCAGCAATGCCTTAAAGATGTTGCTCTTTCTATAGAGCTCTAGGGATAACATACTAGGGCAGGGGTAGGCAATTCCAGTCCTCGAGAGCCGGAGCCAGGCCAGGTTTTCAGGATATCCACAATAAATATGCATGAGCTAGATTTGCATCTCAAGGAAGCAGTGCATGCAAATCCATCTCATACATATTCATTGTGGATATCCTGAAAACCTGACCTGGCTCCAGCTCTTGAGGACCAGAATTGCCTACCCCTGTATTAGGGCATCTCTCGCTTGGTTTGGTGCACCCTTTTGTGGGTCTTTCCTGTGCACTAAGGCTATCTCTACTACAGCTAGAAAATAGCCCATTTTCCAAAGTAATGGATGGATGATGCCACCAAGTCAGGTACCTACCCCTAGCAACACCCATTGAGAAATCTACAGCACCTAGTATTCTCAGGTGGCCTCCCATCCAGGTACTAGCCAGGCCTGTTCCTGCTTAGCTTCCAATGGTACAAGTAGGCCTACCCAGAGAAGCCAGGCCATAGGCTTCCAAGCTAATGGCCACATGCTAATGTTGCCTTTATTGCACGACCATTATTAACCATTGACAAATGAGCCATTACTGACATCAATTTTATAGGCAATGTAATGATCCTTGTAGATTCCCTCTACAAAGGGTCTGGGGTGTCTTCTAGCTGCAGTTACAACCGCCCTCCCTGTTCTCTGCAGGACATCCTTTAAAACATCAGTGTTCTGCAAGAAAGGTTGTAATCCACTGAGTCTTTGCGATTCTCTGAGCAATACAGTTCAGTCCAGGGCTTTAAATTAGGCCGTTCTTCCCTTTAAATTAGTAGGGTCCAACAAGAAGCATTGTAATCCACAGAACCTTTATAATTCCCTGAGCAATACAATTCAATACATATCTCAAAAAACGATATAGTGGAATTAGAAAAGGTACAGAGGAGGGTAACAAAAATTATAAAAGGGATGAGATGACTTCCCTATGAGGAAAGGCTAAAGCGGCTAGGGCTCTTCAGCCTGGAAAAGAGACAGGGGAGATATGATAAAAGTCTATAAAATATTGAGTGGAGTGGAACGAGTAGATGCGAATCGCTTGTTTACTCTTTCCAAAAATACTAGGACTACAGGGCAAAAACAAATCGGAGAAAATATGACTTCACTCAAGGGGTAATTAAACTCTGGAATTCATTGCCAGAGAATGTAGTGAAAGCAGTTAGCTTAGCAGGATTTAAAAATGGTTTGGATAATTTCCTATTAGAGAAGTCCATAAGCCATTATTAAGATGGCTTGGGGAACTCCACTGCTTATTCCTAGGATAAGCATCATATGTTTTCAGCCTAACCAACTTCCTAAATTCTCAGCATTATTTTGCCACTGTAACTGAAGAGAGTGTTATTTTGTTTTGCAACTTGCCAATTTGCAGAATTCTAATGCTATGTTTTGATATTGTTTCGGGTCATTGATTGAACCATATCAGCGAAAAGTATGGAATTTTCAAGTGTAGAGCTCTGAGTCATGTCGTTCCTATTCCTGCAGAAGAAAACTCCAAAGGAACTCCATAAATGCATGATGCAAACTTTGAGTGACAAATGCCCATCATACTCCACAGTGAAGAAATGGTGTGCAAATTTTCAGCATGGAGATTTCAAGACCGAAGATGTAGCAAGGTCTGAGAGGCCTCAAATGGTGTCAAATCCTGAGATTGTTGTCCATGTCCATGCCCATGATTTTGGCAGATCAGTGAATATCAACTAAAACAATTGTTGAGACACTACAGATATCCAGGGAACGTGTTAGGTGTATAATCCATGAACAGCTGAGTATGCAGAAGCTGTCAGCCAAGTGGGTGCCAAATGTTTGAATGCTGGTGAGAAACGACATCGAGTGGACACTTCCAAGTTGATTTTGAAGCATTTTCAGCAAGCTGGTGCCAACCTTTTGGAATGACTAGTTACTGTTGATGAAACATGGTTACACCACTATGATCCTCAGACAAAACAACAGTCCATGCAATGGCGGCACTCAGATTCTCCAAGGCCAAAGGAAATTCAAGCCCCAAAAGTCAGCAGGAAAGTTCATGGCCACAGTGTTTTTGGATCAGGAAGATGTTGTAATGACTGACTATCTTCAAAGGAGCCAAACAGTTAATGCAGAATACTACTATAACATGCTGTGCCGATTAAAGGAGACATTGAAAGAAAAAAGGAGAGGGAAGCTGCAAAAAGGAGTTCTCTTTTTTGCAAGACAATGCCTGCTCACAAGGCTGGCAAAACGATGGGTGTTTTGATGCAGTTGGGGTTTCAGTGCAAAGACCATCCACTCTACTCAACAAATCTTACACCATTTGACTATTTTCTGTTTCCAAATCTTAAAAAAAGTTTGAAAGGGCACCAGTTTTTGAGTGATTCATAGGTGATTGCAGTAGCAGATTAGTATTTCAGACACAATGTGCCAAGTGTGTTGAACTTAGGAGTGAATATGTGGAATAACTTGTAAGTTTCATGGCTCCATATCATTCTCTTCTTGGTTGGGCTGAGAACTTTCAGCACCCCCTCGAACAATCTGGTTTTCTCCTTGGGATCTTGCCAGGTACCTGTGACCTGGGTTGGCCACTGTTGGAAACAGGATGCTGGGCTTGATGGACCTTCGTAATGTCCCAGTATGGCAATTCTTATGTTCTTACAAGAGCCAAGTATAGGACAATCAAGCCATTGTGACATCACTGATGAGTTTGACTTGTAGGCATTGGTGGAATGAGGCATTATGACATCACAATCTCAGCTCTGGAATGTAGCTGCTCTTTGGGTTTCTACCAGGTACTTGGGACCTGGGTTGGCCACTGTTGGAAACAGGATACTGAGCTTGATGGACCTTCAATCTGTTCCAATATGGCAATTTGTGGGATATGTATAATTTAAATGTCAAAAGATTGTTGATTTTTGTAATTTATTAATGGGTTATGAATGTTTACTTATGATTTGTTGATGTTTCTTGGATGTTGAATGATGATTTCTATTTTTTTAATAAAGTTCTCTAAGCCCGGTTACAATAAAAAATGTTACAAAACTATTTTAAAGAAATGCAATATGGATAAATACGCCTTAATCTTATCATATGGGCAGAATTTAGTGTAATAGTATAGTGTAAAATCAGATGTTAATTATTGATGATTTTTGTATATTAAGGGTAGTTTAATGAACAGTTGTTATTGATGACTGCTGAATGTTGAACAGAAAGATGCTGTTTACAGATTGATAATGTGGCGAACATTAGTCACTGACTAGTACATTATTGCTAAATAGCTGTCAATTGATGTTTAGTTGGACTTATTGCTGATTTGTTAACATGGAATTGATGGCTTGCATTTTAGGGTATTTATTTTGATTCTGATTGGGATCAGTATTGCTTGGATTCCTATACTCCAGTCGGCTCAGAATGGACAGCTCTTTGACTATATGCAATCTGTGACTAGCTATCTGGGGCCACCTATTGCTTCTGTCTTCTTACTTGCAATTTTTTGCAAGCGAGTGAATGAGCAGGTGAGTGCAGTGGAGGAAGGGTGAATCTTGTCATTTTGGGTGTACATGTAATCTTTTCTTTTCAAATGTGCACATAATGTTTTTACTCATAGACTCGTGGACTAAAACATGCCTCAGCTCTTAATTTGTGAGTGACCTAACCTTTTGTTCATGCCTGCTAATTTCGACAACCCTTACAGCCCAGAGGGTACATACAGGACAGTGGTATAACCACACTTTTTCATATCTGCAGTTGAATATTAGTCAACTAGGCAGAAAGTGAGTAATATGATCATTTAAAGGGCAATTCTATACATGAACACCTTCATTTAAGCATCCCAATGCCACAAGGTGAGAACCTAATCTATAACAACATCTGGGCACCCAGGTTCTGGGAGAGAATACTCATGCAGATGTTGACATGATGACTTTGTGTGCATGTGTGTGATGCCATCACATCGGCGTCTGTGCATGCTCGGAGGCCCTCCAGACATGGCTCCGCGCTCAGGGAAAATTAGACGAGGCTCATGTGGGGCGGGGATGGGGTGGAGCAGGGTGGGGCTAGGGGGGGTAGAGCAGGGCGGGGCTGGGGGCGGAGCAGGGTACAGTTGTGGGTGTGGGTGTGCAACAGAAAAAAATTTGCTCTGATAGTGTGCTGGAGCAAAAAAATGTGGGACACTGGGCTAAATAGTGCTAGCTAACTGCCAATATTCAGTGGGAGATAGATGCTATTTCTTGCTGAAGATCCTAATCAGCAGCTTGCCTGGTCAGCGGCTATGTCATGCAACATAGCTGGTCAGCACCAATATTCATTAGCTGGCCTGCTAAGTCTAGTGGCCAGATAGACCTGCCTAAACAACTGGTCAGTCTTTGGCACTATGACTTAACCAGTCATCCAGTGAATATCAGCTTGGTCAACTATGCCAAATACAGCTTAACATAGTCTAGAAATTCAATGCCAGTTGCCAGATATGACCCCAGCATTGAATTTTTGGGTTTGCTGCTTTCCATGGTCTGAAAATTGGCCCCTATATATTTATGTGTGCATAGGGCACATTAATATAGGTGCCTGGTTATAGAATTGCCTTTTTTTTTTTTGTAACATAAAGCTACATAAAGGGTTTGTCATTCCCAACAAAATAGCCATTTTGTTTTGCCAAGTCAGCCATCCTCTTGTCTGTGATTCCTAGGAAAACAGTCTCCAGGCCCTCCCTCAACTAAAAGTCAGAATTTCTTCCATTTCAGGTTGATTTAGTTTTGGTTTCTCATTACTAGTGAGCATCATGCCTAAACAGATGCCACAAGTTCATTATTTATAATTATTTTAAATGAAGGGGCTAATTTTCAAAGTATTTAGAGACACAAAGTACCGGTACTTTGTGTGTCTGTTTTGAAAATGAAACCCTAAATCATTTAGATGATTTTGGGTAAACTATGATTATGCAAGTCATTTGCTGAGCTTGTCTTCTCTCTTGGTCCTAGGGTGCCTTCTGGGGCCTTGTCATTGGACTGCTGATTGGACTGTCTCGCATGTTCACAGAGTTTGCCTATGGAACAGGAAGTTGCGTTAAACCCAGTAACTGCCCTACGATCATCTGTGGGGTCCACTATCTATATTTTGCTCTTATTCTCTTTGGAGCAAGCAGTATTATTGTCCTGGGAGTCTCTCTGTTGACACCACGTATAGAAGATAAGCATGTGAGTGATATTAATCACCTTTACCAAAAAGGAAGCGATCGAGGAACCCTGAGGCCTAAAGATTGCAGGTGTGCTAATTAGCTCTCAAAATTGGTTTTCTGATTTTTAAAGACTACAGAACAAGGGTCACAGAGGAACAGAGATGGACTCCTTCAGACTCTACAATCCACCCTACCCATGCTACCTGTTATCGGTGGCGTAGTAAGGGGAGGGTGAGGGGGCGGTCCGCCTGGGCACCGTGTTGGGGGGGCACCGGCAACTCTCCTCCTCTCCACCCCTCCTCCTCGTCCCACTCATCCCCTCACCACACGCATGCCCCCTTCCTTCCCCCATACCTATAGTTGTTCACCACCACGAGCAACACCTTCAACATGTTCTCGCAGCTGCATCAGCTCTCCCGCTGACATCTCTTCCACACATAGAAAGTGACGTTAGAGGGAGAGTCGCCGGGGTTGCGAGGAGCACGTTGAAGTTGTTACGGCAGTGGAAAAACTAGAGGTGCTGGGGAAGGGAAGGGGTGTTTGTGCGTGGCAGGGGGGATCGGGGAAGGAGCAGGGAGCAGAATCAAGGGCAGTGGAGGGGTGCCTGTTATCAACCAAATCTCCAAACTTACCCCAAGAAGGAAAAATAGGTTAAATCTAGACCTTATTTTCCTTTGATCGCTCTTTTGAGGCTTTCTATGTCTCTTGACCATTGTTGTCAAGGCACATAGAATTGCACTGATGTACCCATGTTTTCTTTTCTGTGGCAGCTCTACCGTCTCTGTTGGGCTCTGCGGAATAGCACTGAGGAACGTATAGACCTGGATGCAGATGACTGGAAGAATGAAGAAGAAACTGATAGTAAAGATAACTGTGATGAAGGTGAGAGCAAGATAAGATATAAACCTGACGAAGATGCCCCATTGCTGCTAGGACAGCAAGCTGAACCAGTTTTAGTTTTGCCCCATTTGTATACTGAGCTGAAGTTGTAACTTGGCAAGATTAGATTGAATTGGCCTATTGAGGCTAATGCAGATCAGGTTGGGTACACAAGGAGTGATTCAAACAATTATTTGTAATTAGTGGTTCATAGACAATTGCGCGCAAGACAATCGCGCGCGGACAAAAAGACACAGACAACTGAGCTCGAGACAACTGAGCGCAAGACAAATGAGCGGAAGACAATTGAGCGTTAAGACAAGTGAGCGCAAAGACAACCTAGCGTAAGACATTTGAGCGCAAGACAATTGAGCGCAAATTATTTTCCGAAATGTGCACAAGCGGGACAACTGAGCGCAAGATAATTCAGCGTAAGACAACTCAGCGCTGGCAAGTGAGCGCAAGACAACTCAGCGCCGGCAAGTGAGCGCAAGACAACTCAGTGCAAGATAATTCAGCGTAAGACAGCTCAGCGCAAGACAACTGAGTGCTGGCAGGTGAGCGCAAGACAACTCAGCGCAAGACAACTCAGCGCCGGCAGGTGAGTGCAAGACAACTCAGCGCAAGATAATTCAGCATAAGACAACTCAGCGCAAGACAACTCAGCGCTGGCAGGTGAGCACGAGAAGGTTCATAGACAAAACCGCTGAAGGTAAAGGCGCGCGCCGACAACTGAGCGCAAGACGGAAGCATGCGCTGAAGAAAAAGAGTGTTTTTAGGGGCTCCGACGGGGGGTTTGTTGGGGAACCCCCACAGTTGAGCGCTATTGTCTTAGCGCTGAGTTGTCTGGGCGTTTTTGTCCACGCGCGATTGTCTTGCGCGCTTTTGACCTGTCACCGTAATTAGTCTATAATCCAAGAATCAAGAAGAGTGACTTTTAATTCTATAATGAACTGGGATCATGAATTACAGTTCACGGATTACCAATTGCATATCCTGAATGTCTGAACTATCAGTAAGAGTAAGAATAATATTTCAGCTTTGCACTCTACATCAGTGGTTCCCAACTCTGTCCTGGAGGACCACCAGCCAGTCAGGTTTTCAGAATAGCCCTAATGAAAATGCATGGAGCAGATTTGGATGCCTGTTAACTTCATTATATGCAAATCTCTCTCATGCATATTCATTAGGGTTATCCCAAAAACCCGACTGGCTGGTGGTCCTCCATGACAGGGTTGGGAACCACTGCTCTACATCTCTACCTGACATGAATACAGAAGGCAAAAAACAAAACATAGTGGAATTCAAAAGAGGTTTAGATAAGTTCCTGGAGAAGGAGTCTATTAAAAATTGATTAACCAGCTAGATTTTGGAGAGCCATTGCTCATCCCTGGAATATAGCTATGAGAATAGATCTACTTTTTGGAATCTGCTGTGTAGTTGTGACTCAGACTGGCTACTGATAAAGACCTAATGCCTGTCTTGATGGACCTTGGTCTGACTCAGCATAGCTTTTCTCAAGTCCTTAAGAACTAAAAGGCCAATCTAGTCTGCCCATTCTTGATAAGAACTTAAGAGTAGCCTTACTGGGTCAGACCAATGGTCCATCTAACCCAGTAGCCCCTCTTCACGGTGGCCAATCCAGGTCACTAGTACCTGGCAAAAACCTAAATAGTAGCAACATTCCAGGCTACCGATCCAGGACAAGCAGTGGCTTATCCCATGTCTGTCTCAATAACAGACTATGGACTTTTCCTCCAGGAAATTGTCCAAACCACCAGCTATGTTAACCGCTCTAATCACAATCTCTGGCAATGAGTTCCAGAGTTTAACGATTCTCCAAGTGAAAAAAAATATTTCCTCATTGGTTTTAAAAGTATTTCCCTGTAACTTCATCAAATAACAAATCAATTCATTTGTTCTACACCACTCAGGATTTTGTAGACTTCAATCATATCTCCCCTCAGCTGTCTCTTTTCCAAGCTGAAGAGCCCTAACCTCTTTAGTCTTTCCTCATACGAAAGGAGTTCCATCCCTTTTATCATCTTGGTCATTCTCCTTTGAACTTTTTCTAGTTCTGCTATATCTTTTTTTGAGATAAGGCAACTAGAATTGAACACAATACTCAAGGTGAGGTTGCATCATGGACAATGGCGTAGCGAGGGGGAGAGGCATCCAGAGTGGTGGCGCCCCTCACCTGCCCTCGTCTCTGCCCCACCCGCTCCTTCCCCTGTCCCGCCTTCCGTGCGCCCTTCCCTGCTCCTGTCTGCCACATGTGCCCCACCTTCCCTTCTCCCGTACATCTAGTTGAAGTTGTTGCTTATGGTGGTCAACAATATGCTCCTCGCGACCCTGTTGGCTCTCCCTCTGATGTCACTTCCTATGTGCGGCATCCGGAAGTGACATCAGTGGGAGAGCCAACGGGGTAATGAAAAGCACATTGTTGACCGCTGCGAACAACAACTTCAACAAGAGGTAGGGAGAAGGGAAGGGGGGCGCGCGCGTGGACGGGAGAAATGGGAAGAGGCCCCCACCAACCTGGCGCCCGGGGTGGACCGCCCCCTTCTCTCCCCCTTACTACGTCACTGACCATGGAGCAATACAGAAGCATTATAACATTCTTACTCTTGTTAACCATCCCAAATTTAGACATGTAATTTTTAGTGCTTTTTATAGAATTTGAGGGTTAGTGTAATGGACATCTTTGGGGGTACTCAGTTAGTAGAGTAACTGTTTACATTGTGAGATTGATGGTAGCAAGATGTGCATTGTGCAATTCTGCGTGCCTTGCAGATGAGCTGTGTGAACCTTGCAGAGCCTCGACTATGTGTTGCCGTTCTGCACAACACAGCACCCTCTATTGGGAAAAGATTATAAATGAGGAAGATAGTTGCCAGAAGAGAACTCAACTTCTCCCATGAGGAAAGCAACCTCTGGCAGTGCTTGTAGGAGCTAATAAGCATTGCCTATACAGACAGGACAGGAAATACCACTTAATACTATAAATAGAAGGTTATGGGAAGGCATGCAGATAATTCTAGCAAGGTAAGAATCAATAAATGTCCCCAAGGGCCTACCTCCTACAGTAGCTAGGCCACAATCAGCACAGGCTAACACATAGCAAACGAGCAGTGTCAAAGGCATTACACTAGACTCCAACCCTCCTAGTCTATACTGCAATGTGATGAGGCACAATGTGGTGATGGAACCTTCCAGATACAGGAGAAGGCACAGGTCTGTCATCCCTGACCCTAAATGGTGCTCATGTTCCCAGCTGGCACATACACACCCCTTCCACCATCCTAAAGGAAATGGCGGGGTCATGACATATGACATCAACCACAAGCATCCCAAAGGGACCCTTTAGGCCACACACAAAACATATAGTATACACCCAGAAGCACCATTTCCTTGCCATATGGAAAAGGTAGACTCAGTAGAGAGTGGTGAGGGGACAAAGATTTTTTTCTTTTTCCACCCCATCCCCGCATTTAAGCACACCTTGTAACCATATCCTCTCACCGTTCCCACTGTTTCAATCCTCCTCCCCACATCTCCCCACCCAAAGCAGAAAGGAAGACTTTATTCAATTTCATTAGCCTAAGAGGCATTACAAATAAACCTCTTCTCAAACATACTACAGAAGAATTAAAAAAAAAAAAAAATGATAAAAGGTATAGCACAGTTCCCCTACAATGAAAGACTAAATAGACTGGGCTTTTCAGCCATGAAAAAAGATAACTGAGAGGAGACATGATAGAGGTGTATAAAATTATACGTGGATTGGGATGGCTGGTTTCCTCTCACATTCTTACAACTCAGGAACCTCTGTGCATAGGCATGGAAATTGGGGATTCACAGGTGCCATGGACAACCACGGTGGGGTGGGGGGGAGGACAAGTTGAGAGGTAGGGAAGGAGAGAAATTCTGGACACCATAGGGAAAAGATTAGTGGAAGGGAAAGAGAGAGATGTTGGATAAGTTTAAGTTTAAGTTTTAAGTTTAAGTTTATTAGGGTTTTATATACCGCCTATCAAGGTTATCTAAGCGGTTCTACAATCAGGTACTCAAGTATTTTCCCTATCTGTCCCGGCGGGCTCACAATCTATCTAACGTACCTGGGGCTATGGAGGATTAAGTGACTTGCCCAGTAGGGGAGGGGATTGGGACATAGCTGGGGTGATGCTGGACTATAGAATGATAGGGAAAGGGAGGGGAAATGCTGGCGTAGGGGGCAAAGCCGAGGGTAGTGTTAGGGACAGAGCTTGGGGGCCCCCCAACAAAAAGTGTTCCTCTGCTCCTGCTTTCATGAATCTTCTTACTGTTTTGACCTCCAGTAGGTGACTGCTCCATGTTTCCACTGCTCCTCCTATGAAGAAATATTTCCTTTTACTATACTTAAGTCCAGAACTTACTTTCTACTGGAGCTATTTGGAATATATTTTTGTCACATGTACTCTTCAATGTTAAAAGAATAGATGAGAAAGTTTGATGTTCCCAGTAGACTTGCAGGTTGATTGGCGCATATGAGGTTCAATTTAAAGTTGAGATTTGTGAATTGCTAGGGTATAGAATGACCTTATTTTTTAGTTCATTTTCTTTTCTGTTTTATTTCATTTATTTAAAAAAATTAAACAGAAAACAACAGTCACTCCCACCCAACTGGTGCTGTTTCTCACAGAAGAACCATTTGACCTACAGCCACTGTCACTTTTTGTATGGCAAATATTCAAAACTGTGCTGGCCTCAAAGTTAGCCAGGGCTTTATAAGGAAGAAGCAAAAAAATGCAGTGCCGTTGCTCCTTGTGCTGCTTCCTTAACACAGAAACACGATTACAGACAAAGGCCAAATGGCCCATCCAGTCAGAAGTTGGGGGCGTGCCTTCAGTCATCAATGCTGGGACTTCTCACATATGCAAAAGAAGCAAAACAGATCACTTCAAACTCATTCCAACCCATAATATAATAACTTGATAAAAAAGGAGGTTTCTATGGATAGTGAAAATCAATTATTCAGAAGAAATGTTCACAAACTAATATAAATAGCTCATGTAACTGTCGGTGTGACATAAATGACATTCTGCTCAAGCTGTTTACACAGCAACCCAAATTTACAAATCCTTTCCTAAGTAGTATATTAACTAGGAGGTTGGTGTATCAGAAAAGGCACCAGTTCAGTACCTAGAACCTCTTATAACATTTATGTTATTTCAAGTCCTTATCCTGGAATTAGAACTTGCCTTATAATCATTGACTTTGGACCTCCTTCCCACCCTTAATCATAAGCTTCCTTTAGTGTCTAACTTAATGTCTAGTACTGAATAGACACTGACAGTTACATGAGCTATTTACATTAGTTTGTGAAAATTTCTTCTGAATACAGTAATTGATTTTCACTAGCCATAGAAACCTCCCCCCCCCCTTTTTAAAAAAATCAACTTCTCTTATATGCAGCACATGACGACTTCTACCTTAAGAAAGCAGCGCAAGGAGGAAAGGAGTGGCAGCATGGTATTTATTTGGCTGGTGGGGCCTCAGCATGCGCGGGGAGGTAGGGGAGAGAGAGGAAGAAGAGGGAGCAATGTGTTGTCCCCCTCCCAGGCTACCTCTGAGCGCCCCCAAACTTGGATTCCTGGCTACGCTAGCGATATTTCTATAAAAAGTCCATATTAGGCACTACTATAATTAAGATACTGTATAGTATACTTTTAGCAAATGTATCCTAGCAATGACTATTGTTTTATTTTATACCTTTTATCCTGAGTTATTTGGGAGTAATTTTAGAGTTCCATATCCCCTTTACCTTATTTTACCTGGGATTATTACTAGATCCTCATACTTTTGTATTTACTTGGTAACACAGAGACAGAGACAAAGTTGAGCTGCTGCAGAAAGGCTTATAATTGGTTCTGTGGGTTTGAAGAGAAAAAAGCTCCAACTCTGAGTCCAGAAGAACAAGAAGCACTGCAGAGGAAGCTGACCGATACTTCCGAGGTGCCGATCTGGAAGACCGTAGTCAACATTAATGCCATTATTTTACTAACAGTGGCTGTGTTCTGTCATGGATACTTCGCATAACTGGTGGCCAAGACCAAAAAACTGTAATGGACTTGTTTTTCAAGATTTTATGTTTCTGATAATATGTTCAGAAATTTGCAAATTACAGAAAGATAATATATGCTTTTGAAATGCTTAATCATTGCTGAAATTTGACATCTTGAAGGTACTAGGAAAAATTGTTTATACAGGTAAATGTGTTTACCTGCTTCAAAAGCACCACTGAAAAGGGCCCTCCCCTACAAAGAGAGTAAAAGTATGCATACCAATACAGGGTAGAAAGGGTGGAATAAGATTAGGGGAGAGATTTTGAAATCTTAAGCAGATGCAAAGTATATGGGTACCAAAGTACCCGTGGAAAATTTCAAAAGGAAACGCCACAAAGGAGTTTGTACCATAGACTTATTTCTGACAGGAAATTCCCCGTGGAGTTTCCCTTTAAAAATAAATTTTCAGGTCTATGGGTACTAAGTTAGGGATTTGAAAAGAACTTGCAATGAGCATCCATGGTTCACAAAATGCTGTATTGATACTAGTAAACATTTCTCCAGCACTCTAAGGTATACACAGGCTTTACAAATACAGGCAGTCCCTTGTCTATAGAGCATACAATTTAGTCAAACAGACAAAGAAGCATTTGGTAAGAACCAGGGAAAATATATAAAGCTCTGTTTCTATGGAAAGCTGTTTAATTCCACATAATTATCAAATAGTCCTGTGTCCCAGTGTGTTAGATGCTGACCATTGGCAGTGCCATGCTGAAGGCTGGCTTCTGGACATTGGCAGTGCCATGTCAAGGCTAAACTCCTAGAGGCTGGCCTCTAGGCCCAAGTAGTTAGTTAAAGTTTACTTTATGGGTTCTGTCAGTTTTTTATCCATGCACTGCTGACAACTCTTTGTGTGCTCATATCTAAAATTTCTTCTATCATAAACTGTAAAAAAATAAAGCTATTTTTGTGCCAAAAGCTGACTTGTATATGCAGGCCAAATATCCATCTATGTGTATCCAACATATATAAATCACCAAAGAGTCTTAACATCAGGACATCTCCTGAGGAAACTACTCTTTCCACAACCCTTATATAACTACAACATGTGCAAAGTCAGTCTGTAAATTAGGTGGATTGGGAATATGACCATACCAGGCTTTAATGTCTTCAAATGAGATGGAAGAGCAGATCTACCACACACAACAGTATTTCATTCAAAAGCTTATATACTTTGGAGGAAAGGCGGGAGAGGGGAGATATGATAGAGATGTTTAAATACCTACGTGGTGTAAATGCACACGAGTTGAGTGTCTTTCATTTGAAAGGAAGCTGTGGAATGAGAGGGCATAGAATGAAGCTAAGAGGTGACAGGCTCAAGAGTAATTTAAGAAATACTTTATTACAGAAAGGGTGGTAGATGTGTGGAACAGTCTCCTGGTAGAGGTGGTGGAGACAGAGACTGTGTCTGATTTCAAGAAAGCCTGGGATAGGTATGTGGGATCTTCTAGAGCAGTGTTCTTCAACCACCGGTCCATGGACTAGTGCCGGTCCACAGAAATTTTCTGCCGGTCCACAGGGCCAGCACGTGCATCAGGCCCAAAACAGTGTTCTTGAACCGCCGGTCCACGGTGCGATCAATGTGGCATTATCTTCGAGCCAGCTCCCTCTTCCTAACTGATTCAGTGCACAAAGCCAGGGGCAGTGGTTCCTACATGCGTCCTGCGCCTGAACCGGAAGCCTTCTCTCTGACGTTGCAACGTCAGAGGGAAGGCTTCCAGATGAGGTACGGGACGTGCAAGGTGTAATTAGTACTATTATGGGGGCGGGGTCTGGGGTGGAGATTGGGTAGAGATGGGTGGGGTCTGGCCCATGACTTAGCCCAGTGTTCTTCAACCGCCGGTCCACAGAACAATTCTTTTCTTTCTGCCGGCCCATGGGTGTAAAAAGGTTGAAAAACACTGTCCTAGAGAGAGGAAGAGATAATGGTTAATGCAGATAGGCAGACTGTATGGGCCATTTGGTCTTTATCTCCCATCATGTTTCTATGTTATCTCTATTTGTCAAGGAGAAAGGACCTCAGAAACCTTCACCGCACTTTTGTACATATGCTAGTTATATGGTTCCAATCTCATTCGATGGTCCAAAAACCCTTGTGCTTTTATCAAACATGTGATATGCTAAGCATATTTAGAAGAAAAGCACAAAGGTACCTGGACTATTTCTGCATACAGTTCAAACTCTTCTTATTGACTTACAAGTGCATTCACTCTGCAACTCCACATAAGAACAGCCATACTAGGTCAGACCAATGGTCCATCTAGCCCAGCATCCTTTTTCCACAGTGGCCAATCCAGGTCACAAGTATCCCTCTTCTCTTATCTCCCCCTATACTCCTCCCCAGGAACTCTGTTCATTGGGTAAGTGTCTCTTATCTGTACCCTTCTCTTCTACCGCTAACTCCAGACACCATTCCTTCTGTTTTGCTGCACCATATGCCTGGAACAGGCTGCCTAAGTCAGTATGCCAAGCTCTGTCTCTAGCTATGTTCAAATCTAGGCTAAAAACCCACTTTTTTGAGGCTGCTTTTAACTCTTAACTCTTACCAACGTCTGTTTTATCATTCTCTTTTTGAGAAATTTCCTAACCACTACTTGTCCCTTTTGTCTGTTTTGATTTGATTGTAAGCTTTATCGAGAAAAGATCATCTCTCACAGGTTTAATGTACAGTAACGAATACTTCTGGTAGCACTATAGAAGTGATAAGTAGTAGGAGTAGAATGAGATGAATCATACTACTAGCACAGTGTCCCGCAAACTTTGTCGGGCTGTGGCACACTAAACTTAGTGGTCGTGGCTTGAGGCATCCGGAAGTGCGCGGACATCCACGCATGCACGAAGGTCCTCCAGATGGGCCCTGACCAGCAGTGGATGGTACTGGAAGGGAAGACGCGTGGAAAGAAGGAGAGGCACTGGCACCCAGCTGATTGCCTACAGCAGGGGTGCCCACACTTTTTGGGCTTGCGAGCTACTTTTAAAATGACCAAGTCAAAATGATATACCAACAATAACATTTAAAAAAACACAAAGCACATTGTCCGCAGAGAAAATGTTAATTATCATTTATATTCTGCGGGTTTTCAAAGAAGTCAAGGCAGATGACTTTATGCAATGTCACCTCAGGAACAATTATACAAAAATAGACAAATATACCCCCTCCCTTTGTACTAAACCATGATAGCAGTTTTTAGCGCAGGGAGCTGCGCTGAATGCCCCGTGCTGCTCTCAACGCTCATAGGCTCCCTACGCTAAAAACCGCTATTGCGGTTTGGTAAAAGGGGACCATAGTGCAAAATATAGACAGCAGATATAAATTCTCAAAACGGACACATTTTGATCACAAAATTGAAAATAAAATCATTTTTCCTACCTTTGTTGTCTGGTGATTTCATGAGTCTTTGGTTGCACTTTATTCTTCTGACTGTGCATCCAATATTTCTTCCCTTCTTTCAGCATGCTGTATGCTTCCAGACCTCATTCCCTCTGCCAACTTTTTCTTCCTCTCTCCCTGCCCCCCTCCCCTTTCTTTCTGTCTTTCTGTCTCTCTGCCCCTCTTTCTTTCTGTTTGTCTTTCTCTCTCCATGCCCCCTTTCTTTCTGTCTTCCACTCTCCCCTGTCTTTCTTTTTCCCTTCTTTCTGTCTGTCTCCCTGCTCTCCCTTCTTTCTATCTCCCTGCCTGCTCCCAAGCCACTGCCGCCCCCATCAGGGAACAGGTCTCTAAACCACCACCGCCCCAAGCTCTCCCTGCTTCCCCACACAGAAGCGTCGGACCAACTAGATTTCCTCTCCCCAATGCCATTTCTGAAGTCGTAGAGGAAGTTCTGGGCCAGCCAGGCAGTGATTAGCTGGCCCAGAACTTTCTCTCTGATGTCAGAATTGACGTCGGGTGGAGAAAGTTGGTCAGCTCGGCGCTTCTGAGTCGGGAAGCAAGTAGAACGCGAAGGCAACGCGATTGACTCATGTTGCCTTTATGATCTACTGGTCGATCGCAATCGACCTTTTGAGCACCCCTGGCCTACAGGTTGTGTTTCTCACTGCAAGAGGCACATCCTTTAGGCAGTCAGCCAGTGCCTCTCCTCCGCCCCAACATCTCACAGCACACCTGAAATCTCAGGAGGCACACTAGGATGCCGTGGCACACAGTTTGCGATACACTGCTAGTGGATCTACAAAAGTAATTATCTGCAATAGATTAGACCCCAGTTGATATCTGACTTTCCCTCACCTCTCCCTCCTCCGGTCATCTCTGCCGATCCTCTGTCCATCCCTGCCACCTTTTCTTCCTTCTCTAAAATCACTGAAGAGGAAACTGCACATTTTCTTTCCTTCTCCAAATTCACTACCTATTCCTCTGATCCCATCCCCACCTATTTATTGATCATCATCTCTCCTACTGTCATCCCCTCTATTTGCCATATCCTTCAAACATGCCATAGTTACACTGCTTCTCCAAAAACCTTCATTGGCTTTACCTTCTCCTCCAACTATCTCCCCATCTCCCACCTCCTCTTTTTACTTTAGTAAAATCTGGGGCACAACAAGCCCATGTACCATGACTGGAGTTTCTAACATTACTCCTGAGTCATTCTGAACTTCCTTTCCAACAAAAAATAACTCTTATGCCTTATTTCTACCTTCTGCGTATTTGCATTTTTCATAACCCCTAATATGTCGAGGTCAGAAGAGAGATTCTTGAAGCAATTGTCAAAGAGGCAATGTTGTGCCTCTCTGGTATCAGCTGAGTATCTTATCATTACACACAAGGAATCCCTCAGCAAGTGATTTTAAAAATTTTAGACAAGGAAATAATGACAGATATAGATCTGTCCAACAAGGTGGCAACCTGAGCCACAACTTCTGCTCTGTGCAGGTTATAGTCATTCGTGCTTAAACACTGGTTGACAATATGCCATCATGCCAACCAAACATAGTCAGTTAAATATGATGAGCTTGTAAAATGAGGGCCGTCTTGTTCTTCCCATTCTCACCTGGAGGAACAGGTACAACTTTTGGAGACCACAGTGAGAAAATCTGGGGCTCATAATTTAAAAAAAACGTCTAAAAAGTGGTCTAAATGGGTACTTGGACGATCAAAAAGCCTGATCGTCCAAGTACCCATAATCAAAGCTGGTTTTAGATGTATCTAAAACCAGCTTAGGCCTTTCCCCTGCCTCTAAACGCATAGAGCGAAAAGAGGCATTTTTAGAGGAGGGGAAAGGGTGGGCGGTGGGCGGGAGGTGGGCTGACCTAGACCTAGGTGTGCAGCAGGTATAACCAAAACTTTAGGCAGGTTGCCTAGTCGGCACTTATACGTTTTGCGATGGTGATTTCCCACACCCCTCCGAACCATGGCACTTCGGGGTAGGCATCATGTTGGGGCATCTCCCCTGCCGGCGATCCTCACCCCAAAGTGCCGCAGTTCGGAGGGGAGGGGCGATCACCATCGCAGCAGGAGAGATGAGCCATCTCTCCTGCAGCAATCAGCCCTCCCCAGGTGATTGCGATTGGGCAGCAGGGAGTCCAAGCCCTCCTGCCCGGTGACACCATGAACCTCCGATAGCATCGGGGCAAGAGGGAGCCCAAGCCCTCTTGCCCCGACAACCCCAAACATCCCCGACAGCTTCGGGGCAAGAGGGATCCCCAACCCCTCCTCCCCGTCCACCGATTATGATAAGTCCTCCTGGCCACAACCTCCCCTACAAAATTGGGCAGGAGGGAGCTCAACTCCTCCTGCCCAAGTGAAGCCACCACCTCCCCCCCACTAAAATATGGGCAGGAGGGATCCTAGGCCCTCCTGCCCTCGATGCATCCCCCCTGACCCCTCGATCCCCCCCTAATCCCCCCTCCTACCTTTAAATCGTTGGCCGGACGGATGGGTGCCAAGCCCGTCCATCCTGCAGGCTAGCCATCTGTTGAATGGCTGGCTTTAGGACCTGATTGGCCCAGGCAGCTCAAACCCCGCCCACAGGTGGGGCCTGAGATGCCTGGGCCAACCAGAATAGGCCCAGTAACCTTAGGCCTCTCCTGTGGGCAGTGCCTTAAGAACATGGGCCCAACCCAGCTTGGGCTCCCTCCTGCCCGGATCGAGTCGGGGGTTCAGGGGTGCTGTGGGTAGGAGGGTTTGGGCTCCCTCCTGCCTGGATCGTTGTAGGGGTGGTGGATTCTGTAACCGGTGTTGTTTTTGACAGACACCGGTTACAGAATCCAGCTTTTAGGCGAAGGACTGGCTCCTTCGCCTAAAAGCTCTTGTTTTGGGCATTTGGGAGTTAGGCTTTTTTTAGGTTGATTATATGGTGTTGGTGTAGACGTAGTGGTGGTCTGGACGTTTTAACAGCTGAACGTAGAGGCAGAACATAAGAACATAAGCATTGCCTCTGCTGGGTCAGACCAGGGGTCCATCGTGCCCGGCAGTCCGCTCCCGCGGCGGCCCCCCAGGTCCATGACCTGGAAGTGTTCCTTACCTAACCTAAAATATCCATACCCCATTCGCTCAATGTCCTGTAAGGTAACTCTATCTGTACCCTGTAATCCCCTTCGCTTCCAGGAAGTCATCCAGTCCCTTTTTGAACCCCAGAATTGTACTCTGTCTTATCACCTCTCCGGGAAGCGCGTTCCAGGTGTCCACCACCCTCTGAGTGAAGAAGAACCTCCTTGCATTCGTTATGAATCTGTCTCCTCTCAGTTTTTCTGAATGACCTCTTGTTTTAGTTGCCCCTGCTATTCTAAAGAATCTGTCCCTCTCCACCTTCTCTATGCCTTTCATGATTTTATAAGTTTCTATCATGTCCCCTCTCAGTCTCCGCTTCTCCAGGGTAAAGAGCCCCAGCCTGTCCAACCGTTCGGCATATGAAAGGTTCTCCATACCCTTTATCATCCTCGTTGCCCTCCTCTGGACCCTCTCGAGTATTGCCATGTCCTTCTTGAGGTATGGCGACCAGTATTGGACGCAGTATTCCAGATGTGGGCGCACCATTGCTCGATACAGTGGCAGGATAACTTCCTTCGTTCTGGTAGTGATACCTTTCTTGATAATGCCCAACATTCTGTTCGCTTTTTTTGAGGCCGCTGCACATTGTGCCGCCGGCTTCATTGTGCTATCTACCAATACCCCCAGATCTTTTTCTTGGCTGCCTTTCCCGAGTACCCTCCCTCCCATCGTGTAGCTGTACATGGAGTTTCCTTTCCCTATGTGCAAGACCTTACATTTCTCCATTATTTAAAAAAAAAAAAACAACGCCTTTTGGACTTTTTTTTTTTGATAATGGACATTTTCCCTGCTTCTACTTTCAACGTTTAAGGACTTAGGCCAAAAGGGGACTTAGACGTTTTTTTTAATTATGCCCCTCCACCTGTATACATGGGACACACAAGTGCTCAAGAATGTACATTAGATTTTCTCTCATATGACTTTAACCTATAGGTAACTGCGGCACCATAGATCTGTGGCTAGTCCTCAGTTGTCATCAAGAATAGGTGTTTTATTTTTCTTATCCAGAAGAAGCCTCTGATTTGTGATGTACTATACTGAACCTTGTTTCCTAGGAGGGCCCCCCTAGTGAACCTCACCCCAAAATGCTCAGACCTCTTCCAAATATGAAATTACGTTGAAGGAGCTTTTTGCATCATTGGCCATAAAAAACTCCACACTTAACAGTCTTCAAAACCTCATTTTCCACAATGTTTTCATAATATTAAAAAAATTACATTCAACCATGGGGCTCATAATCGAAATTTACACACATCTAAAAACATGCCTAAGTCGGCACTTGGAGACCTAACAGACAGCTTGTCCAAGTGCCAATAATCAAAACTAATTTTTGGACGTATCCAGGGACTTTTTAGACCTTTGAATGCTGCTGTGTGCCCAGAGCTTAAAGGGGCGTATCTGGAGGAGTGGTTAAGGTGGTATTTGGGTGGGATGTGGGCCAACCTAGATTTAGTCATCCTGCAGGGATAATTGTTTCACATGACTTCCTGGATTAAACTTATACATTATGAGGTAGATGATGTAAAAGCAGGTATAAGTGTCAAAAAGGTATCCAAAGTGACCAGATAACCACTGCAGAGACAACGTAAAGACCCCCCCCACACACACACACACTCCCCCAGTTATCAATGGCCCCCTTCACACTGCCACAAATATCAGAATAAAAACATACATACCTGTCTCTGGAACATCAGTACCTGCTATAGGAAAGCCTAGTAGAGCTGCATGTGTCCTAAGTAGCCTGAGGGGATGGGTTAGTGAACCTTAGATAAGAGGACTCAGTCCCATAAGGACTCTAACCATTACATTCATGGTGGAAAATGTGAGCCCACCAAAACCCTATTGTACTGCCATATAGGTGGCACCTGCAGCCATAAGGGCTTTTGGGGTTGTAGACAGGTGGTTATAGTGTGTTTTGAGGGACTTACCATAACCTATAAGGGAGTTCTGGTGAGATGTTTATAATAATAAACTTTATTTTTGTATACCACCATACCAATGAGTTCTAGGCAGTTTACATCAAGAAAAGGTGGACAATCAGCGAATCTTATAAATGCACCGCATGACATATCATAAATACAATACTAAAACAATTAAGATATGAATTTATCAAACAAGTAGGTTTTCAGTGTTTTTCTAAAAGCACGGTAAGATTGAGCTTGAGGAATTAAGATACTCCACCAGGTGTTCATTTTGCTAGCCTGAAACGCTAAAGTTTGATCAAAAAATCATGTATAATGACAAGCTTTAGGTAATGGAAATGCAAACCAGTAAGATTTGCGTGTATTCACGTTTGTTCTAGGAAATTCAGAATGAGAGACAAGATAAGCAGGAGCTAAACCGAATAATACTTTAAAGCAGATGCAACCAAATTTAAATAAAATTCTTGCATCAAATGGTAACCAGTGAAGCTCTCTATAATAAGAGCTAACATGATCATGTTTTTTCAGACTGAAGATCAAACGAACCGCTGAGTTTTGTATTATTCTTAATCTGTTAAGAATTTTTTTATGAAATCCCAAATAAATTATGTTACAATAGTCCAAGACAGACAGGCACCCTTTTTGTGAAGTTCACAGCAGTGCCCTGTAAGGTGCACCACTGCTCTGTAGCCATGTCTGGGTGGCCAGTCCATCATAATGCTGGCCCCTCCCATGTCCAAATGGACTTGGTCTGGGCATTTGATGAATTTTTGGTCACAAATGTGATATAAAGATAGTCGTACTGGCGGTCTGGATGTCCAGACAGATGATTTTCAAAAAGAAATATATATTCTAGATGTATTTTTCAAGAATGGACATTTTTCCACTGCCAACTTTGGGTGTCTAGCGCCATTTGTCTGAATCGGACTTAGACGTTTCTTTTGATTATGACTCTCCATGCTTCCATTTATACATATCAATTATACATAGCAGTGTCCCAGTGTTGCAGAGGAACATATTCACATGTTACTAGTGCCATGATCTTATCTGATCAATCTTTGTAACTCCTCTGCACCTGTTTTAAATACAAAAAAATTTTCCACTCCTCTTGTCCCCAACAGGAAAGTTCCCTGTTTCACTAGAGCTGCTCTGCAGAAACAGAACTCCAACTGCTCTTCAACTGTGATGAGTGAAAGAACAAGGAGCAAGAGGACAAGAGTGACAACCTCAGGATCATAGTTTTAATTTGGTATCTGAGCTAATCCCTATTATTTTCAGAGACTAATAGGAATCTGAGTTCCATTAATCCACAAGGAACAAGAGAGGGCTAGAGTTTCCCTTCTTAGCTTGAGTTTCATACTCTATACTAGTATAAGCCAGTCTGCAATGTGGGATAGTTTACTACTGAGCGAAAGGATACCTTCAGGATTCAATGGGTCTAGTGTGGTAGGCACTTGTCCATCATCAAGTTAAGAGTTACCGTACATAGGGAGATCCAAGGATGATATAATATTGGAAAGAGGAGCAATATAGATGATGTATTGCACTATTGAACTATGTAAGTCTTATCTGTTAGGTAGGATTGAAACCTGCAACCAGATAAACCAATGATTTGTAATCTACAAAGCAAAATGATCTGTAAGAGCAAAGTCTTCCGAGAGGTCAAATGATAGGAGAATTGTCTTACTGCAGTCTAGATTTGTTTGAATGTAAATGGTAATACCTAAATAAGCCGTTTCAGTGCTACTACCACTATTACTATTTATTATTTCTAAAGCGCTGAAAAGGCGTACGCAGCGCTGTACATTTTAACTTACAATAGACAGTCCCTGCTCAGAAGAGCTTACAATCTAATTTAGACAGGACATTACAGGGTTGGGGAGATTGTGGTAGAGGAAATGATACAGTGGGTATAAGTATCTGACAGCAGTGAGTGGGAGTTATGAGTTGAGGCTTGGATTTGAACACTGCCAGGATTGGAGTGCTTGGACAGTGACAAAAACTAGAATGATTAGAGCCATTCTTTGTAGTTCACTCCCAAGAAAAAGTAGTGGCTTTTCTCAAGTCTATCAGGCTAATCATTTTTCTATGGACTTTTTATCCAGGAACTTATCCAAAATCTCTTTTAAAATCAGCTTTGCTAGATGCCTTGACCTGTATCCTCCAGCAACAAATCCCAGTTTGTGTGCCCAGTGAAAAACGCTTTCTTCAATTTGCTTTATATCTGCTGTTAGTTTCACAGCATGTTTCTTAATCCTATGAAAGTGTAAACTACCATTTCCTATCTACCTGTTCCACCCAACTCATGATTTTAAGACCTTCTTTCATATCTTTTTCTCTATTGTCTCTTCTCCAAGCTGAAGAGCCTACCTGTTCACCCTTTCTTCATAAGGGGCTGTTCCATTCCCTCAAACAATTTTACCTTTCTTTAAAATTGTATTAGCTCACTCCAGTGCGATTCCAATTAATTGGGACACATCGGGGTCCCTATACTTTGTCCTGATTAAGCACCTGCCCCAAATATATGAAGTTGTAAGATATATAGTGCTAAATGAATGTAGTACAAGTATAAGATAAAACGACATTTTCCCATTTATTTTGCAACAAAAACACAGATGAGCAGAAGCAAAAAGTAGCAAATCACAGACAAATTTTCCTTAAAAATGCTATTAGTGCTGGGGGAATTGATTGTGTGAACAGCACAGATTTCTAGAGCACATCCAGGACTGTCTTCATTGCCTTCCTGCATGAAATAAAGTTGTAATCCAGAAACACGCAGCAGCATAAGTATGCAAACACAGCTACCCATTTAGACTTAATGAGAAAGTAATGTGCCAATGACGCACTGTGGATGTTGCTGACCTAATTAAACGGTGTAGTGTGCCAAATAAGCAAAACGTGTTCTGGCTGTAATCTTGATTTTTGTTCTCCAGGGTTTGGACTCTATAAATGGCTGCCCCAATTAACCAGAATCCACTATATGTCCTTTTTTTGTGTGTTGGAACAATCAGAATACACAAGGCACAGTCACACCATAAACTATAGCAGGGGTGTCAAAGTCCCCTCCTCGAGGGCCGCAATCCAGTCGGGTTTTCAGGATTTCCCCAATGAATATGCATGAGATCTATTTGCATGCACTGCTTTCATTGTACGCTAATAGATCTCATGCATATTCATTGGGGAAATCCTGAAAACCTGACTGGATTGCGGCCCTCAAGGAGGGACTTTGACACCCCTGATCTATAGGAAAGGTATAATGAAATTCTCCATTCCTTCAGTGACTTCATATTCCTTTTCCCATACTGTGCCTTTTTATACAAGGACAGTTGTCAGAATTGTGTGAGCAACGTTTATGACAGGGATCTCAAAGTCCCTCCTTGAGGGCCGCAATCCAATCGGGTTTTCAGGATTTCCCCAATGAATATGCATTGAAAGCAGTGCATGCACATAGATCTCATGCATATTCATTGGGGAAATCCTGAAAACCCGACTGGATTGCGGCCCTCAAGGAGGGACTTTGAGATCCCTGGTCTATGAGTACTTTTACCAGTGGACTTTGCATCGCTTCTGAAAAGTAAAGTAAACCTTTTGAAAACTGCCCAGGAAAGAGTACACACACAGAGGTGTACCTGCTTTCTCTGTGAACATAACTAAGTTATTGCCTCTCTTAACCCAACTGCATCCTCTTTTTTCTATGTGTAAAAGTACATACGCGGTTAATTTCTGTGAGTTTTTATATGCAGGGAAAGGGTTAGTAATTGTCAGTCCTTGTACTGAGGAAAATGGCTTTTGAAGATTATCCTCTCCAACAGCCAGTTAGTAATAGTTTTCTATCAGTATGAATGCCCTTCTTCTCCAGTGTGGCCTTGGTTGGAAACATGTAACTGCAGTTAAGGACCATTACGCTTCTGCTGGGCTCCTTTTGCTTATGGTGCAGCTTATTACTAAGGGCCTGTTTTACAAAGCCGCGCTAGCGGCTGCAGAGCGGTAATGACCCCGAAGTCCATAGAGATTTAAAGGGCTTCAGGGCTGTTGCCACGCGGCTTTGTAAAACAGGCCCAGGCAATTTAAAGCTCACCTTAGGAAGTTTCTAGGGCTGTAAGCATGTTGCTGGTTCCCTCTCCCCTTTAGTCGTGCTTCTGCTATCTTTAACCAACACCGTATAGGCATTGATTAGTGTGGAAAGGCTGAAATCTTCAGCCAGTCACCCATACTACAGTTAATATTTCACCCGGAGTAAAAACTCTTGCTTTGTTCCTTGAAGACTGGTTGGCAGGAATTCAGCATATCTCAGTTTTGGTTCTGAATTCTGTTTATTAATTTATTGCTGAAACCTTTAGATAAAAACATGCATTAAAGGCTCTTTGCTATTTATTTCAGGCCTATAAATTGTTTCTCTCATCAGCTTTTAATTATTGAGTTTTACACATATTATAGCAACTAGCTTTAGATCAGGGATAATAAGCTTGTCATTATCAATAACTTCATTCACTGCAAAAATTTCTCCCTCATTAATAACCTCTTTATACTTTGATGTGATGTGAAACCAGACCACCAAGTCTCCTCCATGACGACAGAGCAGCTACATCAAGGTTTAAAAAAATAAAATAAAAATAAAATCTCAAACTTTCACAAAATACAACAGTGTGGCTCTTTGCCCAGATTATTTGAGAGGCTGTTTTACATTCCTGTTTTCTTAAACCCAATTCTACATCAATACAGAATTTTACTATTGAGATTAAAGTCATAAAATGCAAAGCAACAGGATTTAAGGAAACCTAAGCCTTGGCCAAATATAGTAGCAATGTAGGTAGGGTTACCATATGGCTCCAGAAAAAGGAGCATGTGGGAAAGCAGTAGCAGTGGTGAGGAGGTGAGGGCTGGGCACAAGTTCTCCACACTTCCGTCATCTGCCCTGATCCCTTCTGTCTCCCTTTTCCCCACTTCCATCATCTGCCCTGCCCCTTTCTTCCCACATCCATCATCTGCCCTGCCCCTGCTCCCTTCTGTCTCCCTTCTCCCCACTTCCATCATCTTCCCTACAACGCGGCCCCCCCAATCGGCAAAGCGGGGCCCCCCGATCGGCAACGCGGCCCCCCCATCAACGTAAAGTAAGACAAGCAAGCAACGCGGGTAAGAAAGGCAACAGGAACTGTAATTTTGCAAGTGGTGCTGCTTGGCCAAAGCTTCCCTCTGACACACCCAGGTGGAAACAGGAATCTGCATCAGAGGGAAGCTTTGGGTAAGCAGCACCACTTGCAAAATTACAGTTCCTGTTGCCTTTTTTACCCACGTTTCTTGCTTGTCTTACTTTCCGTCGATGGGGGGGGGGCATGTTGCCAATCGGGGATGCCCCGTGTTGATGATGGGGGGGGCCCACGTTAACAATCAGGGGGACCCGCATTGACGATCGGTGCTGGAGGGGTCCATCACCATTTGGAAAAAAACAAAGTTAATGCCCTCCTTCATCGGGCCCGCCTGACCATTTCGGGTCCTAGGCACGTGCCTACTGGGCCTATTGGTTAATCTGGCCCTGCTTACTGGGTCAGACCAATGATCCATCAAGACCAGTATCTCGCAATCTTTCTTGAACCAGGGCACACTAAACCTAATGTTTGTGGTTTGAGACACCTGGAAGTGCGCAATGTTGCCCTGATGACATCACACACATGTGTAATGTCATCATGATGTCATTAGCACATGCACAAAGGCCCTTCAAACTGGAAGTGGGAGGTGCCTGCAAGGAAAATAGCTGGAGAGGAGAGGCGCTGGCTGATTGCGAGAGGCATGTCATGTAGGCAGTCAGCAGTGCCAGCACCTGTCCTCCTCCCCAGTGTGTCATGGCACACAGTTTGCGATACCATAATCAAGACCAGTAGCCCATCCTCACGGTGGCCAAACCAAGTCACTACTACCTGGCAAAATCCCAAAGAGTAGCTACATTTCATGCTACCAATCCAGGGCAAGCAGTGGCTTCCCCCATGTCTGTCTCAAAACAGACTATGGACTTTTCCTCCAGGAAATTGTTCAAACCTTTCTTAAAACCAGCTACAGTATCCGCTCTTACCACAACCTCTGACAACGCGTAGTTCTCTTATGACAGCAGCTATCTTGGATGGAACTTGGTCATTCCATTTTTCATTTATATTTAAATTCCCCCCCCCCCCTTTATCCAGTGCAGCTAAGCAGCATAACTAGTAATATTCGTGTTTTTGTGACGTTTCTCTGACTGTGGTTCAATGTATCATGATCTGCAAAGTAATTCTTTTAACTTGCTATGTGCTTTCTTTAGTCTCCTTAGGTGGTAACTGTGCCAACATATTTGAAGAAATAGGCTGGGGGGTCAGTGAATTAAGATCTGCTTGTCTTCTCTCAGTCACTCTGTGGTATTGACTAAGATTTCGTGGAATTAAGCTTTTCTCTAGCACCTGCTGTCTGCAGCAATAACTATTATGAACACAAATGGCAAATCTTTGTTTAGTTCTATCGAGACTGTAGTTCCTGGCATAAAATATATGACCCTCTTGTGATTGTTGTAACTGTTTGATACTCACTGATTCTGTACAATAGTTCCTTTCCAGCACCTCTCTAGTGCTTTTTAATTGTGGCCAAAATGTGCCAGCCTTGCTCAAGACTAGTCTCTAGCATTATATAGTACTTCACAATGGTGCCTGATTCTTTTTGGCCATGTTTTGTATTTCTCCAGTTAGCACAGTTTACACACTTTGATTCAGTGCTTTCTGTTGGCACTGGCTGCTTTCCTGCAATGACTTTCTTTCCTTCTGTTTGGTAGACTGGTTGTCTGGAGTCACTTATTCTTTTTGACAAGCTATGCATGTTAATACTCGCACGACAGTTAAGTGTGTTTCTTGTTCTGTACCTTGAGTCTAAGTTTTTACCTGCACATCTTTTCCTAAGACTTTCAAACCCAGTGACGAAGTCAAGGCTTAAAGTTCACACACACCTTCCAGCAACAGCGTGCTTTGCTGATCTGCTATTCAGAATTAGAGTCATTAAGAGTGCATGCACAGAGATAACAGAAGGAAACTTCACTTTTACTATCCATTTCTAATCAGCAGAATTAAGACCTAAGAAACCTGATTTTACCCTCTTTGGCCCCACCCAATGCATATAACTCAGGAGCCTGTTAGCAATGTTGCAATTTATAAAGATATCATTAGCTGCAATTTATAAAGATATCAAGCTGATAGAAGCATTTATAGGGGTTGGGTCCCATTTCTTAAGAATGGCCTGGTATTTGAGTTCTGACACCTTTTTTGCTAGAAAATGTACAGTATAAAAGTGATATATAAATATGATACCAGAGGCAGTTGCCTATGCCTAAGTCAAGGCCTGACCTCACCATTAAACCATGCTTTGCCTTTATTTTACTTTTTTGTAACCTGGAATATATTGTATCTGAGATTCAAAATAGTGTTTTAAATGAATGAATTATATGTACTGGCCCTGCTGGATTTGGTTAACATGAGAAACTGGTTGTATTGACTTATAAATAATACTATCTTCCCGCTTATTAACTGTGATACGTACAACTAGTCTGTTTCATGTTTAAGTTTTCTTTTGTATATTTGCATATATGTATATATGTATATATGTATATTTGCATATTTATAATAATTATTTGTATACTTTGTATATTTATTTTGAAAAATAAAAATTTAAATTAAAAAAAAGAATGAATGCTCTCTTTTCATGCAAACTTTTGACCCTGAAAACCACATTTTAGGGGTTTTATTTCCCGTCAAATCCCCTCTTTTACAAAAGCCAGCAGCGTGGGCTGGCACAATAAATGCTCCAATGCCCATAGGAATTGAATGGGCATCGAGCATTTGCCATATGGCACTCAGCTTTGTAAAAGGGGATCTAGTTTCTTATTTTTACCATAGTCTCCCTTTTTTAAAACTAAGTACTACGGGCAGGGGGACGCGACAGGGATGTCCATTGTCACCTCTTCTGTTTTTATTGTACTTAGACCCCTTGTTACGTACCCTACAAAAAGATGACGAAATTGTGGGGCTCCCGGAGGGATTGTCCCAACTGAGGGTGTTGGCATTTGCAGACGATCTTTTGCTTACGTTGGGCTCTCCGCAACGTTCACTGCCCCGAGCTCTGGAGCTTCTGGATGAGTTTCATTTATACTCTGGTTTAGTGCTTAATAAACAGAAGTCCATGGCAATGTCAACATCACCTGAGGTACGTCTTGAATGGCAGGGGGACTTTCCTTTACAGTGGGCTTCGTCCCAGCTGACATATTTGGGGGTGGTGATCCCTCAGGACCTGGGCAGGCTGTACTCCATTAATATTTCACCTCCACTTCATCGTACAAAGACTACACTTGCTGGTTGGAAGAACCTCCCCTTATCCCTCTCAGGTCGAATAGCGTTATACAATATGATACTATTGCCGCAATGGCTCTATATATTACAAATGCTACCCATTATATTAACACCAACACACTTAACACAACTAAATTCCCACCTTTCCGCATTTTTATGGCGAGGTAAGCGGGCTAGGATAGCCTTGTCCAAGTTGATGTTGCCAAAATACCGAGGGGGGTTGGGTTTACTGGATATCTCACGATTTGCCCTTACCTGTCAATTAAGACATCTTCATGATTGGTTTTGTAACACTACTTGGTTTTCTTTGCCTGAGAATGAATGCTTTGAATTTAGACCTTATCATTTTAGTTACCTGTTACATGTTAGGCATTTGCCTGATTTGCCATTGCTACATTCACACCCCTTTTTGCAGGTAATGCGCATGGCTTGGAAGAAGTTATGTAAGTTGCTGAAGATCTCTTCTGTTTCAACACCATATCTCCCTGTGGCTGGCAACGGGGACTTTACTCCCGGCTTGGACTCTGCAATTTTCAGACGTTGGACGACTCTGGGTCTGCATTATGTATCCCAGGTGGTGCAGGATACGGGTGCTCCTACTTCATTTGCTGAACTACAAACACAATTCCATGTGTCACCTGGGGACTGGTTTGCTTTTCGACAACTTTCTCACTACTTACATACTTTGACCCCGGTGCCATTGAGAGAGGAAGTTCAATCTAGTTTACGGGAAGCGCTTGACCTTACTGCACAAGACCATATCCCGTTGAAGTTTTTTCATGGGTTCTTACGGGACCTATCCAGAGAATTGGATTTAATTGCTCTGGCTCAGAAATGGTCAGCTGATCTTCAAGTGCCCATCTCAGACGATGTGTTACGAAAGGGCCTTCGGGTGGGGAAAGACCCTACCCTATCCGCAATAGAGAAAGAGCGAAATTACAAATTTCTATTGAGAGCGTTTTATCCCCCCAAGAGAGCTATGACTATGGGGATTAGCGCGACTTCTGGTTGTGGAAAGTGCGCACACCCTATGGCATCTTTCGGACATATGTTTTGGACATGCCCTTTGGTGTCTACCTTCTGGTTAACTTTGGTGTCTGCGGTGGCCGAGCTTTGGGGATGCTCATGGAGGATACACCCTAACTTTCTCTTTACGCTACAAATCCGTTTCCATCCACCTAAACAGGGGTGTGCGCTTTTCCTCAGAAAGACAATACTCATGGGCAGGAAATGTATACTGACGCAATGGCTTTCGCCTCAACCTCCTTCTCTTCAACAGTGGAGGTCCCTAATGTTACAGCAAATGTTGTTGGAACGCAGGGATCTCGTGGACTTGACAACAAAAAAGGGCAGGCTGTTCCGCCAATGCTGGTACAACTTTAGTTTAACATTTGTCTCGACTATTCAACAGCGACTTTGGAACGTATGACTTGTATATTATTTATATAATTTGGTTCCTTTTGAACTGTTTGTTTTACCGCTGCTGCTGCCCGGGTGGGGTGGGGTGGGGTGGGATGGGGAAGATTGGGAGGATTGGGATTGGAGAGAGTTTTGTGAGTTAACAAAATGTTCTTGATTTCTGTATGTTGGAATTGACTTGCTAATTCAATAAATATATTATAAATAAAAAAACTAAGTACTACAGTAGTAATTTGCTTTAGCATCTTCCTTTCAGTGATAGCAAATGTGATACTGCCCAGTGGCCCCACTACCAGGCCCTGTATACCAGTGAGAACTAAATTTAAAGTATTTTCCACTCTGGATAGCTCCTGAATCAAGTGCTCAATGAAACAATTGTTTATGGCATTTAGAAACTTTACTTTTCTGGCATCTCAAGATGAGGCATTTACCCAATCAATATTGTGGTAATTGTACTCTGAAAATAAGAAAGAGAATAAATAGGTTTCAAAATCAAAAATCCCCAAATAAAAAATCTATTAATACCTCTTGCAGGGAGAGAGAATTTCATCCATATATAACAAGAAAAAAGTGGAGAAAAAGACCTCAGTCAAAAGGGAGCTCTGTTATTATATAGCAAACACTAACTTGCACAGGCTCTCAATAGTCATTGGCCATTAAAAAACTCCACTTTTCTTTTTATCATATATCACTTATCTCAACTCCCCGCAGCAGGTTAAATATACTGTGAATATAATCTTTTTTCTTATTATATGTGGAAAAAAATTATCTCTCAGCAAGAGGTATTAATAATAGGTGATTGAACTCTCTCATTATTATCGTTTTACCAAATTTGTTAGTCCTTCTATTTTCTGTTACAAATTTGTTAGTCCTTCTATTTTCTGTTAGCATTTTACTATCTGTCTCTTCATTTTGCCCAGGTGGATGGCAGCATAATGCCACCTGTATGCTCTTCTCCATGACACATTACATTTTGCTTCCTGCAGAACTTTTATCTTGTTTGATTTCGTGCCATTTTTAACATATAGCGCCATCTACCAATTAGATCCACCCTGTCATTTTGTTATAATTTGTACTCTGGTGGTATCACAATGCCCCATTGGTTTTCCTCTTTCCACTAGGTCTCAGAGAAGCCTATTTTGTCTAAATCTCCATTTATTGCTTTGGTCTTCACTTCCAGTCCTCCAGGGCTACCAACAGATCAGTATTTCAGGATACCCAAAGAATATGCATGAGAGAGATTTGCATGTCTACTCCCTCCAGTGTGTGTAAATCTTTCTCAATCATATTCTTACAGGGCACTGCTGTGAACTTCACAAAAAGTGTGCCACTTAAATATCTCACCAGAACTCTCTTATAGGTTATGATGAGCCTCCCAAAACCCACTATACCTACCAGTCTACAACCCAAATAGCCCTTATGGCTGTAGGTGCCACCTATATGGCAGTACAGTAGGGTTGGGAGGGGTTGGTTGGTGGGCTCACAAGTTCCAGCATAAATGTAGTGGTTAGAGTGGCTTATGGGCCTGGGTCATCCTCTCTATGGTTCATTAGCCCCCCCCCCCCACAAGGCTATTTAAGAGATCTGTATGCAGCTCTACTATACTAGGTGCTGATGTTCTGGAAACAGGTATATCCATTTTTATTTCAATCTTTGTGAGGGTGTGAGGGGGTCAGTGAACACTCAGGGAGTGTCTGGGGGTATTTACTTTGTCTCTGCAATGGTTATCTGGTCACTTTGGATATCTTTAGGGCAGTTATACCTGTTTTTATTTTGTCTAAGTCACAACGTATAAGTTCCGTCTAGGAAGTCTTGTAAAACCTTCAATTATCCCTGCAGGTCGACTAAGTCTAGGTTAGCCTACATCCCACCTATATCCTGCCCTAACCACTCCTCCAGATACGCCCCTTTTAGCTCAGGGCACACAGTGGCATTCAGAAGCCTAAAAATTCCCTGGATACGTCCAAAAGGCTGTTTCGATTATCGGCACTTGGACGACCTTTTAGATCATCCAAGTGCTGACTTGGGTGGGTTTTTAGATGCATTTAAGTTTTGATTATGAGCCCCTTACTGTCTTATTGAAGAAATTCACTCAAGGCAGTATACAGCAAGAATAAATGAAACACAGGCAATAGACAATTGCAGCAATATGAATTTTCAAGTATTCAAATTAAATTGATTTTTTAAAGATCTATTTCAACAACTCAAGCATGGGGAAAAGTAATTTGCACTGTGCAACAGGTACAACCCCATCAACCCATGGGGAAAGTAATCTGCACCGCACGGCAGATATAACTCAACAACCTTCCTGGGGAGACTCAATAGGCTGTGTTGGTCATTCTCCACAGACATTTATTAGGTGAAATATCATACCCCCTCTTTTACAGAGCCGAACTAGCATTTTTTATTGCTGGTCGCGGAAGTAACAGCTCTGACGCTCCTAGAATTCCGTGGCTGGCGCTACAAAATGCTAGTGCTGTTTTGTAAAAGGGGGGGAGCGAATAGTGACCTATAGGAGAATATTCTTCCAGTTGCCAGTGACTCAATGCTTATTGAAGGTTGGTTTGTTGTATGGACTGAGGTTGAGCATGTTGAATACTATGGCCAATACTGGAAGAAACTGAGTGCTGCTGAGTAGCACATCCATGGTGATCAAAACAATACGTTTCTAAGAAATACTGCTCCACACTGTATAAAAGATGTCTTCCCGTTTGTACTTGCCTAATGTGCTGTCACAGATCTTAATCTATGGTATTTCTCCCTTCTAATAAAGTCCCATTGTTATTTCTTAACTGTATTGTTTGCTCTAGTGTAACATTTTATTATCATTTTTATTGTTTACTTGATTTTGGTTTGGATTAATACACTTTCCTAGCCCTGCCCCCATCAGGCATTTGTCTTTTCTCTCCCTTAAGCTGTATATATAGATAAAGTTACCTGCAATATTCCTCTAGCTATCATGAATCTCTGTTTTGCCAGCTGTGAATTCTCACAGCACAGAATTGTAACTACCAGGAAGAAAGCAGGGGGCAGAAGAGCACAAGGAAACAGTGTACTATCACTGAGGGTATATAATTTAGTAGAACGAATGCTTAATACCATAGTCTTGCATATGCATTCAGTCATTAACTACTTTGTGACTGTTACCAAGCAACCCAGCTGTACACTCCCATCAGGAGCTGGTACTCCTCCAGCACCCCTGTTCTGTCTCCTTCAATCAATCACAGCCTAAAGCTTAAGGATCTCTGTTAAAATATTTCACTTCTTATATATATGTGCCAGAATTTCAAGATTTCAGTTCCTTAATGAATTTACCCCTCACAGGGGGTAATTTTATAAGTAACTTGAATATGTAAAGCTGTATTGTATACACTTTCCCCCTCCTTTACTAATGCGTAGCGCAGGTTTTAGCGCCCTAGTCATGAATTTGCGCAGGGGAAAAGGTGGTCTGAGCTAGGGTTACCAGATATCTGGGAAAACCAGAAATGTCCTTTTTTAAGAGGACTGTCAGGGTGCCCGGGGGATTTCCAAAACCAGTCAGTTTGTTCGGGTTTTGAAAGGCCCCAAGCTCTGGGCCACATCTGAAGGGTAACTGAGAATGCACTGATGTGACATGCCATCATCATGTTGCATCCGTGCATGCTCGGAGGCCCTCCAGATGCAGCCCCAAGCTCAGGGAAGAAGAGACAAAATTCTTGTGGGGGCAGAACAGGGCAGTGCTGGAGGCAGAATGGGGTGAAGTGGAAGAGGCTGTGGGTGGAAAGGAGTGGGGCTAAGTGTCCTCTTTTGTTTACCGACAAAATCCAGTAACCCTAGTCTGAGCATTAGAGCTGCTCATGACGTGCACTGTGAGGTGGATGGCTGCTGTGGCTCCAACTTCAATTTCCTGAGCGCATCTGTAATATCATGTGGAGCAGTAGCCAGCTTTACAACCAACTTTACAAACTTTCAGTTCCTAACAGGTGACCCCATAGACCCCTGAAGGATTTCAGACTGGCTTCTGTTGGGCTCCGCAGCATCCACGTGCTTGCGTTTCACGCCTTTACTGTTTTGTGATCTCCAGCAGGGATTTTTTTCTCTACCAGTCAGACCCCCTGCAGTTCCCCAGCCTTAGAGGACTCAGAGGAGGCTGAGCCCAAGGCTTCTGACCCTCCATGTGGTAAATAGATTCTTCTCAGCTGACCATCCATTGGAAAACTAGCATGATATAGGAGGAGAACAGCCTAAGAAGTCCATCCAAGGCAATTTTGAGCAAAATTGAGGGGTTTTGTGGCAGATGGAGATTTTAGAAAAAAATAAAATCCAAGCTGGTCGCCACCAGTGAATTTACACCTAAAACAGCCCGTGGGGGCTCTCCTGAAGTTCATACATTTCAGGGAAAGGGGTTTTGGTGGAGGGGGCCTTAACTCTGGCCCCAGAAACCCTTAATAATGGCTTTTTCTGCCCCCTGACTTTCCCCATAAGGATTAGTGGGCTGTATTCATTGTGCTGTGCTGGTGACAGCCTGTATCAGCTTAGCTTCAGCCTGACTGAGTGGAGAAGTCTTTTTGCCTCAAATCCTTGTTGGAATCAATCCAGAACTGGACATTTTTGAGCTGCTAGTTGGACAGACACTGACTGATGACTCCACCCCAACAGATCCTCATGATGCGATGAGGGGAGATTAAAATGCAGCTGGCTCCCTGAATCCCCGGGATTCCACAGGTACCTCACAGCCTGTGCTCAAGCCTCTAATAAATCAAAAGGTGAGTTGGCTCCCAGAGCACAGACCCCAAACCTTGAAAAAGCACAAACCAGCCTGGCTCATTCGGAACACCTGTGGTTGCCCTGCGAGTTGTAGCCTGCCCTTGTGGAGTCTGCATCCTCTCCCAGGCAGAGTAACTCCAAATATGGGGACCTCCTGGCACCAAAGCTTCACAGAATGGAAGAAAAATACCTGATCATAACACACCTTCTCAGTTCACTTGCAGAAGGAAAATCTGGAGGGCACTCCACTCTACTGGTGAAGGAGGAGGAGCAGAAAGATATGATTGACATACTTCTGCAACAGTTTGCAAGCACAGATTGATCACCTAATGTACAGACTCCCATGTTTATGTAACAGAATGGATAGTATGAATAAATGAAATCTGAATGGACAGAGGCAGAAAAATAGAAGAAAGTTAAAAGAAAAAGATCAGTGTCAAAGATGGATGCAATGGAGGAAGTGAAGACAGGAGGTAAGAGAAAAACCAACAAATGGAAAGGTGAGCCTGGAAAGTGAGTTAAGAGAAGATATGAAAACAATAGTCAGAGACTGGGATATATATGATTTAAAAAATTAAATGTCCAAACAACGATGAAAAAAAAAAAGATTTTTATTTTTAATTTAGGATGAAGTAGTCCATTAGCGTTAGTTCACTTTAAAAGGTTAAATACACCACCCCCACAGAAAATAAGGTGATACTTTTTTATTGGACTAAATACATTTCTGACTAGCTTTCAGAGGCCAATAAAAATGTATCACTTTATTTTATGTTTTTTAAAATATTTATTTATTCATTTTAATTTAGTTAACATAATATGTCAGGTTTGTTTGGGGTTTTTTTAATACCTGCCATCTTTGTATTTTGCACAGTACCGGGAAACATGTATCACTCTTTGGTGCTGCACTGTATGCACAGTCTGGATTAAGAACATAAGAATTGCCTTATTGGGTCAGACCAATGGTCCATCAAGCCCAGTAGCCTGTTCTCACGGTGGCCAATCCAGGTCACTAGTACCTGACCAAAACCCAAGGAGTAGCAATATTCCATGCTACCGATCCAGGGCAAGCAGTGGCTTCTCTCATGTCTTTCTCAATAACAGACTATGGACTTTTCCTCCAGGAACTATTCCAAACCTTCCTTAAAACCAGCTACGCTATCCGCTCTTACCACATCTTCTGGCAATGTGTTCCAGAGCTTAACTATTCTCTGAGTGAAAAAAATATTTCCTCTTATTGGTTTTAAAAGTATTTCCCTATAACTTTGAGTGTTCCCTAGTCTTTGTAATTTTTGACGGCGTGAAAAATCGATCTACTTGTACCCGTTATACTCCACTTAGGATTTTATAGACTTCAATTATATCTCTGTCTCTTTTCCAAGCTGAAGAGCTTAACTATTTTAGCCTTTCCTCATACGAGAGGAGCTCCATCCCCTTTACCATCTTGGTCGCTCTTCTTTGAACCTTTTCTAGCGCCACTATATCTTTTTTGAGATAAGGAGACCAGAATTGAACGCAGTACTCTAGATGAGGTTGCACTATTGAACGATACAGGGGCATTATAACATTCTTAGTCTTGATAACCATCCCTTTTTAAATAATTTCTAGCATCCTGCTTGCTTTTTTGGCCGCCGCCGCACATTGAGCAGAAGGTTTCATCGTATTGTCTACGATGATACCCAGATCCTTTTCTTGGACGCTAATCCACAAGGTGGACCCTAGCATTCGGTAACTATGATTCAGGTTATTCTTCCCAATGTGCATCACTTTGCATTTGTCCATATATTTATAACCTATCTTTATCCAAAGTGAGGATTTTGTCTATTTATTTATTTATTTTTTCAGTTTTAGTTACTTTTCTGTACTTAGGTCCTTTACAAAGCCGAGCTAGAATTTTTAGTGCCGGAAACGGCGGTAACACCTTGGACGCTCATAGGAATTCTATGAACATCATAGCTGTTACTGTGGTGGCCGGCGCTAAAAATGCTTGTTCGGCTTTGTAAAGGAGGGGGTTAGTGAGGGTCTAAATCTAGTCTGCATATGTAAAAAAGTCCAGGTATTCTGTTAACATTGAATGTCTGTGTTGGATTGATCTGTACTAATTTGGCTTGTTTAATTTTCTCAATAGGTGTATTGAGGTATTTGTTTAAAAAATTTTCTAACCTGCTTAAACCTACCCAGCGCAGAATTTACAGTGCTGCCTTTTCCTAGGCAGGCATTTGTTGTGTGACTCCTAGAAGCTAGTGATATTATAGCATGCTGAAATTCCTTTGTAGGTCTTGAGTGACTTTTGTAGGAGTTTGTGTTAGTATGCCTGATACTAGAGTTTGGATTTGGGTTTAGCTTGTATCTTGTAGCCCATTGTAATTACATTCAGGTACAGTACTTGAGGCAAATGAATAGAGGGTTAAGTTACTTGTCCATGATCCCAAAGAACAACAGTACAATCTGAACCCTGGATTCCCTGGTTCCCAGCCCACTACTCTAACCATTAGATACAGCTAAGGCATGTTTGGTAACTCAACAATAAACTGCCTGGAAAAAAAACCAGTTGTATAGGTCTTATTCACAGAAAGCTCCAGCCACTTTGCCCATTTGTGCATCCCACTAAGCTATCATAAGTCATCTTCCTCTCTATCCCCTGCACTAAGGACTTTGTGTTTGTTGCATTCAAACCTGAATTCTGCCACTGATTTAGCTCTCATGACTTTTGACTGAGATCTACTGTAGGTATTCATTTTTGAGTGAAAAAAGTATTTTTTCACATTCTTTTTAAGCCTGCTTTTCTCTTGGTCTAAATGACAACCATTTGTCCTTGAGATGCTTGTTTCATGACTGAGCTGTAATGGTATATGCAAACAACCTAAGACTTAGCTGACTATGGCATTATTTAAAACCAGTATAAGTGTGGCCTTCTCACTGACCTAACAAATGAAGGATAACTCTAGAAAGCTAGTTACTGATGTATTTGGTGTACTAAGAATTATAACATTAACTCCTACAACTTGTTTCTTGATTTTCATTCTACAGAAAATGCTTTCTTTTGGTATTGTATTGAAACCTATAATATATTGGCTCATTTAAATATATAGCAGACTTCAAGAAAATACTAGCACTGTCAATTGAATGAAAACCTCAAGGTCAAAGGGTCATAAGATGAAGCTGAAAGGAGGAAGGAGGCTCAAAAGGGATCAGAGAAAGCAAGTTTTCACTCTCTCAATATTTAAATGCACCTAATGACTGGATTTAATGTACAAATGTTATGGGAGTATCAGCTATGAGTGGGAAATATCAGAACATGCAGGAACTTCACTACTATTCTTTTGGTTTAAGGTTTCCACTGTATGACTTGAATGAGAATTTCAGTGGCTCTCTTCACAGCTTCACTTGGGTCATTAAGTCGCCCACGTAACTTGTTCACATGCTCCAGCAGTATCTTGCGTCCCGCAGATGCCTCAGACATCATGGTTAGGGCTTTGATGGCATTCAGACGCACCTTGCTAAGCTGATCGTCAACCAGTGGCAATAAAGCTGTGATGGCTTCTGCATGCAATGCTGCATATTTACCTTAATAGAAGGAAAAGAAGGAACAAATCACTGGCAAATAAACTCAATCCAGGTTTTAGGCAACAGTATACTACATACTAAAGGTATGATTTAATAACCGGACTCCTGTGTGAGAAAGTCTATTTTATAAATGCAACATCACCAGTCAGATACAGCCTCATGCACACATTTATACCAGCTCAGAAGTTAGAACACACACACTTATAAACTAAGAAGGTAACTTTGTAACAGGAACCTAAATTGAGAGGCTAAGCAAGCACCTATTTTGAAGCTATTTCATAAAGACATATAAGTGCCTAGAGGAAAGGCAGGAAAGGGGAGATATGATAAAGATGTTTAAATACCTAAATGGCATACATGCGCATGAGTCGAGTCTCTTTCAATTGAAAGGAAGCACTGGAATGAGAGGGCATAGGATGAAGTTAAGAGGTGATAGGCTCAGGAGTAATTAAGGAAATGCTTTTTTACAGAAAAGGTGGTAGATGCATGGAACAGTCTCACAGAAGAAGTGGTGGAGACAGACACTGTGTCTGAATTCAAGAAGGCATGGAATAGGCACATGGGATCTCTCAGAGAGAGAAAGAGATAATGGTTACTGTGGATAGGCAGACTGGATGGGCCATTTGGCCTTTTATCTGCCATCATGTTTCTATAGGGCTCATATTCAAAAGAGAAAAAGGTCCAAAAAAGGCATAAAGTTTTTGACGCCTGGTCATCTCATTCATCTATAGTCCAAAAAAGGCATAAAGTATTTGATGCCTGGTCATCCCATTCATCTATATTTCAAGGGGGGGAGGGAGGATGTGGAATGCGTGTTTTGGGCGGGTTTAGGACTTGGACGCTTTGCAGTAATAATTGAACATTTAACAAAATGTCCAGTGCACTATTTAGACATATGTGGCTAGACCTGTTTTAAAAACAAATAAGGGTACCCAAACTGACCAGATGACTACTGGAAAGATTAAGGCATGCCCATCCCCTTACCTTTGTCATGTGGTTTCTGCTTTCCTCATCTTCTTGTCATTCTCTTTCTTCCATCCACTGTCTGCCCCCTTCCAGAAACTGTCTTTCTCCCACTGCCATCTCTCCTCCTACCCCCCCCCCCTTTTGGTCTGGAATACATCATCTTCTCTATGTTCCATCATAGTCTGGCATATCTCTCCTTCCATCTCTCCTTCCCTCCCCCCTGTGGTTTTTAGCATCTCTCTCTTCTCATTTCCTCCACTCAGATCTGGTATCTCTGTCTCCTTCCCCGTTCTCTGGCATCTCTCTCTCCGCTCTCTTCCCTTTTATTTTCTTCTCTGGTCTTCCTTCTCTATTTTCTTACTATTGAGTCCTCCGTTTCCCTCTTTTCATTGTGTCTACCTACAGCATGCCACCCCTTTCCTTCACCCTTCCACTATCTCACTAACTCTATCTTCTTCCCCCCATCTAGCATATGTCGTTTTGCTTTATCCCCTCCTTCTATCCAGTATGTGTTCTCTTTCTCCACTTCCATTCAGCATTTGCTCTCCCCTCTCAACTGACGTCCAACTGCCCTCTTCTATCTCCCCTTCTCCCCACTTCCATCATCTGCCCCTTCTCTCTCTCCTCCCCACTTCCATCATCTGCCCCTTCTCTCAATCTCTCCCTTCTCCCCACTTCCATCATCATCTGCCTCCTTCTCTCTCTCCCTTTTCCCCACTTCCATCATCTGCCCCTTCTCTCGATCTCTCCCTTCTCCCCACTTCCATCATCTTCATCTGCTCCCTTCTCTCAATCTCTCCCTTCTCCCTACTTCCATCATCACCATCTGTCCCTTCTCTCAATCTCTCCCTCCACCCCAGGCCATCTCCCTCACCTTTCTTTCAGATTTTGGCAACAAGTAAGATTGGCAACGCCCCCCCCCTGGCAATTGCACTTCAGATTGGCAACAGGCCCTCCCCCACCCACCCTGGCGACGGCACTCAAGAATGGCAATGGGCTCTCCCGGCATCAATGGCACTTCATAAAGGCAACGCGATGCTCAGTCCAAAGCTTCCCTCTGACACGAACTGCCCAAGCGGAAACAGGAAGCTGCGTCAGAGGGGAAGCTTTGGGCTTAGCACCACGTTGCCGATCTAAAGTGCTGGGGGAGGCCCGTTGTCAATCTTGAGTGCCGTCGTAGGGGGAGGGTCGGCTGCCAATCTTAAATGCCACCTGTCGCTGTTTGAAAAAAAATAAAAAGGCTCTCTCTTTGCCCTCCTTCAGCGGGCCCCCCTAACAATTTTGGGCCCTAGGCATGTGCCTACTGGGCCTATCCTTTAATCCGACCCTGCAGAAAGGTGCTCTGATTGAGCAGTCATCCACTGGAGGGGTTAAGGCATGACTTCTCCTTAATCCTCCAGTGTTTGCTGTCCACCTCCCTCTCCCCTGAAAGTAGAAATCAGGCTCTATGACAGCATCAGGTATTATGAGCATTCTTAACAGAGTAGGAAGCAGGTCTGAAGAGTGGATTAGTGGTTAGTGCAGTAGACTGTAAATCAAGTGACCCAGGTGAAAATAACACTTCATGCTGGATTTTTCCATTGTATGGAGGTCTGTTTCATGTATTTGCGATAAGGCTGTGTCCTAGGGTTACCATATTTGTTCACACAAAAAAGAGAATATGTGGCCTCACCCCCCAGCCCCACACTGTTCTGCCTCAATCCAACCCCATTCCATCTCAGCCCCACCCTGTTCCAACCCAGTCCTACCCCCACACGAACCTCTTCTCCTCTCCTTCCGTGAGCTCTGAGCTGCGTCTGGAGGGCCTCCAAGCATGTGCGGACGTGACGTGATGACATCACACACATGCATGCATGCATGGACACACTTCAGATGCAGCTCCGAGCTCCTAAACTCAGACAAACTGCCATATTTTCAAAAACCACCCAGACACCAGGACAGTCCTCTAAAAAGAGGACAGTTCTGGGAAAATCCAGACATATGATAACTCTACTGTATCCTATTTGAAAACACATGCAAGATGGACATCTGTTTGGGACATTCTGACTTGAATGACCTTTTCAAAATGCCCCTCTCTATAATGCATACTTTGTGACTGCATCCACACTCTGCCCAAAGAAGACCTACATCCAAGTTGTATAAATGGACATGCCTTCTTGTTAGTGTGCATACATTACATGTGGAGTAATTTTGAAAGAGGTTCGACAATGAATTACTCCAACTCAAAAGAAAATGCAGACAACTAGAAAGAAAATGGAGAAAAAGTAGCCAAGATTCCACAAAAGCAGAATGGAAAATACTTCCACAAAAGCAGAATGGAAAATACTTCACCAAAACTACAAACAAAAGCTGAAAGAAAAAAGAAAGACTTACTACACAAAGCAAATAGTAGAAGGATTCCAAGACACAAAAAAGATATTCCAGTTACTAAAAGAACTCACAGACACCTCACCATATCTGATCACTAACAACTCCCCCCCTCCCTCAGCCACCGTGTTAGCCACATTCTTCAAAAATAAGATCGCTAATATCAGATCCACGTTCAATGATACACTGATTCACCTAGAAGTAATCTCAACCTCTCCCACAGAAAAAGAATTGATAGCAGCAGACAGAACCTGGCCCAACTTCTCACCTATACAATGGTCAGACTTCAACAAACTATATAACAAATACAGTCATGCAGCCTGCAAACTTAATCACTGTCCACCATACCTACTGAAAACCTCCAGTACGCTATTCCGCACTCTGCTCCTACAATGGATACAAACCCTACTCACCGATGGCCATTTCCCACATAACCTCAGCAAAATCATCATAACTCAATCCTAAAAGACCCCAAGGGAGCAACAGACCAACCATCTAATTATAGACCTACAGCCTCAATCCCACTATATGTCAAACTAATGGAAGGTCTAGTAGCTAAAGCCCTAAACATTTACCTAGATCACCACAACTTACTCCACCCCATGCAATCAGGCTTCAGAACCAACTACAGCACGGAGACTCTACTAGGAACACTCATGGACATCGTGAGACAACAGCTCTGCACTGGAAAAAAAATGATGATCATACAACTAGACCTCTCTGCAGCCTTTAACCTAGTAGACCACGACATCCTCTTACAAACTCTAGATGCAATAGGAATTACAGGAAAAGTTCTAACATAGTTTAAAGGATTCCTACAGTCCAGAACTTATAGAGTCAAAACAAACAAAGAAAAATCGGATCCTTGGTCCAAACCATGTGGAGTGCTACAGGGTTCTCCCCTATCTCCCACACTTTTCAACCTATACATTGCCTCCCTAAGTTCCTACCTAGATAAACTAGGCATTACCTCATACAGCTATACAGATGATATCACCATACTCCTCCCCTTCAACCAACTTGAACCATCCATGATAGGCACAATACACGTAACATTTGATACAGTAGCAACATGGATGAAAGAACACAAACTAAAACTTAACCCAGACAAAACAAACTTCATCCTCCTTGAAAACTGCAAATCTCCAACCTTGACAAATATAGAAATTAACTCGATCTCATACCCCATTCAACCCACATTAAAACTCCTCGGAGTGCTGATAGACAGAGGTTGTACCATGCAACCACAAATCAACAAAATTATAAAAACATCATTCGCCACTATAAGTCCGAAAATTCTTTGACAGAAAACAATTCCAACTTGTGGTTCAATCTCTAATCCTAGGCCTAATAGACTACTGTAACATACTATATCTCCCCTGTCCAACAACAAAGATGAAACAACTCCAAACAATACAAAATACAGCCCTAAGACTTATCTACTCTGGAAAAAATATGACCACATCACGGAGGCCTACCACGACTCACACTGGCTCCCAATAAAGCCAGAATACACTTCAAATTCCTTTGCCTACTATTCAAAGCTATAAACAGAAATAGCCCTTCCTACTAGAACAATCGACTAACTCATTCCACCTCAATCAGACACAGGAGAATCCACACAATATTCGCACATCTGCCAACCAAAAATGTCAAACGAAGAAAAATATATGACAACTTTCTAGCCACCAGACCAGCAAAACTGGACCGACAACTCACCAATCAGCTGACCTCAACCACAGACTACAAAACTTTCAAAAAAGAAACAAAAACCTTACTCTTCAAAAAACACATAAAACCAATATAACCTTACCAATAAAGTTCCAATCTCCACTGACATTACCAATCTACTCCTTAGCAAATTAGAAAATGTTCCTATATAATCTTATGTATTAAGATCATAACAATTCTTATGTAATCCGCCTTGAACTGCAAGGTAAAGGCGGAATAGAAGTCACTAATGTAATGTAATGTTTTTAACATATGTATACAGGCATAATCCCAATAAAAATCCTTTTTAAAATAGCGTCCTAAACAAGTACCCATATATTTTATAAAACATGCTGAAATATTCTCAGCCCAACCAAGAATGGAAGTGGCATAAAACAAAAGTGAGTTTGCTGGAGATTTTTTTTCTTGCTATTTTTCCTTTCTATACAGATTGTGGGTGCTGCAAGAAAAGGCTTAATTTTGGACTGTGTAGTTGTCTGCATTTTTCTCTCTGTGCCTGAAATTAAGGAACTGTATCCCACATTGAGCAGAGCTTTGGCAAAGCTGAGTCAAACGCTGGGCAGGAAACTCAGCTTGTTTGTTCTGGTGAATCACTGCTAACAGAGCTCCGTGTGCAGGTACCAGCTGCTAGCCGTTGCCACGGTAGCCCTGTTAATTACACTGAGCCTGCATGGTTCTCATAAATGTGGTGAAAATTTCTGAGAGTAAATGCTGATATATTTTTCACTGCTAAACACCAACCTGGTTTGTGAAGAAGTCTAACCTTAAGAGTGTATCTGCTGCATGAACGCCATAAAGCTGTCTCTCTTTTTTTTTTTTTTTTAATTCTTTATTCATTTTTAAAACTTTCATCAAGTGTACAAGAATCATAATAAACACAATTAATCAGAGCACTTGCATATCTTATCATTATAATCTAAACATAGAAATGTAACCCTCTCCCCACCCTCCCTCAAAACTCTTCATTCATAATAAGAATATTTGTATCCCTCCCCCCTCCCAATACTATATGTTGTATGACTAATAGAAAAATGGCATTTAATCATGACAAAAAGACGTCAATGGCTCCCAAATTTTAATAAAATTATTATAATTTCCATTTTGTATCGCTATTGATCTTTCCATTCTATATATGTGGCATAATGAATTCCACCAAAAATTAAAGTTCAACCTAGTATGATCTTTCCAGTTATTAGTAATATGTTGGATGGCAACTCCAGTCATGATCATTAAAAGTTTATTATTACTCGATGATATCTGACTCTTTTTTCTCATATACATTCCAAATATCACAGTATCATAAGATAACGCTACATGGTTTTCCAATAAACAATTTATTTGATCCCAGATTGAGTTCCAAAAGGCTAAGATATGGGGACAGTAGAATAAAAGATGATAAATAGTTAAATAGTTCCTTGTCCAATAGATGCTGGCATTGTAAATTGGAGATAGGGACTTTGGATAAAGCTGTCTCTGCTGAAATAAGAACTTGTTGCCTAGAAGTATAAGTTTGCTGTCTCTCTCTCTCATGGCTTCCTGTGCTTATAGCCATCATTGTTAACCAGGAAAGCGCTGCAGCAAAACCCCTCTTGAAGTTCAGGATGGAGGATTGCTTTCTTGTGACCACTGTAAATGTTAAATTAACTAAAGGAACTGGGTTGGAAACTTTCAAACATTCCCATAATGAGGCTCTGGTGAAGAGGACAGCGCTTAATTCACTTACCAAGCCCAGAGCCAGTGACTGGGTTAAACCTGATTTTGAATTACAATACAAATCTTTTCTGTTGATTATATTTTGTTTATGCTTTCATAAAAACCTGTGGTGAGCTTACAAAGTTCTCTATGTTTGTGCTGCATTACTAAGCTCATGGTATGGACTATGATTTTGAGACCACTGGCCAAATAAAGCTTACATTTTTTTCTTATGGCCATTCTGACTAAGTGGTTTTCATTGAAAGATCATCTGAAAGTGCAGTTCTAGGCTGTTGCCTAGAGAGAAACATCCTGAAAGGCTTCCCTAGTTCCAGGGGGACCACGCCAGATTCAAGCAGTGTGTCACTACCTGGCTGCCCGCCACGCTCTTTGGGGCACAGGTGTGACAATATCCTTAATAGTGAGGAGAGCGTGGTTTACATAGAGTATGACGGCAGAAGAGGGCCGGCGGCCCAACAAGTCTGCCCACTCAAGAACCCTCTCTCCCTGGAGTACCCATCTTTTATGCATAACTCTAGCACCCCCACCTGTTTGTCCATCGACTTTTGAATTCGAGCACATTACTATCCTCGACCACCTGGCGTGGAAGTTTATTCCATCGATCAATCACCCATTCGGTGAAGAAGTATTTCCTGGTGTCACCATGAAATCATCCCCCCCCCTTAAGTTTTAGCAGATGCCCTCTTGTTGCCGTGGGACCCATAAGAAAAAATATTTCTTCCTCCACTTCAATGCGACCCGTGATGTATTTGAATGTTTCTATCATGTCCCCCCTTTCTCTGCGCTCCTCGAGAGAATATAAGTGCAGTCTGGTCAGACGTTCTTCATATGGGATGTCTTTAAGTCCTGAGACCATCCTAGTGGCAATTCTCTGGATCGACTCCATTCTCTTCACATCCTTTTGATAATGTGGCCTCCAAAACAGGACACAGTACTCCAGGTGAAGTCTCACAACGGATCTGTATAACGGTAGTATGACTTCAGGCTTTTGGCTGATAAAGCTCCTTCTGATGCAACCCAGCATTTGTCTTGCCTTTGCTGAAGCTTTCTCCACCTGATTGGCAGCTTTCATATCTTCCCGGATGAGAACTCCCAAGTCACTTTCTGCAGTGGTTCTTGCTAAGTTTTCAGCGTTCAAGGTGTATGTTCTGCATGGGTTTCCCCTCCCAAGGAGCATTACTTTACATTTTTTGGCATTAAAGTTTAGTTGCCAAGTATTGGACCATTGTTCCAACAAAAGCAGGTCCTGCTCCATAGTGTTGGGCCCGGTTGTGCTATCAGGTTCTGTTGCTCTGCCCACAAGGTTGCATAGTTTAGCATCATCAGCAAATAATGTAATTTTGCCTCAAAGTCCCTGAGTTAGATCCCTAATAAAGATATTAAATAGCATCGGGCCCAAGACCGAACCCTGTGGCACTCCGCTGGTCACTTTTGATGTTTTTGAGGGGATACCATTCACCATTACTCTTTGAAGTCTGCAGCTAAGCCAGTCTCGTACCTATGCCGTCAGTGTTTTTCCTAGTCCTAACGAGTTCATCTTGTTCAATAACCTACGGTGTGGAACACTATCAAAAGCCTTGCTAAAGTCTAAATACATGATATCCAGGGACTCACCCTCATCCAGTTTTTTGTTACCCAGTCAAAGAAGCTTATCAGGTTGGATTGACAAGACCTTTCCTTTGTAAAGCCATGCTGGTGGGGATCCTTTAATCTTTCATCATCTAGAAATGTGTCCAATCTGTTCTTGATCAACTTCTCCATGAGTTTACTCACTATTGATGTGAGACTCACCGGTCTATAATTTTCAGCCTCTGACCTGCATCCCTTTTTGTGGAGCGGGATAACATTGACAGTTTTCCAGTCCAGGGGAACTTTTCCCTCGCTTAGCGAAAGATTGAAGAACACAGCTAACGGCTCTGCCAGGACATCCCTCAGTTCTCGAAGTACTCTAGGGTGTAGATCGTCCGGGCCCATAGCTTTGTTTATTTTTAATTTTGATAATTCTTGGTGGACCTCGCTCGCAGACCTCGCTCGCAGTAAATTCCATGTCCCGGAATGGGTCCTCCAAATTCCCCTTTGTCTGTAGCTGAGGACCGGATCCTGGTGCTTCGCAGGTGAAGACTGAACAGAAGTAGTTGTTGAATATTTCTGCTTTGTCTGCGTCCGAGTCTGTAAAGTTGCCATCAGATTTCTTTAGGCACCCAATAGTGTTTAGAGCTACAGCCTCAACACCCTGAGTGTGGGTTCAAACCCCATGCTGCACCCTGTGACCCTGGGCAAGTCATTTAATTCTCCACTGCCCCAGGTACAGTAGATAGATTGTGAGCCCACCGGGACAGATAAGGACAATGCTTTAAGTACCTTTATATAAACCACTTTGAGTTGATTTACAAAAAAGGTGGTATACAAGTCTCAATCCCTTTCCCCTGCACTCATAAGACCTTAAATGTAACATCCACCTTGGACTTGATGTATATAAGAAAAACAAAAAAGCCATGCTGAGTCAGACCAAGGTCCATTGAGCTCAGCATCCCATCTCTGAGAACTATACAGCAGATCCCAAAAAGGTAGATCTAGCTGTATTCCAGGGATTAGCATTGGCTCTCCCAAGTCTATCTCGAGAATAATCTTTATGCATCTTTCCCCCATGAACGTGTCAAAACCTCTTCTAACCCTGCTAAGGAAGTTGCCTTGAGAAATCTATTACTAGAGGATGTGGTCAACATAATTAAGCACTAGGTGAACAAAACTCTTTCTACATTTGTTTTCAATTTGTTTGGATGTTATGCATATATTCAGCACTGCTGACTATACAGTAAATCCGGACCACTAGACCCACCCCCAGGCCCGCCTAGTCCCACCCATCCCTGCCTCGGTTCCGCCCTTTCATGCCCCCAAGTCCAATCTAAGTCCTGCCTCTAATCCCGCCCCAGCCCCGCCCCCCCCACTGCCTTCTTTCGTTGGGCAGGACATCCGCACATGTGCAATGATGTCATGCACACGTGCGTGAGACATCTTCGCGTCATATCCATGCATGCAAGGATGCTCTCCTACACGAAGGAAAGCTTTTCAAAACCCGAACAAAGTGCCAGATTTTGAAAAGCTGTCTGGACATGTCTGGGAAATCCGGACATCTGGTAACCCTAACTATACATAATGTGCAACTGAATAGAGCCTGACTGAAACCAAAATTGGCTGCTTAGTTTTATCTGAAACCAAAGCTGAAAATGAAACTAGCCCCACCCCAGCCCCCACTTTCTTCCTCCCTCAACCAGAGAGAGCTCCCCTCCTGAACCCACTGAGCAGCATCCTGGGCCTACCAAATTTCTCTTTCTTTGTTGTCCAACTTTTTAACTGACCTTACGAAGAGGCAGCAGATCTAAGATTAGGTTGGAAGCAGGCCTATCTCACCTTCTTTGTCTTACCTTTTGTGGTGATTGTGGCATTCATCAATGCACCTGCAGCATTGGCCCGTACCTCTGCATCTTTATCCTTCAGGAGCTGTACCAGGAGGGGTATGACACCTTCTTCACATGCCTTGTTCTTTCCTTCCAGAGGAACCCTGATAGTTTCATGAAGGAGAAACGAATGAATAATTAGCTCATGAAAAATGTCCCAAGATTCAATTCAATTTCTAAGGCTCACAAGTCTAGGATTTTATGAATAGGAAGACAATTATAATTGTTTCAATATTCAATATTTAAACATCATGATCAACATTGTTTTTTAGCATTAACCCTGGCTGTTAAACTAGAGGTGTAGCCATGGGCCTAGGCAGGCCTTGCCTGTCCAATTTGGGCTCAGGCCCATCCACCCAGCAGCTAAAGGCTGCCAGCAGTGGGTCCTACGTGACCCAGAAACATTCCCTCTTTCTCTCCCTCCCTTCCCACCCCCTTCCAGCCCTTTACAGCAGACTTTCCCTCCCTCCTTTCCATCTCCTTAGCCCACATACTTTTTTTTCAGGTTGCCGGCACTGGTTCCTACATGCTGCCAGTGGCTGACCTAGAAGCCTTCCCTCTGACGCAAAAAACAAACACGTCAGAGGGAAAGCTTCTGGGTCAGCCACCAGCTGCATGTAGGAACTGCTGCCAGTGACCTGAAGAAAAGGTATGCAGGAGGGGGGTGGGAAGAGACAGAGAGAAAGAATCTGCTGCATGGGCTGAGGGGTGGGAAGGGAGGGAAAGAAAGTCTGCTGCACAGGCTGGAGGGGATGGGAATGGAGGGAGAGAGAGTCTATTGCTTGAGCTGGCTGGCTGGCTGGCTGAGGGCAGGATTAATTCTTTGAGGGCCCCTAGGCACACAAGTACATTGGGCCCCCTGCCCCAACCCACCCCACCCCACCATGCCCCGACCTACCCCACTCCCATGTATTTACTTCTTTATTTCCACTTTATTTTTTTTTTTTTTAAATTCAAAACAAACAAAGATTACCATACCAGTGCTAGTGTACAGTTTTTCTTCTATGCAGCCTCCAAACATCTCTGAACAAAACTCCCCTTTCTTCCTAGAGGAAGAGATCTTCAGCTGGAAGGGCTTTGGGAAGCCCACCAATTTATATTTTGCATTTGGGTAGGAGGGAAGAAAATTTAGTGCCCATCATTTTATTGGACTAATACATTTCTTACTTAGCTTTCAGAAGTTAAAACCTCTTCTTCAGATCAGTAAACTATACTGCTACATAGAAACATAGTAGATGACGGCAGATAAAGACCCGAATGGTCCATCCAGTCTGCCCAACCTGATTCAATTTAAATTTTTTTTTTTTTTTTAATTTTTTCTTCTTAGCTATTTCTGGGCAAGAATCCAAAGCTTTACCCAGTACTGTGCTTGGGTTTCAACTGCCGAAATCTCTGTTAAGACTTACTCCAGCCCATCTACACCCTCCCAGCCATTGAAGCCCTCCCCTGCCCATCCTCCACCAAACGGCCATACACAGACACAGACCGTGCAAGTCTGCCCAGTAACTGGCCTAGTTCAATATTTAATATTATTTTCTGATTCTAAATCTTCTGTGTTCATCCCACGCTTCTTTGAACTCAGTCACAGTTTTACTCTCCACCACCTCTCTCGGGAGCGCATTCCAGTATCCCTGTCCTGACCTGAGGAAAGGAGTTATGGTCTCTGAATTTGTAAAAAATATATTTAAATTAGTTCAATAGACAGTATCATCTTAATTCCATTTTCTATTAATAAACGATTATCAACACAGCTACAATAATACTTTGTCCTAAATCAAAAATAAATAAATAGAAATTTTTTTCTACCTTTGTTGTCTGGTTTCTGCTTTCCTCATCTTCTCTTCCTTCTATCCACTGTCTGCCCCTTCCAGAAAATGTTTGTCTCCCTCTGCCATCTTTGCTCCTGCCTCCACCCCCCCCCCCCCTTTGTCTGGCATCCATCACCTTCCCTCTATTCCCCTCATAGTCTGGCATCTCTCTCCTTCCATCTCTCCTTCCCTCCCCCCTGTGGTTTTTAGCATCTCTCTTCTCATTTCCTTCACTCAGATGTGATATCTCTGTGTCATTCCCCGTTCTTTGGCATATCTCTCCTCTCTCTTCCCTTTCCTTTTCTTCTATGGTCTTCCTTCTCTATTTTCTGCCTCTGTCTAAATTAAATTCTTTCTTACTATTCAGCCCTCAGTTTTCCTCTTTTCACTGTGTATACTCACAGCTTGTTACCCCTTTCCTTCACCCCTCCACTATCTCACTAACTATCTTCTTTCCCCCATCCAGCATGTGGGAAAGCAGTAGCAGTGGTGAGGGCTGGGCACAAGTTCTCTCCACTTCCATCATCTGCCCTGCTCCCTTCTGTCTCCCTTCTTCCCACTTCCATCATCTGTCCTGCCCTGCCCCTTTTTGCCCACATCCATCATCTGCCCTGCTCTGCCTTGCCCCCTTCTCTCTCTACCTCCACCCCAGGCCCATCTCACCACTCACCTTTCACTCCGATTTTTTTTTTTTTTTTTTTTAGAACGGTGACGCCCCCCCCCCCAAAGCATCGATCGGCAACGCGGGCCCCCCCAAATCAGCAACGTGGCCCCCCATCAATGGAAAGTAAGACAAACCAGCAACATGGGTAAGAAAGTCAACAGGAACTGTAATTTTGCAAGCTGTGCTGCTTGCCCAAAGCTTCCCTCTGAAGCACTCAGGCAAAAACAGGAATCTGCGTCAGGGGGAAGCTTTGGGCAAGCAGCACCGCTTGCCTTTCTTACCCGTGTTGCTTGCTTGTCTTACTTTCCGGCGATGTGGGAGGCTGCGTTGCCGATTGAGGGGGGGCCCGTGTTGCTGATCGGATGGGGGGGGCATTGCCGATCGATGCTGGAGGGGCCCATCACCGTTTGGAAAAACAATGTTGATGCCCTCCTTCTTCGGGCCCCCCTGACCATTTCGGGCCCTAGGCACGTGCCTACTGGGCGTATTGGTTAATACGGCCCTGGTCTGGCTACGTCACCATGTTAAACATGCTCTGTATATTCAGTACCACTATCTGGCTATTTATTTGCAATCACCTATAGTACATCAATCTGGGGAACCTTCTCATAAGAACATAATAGCCATACTAGGTCATACAGATGGTCTATCCAGCCCAGTATCCTGCTTCCAACAGTGGCTAAACCAGGACAAAAGCACCTGGCAGAATCCCAAGAGTAGCAAGAGTCCATGCTGCCAAACTCATGGATAAGAAGTGGCTTTCCCATATCTATCTTAATAGCAAAATATGGCTTTATAGCACGTGCTACCCGAAAAACTATCGCCTGCTCAAGAGGAGGCGGTAGCAGCTAGCGCACGGGGCATTTTAACGCTCGCTATTTTGCGCGTTAAGGCCCTAATGCACCTTTATAAAAAGAGCCCTATGAATATTTTAGAAGTTATCTTTTCACAAAATGTTAGTTTAAATGTTATTTTATACCTAATACTACATATATACTGTATATAATATGTATGTTTAACCTGTAAGCCGTTCTGAGCTCTTTGGGGACAACGGGATAGAAAACAAATTAAATAAATAAATATAAATATATATATTGGGGTTTTTGTAGAAGACCGAGCCCTGATACAGACTTTTGTTGCAAAATATGCATGTTGGCTATGGGTCTGAACATCAATAAACAAAGAGAAGTACTGTGATTTAAAAAAAAGGATTTTGAGATATTCACAAAGATGTTTATAAGCAACTAGTCTTTAAGCCCCAACTTATCTATCCTTCAGGAAATCTCTCAAATCATACCTCTTTGATAAATTCCTCTAACCCCCACCCTCCCAACCAAACTACTAATCTCAACCTCGCCTCCCTCCCTACCCTTCCTCCTCCTCTTCCCCAGTTGTTTTTCCTTTCCCCTTTCTGCACCCCCCTTGCAACAGTTATTGGATCATTTTGTAATTGCCACTGGTTTATACCATACACTTGATAACTAATTCTCTGTACCTTCATTGCATATGTACAGTTCTCATCTCCTGTAAACTGCTCTGAACTGTTTTCTGATATTCTGTAACTTCGCTGTATATGTACAGTCTCTTCCCCTGTAAACCGCTCTGAACTGTTTTGTGGTATTGCGGTATACAAAAATAAAGTTGTTATTATTATATTAACGGGTGCTAGAATATATGTCTATCTTTCTTTCTGTCTCTCTCCCTACCACTGTCTTTTTTTTCTGTCTCTCTCCCTCCAGCTGTCTTTCTTTCTATCTGTCTCACTCCCTGGCCTCCTTTGGCTGGCTGTCTCTCTCCCTGCCCCTGTGTCTTTCTTCCTTTCTTTCTGTCTCCCTCCCTACTTCCCTGTGCAGCAGCTGCAGCATTGCCTCTCCCTCCATTTCCCTGTGCAATAGCATTTTTCCCCTCCCCCCTCACTTCCCTGTGCAGAAGCCGAAGTAGCATTCCCTCCCCCTCCATTTCCCTGTGTAGTAGCATTTTTCCCTCCCCCCTACTTCCTCATGCAAAAGCTGAAGCAGCATTCCCTCCCCCTCCATTTCCCTGTGCAGCAGTATTTTTTTCCATCCCTACTTCCCTGTGCAGCAGCCGTAGCATCCCTCCCCCTTCATTTCCGTGTTCAGGAGCATTTTTTCCCCACCCCCCACTTCCCTGTGCAGCAGCCACAGCATTACCTCCCCCTCCATTTCCCTGTTCAGCAGCATTTTTTCCCGTACCCCCACTTCCCTGTGCAGTAGCCACAGCATTCCCCCCTCCATTTCCCTGTTCAGCAGCATTTTTCCCCTCCCCCCACTTCCCTGTGCAGTAGCCACAACATTCCCTCCCCCTCCATTTCCCTGTTCAGCAGCATTTTTTGCCCTCCCTCCACTTCCCTGTGCAGCAGCCACAGCATTCCCTCCCCCTCCATTTCCCTGTGCAGCAGCAGGATTTCTCCATCCCCCTAATCTTCCCGCAGTCTGGCCGACTCCCTTGCCGGAGTTATTTTTCAGTTTAAAGGTGCCGCCGCGGCTCCTCTAACGATCCCCACCTGCATCGGAAGTCTTCTCTAAAGCAGGTGCGGCTTGTGACAGGAGCCGCTGCGGCACCTGTAAACTGAAAAATAACTCCGGCAAGGGAGCCAGCCAACTGGCAGTTCAATTCGGAGCTTCGGTCTGCCCTGCACCCTGCGTGCCTTGCCGTATTGTATTTTTTAGTTGAAAGACGCGGCGGCGGCTCCTCTCATAATCCCCACTTGCGTCGGAAGTCCTGTATCTGAAGTACAGGGGGTCCGGGGATGTAGGGCTCTGTGGCTCAGCTGATCCTGGCAGGGGGAATCCCCATCAGCTGAGCTGCCAGGAATCCCTGAAACTGGCTCAGCTGAAGGGGATTCCTCTGCTGCGATCAGACAAGGTAATTGGTGGGTACGTCTATAAAACTTGCTTTTGTGTGTTTTTCAGGTGAACATTTTTATTTTTGAAAATGGGCAAAAAAGGTAGGCGTCCTAAGGACCAAAACTTATACCTAGCTCATTTTCAAAAATAAAAGATAGACGTTTGAAAATGGCCATTTTTCCTACTAGGTTTGTGGACATCTTACACACTAGGCACACTATCGATTATGCCCCTCTATGCGTTTTAAGTTAGGACAGCCTTTTAGCTGACCAATATTTATCTATGTAGTTCTATGAATAGTGGTTAAATATTGCCAACTGTCTGTAGAGATAGGCAGAATACTGAAACTCCAACCTTACTCTACCCTGGCTCTATTTTCCAAGATTATCTAAATACATTTTCAGTGGTATTATCTGGACCGTGCTCCTGAAAATTGGCAGAAACAGTACTTATCCCTATAGCAGCATATCTAGGATAATAGCAGAAAAAGGGACTGATACTTGTTATATTGTATTTTCTGGGTAGCATTTTTTCTTATGAGCTTGTATGGTATTGTATTGATTCCAAAATGTTTCCTATAACTTTTAAATCCTGCCTTTTAGGACCGTTTTCTTGTATGGATTTTGGTCTTCTACGCTGAAACCCAGTGGCAGAGTTAGGTCTGGACTGTCATGTCTTTTCCTCACTCACATGATTCCCATTAGAGCACGGGCAGCCTTGTTCCTGATGGGCACTGATGAGTGGCTGAGTTTCTCTTTCAGAACAGTAACTGCACCAGCATTGAGGGCTTGAGATGCTTCTTCCCGAAGGCAGAAATGCAGTGTGTCCAGTATCAACTCCTGGATCTCTTCCAACTCTGTCTTTAGCTTTAGCACAAACTGGGCAATCAGTTGGGCTTCCACTAGTCCTGCAGAACCTATGAAACATTTAAGATGATACAGAAAAAACTCAGCCTTATGCGTACTTTGCTGATCTTATTCTGGAGATAAGCATTATTTGTTGACCAACAGTGATATCTAACCAGTAACAAATCAATGACTGGTATCAGTTCAGCTCTTTCCTTCCAATAGACATCTTTGTTGCAGAGTGACTAAAACAATGATTAAAGTTTGTAGATACTTTCTTTTTTTTTTTAATAATTGAGGAATATTGGTATTACAAGCTTTTCTCTCATTCTAGGGGCCATACTGAATAGCCCACATACATTGTAGTCACTTTCCAAAGAGAGACCACCTATCTTGGTTCGGTGAAGGTTCTTATGAGCGCGAGACAGACGCACGCCGACAAACGAGCATCGACAATTCAGCGCAGGACTTCATCATGACGAAGAAAAACCTTCTTTTAAAGGGCTCCGACGGGGGGGTCTTGGTGGGGAATCCCCTCACTCTACTTAATAGGGATTGTGCTGGCGTTGGAGGGGGGTGTAACCCCCATTATACTGAAAACGTAACTTTTTCCCTAAAAAATAGAGAAAAAGTTACATTTACAGTATAATGTGGGGTTATAGCCCCCCCAACCCCCCCAACGCCAGCGCAATCACTATTAAGTAGAGTGGGGGGTTCCCCACCAAGACCCCCCATCGGAGCCCTTTAAAAGAATGTTTTTCTTCGGCGCGATGAAGCACTATGGTATTCTGAGCACTATGGTATTCTGTAGCACTATGGTATGAGAGGTGTGCTAAAAAGTTCCAAGAAGAGAATGATGTGGACATGGTTCAATCAATGATCTGAAACAAGGTCAAAACATAGAATTTTATTTCTGCAAATTGGCACTTAATGAAATAAGATAGCACTCTTTTTCAGCTACAGTGGCAAAATAGCAATCAGAATTTAGGAAGTTGGTTGGGCTGCAAACTTTTCAGCATTCCCTCGTATATGGATAGTGCCACTGAATATTAAATACAACTTCTGCACTATCTTGATCAGTGTATCGCAAACTGTGTGCCGCGGATTCCAGGTGTGCTGCGAGATGCCAGCGAGGAGAGGCGCTGGCACCAGCTGACTGCCTATAGGACGTGTCTCTTGCATCTCACCAACACCTATGCTTCTCTGTGCCTTTCTTTTTGTAGCACACACCCCCCCCCCCACCCTGCCCCTGCCCCCAATGGTGGCTCATGCATTTCTGGATGCACAGGGTTTAGTGCACCGCAGCTTCTGGAAATTTGCAAGACACTGATCTAGATCACTGTTCTTCAACTGCCAGTCCACGGACCAGTGCCGGTCCGCAGGAAATTTCTGACGGTCTGCGCAGGGCCGGCGAGATTGATTAACTTCAGTTTCCTGCCGGTCCATGCAGGGTCGGAAAGATCGAGATATTTTCAGCTGGTCCGCGCTGGGCAGAAGAGATCATGGGGAGCCTTCGACAGTGGCTTTCTCCCCTCTCTGCAGCTCTCCTTACTTACCAGCGCAGCGATTCACGAAGGCAGCCTTGGGGCTTTTGCTGAGTCACGGCTGTCTCTGATGATGCAATTTCCTCTTTCCTCAGAGGCGGTGCGACCCAACAAAGGACCCGAGGCTGCCTTCCTGAATCGCTGTGCTAGCAAGTAAGGAGAGCTACTGAGAGGGGAGAAATCCACTGTTGGAGTCTGGGAAGCTGCTGGGCAAGGGGAAAAAAGGAACAGCTGCTATTAGACCTGGAGGGAAGGATAAGGAGAGATGCTGCTGGGAGGGGAGGAGGGAAAGGAGTATGAGAAGTTGCTAGGCAAGGGGAAAAAAGGGACAGCTGCTATTGGACCTGCAGGGATAAGGAGAGATTAAAGTTTGTAGATATAGCTGGGAGGGGAGGAGGGAAAGGAGTCTGGGAAGCTTTTGGACAAAGGAAAAAAGGGACAGCTGCTACTGGACCTGGAGGGAAGAAGGAGAGATGCTGCTGGGAGGGAAGGAAGGGAGGAGAGTTACTGCTGGACAGGAGGAGGAGGGAAGGGAGAAGGAAAAAAGGAAGGAAACAGCTGGCAGGGAGATTAGAGGAGGGGAAGGGGAGAGACAGGCATGAGAAAGTAGAGAAATTGATGATGGGAAGGGGACAGCAGAGAAATAAGCAGAGAGGGACAATGATGCTAGATCTGGTGTAGGAGAGATAAAAATGAAGAGAGCAGTGAAGCTGGAATGAATCATGTAAAAAGGAGAGAGGGGGCACAAGCTGGATGGAAAGGGGAAAGGGGCATAGAAAGAAGACAGATACCATATGGAAGGGGGAGAGGCTAGACAGTGGATGGAAGGGGCACATGCTGGATTGAAGAGACAGAGAGGGCAGACGCTGGAGGGAAGAGAGTGAAAAGAAGATGAAAGCAGAAACCAGAGATGACAAAAGGTAGAAAAAAAATAATTTTATTTCTGTTTTGTGATTAGAATATATCAGATTTGAAATATATATCCTGCTAGAGCTGGTGTTAGACATAACTGGGGACTGCAAAGCCCAGGCAGTGCTTCTTTAGCTTCCAGCTGGCTTAGGGTGTTCTTTGATCAGGGGGCTGTTGCCCTAGTTGCATTCCCCTAACACTATTCCTGACATGTGTGACTGCAGTATTCTGTTAGCATGATATTTCTGTGTAGCATTCTGTAATAATTTGGCTTATTCAGTTTTCTTGATAGTAGAGGGGATATGTGAAGGGGAAGGGAGACAGGGGCTTTGTTGATCCTTGCTCTATATTATTTATATTTATAAAATGACAATTGTACAGAATATTGTTTCTTTTTATACTTTAATAAAATACATTCAATATAAAATCATAGCTGAGGCTTGTGCAGATGGGATCAGATGATTTGCGGGGACCGAGCTCACGGAGATAGTGCGGAAAATGGGTTTTTAAGTTTTAGTCCCAGTAGTTTGCCGGTCCATGGGTGTAAAAAAGTTGAAAAACACTGATCTAGATAGTGCTGAGGTGGTCTGTGTGTAAAGTGAGGGCAATCCTAGAGGTATCCAGTTAGTTATTTGGATAAATTTAGGACAGCAAAAAGGCTGTCCTAACCTTTTTCTGGTTAAGTATCTAGATAGTGGTCTTAGGTTAGGTATCTAGATTTCTGGGGAACTCCAATATTTACCTATCTCCACTCATCCATTGAACATTTATCTTCCTCTAGGTTAACTATCTCAACTAGTTTACCAATTCACAATAGGGAATTACCTTCTATTTCCTGACTTTTTTTTTTCCTTAATAGGTCTTTGTCAAATGTCTTTTGAAAATCTATGCATTGTACACCACATGTACCTTATACTGGCTTACCTTTATCCACATATTTATTAACACTTTAAAAATAAAATGTAATAGATTGGTAAAGCAAATCTTCACTTTGCTAAATTCAAGCAGGTTTTGCCTTCAATTGATTCAAATGCTTGCCTGGCTGCTGATAGTTTATCATATGACCTTTAAGGAATGTCTGTTAATATTTAAGGCTATTTGAGGGCATGAACTGGGCTACTTAGGCTGCTGATTTTATATAATGTCCTTTGACTTTGAAGATAGTTATTGGTATTTTGCTGACAGTACCATCTCTTAAGGTAGCCTGTTTACCTTTTCTGTGACTGATCTGCAACTTGAATAAACTTCCCAAGTTAATCAAAATCAAAACTGACTACGTAGCATAGATAGATTTAAAATCTACTTATTTTAACAAGCATTTGCATAGATTATTGAAGAAATCTCATGCCTGTTTTTTAACTGAACTAAACAAACTCCTCAATTATGAGAGATTGCTGATTTTGATTTGAATTATGTTTTCTTTTGGTGTTTGTGCCGTGTTGTGTGTTTTTTTGTATTGTATATTATGGGTTTTTTAAAATTGCATTGGTTGGATTTGTGCATATACATTTTTCAAATAAAAATAAATACAGAAAAATTAAGTCATGTCCATATATGTGCCTAGTAACTTTTTTCAGAAGAGCATTGACTATTTTGCTGAACACTGAAATCAGGATCACTACTCACTGGAGTCCTTTTTGCAAATTGTTTTTATATTGGCCACCCTCTTATCCTTAGGTACTGTAGCTGACTTTAATGATAGGCTAAAGATTATGATTAGTATATGATTAATACATCTACAATTTCATATCTGAGTTCATTCAGAACTCTGGGGTGAATATCATCTATTCCTAGTGAATTGTTACTCACTAATTCATCAGTTTAGTCTTCTACATCTTCCAGTTTCACAGTGCTTTGCTTCTGGTCCTATGAATTATCATGATCAAAGTGTTTCCAGCATGGGTATCTCCTTGACAACTCCTTAGTAAAGACTAAAGCAAAAACTTTTTTTTTTTTTTTTGTATGGTCTTGTCCTCCCTGACAAATGTGTTTCAGTTCCTAGCAATGCCTCCACAAATGCAGGTAAAAGTAATCTTCTTGGCCAATACCATGATCAGAGCATCTACCTTATGGAAATGGAACAACTTGTCCAGTTCCTCATACATAAATGGGTAGTTTGCTCAGGAGTTTTGTTCTTTGAAGAATACCCTCTGCTATTTCCCTTTCAATCAGGACCATCTAAAATAGGGCTCTCTGAAGTAGGAAGGCCTTGGATGGCCTCTGAAAGCCCTCCAAAATGAGATCCCCATCTGAGGGTTCCACCTGAGCCACTGCTAAAATGTGAAGGACTGAGCTGATTGAGCTTCTTATACCTGAACAACTGCACCACCTACGGAGATAGAGGCCCCTCAGCTCTGGAGAGGCAACCTTCCATGGAGAACCTTAAAAAAAATGGTGACGGGACAAAAGCATGCAAGACTTCAGTGCGCTGACAATTTGGCGCAAGACACCAGCGCAACGCCTAAAAAGTGACTTTTAAAGAAAGAGCTCCGACGGGGGGGGGGGGACCCCCCCACAGGTCCCACACTTTACTTCAGACTGTTTGCGCTGCCGTTGGGGGAGGGTGTGGTGGGTTCAACCCCCCATATTATAGAGAAAACTTAACTTTTTCCTAAAATATCAGGAAAAAGTTAAGTTTACTCTATAATGGAGGGTTACAACCCCCCCAAACCTCCCCCAACGGCAGCGCGAAGAGTATGAAGTAAACTCGGAGGGTTCCCCAAAACAACTGCTTCATCCAGACCCCATGTGTCCCCTAACAATGATACAGCAGAAAATAGGGCACAATCTAGGCCCAAACTCCTGCTAAACTGCCTAGACCTGTTGGAGCCATGGGCTAGGGTCACTAGAATTTCAACACCCTGAATGGTCAGGGTTGAGGCCGCCAGTTTGAAGGTCACCTCGTTCCAGTGTCTGTGTACACATTCCATGATAGCATGGTGCTTACAATGCAAAAGAAAATGAAAGTTTTAGGCATTTGGATAGATTTTCTTTTATCCATGAAGGATCAGGTTTTATCTGTCATTAAATCTGCTTTCTTTCAGCTGCAGCTTTTGAGTAGATTAAAACCCATATAATTTTTGTCTTGTAGTTCAGGATTATTGTAATTTGGGTATGTCATCATCCAATTGTAGATCTTTAGAAGTGGTTCAAAACACTGCAACACATTTAATCTTTGGTGGCAATAAATTTGAGCATGTGACACCTTTACTACAAAAATTGCATTGGTTACCTTTCAAATCTCAAGTAGTGCTTAAGGTGTTCATATTGATTTTCCAAACAATTCACCATGGAATACTGTGGTATCTTTTGCATACTGTGACATTACGACAGCCCTGTCGATCCTTAAGACCGGAGAACACGATGTGTTTATCTGTTGATGAGTTACAGCATGTGAGGCATGCTACATAGCACCAGAGCTATGACTATTTCAGTGGCAGTGGTGAAACTTTGGAATAATCTGTTCAATTGAGAATGAATAATAACTTACAGAGTTTTAAAAAATTATTAAAAACATCTTTTTACAGAAGCTTTTTAAGTTATTAAGAAGCAGTGACTACATGAACGAAGTGATTAATGGAAATGTTATCTGTATATTGTTTTGTTTTTTTGTGTTTTTATCTTATGATTGTTTGTTTGTTTTTAAATTTGCTTACGTATAAGCAGAATATAAGTTTATTAAATAAATAAATACATGGCTTGAAGCCATTTGGACACTGGCTCCTGGGAACCCCCAAAACCTATTACTTGAGTTGGATGGGCAGAGAATCCACCTGCTCCCCACTCTGAGTGCACCTTTCTCCTTGAGCTGTGCCACATTTGAATGGGAGAGAGACAAGATGGCTGCCTTTACCACCAAAGCCACAGAAACTGTGGCTGGAATGATCAACTGGGAAGGGGGGGGGGTAATGGTAGCCCATTTTGCCTTAAATCAGCTCTGCCACATTGTGAGAAGCCCATAGGAGTACTCACCGATTGGATCCATAGGCACCAGTTCAACACCCACTGGGCAAAAGTACTACACCTTCCCTTGGACCCAGAGTCTGACTTTTACTTTGTCGGGGCCTATCTTTTCTTTTTTTCCCTCCCAACAACAGTCAAAAGAATAAAGCTGAAAAGCCAATTTTTAAAATCTTGTTTTGTTTGCTGCAGCAGTGCTCTTGGGTGGGGAGACTTCATCTCCCCCACTGGCAGGGGTTCCATGATAATCTCTGCCAGAATGCCTCACTGAGCGAGAGACTGTGGGTTAAGGTTCAGAGGTACAGATTTCTCCAGTTTACATCATTCATCCCATACTCTACCAGTTACTTATATAGTGGCACCAGCATGGTTCATTTTAAGAACATAAGAATAGCCTCACGGGGTCAGACCAATGGTCCATCAAGCCCAGAAGTCTGTCCTCACGGTGGCCAATCCAGGTCCCTGGACAAAACCCAAGGAGTAGCAACATTCCATGCTACCGATCCAGGGGTAAGCAGTTGCATCCCCTATGTCTTTCTCAATAACAGACTATGGACTTTGCCTCCAGGAAATTGTCTAAACCTTTCTTAAAACCAGCTACGCTATCCGCTCTTACTATTTGGATACTTCAGTAGAGAAAACAAGACAAAAAATGACCAAGAGAAAAGGTAAAAAGAAAGAGACAGAACAAAAGAGGTAGAAAACAGAGGGGAAAGAGGAAAGAAGCAATGAAGGACAAGATAGGCTTTAGTGATAGACATCACTGCTGAATGGAGTTGTGGTTTTGGGCTGATGTTGGGATGAGGGTGGAGAAGCAGCCAGATTTGCTAAGTGCAGTGGGCAGCATCCTACAAAGGAGAAATGAAAAGGGCCACAAGTATACTGAAGATGAATCAAAGCTAACGTGACCATTTATTTTTTTCATCAAAAGGGAACATCTATTAATTGTCAGTCCCGCCCTAGCCCCACCCCAATCCCGTCCTAGCCCCGCCTCAACCCTGCCCTAGCCCCACCCCCAATCCTGCCCCCAATTTCTTCCATTCATTTTTCATGTACACATAATATCTTCATATTAATTCATAACGGTAACCTTAAAATTAAAAAAAAACTACAAAGCACACTATACGCAGAGAAAATGTTAATTATCATTTATATTTGGGGGGTTTCAAAGATGTCAAAGCAAATGACTTTAAAATATGCAATGTCACCTCAGTAACTATAGAAAAATAGACAAATGTAGTGCACATTATAGACAGCAGATATAAATTCTCAAAACTGACATGTTTTATCACTAAATTGAAAATAAAATCATTTTTCCTACCTTTGCTGTCTGGTGATTTCATGAGTCTCTGGTTGTATTTTCTTCTTACTGTGTATCCTTTCTTTCATTTCTTTCTTTCTTTCTTTCTTTACTCAGGCCCAACAATTGTCCCTTTCTATTCCCTCCCTCCTTCCTTCCTTTGTCCTTAGTGCCCCCCAGTGCCTCTGTCCTGTGTCCCTAGTGCCCCCAGTGCCTCCTTCCCATGTACATAGTGCCAATGCCTCCTTCCTATGTCCATAGTGCCCCCAGTGCCTGTCCTGTGTCCTTAGTGCCCCCAGTGCCTCCTTCCCATGTCCATAGTGCCCCCCAGTGCCTCTGTCCTGTGTCCCTAGTGCCCCCAGTGCCTCCTTCCAATGTCCATAGTGCCCCCAGTGCCTGTCCTGTGTCCTTAGTGCCCCCAATGCCTCCTTCCCATGTCCATAGTGCCCCAGTACCTGTCCTGTGTCCTTAGTGCCCCCAGTGCCTTCTTCCCATGTCCATAGTGCCCCCCAGTGCCTCTATCCTGAGTCCCTAGTACCCCAGTGCCTCCTTCCTATGTCTTCTCTTGCCTTTGTCCCTCCCCCGAAGCCTGCCTGCCTGCCTCCTTCCCTCTCTCCAGTGCTTGATTCACCAACCCCCTCCCGCAGATTCTACCCCCCCCATGCGATTCAACCCCCCTGCCCACCCGCCGGCCCATGTACCGCCGCTACTTGCCTGTCTGCCTCCCTGCCGTGCCGATTGAAACGCTGGGCCGCAGCCACTGCTTCTTGGCTTCTTCCAACGTCAATTTTGATGTTGGAGAGGAAGTTCGGGCCAGTTAGGCAGCGATTGGCTGGAACCGAACTTCCTCTCCGATGTCAAAATTGACGTCGGGAAGAACAAGAAGCAGCGGTGGCGGCCCAGGTTTTCAATCTGCGCGGCAGGAAGGGAAAGTTATCGGCTGTCCTGGTGTCCCCGCGCACAGCTTCGGGACGCTGTCCCTGAAAACAGGACATTTTTGGTGTCCCAAAGCGATGGGTCGGGACAACGGGACGGTCGGCCCGAAAACGGGACGTATGGTCACCTTAATCAAAGCAGAGGATCAGATGGTAATGAACATCATTGACATCAGTACTGTAGGTACCTGGACCTCGCCGCCCCCCCCCCCGCCCCCAACACAAGCAACTCTCAAGCAGGGCCAGGAAAGCCCAGAAGCTCCCCACAGCACAGGCAAAAAGACGGGATAAGTAAGGAAAAGAAAAAAAGGAGTAAGAAATACACACCAATACTAAGAATGCACAATTGGTGAGTACTATTTCGCTCCCAGCTAGTCCAGGTCCATAACCCCTGCCACATGCCAGGTAGCAATAGGGCCCCATGCACCTAGAAGGAGCACACTGAGGCCTGCAGCACAGCAAAGAAAAGGGGGAGGGAAGGGGGGGGGAGAAAAAAAATGGAAGAGAGCACAGGATAATAATGTCTACCAACCCCTCAGTCCATCAGTCTCAAAAGTCATAGAAAGATTATTAAGAAAGAACAAAGAAAGGAAGGATCACCAGAAAAAGCATAGAAAAGCAGTTAGGGAAAAAGTAGAAACTCCGAGTCCCAGGGCAGACGCCAGATCTCCGGAAGGGAGGGTCTGATCCACTCCTGGCCCCAACCGACATGTCACCTGCTAGGGTGAAGGCCCATAACAGTCATAGAAGAGAGTCACTCAACGTGGAATCCCCTCCAAAAAGGCGCGGATGTCCTCCGGCATGGTGAAATAGAGCGCTCTGTTGTCATGATGGACCTGGAGCTTAGCAGGATACTGCAAGGCAAACCAAATTTGCTTCTGGTGGAGTTGGGTGCAATATGGTGCCAGCGCTCTCCTCCACTCCGATACCTGGATGGAATAATCCTGGAACCTCAGAAGGCGATGCCCTTCATAACAGACCTGGCCTTTCGCCCAAAACCGGGTCAGAAGTTGATGTTTGTCTGCAAAATTGAGGATGTGAGCGATCACAAGTCTCGGCCGCTGGTCCCCTTCGCGGCGCACCCCAATGCGGTGCACCCTTTCCACCATCAAGGGGCCATTGCCAGTCTCCATTTCCAATTCGCGGGGCAACCAAGTCGATACCAAGAAGTGTAGCGCCACTTCGGTCACTGATTCAGGGACCCCCAATGGGCCTGACATTATTTTGGTGGCTGCAGTTCTCTAGGTCTTCCGCCCGGTCTTCCAACTTACAGCACCGCTCCTCCAGTGCCTGGGCCTCAGCCTCCAGCGCTACTGTGCTATCATCGTGAGCCAACACCCGATCTTCCACCCGCTGAAGTCAGGAGGCTTGTCTTTCCAGGGTGTCCTTAATGCTGTCCACTGTAGTTTGCAGGCATGTAAGCTTGTCGTCTAGAAAAGCGGTGATATGCTTCTTAAGCTCCTCAAGCGCCTCAGCTTGTAGTGGGAGCAGGGCCGTACCCATGCGGGAGGTGATGGAGCCGCCATCTTGACTGGTGTTGCGGGGCCTCTTGGAAGCTTTGCAGGCTTCGAGGCACGAGCCGGCATCCCTCGCAGACCGCCGATACACGGGCACCGGGGTGTAGCCCTGGAGAAGCTCCAGATGAGCACTTGCACAGAGAGGCCATTAAAAAGGAGTCTAGCAGGCAAAAAGCTGATTAAACAGCAGCGGGATCAGGAGAGGTATACACAGGCACGTCTTCCTAGGTGAAGTGCATCACGTGACCCCCCTCCATTCTCCTTTCTAATTTTCTTGTAAACCGTGCCGAGCTCTACTGTTATAGAGAAGATGCAGTATATAAGCCTAAGGTTTAGTTTAGTTTAGTTTTAAAGTTCAAAATGCCCACCTTTAATGATGTGTAAATATCAACATGTCATCTTCACACTCTGAATGACAATCACTGGGTTTTACTAAACGGTGCTAGAGGGTTTTAGCGCAAGCCAGCGAGGTAAATGCTCCGATGCTCACAGGAATTCTATGAATGTCAGAGAATTTACCTCGCCAGCCCATGCTAAAAAACCTCTAGTACTGTTTAGTAAAAGGAGTCCAATGCTAGCAAGCAACTGTGGAATAGGCCTGAAATGGACAAGAAAAATAAGCACTTCTAGACTTGGTTTGGTGTTCAGTCTGCCCACTTCTGATTTTATTTATTCACAACTTCTATTTCTTCATTGCCCTCCCAGCATTGCATTATATAGTGTCTAGTGCAAGTGATAGTGCCAGAAATTGCCAATTGGAAGCTAAGGGCTCCTTTTACTAAGCTGCGTTAGCATTTTTAACGCACGCAGCATTTTAGCGTGCGTTAAACCAACGCTACGCGGCTAGAACTAATGCCAGCTCAATGCTGGCGTTAAGATCTAGTGCACGCGGCAATTTAACGCACGGCTTTAGTAAAAGGAGCCCTAAGGAGAAATTTACCCTTCCACGATGATTTAAGTCCTACTAGACCAGATCAAACTCATAGTTTATGTTCCCATTACAGCAAATGAATGCAGAGACTTAAAAATTCCCATGGCATTACTATAATAGATGGTGCAGCCAAGAATATTCCCAGTGTGCTAATATCAAAAATAAGAACTAACCAAAGGAACCTATTGATACATGGAACCCATTATCAACCAGGGAAACCTCTATAGACCCCAGAACATTAAAAATGTATGTTTAAATAAAGATGAATGGGCAGCTTCAAGCTAACGAATACCAGGACTCTACCATCTATCACACTGAGTGGGAGAAAGAAAAGGCACCCTGCATCATAGCTCTGCCAAAGGCAGTATATCCCCTGGTCCGAACATCAGATATTCTCATGGCTTCTTCCTCCCAAGAAGCCACCTGTGATCTAGTCAAGTGAGCTCCAAGACCCACTGAAACCTCTTTCCAATTGAGAAGGTAAGCTGCTCCTATGGCTTCCTTAATCCAAGAGGCAATAGTAGCTTTTGAGGCTGCTTCACTTTTGCGTAGCCCATAAAATATAAATAGCCTATTTGACTTACAAAAAGAATTTGTGACCTTCAAGTAATGCAAGAGAGCGCTGTGTACATCCAGCTTATGAAACATTTGGAACATAAGAATTGCCATACTAGTACAGACTGAAGGTCCATCAAGCCCAGTATCCTGGTTCCAACAGTGGGCAACCCAGGTCCCAAGTACCTAGCTAGATCCCAAATAGTAAAATAGATTTATTGGTACTTATTCTAGGAAGCTTCAAGAAAGCTGGAAGTGCAATCACCTGATTTTGGTGAAAGGGGGAAACCACATTCAGAAGAAAGGATGATATCCTTCTAATGGAAACGAACTTGGCCAAACAGGACAGGTATGGATCTCTGCAAGAAAGAACCTGCACCTCATAGAGAGGGTGGTAGATGCCTGGAATCAGGGCCACCATCAGGGCAGTACTACCAGTCCTGCATTCAGGGGCCCAGAGCTGACAGGGGGCCCGGGCCAGTAGCGTACCTAGGGGGGGCGGTGCGCCGGTGCACGCCCCAAGGGGGTGCACAGGAGAGAGAGCTGAACGGGGACGATGGGGGACCCGCGGGGTTAAATATAACTCGAGCCGCGAGGCTCGTCTTCTACTCCGACTGCCCTGCCGCTCACACAGCCGATCGGAAGTCTTCCCCGACGTCAGCGCTGACGTCGGAGGGAGGGCTTAAGCAAAGCCCGCCCTCCGACATCAGCGCTGACGTCGGGGAAGACTTCTGGTCGGCTATGTGTGCGCGGCGGGACAGGCAGGAAATAGAAGACAAGCCTACGCGGCTCGAGCTACATTTTGCTGAGTAAGTTGCTAAGATGGGCTGGGAGGCAAACGGGGAACACAAAAGGGGGAGGGAGTGCGTTTTGGACACAAGGCATGAACTTGGGAGAGAGGAAGGGAGGGAAAGAGATGCTGAGGTGGGGGAGGGAATGGGTTTTTGGACACAGAAGGCAAGGACTTGGGAGAGAGAAAGGGAGGGAAAGAGATGGTTGTGTACACGGGGAATAGAAGAAAGGAGAATTTTTGGTCATAGGGAGGGAGTGAGGTACATACAGTGGCATACCAAGGAGGTGGTGGGGGCGGTCTGCCCCGGGTTTACGCCCCAAGGGGGTGCACAGCTGGCCACCCTCCAGTGTTCTCCCTAGGCTGGCAAACTGCGTCTCTTTAGCCACTTGAGTGCCACTGCCACCATTGGGAACAGGCCGGTGCCAAGTTCTCTCTGCTTTTCCCTGTGGGGTCGACCAACTCTCGCCACCCACATCAATTCTGACGTGGGAGAGGACGTTCTGGGCCAGCCAATCGCTGCCTGGCTGGCCCAGAACGTCCTCTCCGATGTTAGAATTGACGTCGAGTGGCGAGAGTTGGTTGGCCCCGCGGGGAAGAGAAGCAGGGCGAACTCGGCGCCGGCCTGTTCCCGATAGCGGCAGTGGCAGCCTATTCCCCAGTGGCGGTGGCAGCATTTTCCCAATGGTGGTGGCATAGGGGAGGGCAAGGAGAAAGAAAGAAAGGGGGGGACAGGGAGCCAGAAAAAAAATAAAGAAAAGGGGCTGGGTGAAACAAAGAAAAATGGGCACGGAGAGAGAGAGAAAGACAGACATACAGAATGAAAGGGGGTATGGAGAGAGAGAAAAAGAAAGAAGGGGGCAGGGTGAAACAAAGAAAAAGTTTGGGGAGGGAATGAGGTCTGGAGGAGAGGAAGCATACAGGAGGCTGAAAGAAGGGAAGAAATATTGGATGCACAGTCAGAAGAATAAAGTGCAACCAGAGACTGATGAAATTAGCAAAGGTAGGAAAATGATTTTATTTTCAATTTAGTGATCAAAATGTGTCCGTTTTGAGAATTTATATATGCTGTCTATATTTTGCACTATGGCCCCCTTTTACTAAACCGCAATAGCGTTTTTTAGCGCAGGGAGCCTATGAGCTTCAAGAGCAGCGTGGGGCATTCAGCGCAGGTCCCTGTGCTAAAAACCGCTATCGCGGTTTAGTAAAAAGGGAGGGGGAATATTTGTCTATTTTTGTATAGTTGTTACTGAGGTGACATTGCATAAAGTCATGTGCCTTAACCTTTTTGAAAACCCGCGGAATATAAATGATAATTAACATTTTCTCTGCGTACAGCGTGCTTTGTGTTTTGAAAATTTTATTGTTGGTAGATCATTTTGACTTGGCCACAAAGGCCAGAGGGAGGGGAGCTGCTGAAAGAGTCTACCTTGACGTGGTTGCAGGCTTACTAATCTTTTGGTCAAAGAGTGCGGCAACAGATAAAAGTATGTGTGTATTCGGCCCATGGAAGAAGGAGGGGTCAGGGGGGGAAGGGGTGCGTGGGGGGCCCAATAGGATTGCTCAGTAAGGGGCCCAGAAATTTCTGATGGCGGCCCTGCCTGGAATATTCTGCCGGAGGATGTGGTAGGGACAAAACCAGTGGCGGAATTAAAAACAAGTAGGATAAACACACTAAAACAGTGGCTAGAGGGAACAAGTGGGGGGTTTATATATACATATATCTCTAAAAATTAGAAGTTCCTGCTTGGGCCTTTATGTTTGAGAAATTAGTTGTTTTATGTGGTTTATATTTTGCTTCTTATGTTTGATTTTTATTTAAATATTTATTACCCACACTATCTGACTTTTCTAGTTAGGGTACAAAAGTAAAACATATATCATAAAAACAAAACATATAAAAGTAGCAGAATAAAACAGATGTTATTCTCTAAAACCTAATCATATTTCTATAACAAAGTAGTCCAAGTTAATTCATAAAGGTAATGTATTTCACAAAAGGGCTCCTTTGATGTATGTTACTGCATCATGATAGATGACCAGTTTGATACATTTGAAGTAAGGCACATCCAGCAACAATTTATCTGAAGATCATAGCTTATATAATGGTCTATAGAGAGATGGAGTAAAGTTAAAGGGGCCTCATTAATTAATTTGATTTGTGACTCGATCGGTAAACAAAGAGATAACATATAAAGATTGAAAAGTACAGCAGTTAAAGCTGATCCCCGAGGGACACCTATAGAAATTGATGTCTATTCTGAATAATCAGTACCATTTTGCACACAAAAGGAATGCTCAGTTAAAAAGATTTAAACCAGTCTCTAAGTAAATCATTCTAAATAATTTACCTACTGTATACAAATAAGAAGTTATCGGAAATTTCATAGAATGTTGAAACATTTTTAGATGATAGATTGTAAAGTTAGTACTTTTAGTTAAAGAATTGTAAGGACATCTTTTTATCCAAGGAATTGTATTTTCCCATAGAATTATTATGGCTTCTTTCTGATGTAAATTACCTTGAACTAAATGGTATTAGACCAATTCAGAAATCTTCTATTAGATTAGATTTAAAACAGTCTCAAACTTTCCCATTGATATCTAGTGCTTTCAGGCGTTCAAGGAGGATCCCAAGGAGTATAGTGACAAAGGCTGCAGAAATATCCAAACACAACATGAAATAACGTTCCCTTCTATCAAAACCTGCTCAAATCAAGTCAAAGACTGAAAGCAAAAGGGTCTTGGTTGACTGTTTCAGTCTAAAACCAAATTGTGAACTATCAGAATGTCATTAGAGTCAAGAATATCCTGTAATTGTATACTATCTTTTCTAAGATCTTAGCAACAAACAAAAGAGACAAAACTGATCAATAGTTAATTACATTAGGATCCAAATTCACATTTTTAAACAAAAGGCAGGTGACTGCCCTCTTGAGGTTAATAGGAACCGCCAGCCCTTCAGCAAGGAATCTATTAATCAAAGCTGTCAGAGGAGGAAGCAGACCATCCTTCTTGGGGCATGGGAGGAGTACTCCTTCACTGATACTACAGTTACACCATTATACAGCAGGGGTGCTAGCTCACAGAGTGGAAGACTAAACTACCTTAGCATAAGTGGGGTAACCCTGCTGAATCATGGGGATGAAACACAGGCAAGGAAGAGTTCATATGCCCTAGACTGGAGTCAGATGGAGAGGTCCCACAGCAAGAGACTTTCCAGAGAGAGCCTGGAAACAAGAGGTCTCCAGGAGAGATCTTCCTTAGCTATAACGGAGAGCTGTAATCTTCCTTAGATTGTAATGGAGAGAAAGGTACTCTCTGCTTGGCTAAGGTAAGCCACCTTTGTATATTAGACTATTGCACTTAGTGTTTGGGACATGGTAGCCAATGGACACGACCAGATCTGGGGTCCTGTAAGCCACAAGCCCTTATAAGAAATTGCATTTGAACTAAAAAGATTATGGTGCTCCCTTTGAACCTGTGAAGTAGCAGGTTCAGGTTTGTAATTAATAAAGATTTTGTTACATCTTTGAAGTGTGTCAGACTGGATGTGCACAGGTTTAATCTTCAAAGTCTACTCAGGCTCTTACAGGGAACAACTTAGAGAAAACAAATATGCATAAGTTTGTAAAGAGAATCCACCAGAAAGGCCACCCTGACTCTAGCCTAGCCACCTCAGAAGAGTTGTCTAATTGCTGCATCTACTGCAGAAGAGCCCTGGCCATGTAACAGCCACAAAAGCCTGTATAACAAGAGTTGAAGCACTAATGCCTGCTTGAGAAACAACTCCACCTTGCAATCATGAGTTTTCTAAGGGTTGAGTTGCTCTCCAGTGGAATTGCGATCTTTTTGGTGACTGCTTTCACGAGACTGTTCACTTTAAGGATATGTACGTAGAAACCTTTTAAAATTCTGTAGAAGGAGATCGAGGCACTACATTCATGGACAGGCTCTGAGAAGCCTGTCTGTCAGATTACTCTCACTCTGCTAATACCATCTACAGAGAGCACAATGAAAAGGAAAGGCTCTAGATGGTTTGTGAAGACGTACCAATTGAGTTCTCTGCTAAGATATTGGGAGACCTTTTTTGATTCCTCTCTTTCCTTTAAGGACCAAATAAATTTCTTGGTCATGAAAAGCTTCTTTAGTTTGCGAATGCTGAGGAAGGTTAGACATCTTTTTCATCACCGTCATTTTTCTATCTTAGTTCAATGAATTATATTATCTCGTCTTGATTATTGTAACGCTATCTACCTCGGCATTACAAAAATTTGTCTTCATAGATTACAATTAATTCAGAATACTGCTGCGAAGCTGATCTTTGGAAAATGTACATTTGACCATGTGACTGACCCCTTTGCTTCAGAGTCTTCATTGGCTCCCAGTTTATTTTAGAATTCAATTTAAATGCACTAGTATTTCTTTTAAAATTCTACATGGTATCTTAAATCCTCTTATTCCTTTATTTTGGAATGTTTACCGATTCTCCTTTGCAAGAGGTATCCAACAATTTAAACTCTCCCTTCCTTCTAAAAAAGGGATTAAAGGAGTCAAGATCATCAGTCAATCTTTGGTTTTTAAACTCTCTCAACTCTAGAATGATCGCCCCTTTTTTTAAGGAGTACCAGTTCATTTCAATTTTTTCCGTAAATCTTTAAAAACTACTCTATTTGCCAAACATTCTGAAAATTAATTCTTTTGACATTTTGCTATTATCTTCTATTTATCATTTGTAAATCATTCCCTGTTTATTTAATTGCTGTAAACCGAGTTGAGCCTTCTCAGAATGATGACTCAGTGTACAAAGTTAAGCTTTAGTTTAGTTTAGTTCAAGAATGGGATCCCCATCTTTAGTCTCTTTCCTGGAATGAAAGAAGAGCAAGACTTGGTTGTGATAGTATGTGATAATCTTTTTCACACATTTTATTCAAGTTTCTGGGATTTCCACTTTGAGGAATTACAACCGCTGGCAATGAACTTCTTGGATTTCCATAGCGACCGTGTTTATTGATCATCCACCTATCGAATCAGCATGATAAGTGACTGTTATATGCTTTTTTGGAATATGATAGGGGGGAAGGCTGGGAGTACTATGATGTATCCATTAACATCACTGCCAGCAGCTTCGGTGTTAATTTAACTGTGCACTATTTAGTTCAGTTTTTGTGATATTCTATTAGATATTTTGATTTTTTTCCCAGATTTTTTTTTTAATATTTATAATCTTAAGGTAGCCAATTAGGTTGAAAAGGCAATGGCAGAAGCTAGAAGGATGCTTGGGTGCATAGAGAGAAGAACAGCCAGTAGGAAAAAGGAGGTACTGATGCCCTTGTAGAAGACTCTGGTGAGACCTCATTTAGAATATTATATACAGTTCCAGAGATATAAACAGGATGGTGTCAGTCCAGATGAAGAATACTAAAATGGTCAGTGGTCTACATCTATGGTGACAGACTTAATCTCAATATGTATACTTTGGAGGAAAGGCAGGAGAGAGAAGATATGAGGTTTCTGAAGAAGGGGCTGTTCCCTGAAACTAAGCTTAGTTGAATCCACTTCACAAGCGCAAGAAACATTTGCCAGTGGAAACACTGAATGCCGCTGCTTAACGACTTTCTGGTTGATTATATATATGCAGCATTACTTCAAGATAATTTTTTTTCCATTGCACTTTTGCTTCAATAACAGATGGTTCAAGGGCCACCTGTGTGTTAAAGTATTTTTGGATTGATGACTTGGTTTAAAGATTGATGTTGATATAGAAGGTATAAGTCTAAACATGTATTAAAGGATGACCTCCTTCTGGACACCCTTAAAACACCTTCTATCAAGAAATGTTCTTGTAAAGACCCTCAGAAATGCCACCACGTGTTCAATATTTTTTCATAACACCTGGATTTACACATTGAATCCTCACCGGGTCACTCCTAATATTATTCTTTATGTGTGTTTTTTTTATATATAACTTCAACCTTCAGTGTATAAAGTTAATAAAGTTATAAAGTTAATAAAGCATAATTGCTACTGTACTTAACTTTTGGTGGTGGTGGTAAGGGACAAGTATACCGACATGTTTCACCCTTAGGGGGTTTCCTCAGGGTTACAGTCCCTTGGTTTTGTTCACACGCCGCTAGACCACCCGAAATGCATTTATTAAATTTATAACTTTATTAACTTTATACACTGAAGGTTGAAGTTATATGGTGGCATTTCTGAGGGTCTGTACAAGAACATTTCTTGATAGAAGGTGTTTTAAGGGTGTCCAGAAGGAGGTCATCCTTTAATACAAAAGTATTTTTGGAAACATGTAAATGTGGAAGGTTATGATTTTTTGTTTGGATTAGATTTGTTTTAAATGCACTAAATCACATATTATTTACTTTTTACATATGCACACTAATGACTTCCGATGATGGTGGCGGCTAAGAGATAGGGGTTGCTCTCTCCCTCTGGTTTCATTGTAGCCGCATTGAGAGTAAGAGCTATTTGCCTCCTTGGAGGATTGTGCTCTCTAATGCTCATAACCCTACACTAAGGAGTCACTTATTACTAAAAATGTATAATCTAAAACTTAAAAACTGGTATTGCATATTGTATACCTTCCATGCTCCCTCTTTTTCTTCACAGGGTCCCTTTATATTGTGTTCTTTCAAGTATTATAGGTCTTTTTGACCACTGGGATTTTTTGTTTTGATTTGTGCTTTTGACAAAGTTTTTTAAGTGGTTCCTCCCCCCTGTTCTTGGTTTGTTTTTTGATTTATGTACAACATGGAGCAAGTAGGATGAAAAAGACTAGCAAAAGAAAGGATTCTAAACAAATATAACTGTTATGATGATATGAAAACAAAGCAACAAAGCTTAAAAGTATGTTCTTCCTTTCTATAAAATGTCTTCAAATTAATATATCTATGATGGATACTGTGTTCATATATTACAATCTACATAAATAACTATACAGGAGACATAAACACAGAGAAAGGAACAAATGAGAAGAAGGAAAGATTGTTGCACGCATGGTTACAACGATATTTTTATTTTTTTTTTATTCTCTCCTGCTACATAGCAATGAATTTCTTGCAGTTTCACTGGATAGACCCCAAGTCAATCCTTGCAACCTTTTCTGTGCTAACCAATCACAGAGTACAGTGGTCCTCTAGATTAGCAGGCACCTCTGTACAGACAGCTGTGCTCTAGTGTGGTCCTGCTTTCACTGGGAAAATAGCTCTACCCCCATCTTCTGTTGACTTGGAAACAAGATATATGCCTTTCACTCCCCTCATCTCTGCCAACCAAAAGCTTTCCTCCCCAACCAACCTTTCTGTGTAATCACAAAACAGCTCAGGGGGGCACACTGGAGAGAGAAGAGGAGACAAGCGAATCTCTTTAAAAAAAAAAAAAAAAAAAAAAAAGAAGAAGAAGGGAGAGAGGGAGAAAGAGAAAATAAAGGAAAAATTTCTTACATTTTTCTTTATTTTTTTTCTGGCCGAGACTGATGGTGATATAAATAAGGGCCAGTGAAGAACCTGAGGAACAGCTCCCATGAATATGTGTTTTTGGACTGATGGATCCAAGAGGCGAAGGCTGGCTGCTTGACTGCCTGTGAAAAGGTAGGTGTAATGCTAGGCATCCCTTTCCTGTGTTGTTCTTTTTTTTTTTTCCAGTCTCTCCCATATATTTTCAGAATAAAAAGACAATGTAAAAGAACGTAGAAGATGGAGGTTTTTAGAGACAGATTCTGTTCTGATAATGACGAAGGGTTTCACATCGCTGGATTCACAGCTACCACTGCAAGCTCGAATGTTATGCTATGTGGAAAGAAAAGGGAGGTAGGCTGCTGATCCAGGAAAATGACCTTCCCTAGGGATGCTGGCCTTGTAGTGGCATCTGTTTTCTGCTTTTTCAGAAAAAGTGTTTGCTTTTATCTAATCCACTGATTTCTAGCCCTGATATTAAAAAAAAAAAAAAAATGTCTGAATCTTCCCTAGGTTCATGTGATCACCTAATATTGTAGCAAGCTAAATGACTGCACTGTCCTATAGGACAAATGGAGCACATTTCTTTGCTATAGTAGAGCATTCAGAAAGGGAAGCAGCATTACATCAAGTGACCCTAAAAAAATAAAAATAAACCATTTCATATTTTTTTGAAACCCTTGTTCTTCACATTCTTAAAGTTTGCCTTTTGAGACTGGTCTAATGAAATTATGTGTGTGGGAAGGGGAGGGAGAGGATAGAATAATAGGAACGGAAGTGTTTCTTCAGTATACAGTTCCTATGTACAGCTTGATACCAAGCTGACACATCTGTATTTAAAAAAAAAAAAAAAAAAAAAGAAGCAATTTAATTTTTTTTTAAATAAAAACAATTTACAGGAGAAAAAACATCCAGGTATCATCTGGCTTTATACTCCATAAAGAAACCTGCACTTTAAACTGTCCCTTGTACAATATATATGATCAGGTGTTCACCATTTGTATCTGCAGTGTTTGATGTAACTGATTTGTGGCTCTGCCACTGAGGATTTCAACAGGCCCCAGCACTGTCTTTTGGAGCTGAAACAATATCTCAAGAGACTTACAAATAATTAAAGCTTCAACTTCTTAATTGGGAAATAAATTCAAAACTTGCCCTGGCCTGTATTAATGGAGATCTGCATAAAAAAATGCAAAGGAAATTTCCAACTAATCACATTATGAGAGAGATTTTTAAAAGGATGTAAAATTTGAAAATGACAAGTGCTGACCTGGAAATCTCAAGTTTTGCAGTATTTTAGAACAGATTCTGCTGACATAGAGCTAAAAATGTGTCTAAGAATGTACTGGTTTCATACAGAAGGAATATCCATTTTATAAGTATTAAATACACAGACTAGATGGACCATTCAGGTCTTTATCTGCCGTCATCTACTATGGGCTCCTTTTATGGAGGTGTGCTAACATTTTTAGCACATGTACCGGATTAGCACACGCTAGCTGAAAAACTACCGCCTGCTCTAGAGGAGGCGGTAGCAGCTAGTGCGCACAGCATTTTAGCGTGCGCTATTCCGTACATTAAGGCCCTAATGCACCTTCATAAAAGGAGCCCTATGTTACTTTAAGCATTAATAGGATCAACATAACAACTTAAATGTATATGTTGGCACTTAGAACATGTATATTATAGTAGTCTAAGTTCCCAGCCAGTCTCATCACATGTCTAAACAACAAACCAATAAAATATGCTTTCCTCAATCACCAATCCTCTTTTTTCAGGAAAAAATGTTTATTTTCCTAACATGCCATCTGCCTGTGGTTGTGGTTCTCCCAGGCCTTCACTCTCAGGGTGAATAGGAAAAATTCAACACAACATAGTAACATAGTAAATGACAGCAGATAAAGACCCAAATGGTCCATCTAGTCTGCCCAGCCACAACATTCAATATTAGTCCCTTTCCCTTGCCCCTTTAGGGTTAGTGGGTAACAGTTTCTGATATCATCCCTTTAAGCTGGGTTGGCTTTTTACCCCTTTTGTTTGTCCCCATTCAAAATGTTCCTCCTCCTTATGCAAATAAAGACTCCCAGAAACATTTCAGTCACAAGTCTTTTTCATATTCCAATAACAGGTTAGGAAATCCCATTTAACTTATCAATATCCTTTTTCCACCCAGGGACTCTGACAGCTCCACCCCTTGGGATAGTTCTTTCTCCTATAAGAGTCTATCCCAACACCCACACATTGCCCTTACCCTGAGCTACAAGAATACTTGGAAATTTCCCCATTCCTCATATCCATTCCATAGTGTTTGGGGTTAGTAGAATCTATGCTCTTGGGTGGGTTCTTCCCTGCCCAGGTTTGTCTATTTTACTGCATACCTTTTTTCACATCCATGAAAGGAGAGTACATGTTGTTTCCAAAGAAGGTTTCTCTTTCTTCCTTTTATCTAAGGGAAGTAGACCTAAAAGTAGTTTTGAGTTTGTCTTTTCTCTCCTGATTATGACAACATATATGTACCAGAACAGGAGTCATATGTGATTCTTCTTCCATGTAGCTGCAGCTCTCCAGGCCCTGACCCTTTAATCTCCCTCCCACCACCTTGATCCCACCCTCCAGGCCTACCAATGTACCTGGTGGTCCAGCAGGGGTCTTTGTGGCAGGATCATGGCCCTTTTGCTTCTGCCTCCTAAAGTAGCTGCTGTGACCTGCCTTACCTGCTCAAGGCATTTTCTGTGGTACCATGAGCTTCCGTGAAAGGTCATGGAAGCCATTTTAGAAGGCAGTCATGAGGAGGCAGAAGCGAGGGCTGCGCTCCTGTCACAAAAACTCCCGCTGGACCACCAAGTACATTGGTAGGCAGGGGGTAGGGGAATTGTGGAGTTGGGTGGGAGGGAGATTGTAGTTCTTTCCCTGATCCCCACTTTCTTGAAATGTATTGAAAAACTGTTCTCTAGTAGAATAATTTTATGTTAGATTGTAAGCTGCTTAGTTGGTTATAACCGTACGTCAGGATACCAAATTTTTAATAAACTTGAAAACTTAGATTAAAGGGTCAGGGCCTGGAGAGGGGAGAGAACCTTGGCTATGATTGGAGGAAGGGATGAGAGATGCACAGACCTGCGAGGGGTTGGAGGGAAGAGAAGCTACACCTTGCAGCTCTTTGTAAATCTTGAGTCAAACATTTTGGATAAATTGGCTCTTTGCTGTAAAAAGGTTGCCGACCCATGTACCAGAACATACATGTTTATGCTTTCTGAAGCTTTTACAGATCCTGATATCCTTTGCTAGAATCCTTTCAGTGGGTGAGGCATAAAAAGCAACTTTCTCTAGCCAGACCTCCCTGAGAACAGGTGTAAATATCAAAGTTGATGACAGGCAGACATGCATTCTCCTTCTAAATGGGTAATGCAAATGTACATTTTTCCCTGCCCTAGTCCCACCCAAAATATACCCAGACCATGCCTCCTTGCCATATGCACATATTAAAATTTTGAACATGATTATGCCAGTTTTTTAAAAATAAAATTGGGATATAGATGTGCATGTAATATACACATCTAAATGCTGGTGTATGCACGTCCAAAACATGAATAGGGTTTCTAAAACGACTGCCTCTCTCACTTCAAGAAGTTCCATCATTTACAATTTATCAAAAAGGTGATTTGTATTACTTCCAAGGCTAATTTAAATACAGCTGTGCATCCTTTTTGTGGAATATATTATCATTGTCCATAGATAATCAAATTACATGTAGTCTGTCACAATAATGCAAAGGTATTCACATTTTGTTTTCTTTTATTATTCTGTCCCTCCTCCCACAAATTCAAATTTAATCTAATCTAATATTTATGAGTTGCTCTGTACCTAACTAGGTTCAAGGCGCATAATAGATCTGATATAGCATTTTCTGTGGTACAACCAAACCAATTTACATATTACATACAGATATTTCTTCTGTCTCTACTGGACTCACAATCTAAGTTTGGTTTCTTTTTTTGTACTTGAGGCAATAAAGGGCTAAGTGACTTGTCCAGGGTCACAGGGAGCTGTGGTGAAAATTGAACCTAGGGTTTTCAACATGCAGCGCTAACTATTAAACTACTTCTCCACTCCCATACTTTTATGTGAGTACTTTCAAAGGCAAAGTAAATGTAGTTTTGAAAATCTAAAACTACACACACTGTAGCTTTCCCCAATCTATCTCCTCACATGGAAACACCTTGAACTACACAAGCATGTGCATTGAAATACACGACTTCTACCGATGTCAAACAGACAATTTCCACAAACACTGTGTGTATTTTATAACTAGTTTTCAAAATTAAACTACTGAAGTAGTGTAATGCACACACACACACTAAAAGTACCCATGATCTGTTTACCCACTATCCATGTAGCCGGGGTCACAATATTGCACTTACTTTTGAAAATTCCACATATAGGTGCTGCTTTATTTTCAGACCTAAACACACCCTGTGAAAATCTTTTTAAATTGGCTACAAGACATGTCTATTTTCCTAGTACAGTGTATCGCAAAGTGTGTGCCGTGGCACACTAAAGTGCCTCCTGAAATTTCAGGTGTGCTGTGAGACACTTGGGAGAAGGAGAGGTGCCGGTGCTGACTGACTGCCTACAGGACGTGCCTCTTTCCTGCCGGCACCCTCACTGGCAGCTCAGGGCCTGTCTAGAGGGCCTTTGTGCATGCGCAGATGTCGATGTGATGATATCATTACATTACATTACATTACAGATTTCTATTCCGCCATTACCTTTCGGTTCAAAGCGGATTACAAAAAGAGTTATGGAAGAAGGGTTACAATGTTAGATCAGTGAAGGTTTCCAAGAGAGGGAAAAGTAGGATCTGGGGTTAGGGAGGGGATGGTAAGAGGGGTTTAAGCTTTATCATGGTATTAAGCTTTATTAAGGGATTTCTTAAAGAGTATAGCTTTTATTTCCTTTCTGAACATCTTGTAGTCTGGGGTTGTTGTCAATAGGTTGGAGACTTGGTTGTCTATCTTCGCTGCCTGAGTGGCCAGTAGTCCGTTGTATAGTTTTTTTTCCGTTTTACTTCTTTGAATGGGGTGTGTGTTTTTCTATGCCTGGTAGAGGTGGTTTGGATGAGGCGGTCATTTAGGTAGGTTGGGCTGTCTCCATTTATAGTTTTAAATAGTATACAGTAGAATTTAAATTGTATTTTTTCCTGGATTGGAAGCCAATGAGAATTGATGAATGCCTCAGTAATGTCATCATGTTTTTTCAATGAATAGACGAGTCTCAGAGATGTATTCTGAATTGTCTGTAGTTGTTTAATCATTATTGCAGGGCAGGGGAGGTAGAGGATGTTGCAATAGTCTAGGATACTTAGGATTAGAGATTGTACTAGGAGCTGAAATTGTGTTTTTTCGAAGAATTTTCGGACTTGTCTAAGGTTTCTCATAACTGCGAAAGATTTCTGTATTGTTTTGTTAATTTGTGGTTGCATGGTGCAGCCTCTGTCACGCATATCATGCATACACGTGACATTATCACATCAACAACGCGCACTTCTTGGATGCCTCAAGCCATGGCCACTATATTTAGTGTGTCGCAGCTCAACAAAGTTTGCGTGGACACTGCTCTAGTAGATAGCTTTATAAAGCACAGTTACTGACCATAACAGTGTTATCCAGGGACAGCAGGCAGATTTTCTCACATGTGGGTAACATCATCCATGGAGCCTGGTACAGAAAGTGTCAGAGTGTACTGTCACTTAAGCTTTAGAAAACTTTAAGACTGCCTGCACATTGCATGCGTAAGTGCCTTCCCACCTGACACCAGCTTGCGAGGTTGTCAGTTCTATGCCCAAGTGAAGAAGTCAACCAGGGGAGATGGGTGGAATGTGAGAATATCTGCCTGCTGTCCCAGGAAGTCCACTAGTGCAGCCGGAAAAAAGTGGAATGAGGAAAGAAAGCATTTTGTTGTTTGAAGAAAATAGAAAAACAGCACCACGGAAATTAAATCCAACATAGCAGTTATTGGAGATTTGAAAAAGAAGTGTGTAGAAAGAATGGAATGTATGGCAGGTTGTAAGTATGAAGGAGGACATATGTAGGAGAAGTGGCCAGAGCAGAGAAAGCCATGATGGGGAGAAAACCATCACCCTAGAGTGTCAAAGAAGCTGTGTCAACTAGTGGGTCACTCATGTTTGCAGAGAATGGAACACCATAGGCAAAAGTAATCCAGGGGTCTGCAAGGAAGAAAAGAATAGAATGCATTGCAATAGCAGGAAATGCAATGGAGAAAAGCTCGAGTGACATTAAGGGAATAAAGTAAAAGGTGCCATCTTGCACCATTTGTGTAAAGTGAGTTGTGCAGGGTCACAAGAAGCAGCACTGGGATGTAACCCCACAACCTCTTGGTACAAGGGCAATAGCTCCACCAGTGAGCCTCCCCCTACCCTTGGTGTTTTTCCTCTTTTTTTATGGACAGAAAGTAGTAAAAAAAAATTGGAAATTACTGGCTATACTTGAGATTAAGGAGCCATGAAGTAGAGGCAGATATACAGTGTTCCCCCGTACATTTGCGGTATGCTCCGACCGTCTCTTCCTGTACTAAAGTCAGGCTAAACGAATCAGGAGCTGCATGTCAAAGCAACTCCTCATTGGTGTAGCCTGACTTTAGTAACAGAAAGAGGTGGTTGGAGCATACCGCGAATGATTTTCTGTACCCGCTGGCACCCCAGCTGCCCTCTCCTGCCTCTCCAGCCTTTTGACAGACGCAAAACTGCATTTGTAGTTTTTTGAAATTCGTAGGTGTTCCTGGAATGGAACCCCCGTGAATTTTGGGGGAGTACTGTATACAAATATATAGATAAATGAGGTGAGACTTGTAATAGAGAAAGGTCTCAACTGGAAATAATGGAGAAGCCATTCCAGATAGAATTATAGGATAGGAATGAAAAAACTGTTAAAACACATTTGTTAAGACACGTTGCATATAAGAGGTGTATGCAACTTTAATGGAAAATCAGAGGTTCCTAAAAGTTCTAGAAATTATGAAGCTACCATATATGAATACCAGGAAGGCCTATAAGACATAAAATCACCCTTAATAGGATGTGGGAGTGGCTTCCTCTTCCATTACAGCCACTCTCAGTCCTCCAAGTTCTTTAGAATAAGAAAGGAATTGGAGGTTTCTTATCTCTTTTTTTTTTTTTAGTTCAAGCAGGTGAGATATTGTGAGGGAAGTATAGAAACCTGCATAAAGTATGGTGAATATCCCGTTAGTCTTTATGAGAAGGATAAGAACATTGATAGTACAATGGGAGCTGAATTCTGTAGAGAGAGTAAGTCAGCTGTGGAGCTGTGGCAATGGATAGAGGATTCTCCCAGCTCTGCAACATAGCATCTTTGAACAGATTGTGAAGAGGCGATTTAAGAAACTCTTGAGAAGGTTCATCAAAATCCAATGTCGCAAAGGCGCAATGGATTTAGATTCTGGTTATGTAGTAAATGAAATTGAATAATAAAGTCCATATCAGAAAAGAAGTGTCTTAGTAATAGTCAAGGCAATGCTCCGGATGTGACATCAATGCATCGAAAGCCTTGCTTGCAGAATGTGTACAAGTAGTGTTATGGATACATTCGTTGTGCAAGCTGTTCTAGCAGAGAAGAGCTGCAAAAGAAAAATTATAATCCACTCTATAGCTCTATACCCAGAGTGGAGTCTGTTGATAAAAAGTAGTTATGTCAAACGAGACAGAGCCAAATGATGGCCAAAAGTGTTACAAAATAGATTAGGAGATCCAAACTTAACAGGCTCTACACCTAGTGGATCCTTCTATTTAGAAGCTTGATATGGTGAGAAGCAAAGTTGTTATGATGTGTAGAATAGGCGATCCATCTTTAACAAGTTCTACACCCTTGATGGATTCCTGTTGGAAGGAACACCCATGAAGGAACACCTCTGATGTACAGGATTGTTCATGATAAGCAGAAGAAGCAATCCAACTTTAAAAGACTCAATAGCCATAGTGGATCCTTTCTAGTCCAGAAATTCTGGCCACATGGAATATACTGCTCAAAATCAGCCAACTTCTGTATGAGCTGTTCGAGATAAAAGGACATATAGAAGCTGAAATGAGACCTCTGTTGTTCCACTTAGAGGTTTAGTAAAGACGGCATCTAAACTTATCCACAGCATGGCTGTCATGTCCTGATGGTGCAATGGCATAGTCTCTGGAACTAAAGGACTTTCAAAGAGTGGATTTAACTAGCAAAGACTGATGCAACCACTATGGCTTGTCAAGTCCAAGACAAGATTGTATCTGGAGCACTTGATGGTCCAAACCAAGACACTGAAAATGCCTCGCAAGAGTTGTTGAAATCAACAAGGATTGATGAGCTAAGGGGTGGAGGAACCTATATGTAGGCTGCCGACCATATGCTGAGGTTAGGCCACTACCGAGGGAAACAGTAGAAATACTGGTTCCAGTCATTGAACTGAAGTTACAGGAGCAGCAACATTACCAAGGTAGAATGTAGCATCGGTACCAAGCCTCAATATAGGCAAATAACATAAAGCAAAGACTGATCAGTACTGAGCAGGGTCCGATGCTAAATAAGATGTATCAGTACCGAGGAGAGAAAAAAAGGAGACATTGAGGCCAAATTAATTGTGATCTCATGGCCAGCCATGCACCATAAAATGCTCCTGCATATGGTAGGAAATTGCACCGGTACTAAGGGCTGTGAAGGTACTACCATAGGTGCCACAGGGTTTCGAGGCATTAGGAACCCCAAGGGGACATGCGCTTCAGAAATGACAGCCTACATCAAGGAATGATGATGTTGAAGATAGGCATGCATTGAGAAACTTGATGCTGAAAATGTCCATGAGGCTGGTGATGATATCTATGAAATTGCTGATGCTCACTGGTACCGAAGGGAATCGATACCACCCAGAAGACTCAGCTGATACCATAGGTGCAGCAGGGTGTTGAAGCATTGGTAACCCCAAGAAGAGGCACGCTTTAGAAATGACAGCCCCATCTCTTTACTTTTGGTTTGTTAGCATCAATTAACTGTGTGTAAACCGCCTAGAAATCGTGTGGTTATGGCGGTATAGAAGAATAAAGTTGTTATGTTACTTTTATGGTGTCAAGGAGAAGCATGCATCAAGAGACTTGATGTGAAATATGCCTGTGACACTAATGATCGATGTCAATTGTCGATGTCGAAGATCGATGATCATCCAAGTTGCTGGGTACCTGACTGCAGGCCTAATATCGTCTTGTAGAAATAAAATGCTGGCACAAAAAGAATAAAATATTTGGAGCGGCATTTATTCTGCTTCCTGTTCTTTTGGTTTTGTTCTTTTTAGCCCTGTAAGATCAGGAAGAGATCCAGCAGGAAAAAGAAAGCATGGAAGCCATTAGCCGTCAGTGGAGACAAAGGCTTCAAAATTGCCCACAGGGCCCAAAATTGAAAATTAAGAAATGTAATTAAAAAATTGAAAGGAGTGAAAAGAAAAACCAACTAAGAAGAAAATTTGAGAGAATTAATGGAAAAAATGAAGCAAGAAGGCAAACTTGACTAGACAAAGTCCAGATACGTCATCTTCACTCTTCGGAAAATGAAAAACTGACAACCTCGCAAGCCGGCATTTGGGCAGGAAGGTACTCATGCATGCATGGTGTGGGCAGTCTTAAAGCTTTCTAAAGCTTAAAGTGACAATACACTTTGACACTGTCCGTACCGGGCTCCATGGATGACATCACCCCATGCTGTCTGCTTTTCTGGGGTAAACTACCTTTCTTAATTATTCTCTGTTATCATCAATTATTTTGCTTACTCAGACTCTAAGTTTTGCCTTTAGAACTGAAACTGTATTTAGAGCAAATACTGCCAGTCAGAATTATTAGCTCTTCCTAGAGTACTGTCATCTTGACAATGAAAGGCAAACCTTAGCCACCCATATGAGTATACACAAAACTATGACTGAGAAACATTCCTAGTGCAGATGTTGGCGACAAAGAAAGTAATAACTATAATTAGAGTAGTAGTGTAACATAGGTCAATTGGTTCTTATCTTCTGGCATCTACTACTACTACTATTAATTATTTCTATAGCGCTACCAGATGCACGAAGTGCTGCACAGAATCACAAAGAGTAAGAAAACAGTCCCTGATCGAAAGAGCTTACAATCTAAACACCCATCCAGCCAGCCAGCCTTACCAACTCTCTCCATTTCCCCACATCTCTCAGTCAAACATCACTCCCTCTCTCCTCCCTCCCCCCAGCAAGTCAAGCGTTTCTCCTCCTCCTTCAGCCACTCTGCCTGACCCGGAATCCGAAGTCCACACAGGGCCCGGCACCAGCACCAACCTCAACAAAGAGCCTTCATTATCCATGCACTCAGGAAGGCTCCACTCACTCTGACACGTTTGCGTCAGAGGGGCAGTACCAATAGAGCCTCACAAGCGATAGACTCAAAATCTCTGCATCAGTTGAGCCAATGCCAGTGCCGGGCCCTGTATAGACCCCGGACTCTCCAACAGGCAGTGGGAGGGCGGCAGAAGATGGAGGGCTCTTCATCACTGGAGTTAGCTTGGTGTTACCCAGACTGTGGGGCCATCCCAAATGACCTAGAAGAGGTGTTCAATCCCAATCCACAGTCCGGGTGTTGCAGAAATCCAAATCCTTTCAGACCACATGCTGCACTCCCCCCCAGTAACAGAATCAGTTTCAATTTCTACAAGCAGTCTGAGCAGAAGTCTTTTGCTGTTGCTCTGCTTCTGTTTCTTATTTTTTCGCTTACAGTTCACTTAAACTTCATTTCTCGATGGCTTCAGTGCCTTGAGACCCCTCCCCAGTGGTCTGCTGTCAGAGAAAAAGATGCAGTCCTGCGGCTTCACAGAGAATCTCTGGTGGATCTGTGAAGCCAGCTTGATGTGGGACACCTTCTGGAAGTGTCCGGAGTTCCTCCCGTAGCATTTGCTGGCTGGTGACCCCCACAGTCACAGGTTTCTAGTGCAGACTGAGTGCGTCTGAACAGAAACTACCTGGGTTTCAAGGCACAGGCTGCCTTCCCGCCCCTGACCGCGTGGCAGAGGATCCGTAGGGGCAGAGGGTGTTGGATCCGTAGGGGCAGAGGGTGTTGTCAGTCTCTGGTTGGCTGGCAGTCCAAAGATCTTCAATTTCAGTGAATTTTGAGGTGTTTTCTGAAGCAGAAAGTCCTTTTTCTCCACTGAGCTGTTTTAAAAATGTTGATAAAGACACTAGACACTGTGAGTACCTTCATTATTTTCCATGGAAATTTCGGGGGTGGCTTGTAAATTGATTTAAACACCGTTTTTCACAGTTTCTGAGAGTAGGGTTCAGGTCCGTCCCCCCCTCATCACCAGACCCCAAATCGCTATTTTTTTATTTTTGGATGTTATTTATTTTTGCCACAAATTCGTGACGGTGGCCATCTTGGATTTTAAAATTGATCTTTTTTTTCTAAGTTCTGTCTCAAAACCCCCTCGATTTGATTCAAAATAGATTTGGTTGGACTCCCTAACCCATAATCTATTGGATTTGGACATTGATTGTTCCGGATCAGTGAATTTGAAGCGTGTGCCTTAGCGAGCTGGAGGAGGGGGGCGAGAGCTTTGGACTTCGTCTTCTCTGTGTCTTCTTGGGATGGGAAGCCGGCCTGGGTCCGTGCCTTCTGAAGAAAATCTTGCCCAGGGGCCTTCCTGGAATCTGGCGTAGTTTGCCTGTGTTCTGAGTCTGGGAACTCTTTTGACACGCCACATGTACCTCAACAGTGCTCTGCCATGGTGCAGAGTGGGATTTATCACCAGATTTTATTTGGCTCCTCTGAACGGCATTTCCTCAGACCCCGCTCGTTTGACGCAGCTGGTGGGCATCTGTGGCGAATCTTCCTTTCGGGAGCTCTCTTGTCTAACCATGCCAGATTTCGATTGCAGTAGTTACCATGCAGATTCTGTTTCTTCTGTCTCATGCCACTGTATTTAATTTGGATTCAGTTGCAACGTTCATTTTGGGGTGGGGGGACTGGTGGCCACAGCTGCGGCTGCTAAACTTATCACGTCAGGGAGATCCCTTGCCTCATAAGCTTAGCAGCCGCGTCTACTTACAATGTAAGCCAGCATTTTACTGGCCTACATTGTATGCATCTCCTGCCGGAGTAGGGAGACATGTACGGCCGCATAGGTCTGCCTAAGACTACTTCTGGACCAAACAACGCCTGCGCCTAGCCTTAGGCAAGCTATGCTCCTGGAGGCGCTGCCAATGTAGGCAGCCTGCCTCAGGAGCTTTTTTTTTTAAAAAAAAAAAAACATGTGTCCCAATTGGCTGGTTAGACAGCGGTAGGACGCCTATTGCTGCCTACAATCGGGATGCCGTTTATAGAATCCGGGCCTAAGTGTCTTTTCAGTAACTTCTTGAAAACATCAAAATTACTCTATTTTCGAATATACAGAGGTAACCGATTCCATTCCTGGGGGCCCCTGCAAGAGAACATGCTTACACGTGAGGTATTCAGTCTCATTTCCCTTATCAATGGCACAAACAGGACACCATGATGAACAGAATGTAACTTGGATACTGGGACATAAGCCTGAATAAGACCCACCAAACTTGCAGGAGTTGAACCATGCATACACAAGCAGTCTAAAGTATATACAGTCTTCTAACTTCAGTCAATATAGCTTCACATAATATTCTGTTACATGCTCAGTCTTTTCCAAATGAAAGACAGTCCTTACCACTGAATTCTGAGTAGGACAGATTGAGACATCCGGGTTTTACTTCCATTTCTTTCCATTGTAACTAGGATGCCTTAATTCGTCCTCCTTTTTCTGGAGCCATACAGTAACCCTAATTCTGAGCAACCTATAAAGCACTCGACAAATCTGCAGGTAGGCCCAAGAGAACAAGATTGTAATAATCAAGACATGATAGCACAGGGATCTCAAAGTCCCTCCTTGAGGGCCGCAATCCAGTCGGGTTTTCAGGATTTTCCCAATGAGCAGTACAACATCAATACACCCATTGTAAAACTAAACAAGCCAGACTAGTACAGATCATTCCTACACCGTCAATCCTAACAGAAAACCATGTCTTTCGAACACACAGAACACAGAAAACACCTTCGCCTAGTATGGAATAAGTAATCACAAACTTACCCCTCCCCCTTTTACAAAACTGTAGTGTGGATTTTAGCCACGGTGGTAACAGCTCTGACGCTCATAGAATTTTGAGCATCAGAGCTGCTACCACCACGTCTAAAAAACGCTCCACAGTTTTGTAAAAGGAGGGATAAAATAGAAATACATAGACAAAGGTTAAATTGAACCAGCAAGAAGCTGGACTCTGCATACAATGCAACACCATAGAAACAGTGACACATGTCTCCTAAAGCAATAAATAAATAGAAAATTTTTGTTCTACCTTTGTCTTTATAGTTTCTGCTTTCCTCATCTTCTCATTCAATTCCTTCCATCCACTGTCTCTCTTCTCTCTGTGTCTTCCATTTGCTCTTTTACTGTGCATCTCCATTTCTCCCCCCTTCCAAATTGGTCTGGCACCCATCTTTTTCCCTGAATGCTTCCAATGAATATGCATTGAAAGCAGTGCATGTACATAGATCTCATGCATATTCATTGGGGAAATCTTGAAAACCCGACTGGATTGAGGTCCTCAAGGAGGGACTTTGAGACCCCTGTGATAGCACCATTGACTGCAAAATGATCTTACATGTGCTTGCAGGCAAATACGGATGAAGCCTATTAAAAAGATGCAGTCTGAAAAAAATCTTTTTTTATCAACTCCTGAACATGACTTTTAATGTCAATTTTGAATCCATCACTACACCCAAATACCTAACCTCTTCAGAGAGCTTTATGGGGGTGTCCCAAAGCTGTAATTACCATATGGCTCCAGAAAAAGAAGTACGATCATGTATCTCCTTTGCTGAAGGTTCTTCATTGCCAGTCCACCTTAGAATCCAGTTCAAGTGTGCAAGCATAGTATTCAAAATTCTGAATGGAATATTTTTGCCTCTGGTCACTATTTCTCTTAATTTTTTTAAGAAATGCAAGACCAAGAACTTCTCCACTGTATAAATTTTCTTTTCCTTCAACTAAGGTAATAAAGGCATTAGGATATGTTTCTAGCTCCTTTGTATATATCTTTACTTCTATCTTGAATGAACTACCAGTTGAGATCAGAACTACTTTTTCTCTTTATGCCTTTAGAAAATATCTAAAGAGTTTTCTTTTTCAAAAACTGTTACACAAGCAATTTCATCTGAGGAATCAGAACAACCTCTCCTTATGTAAACTGAATCAAGCCTCTGTTGTTTAGACTAGAGCAGGGGGGTAGGGAATTCCAGTCCTCGAGAGCCGTATTCCAGTCGGGTTTTCAGGATTTCCCCAATGAATATGCATGAGATCTATTTGCATGCACTGCTTTCAATGCATATTTATTGGGGAAATCCTGAAAACCCGACTTGAATACGGCTCTCGAGGACCGGAGTTCCCTACCCCTGGACTAGAGGATGATCCAGTATATAAACTGAAGGATTGGATTGGAGGACGGATTGAGACATCCAGGTTTTACTTCCATTGCTTTCCATGGAAGTAAAACCCAGATATCTCTATCTGTCTTCTTTTTTTCTGGAGCTATATGGTAACCCTAACTGAACATGTGTGATGAGTACAGGTGTTGGCAGCAGGAAAGGAGACTGTCAACTTCTTCCTTGCAGAGGCAGTGCTGGGATCTCATCAACTGGTAGGGATTGGACATCTCCACTAGCAAAGATAAGAAATATGGAATTGGTGACAGCCGGGGGAGAGAAAATGCACTGCCCTCTTCCCCAATCCATCCTTAGGACCCTGGAAATCCAGTGCAGGCTATGCTCCTGTCAAGAACAAACTTAGAATGTAAGCCTTTCAACCAGAGGAAATACATATTGTACCTGAATTTAACTTGCCTTGAGGTACAATGGAAAAAAGGCCCAAGCCAAATCCTAAAACATAGTGTGTTGGTCCATACTGAGGGGAAAAGTCCCAGAAACACTGCAGTGTGCTATTATTCTATTGTTGAAGATAAGAATAGCCTTATTGGGTCAGACCAATGGTCCATCAAGCCCAGTATCCTTGTCAGGGCTAGATTAACCAATAGGCCCAGTAGGCACGTGCCTAAGGCCCAAAATGGTCAGGGGGGTCCAATGAAGGAGGGCATCAACATTGTTTTTCCAAATGGCGATGGGCCCCTCCAGCATCAATCAGCAATGCAGGCCCCCTCCCCAATCGGCAACGCAGGCCCCCCGATCAGCAACATAGCCCCCCCCACAATCGGCAATGCAGCCCCCCCAATCGACGGAAAGTAAGACAAACAAGCAACGCAGATAAGAAAGGCAACGGGAATTGTAATTTTGCAAGCGGTGCTGCTTGCCCAACGCTTCCCTCTGACACGCCCAGGCGGAAACAGGAAGCTGCATCAGAGGGAAGCTTTGGGCAAGCAGCACAGCTTGCAAAATTACAGTTCCCGTTGCCTTTCTTACGTGCGTTGCTTGTTTGTCTTACTTTCCGATGGGGGGCCGCGTTGCTGATCGATGCTTGGGGGCGTCGCCGTTCTAAAAAAAAAATCTGAGTGAAAGGTGAGTGGTGAGATGGGCCTGGGGTGGAGGGAGAGAGAGAAGGGGGCAAGGCAGAGCAGGGCAGATGATGGATGTGGGAAGAAAAGGGCAGGGCAGGACAGATGATGGAAGTGGGGAGAAGGGAGACAGAGGGAGTAGGGCAGATGATGGATGTGGGAAGAAAGGGGCAGGGCAGGGCAGATGATGGAAGTGGGGAGAAGGGAGACAGAAGGGAGCAGGACAGATGATGGAAGTGGGGAGAACTTGTGCCCAGCCCTCACCTCCTCACCACTGCTACTGCTTTCCCACATATTGGATGGGGAGAAGATAGTTAGTGAGATAGTGGAGGGGTGAAGGAAAGGGGTGACAAGCTGTGAGTAGACACAGTGAAAAAAGGGAAACTGAGGGCTGAATAGTAAGAAAAAATTTAATTTAGACAGAGGCAGAAAATAGAGAAGGAAGACCAGAGAAGAAAAGGAAAGGGAAGAGAGAGGAAAGAGATGCCAAAGAATGGGGAAGGACACAGAGATATCACATCCGAGTGATGGAAATGAGAAGAGAGATGCTAAAACCCACGGGGGGGGGGAAGGGGGGAGGGTAGGAGAGATGGAAGGAGAGAGATGCCAGACTATGAGGGGAACAGAGGGAAGGTGATGGATGCCAGACCAAGGGGGGAGGGGGCAAGAGCAGAGATGGCAGAGGGAGACAAACATTTTCTGGAAGGGGCAGACAGTGGATGGAAGGAAGAGAATGATGAAAAAATGAGGAAAGCAGAAATCAGACAACAAAAGTAGAAAAAAAATTTCTGTTTGTTTTATTTATTTATTTTTGCTTTAGGATAAGGTATTATTGTAGCTGTGTTGATAATCGCTTATTAATAGAAAATGGAAATAAGATGATACTGTTTATTGAACTAATTTTAATACATTTTTTTACAAATTCAGAGACCATAACTCCTTTCCTCAGGTCAGGACAGGGATGCTGTAACAGCAGTATGGTTTACTTATCTGAAGAAAGGGGTTTTAACCTCTGAAAGCTAAGTAAGAAATGTATTAGTCCAATAAAATTATGGGCACTAAATTTTCTTCCCGCTATGCCCTATGCCTCCTACCCAAATGCAAAATATAAATTGGTGGGCTTCCCAAAGCCCTACCAGCTTAAGATCTCTTCTTCTAGGAAGGAAGGGGAGTTTTGTTCAGAGATGTTTGGAGGTTGCATAGAAGAAAAACTGTACACTGGCACTGGTATGGTAATTTTTGTTTTGAATTTTAAAATAAAAGAAATAAAGTACAAATAAAGAAGTAAATACATGGGGCGGGGCATTGTGGGGTGGAGGCGGGGCAATGTGAGGTGGGGCGGGGCAGGGGGTCCAGTGTACTTGTGTGCCTAGGGGCCCTCGACAAATTAATCCTGCCCTGATCCTTGTGAGTGTAAGAATTATGGACAGATAGCGAATTTGCTGTTTTTGACAAAGGTGCTGGAATGTGTCATTTTTTTTTCTGAGGACAAGCAGGCCAGAGGTATTCTCACATGTGGGTGATGTCATCCAATGAGGCCCAGTGAACGTATAGCTTAAAAAAAAATGTTCTGTCAGTGCCTACAGTGCATGCGTGTAGGTCCCTCAGTTTCTTTTCTATGGAGCTAGGAGGTTGCATTTTGGCAGTCTCCCTTCAGCATTTCTTTATTATGCTTTTTCAGATGCCTTCTTGTGAGAGTAATTATTTTTTTTAGTTGCTCTCCATGTTATTTTCTTAGGGGGGTTTTTGGCCTTTAAAGTTGTATTTATTTTTCTCGTGGCTCTTTAGGCCCACTTAGGCCTGAACACCAGCCTCAACATGAAACTAGCACCTTTTTATCTCAAAATTGAGGAGTTTAATTTATTCATTCTTTTTTTGATGCCTAAGAAGACCCATAGTGGCTTCAAAAGATGCACCTAATATAACTGAGTGATTTCTATCATGGACCCATATATTTGGTGCATTGGATGCCTAGGACATAGAAACATAGTAACATAGAAGATTACGGCAGATAAGGGCCATAGCCCATCAGGTCTGCCCACTCTACTGACCCACCCCCAAGTCTACTATCCTAGGGATCCCACTCCCGGTGACAGGTTCCCTTGACTTAACCCTCTAAGGGACCTGACCATAAAGCTGATTCTTGTTCTCTCTGTTTGCAAATGCAGTTACGAACATATAGAGCATGTTAGGTCCAGTAGGAGAAACTTTTTGGATCATTGAAGGCCAGTCCATCAACACTGGCACCAGAAGTATTGACCTTGATGACTTCCCAGACTGCTGCTACCACTGGGAGTACACCGGTATGAAGAAGGATTCCACCTCCCTTGGCTTTGGCCACTAGTAATAGGCCACGGGAATGGTCAGCATTGGACCCAATATTGAGGACGCACATGGATTTAGCAACATCCTCATTGGCACTGAGAGGACCACAATACCAAGCATTGAGGAAAGCATAAAAAACATCAGCATTTGTCTTCTTTGAAGCACAGTGCCGAGTGCTCCGGTTCATTGGCATCGCCATCACCCAAGAAGTGTCGGCACTGAAAGGACCACTCCCCCCCTTTAGTAGAGGTGTCAATGTAGCAGGCTCCAGGCAGCCAGTTCCCAGCTTTTGATTTGACACTGATTGTTTCCCAAGCTGTCCCTGATCCAGCTTCCTAGCCTTTACCAATGCCTATCTTCGATGCATGGTACCGAGCCATGGTCAGGGAGGAGCTGGCGCAGATGTTTCAGCTGCACATCACAAGCATTGAGGGCACTTGTACCAGCTGCAGCTCAGCCTCAACTCCTTCCTGAGGCCCAAGCTTTACCTATGGAGAGGTCCTTAATGCCGGAAACAGCGGAGGAGACCAGGGCAGAGATGTTATCTGATTAAGATTATGAATCTCCTCCCAAGGAAGGGATTGTGGTTCCGCTACATCCTATCTTGAAGGACACACTGATGAAGAGCAAGGAATCTCCCCTCTCAGTGTAGGTTGTGCCAAAGAAGGTAGATAACACAATATTGTATCCAAAAGGCTCCCTGATTTGAAAAGGCACAACTGCCTCATTGGTAGTTGAATCTGCCCTCAAAGGGACCAGAAGTTCCAGGACTCATGTCTCAGCTTCACCATGTAGAAAGGATCCATTTGGACTCATTTGGGAGGAAACTTTCTCAGGTCTTGATGCTCATTGCCTGCATCCAGACCTATTAGCTCTATATGATCATTTGCTTGAAGTCTCTGGCATGCAGTATACTTAGTCTTGTAGACTCTCTCTCAGGAACAAGCCACAGAGCTTTGCCAGTTGGCCAAAAAGCAACCGGAGTGCAGAAAATATGTGGCCAGAGACATATATGATACATTTGATATTGCATCCAGACTCTCTGCCATGGTTGTAGAGAGGTATAGACTCTCATCGCTATGTATCTCTGACCTTGGGGAAAAGGTGGAAGAAGTTACATGAGATCTCTCAGAGAGAGAGAAAGAGATAATGGTTACTGTGGATGGACAGACTAGATGGGCCATTTGGCCTTTATCTGCTGTCATGTTTCTATGTTACTGATCTCATTAAAAAGAATACTGACACCAAACAGTACTTCTCTTGGCAGCCTCCAGGTATATTATCCTCTACTTTTAAAGACGTAGGTTTCCACCACCTTCATGCACTACCCAAAAGCCCAAGCCCCAGCCCCAGCATTCCTGACCACATCAGCGCACTACATACCTTAGACTACAAATAAGCCTTAGCTTTTTATCTGGAGTAGACTAAAGCCAGAGGAGAGTCCATCCAGCTTTTCATTTCTTTTGATCCAAACAGGATCAATTAGGGAAATCTCTTTTCTTCATAATCACTGAGCTTTGGAATAACCTTCCTGCCCTGCTGCAGAATCTGGGCTCCTTCCAATTATTCCGAAAGCATCTGAAAACTTGGCTATTCTCAAAAATGTAAATCTCGCTACCCTCTTTATAGTCATTAATTCTTATTATGTTTTTCCTTCCTTATATTAAAGTTCCTGTAAACCGTGCCGAGCTCTATCTTTATGGAGAGGAGGCACTATATAAACTTAAGGCTTAGTTTAGGATGGGGGTAGCCATTGGCAAATGCATGCTTTCCATTTGGCTAGCAGATTGTATCTTCTTATGCCCAGGCTAGGCTGACTCCTGAGGGACATGATAGGCTCATAATGTTATAGTCATGGCTGCATCAGTAGCCAAATCAAGATCAGCTTCCATTGAGGAGATTTGCAAGGCTGTGACGTGGTCTTTGGTCCTCACATTCACATCTCACTACTGCCTTAAACAGAATACTGATGCAGCAGCTGGTTTGGTTGGACAGTCCTGCAGAATTTGCTTGTATATAGTTTCCTAGCATTGTTGTTTTTGGTGAGTCTGGTAGTTAGGGATTCCCACATGTGAGAATACCTCTGGCCTGCTTGTCCTCGAAAATAGCAAAGTTACTCATCTGTAGTGGATGTTCTCTGAGGAGAGAAGGCCAAGTATTCTCACATACTCTCTCACCTCCCCTTGGAGTTGTATTCTATAAACTATGTCACTTTACTGAGGGACCCAAGCTTGCACGTTGGGCAGGAAGGCACCTGCACAAGTAAAGTGGGATGCTGTCCGAACTTTCTTAAAGCAATATGTGCTAGGCAGAATACACATTGGGCTACATCAGATGACATCACCAACATTTGAAAATACTTGGCATGCTGTACTCAGAGAATACCAGGTGAGTTAATTCACTCCTTTTTCAGAATTGTATAATTGTGTGGAAGAGGTGAATGGATTGGTAAAATTGAATCAAGATTTCAACAGAAACACAATACAGAGACCGTGCTTGTGGCTTTGTAGGACGAAATGTGTTGCCATGTTATTAAGAGTGAAAAAGGGATGTTAATTTTGTTAGACCTGGGATAGTGAGGAAGGCTTTGGAGTGGTTTAAGTCCTCTGGGTAGGAGCAGTGGTCTCAAGTGTTTTTTTAATAAACATGGAACTGGCTTTTGTGACCTTCTGCTATGGACTTTCCCAGGGTTTTTTTTCTGTCTTCCATGATTTTTCATATATTTTTTTGTTTTTGCAAACTTTGGGGGAGTATATCATGTTTCAGGTTCTTGCTCTTTCGAGCTTACTACCTCATTCAATGAGTGATAACCAATATTTATATACTGAATGGTAACTTTTTAAGTACTTTGGGTCATTTTGACCTTGGTTTCTTCTTGATTCAATTGTTTGTGACATTAGGTCATTATGAGAATGTAGCTCTTATTAAACTGAATGAAGGGTTGACAGCTACTGATGAGTGGTTGGTGGAGAACTGCCTAGTCCTCAATGCACTTTATTTACATGTGCAAAATGGCCTATATTTTAATTGTATCTAATTTTACATTGTTGGTCGTGTAAGAATATTATTGATATGCAGGTTATAGTGGCAGAGACAGTGAACATGCTATGATGGTCTCATTTGCAACTGGCTCCGTGAAAAATCACTAGAGTTCAGGTTGTGGGTCTGAGCGTTCACTTAATACCACTTTTTGAAGCCAGTTTGATAGTGTAATTTTATTATATATATTATATTTATTATTATCTATTTAAGGTGATCAGTGATAGAGCTTTAAAAAATAAATACATAAATGAAGACTTTTGAAGCTGTAGCCCAGTAGAGGATGGTTCTAACTGAGCTCTTCCCATTCCCTCAGGTTTAACAGGAGCTGAGTGCAACAAACACTGAACTTACCTTTACCAGTTTTGTTGTGCAGCCTCCCAACATTGTTCTTTAATTAAAATATTGGTTACACACACACATACACACACACAGCAGCTGGAGAAGAGCTTTACATCATCTCCTACTTCCAGGGCCAAGTTTTATGATAAGAGCTATTAAATCATGTGACTATTATGATGATAACAAGCTACGCCACCAAGGCATGATGGGAGTAATTCTATAACAGTGTGCCTAGGTATCTATTTTCCTTCAAAAAATACTAACAGGTATCAGTGCTTGTGCTTAAATGCCATAGATATGCGCATAACTTATGGTATTCTATAAGTTATGGACCTGATTCAGTAAATTTGTGTGGATGTAAAAAAATCAGCATTAAATACTAATCTATAAAAGGCGCTCTAAGTTGAGTTCTTTATAGAATAGCTCTTAGAACCCATTCCCGCACACAATTTGGATGCCAGTATTTATGGCAGCTAAAACCTGCTGTAAATGCAGATGCCCAACTCTTGGCATTTGGGCACAGAAATGGCACGATTCTATAACTCCATGTGCAATTTTTTTTTTTTTAACACTCCTGCCGTGCCCCTAGCTATGCCCTTTTGAATTGTGCACTAGGGATTTAGGCATGCAGGGTTATAGAATAGTACTCAGCAAGATGCCTGGTGGTTAGTGCAGCAGGCTGAGATCCTAGGGAGCTGGGTTCAGTTCCCACTGTAACTCCTTGTGACCCTAGGCCAGTCACTTAACCCTTCATTGCCCCAGATACAAAAACTTAAGATTGTGAACCTGCTAGGGACAGAGAAGGTAACTGCATATAATGTGTACAGCACTGCAAATGTCTAATAGCACCATCGAAATGCTCAGTAGTAGTAGATATTGAAAATAACTTTGTTTGTAGAGGCTTTTGACTGAATGATCGTTATATTATTTGTGAATGTTCAGATGAATATGCTGATGTACTGATATATTGATGACTATGTATGTTTTTTGTAAACTGCTTAGGTTTAAGCAGATTAGAAAAGTTTTAAATAAATAGTAGAAGCAGTAACATCAATTTATTGCAAAGAATTGACTTGACTGGCACCCAAAATCCAGGGGTATATATGTGTGATTCCCACCCACATTCTGCCTACATGTACGCTTATCTGTAAAATTTATACCGTGTAAGATATGCATGTATTTACAGAAGAAAGTTTAAGCATATTTTGACATTTACATGCATACCATAAATGCCATTATTCTAAACATTTACACAAGAACATGTGTAATGCAGGAGTAAACGGGTGCCCTTCTTGACTAGGCCCGCCCCTTTCTCAGAATGCAGGAAAATGTCACTGCAGAGGAAGAAAAGTGGGACTCAAGGGCTGGGCAGAAATAGTTAGAAAAAGATTGTGACTCTATGTATGAGATCAAAGAGAAAGAAAAAAATGTATGCATGTATGGAACTTGTAACCTGTTCTGAACTCTTTGGGGAATATGTGATAGAAAACAAATTAAATAAATAAAGAGAGAAATTTGTGTGCGAACATGAATACATGTATAAGATAAAAGAATGGAGTAGGCATGTGTTTGTTTTAGAAAAATAACCTATTATAGGCAGGAATACAAAAGCACTTCCTGAAAAGAGACCTTCAGCCCTAACTCGACATTGATTAGGCAGGACACATATCATTTATTCTGACAAGACCTAACCCACAGGCTGCCAATCCCAATTGTTTTCTGTAAAATTCAATAACTCTTCTTCCTTACGTAATCCTCTTCCCTAGAGGCTCACTCTTCACTGAAATCCAAAACCTGCCTTCTGTTTCACTGCTTAATTGCAAATAATAAGAAGGGGTACATGGTGAAGTGTACCCACGCCTGTGCCAGCAGAGGATATAGACAAAGCTATAAAACTGGGTAGGGGGGGAGGATGGGGGTGGATGATGATTTTTTAAAATTTATCTCAGCCACAGGAAAACTGGTGAAAACAGGGATGGGTGGAGCAGGGCTACTTGGCTGTGGAGTACAGCTCCGATTCAGCTCTGTTTGTTTCAACAACAGAAAAGCAGAGGATTGTGAGTGAGACTGGGGTGACAAGGGTTTAGTTTGCTAGAGCTGGAGGCAGACATTTTTCCTCAAGGCCTTAACAGTTATTCTGCCCTGTGTTTCCTGTATTTGCTTGGGAGCTTTTACTGCTGCCTATCTGTCTTCAGCACTGTAGCAAGTGAAGCAGTAGAGAGTAGAGGCAGTCCTAAGGAAAAAGGCTTCTAAAGCAGAGCTAAGAAGGATCTCCAAATTTTACTTGTTTTTATTTTATTTTTGTCTGATAGGTGTGTGCTGGATCTTTCTAAAGGAAGGTGGAAAAATAAAAGGCAAATCAGAGAAGTATAAGTGAAAGGATTGTAGATCTTCAGCTGTACCTAGCAGCATCACCATGGCAACTGGAAAATACAATTAAAAAGGCAAGTGAGGCAGAAGCGGAGCAGATGAGAATGTCGTTCCTTGCCTTTAGACAGAAGGAAGTAAAATAATTATGCAGAGAAGAAAAGGATATTTGACAGATCCGGTCACACAGTGGAGAAGGGAAGTGTTCTTTTATTAAGGGGAGTGTGCCACTATCTACCTCCAAGATAGGGGAGTGCCATGAGAGTTGCCGAGACCTTCTGCTTTGGGTTGTCTTATTGCTTGATTTTACTCACCTAGAAGGACTGAACTAGTTGGTACTGTCCTTATTGGCCTATCAGGTACTGGATCATACTACTTTTTATTTCACAGGGTATACCTGGCACAAAGACTGAAAGTCACTGAATCTCTCTTGCTGAGACAGGGAGAGAAAACAAATCACCGCCTCTCCAGCTACAGTCTGCTGTACCATGGGATGTAGGCAAAGCTCTGAGGAGAAAGAGGCAGCACGGCGCTCCCGCAGGATTGATCGCCACCTGCGTTCAGAAAGCCAGCGCCAGCGTCGTGAGATCAAACTCTTGCTCCTGGGCACAAGCAACTCTGGAAAAAGCACCATTGTCAAGCAGATGAAAATCATCCACAGTGGTGGTTTCAACCTAGAGGCCTGTAAGGAGTACAAGCCCCTGATTATTTACAATGCTATTGATTCATTGACACGTATTATCCGTGCCCTGGCCACACTTAAGATTGAATTCCATAATCCTGACAGGGCTTATGATGCTGTGCAACTGTTTGCCTTGACTGGCCCTGCTGAAAGCAAAGGAGAGATCACCCCAGAACTTCTGGGTGTCATGAAAAGGCTATGGGCAGATCCTGGTGTGCAAGAGTGCTTTTGTCGCTCTAATGAATACCACCTGGAGGATAATGCTGCTTATTATCTGAATGACCTGGAACGAATTGCTGCACTAGATTATATCCCCACTGTAGAGGATATCTTGCGTTCCCGGGACATGACCACAGGTATTGTGGAGAACAAGTTTACCTTCAAGGAATTAACCTTCAAAATGGTGGATGTGGGTGGGCAGCGATCTGAGCGTAAAAAATGGATCCACTGTTTTGAAGGTGTTACGGCAATAATCTTCTGTGTGGAGTTGAGTGGCTATGATCTGAAATTATATGAAGACAACCAAACGGTGAGTGCAGTAAACTTATCTCTTTACTGTTCGTATGTGGTAGCAATATTGGTTTTATGCATCTGCTAACTTCTAGTCTGCTGGTACCAACTTACCCACCCCTTGGCCTGCAGTAGCAAAGGTCATTTTTTCTCTTCTTGAAAAAACAAAGGATGAAGAAAGCAAACAACACTACGACAGGCCATAACATAGCTTAGTTTGTACCAGCAGATTGGTGATGTCCAGATACAGTCCAACAAGTCATGGGCTCCAGTTGGCCAGATATTTAGGCAACAGCTTCACTAAATATGGCAGTTGTTTAGATTATTAAGCTTGGTGAAAAGATATGACACAGGGAACTGGATACTGGATGAAGTAGAGGATCTATGTCTTTATAATAGTAACTAGAAATCCTAAATGAAACCTCGGAGACTGAATATTTGGGTAACTATTGCACTAGGCCGGGTTGACATTAATTGGCAAGTAAGTTCTAAATGCAGTAAAAGCCAGAAACATAGAAACATGATGGCAGATAAAGTCCAAATGGCCCATCCAGTCTGCCCATTCACAGCATCCATTATCTCCTCTTCCTAAGAGATCCCATGTGCCTGTACCACGCTTTCTTTAACAAAAGTTCTTTGAATTTCTGCCCTTTTACTTTTAACTTGCTCCTCTGCTGGCTTCCCAGAAGGGCATAGAGAAAGTAGAGAGGGACAGATTCTTCAAACTTTCGAAAACTACAAGAACGAGAGGGCATTCAGAAAAATTAAGAGGGGACAGATTCAGAACCAATGCTAGGAAGTTCTTCTTCACACAAACGGTGGTAGATGCCTGGAATGCGCTTCCAGAGGGTGTGATAGGACAGTGTACGGTATTGGAGTTCAAGAAGGGATTGGTGATTTCCTGAAGAAAAAGGGATTAGAAGGGTATAGATAGAGAATTACTATACAGGTCCTGGACCTGATGGGCCGCCGCGTGAGCAGACTGCTGGGCATGATGGACCTCTGGTCTGACCCAGCAGAGGCACTGCTTATGTTCTTATGTTAAGGCACAGGGCAAGCTTTTCCCCTAGAAGGATCAAGATTCAGTGGCACTGATCCAGGCAGGGCCAGCCACTGGTTTTCAGATAGTGCCACTGAAAATCTTTACCGACCATCTCAGCACAATTGGGACAGTTGGGGAACAGAGCTGGAAGATATCAATGGTTCCCAGATAGCTTCCAGTGGCCACTTTATACCTAGATATTCAGCAGCAGTTTCAGGGTATGACCCAATGCTGAGCATCTGAGTATAAACATAAACACCACAATCAGGGTTTAAGGTCAATGCTGTCCATGGTGTTTAAATATTTGGAAAAAGAATTTATAGCAGAAATGCAAGTGCTTACGTAACCAGATCTTTCTATTATACAGGGGACATGGGAGGTCAGATGTTTGGGCAATGGTCTTGCTAGTAGGTACAAACTAGATGGAGAATCTGTATGCTGTCTGCTTAAGAGGCCAGCATATAAATAAGAAAGATCACAAACTGTCCTTGTTAAAGAGAGATATTGTACTAGAGGTCACACTATGAATAGCTGGGATACGCACTGTAGACAAAAATAACGAGGCAGATACGTCAGATTTATTGCTTATAACAGGTTCCAACCATCTGAAGCAACATTTGTATACAGACACCATACATGGTCTTTTTGTGTCTATGAGAAACGTGGGATAAAATATGGCTCCTTGTTACTGATTCACTGGTTTTAGGTGCTCTCACAAATTTTCGGCTTTGTGCCACCTCCCGTGCATTAATTTTAAAATCTCTTGACCCTCTCAATAATCATGATCACCTCAACATCACTCTACCCATAATAATTATAGTAAAATGGTCTGTTTGAAACTGCCCAACCTAACTGCTGGTAAAAGAACCTTTTATTGTTTCTTTGAGTTTGTCAGGACCTAGCGAGCAATTCTATAAAGAGAAACATATTTTTAGGTGGCAAGAAGCTTACTTTCCTTTATAAAATACCAATGTATCAGCACAAATATGTGTATCTAATTTAGGCATAATCACTGACACCAGCCATAGAACTGGTGTAAATGCTCTTACCCAGATTGCTGGAAAATGCACGTATAATATTCTAGAATTTATTTGTATAACTGTGTGTCCCATCCTCACCCCAGCTAGAGTCCGCCTATGTGTAATGGCCACTTTCCAACCATGTGCCATTGCTAGGGTTACCTGATTTTCTGGAATGAAAATCTGGACCCATGGCCCCGCCTCCAGGCCCACCCAGTTCTGCCTGGCCCTGCCCCATCCTGCCTGAGTCATGCCCTGTTCCACCCCCAGCCCCGCTCCCTCAACCTGTTCGCTTGTCCAGAGGACATCTGCGCATGCACTGGTGTGATGCAATGATGTCATATGCATGCACTCATACACGTAACATCACCACATTGCATCCGCACATGCGCAGATGCTATGCCGACGTCACTGCTAGCTGGAAGCTTTTCAAAAACCAGACAAAGTGCCGGGTTTTGAAAAGCTGTCTGGACCCCCGGACATGTCGTTGAAAAGGAGGACATGTCCGGGGAAATCCGGACATCTGGTAACCCTAGACATTGGATTTAGGCCCCACTTTATAGAGTAATTCATAGCCAGAATATTGCCATGAACACGCATTTGTGCACACATAAATTTGTATATGCTGGCATTCTGGTAGTTTACAGACATTCTTGGCATACAAATGTTTGTGCTTGGTATAGAAATAAAAATTATATACGTTTCCTATATTAGACCACAAACTGAGTAAATGAGGGAGAAATCATTAAAGGATAAGGAAATCCAAATTAAGAAAACTTATTGAATAAGGCCTTAGCACTCTCCAGCAATAAGTTTATATACCAACTAGTATTTTAGCCTGTTACATTAACGAGTGCTAGAATATATGTCTGTGTGTCTTTATTTCTGTCTCTCTCTTTCCCTCCCGCTGTCTTTCTTTCTGTCTGTGTCTCTCCCTGGCTCCCTTTGTCTGTCTGTCTTTCTGTGTCTCTCCCTGCCCCTGTGTCTTTCTTCTTTTCTTTCTGTCTCCCTTCCTCCCGCTGTCTGTCTTACTTTCTATCTATCTGTCTCTCTCCCTGCCTCCTATGCAGCAGCATTTCTCTCCCCCCACTTCCCTGTGCAGCAGCCATAGCAGTATTCCCTCCCCCTCCAGTTCCCTGTGCAGCAGCCACAGAAGCAGCATTCCCTCCCCCTCCATTTCCCTCCCCCCACACCACTTCCCTGTGCAGCAGCAGAGTTTCCCCTAACTCCCCTTTCTCTTCCCGCGGTCTGGCCAGCTTCCTTACTGCCCCCCTTCCCTTCTCGCGGTCCCGACAAACCTGCCGATTCCAGCAGCGTGTGCAGCACTCTACACACGCTGCTTCGGGGCCTTCTACTGCCCTAATTTACTCTGGCACGTCCCTGATGACATCATCAGAGATGCGGCAGAGCAAATCAGGGCAGTAGAAGGCCTCGAAGCAGCGTATGTAGAGTGCTGCACATGCTGCTGGAATCGGCAGGTTTATAGTAGGGAAGGGGGGGGCAGTAAGGGAGCCGGTCAGACGTAAGCTTGACTCCTACGACTGAATTTTGGCAACTTTGTTTTTAGACTACCCTTAGGCTAACGGCTCCCTTAGTTACTTTGAGAAGTTTATTTTTGTTTTAAAAGCCACCTTCGCAGCTCCTCTCTAGATCCCCGCCTGCATCGGAAACCTTCTCCGACGCAGGTGCGGCTCGAGAAAGGAGCCTCCACCGTGGCTTTGAAAATTATCCGTTCTGCCATAAAACAAAAATGTGCAGCCACCCCTAGCATGGCTTACTTTAGGTTTCTTCCCCCTCCCCCGTTGCCGAGTCGCTGTTAATATTCAGATGCCATCTCTCTGTCTCGCAGCAGGCTTGCCGGCTCCGGCCAGACAAAGTTAATTTTTTAGTTCAAAGCCGACACTGCGTCTCCTCTCTCGATCCCCGCCAGAGTCGGAAGTCTTCTCCAACTCTGGTGAGGTTCGATAGAGGAGCCGCGGCGGGGGCTTTGAACAAAAAAATGAACTTTGTCTGGCAGGAGCCGGCAAGCCCGCTGCGAGACAGAGAGATGCGTGGTAAGCGCGCATGCGCACTCTGCCGGCCACGGAACTACAGATCAGTCAACACGGCCTTAAGAGTGCGCATGCGCGCTTAGCGTTTTATTATTATAGATAATATGCAATATCCTCGAACCTTTAGCTATTTTCTTAAGATCTATACAGGCCTTCAATTGTTCAGGAACAAAAAAACATTTTTAACCTTTTCAAAGATATCAAATATTTGCAAAGATAAAGGACCCTAAATGTGGCCTCTAAGTCCAAAGTCTCTTGTCTATAAGAGTTTTTCATTGTTCTTGTGTTACTTTTGAAACATCCTGAAAAATTCATATCTTTTGCCCAGTGGTGTACTGGGTGGGGGCGGCACATCCTAGGGGGGTGCACAGCTGGCTGGATCCAGAACCTCCCGCTCTACTCTGCCACAGGACCTGCACCTCAGCGTGGCTGCCGGTCCACTCCCACTGATGTACTTGTTCTGGAGCAGAGTTGGTAACCATGGAGAGGTGCAGCAAGGTCCCGAGATGGCCAAGTGAGAAAGACGTGGAAGAGGCAGGGCGGTGCTCTGCTGAGATAAACGGGGAGAAGGTAAGGCATTCATCAGCGGTGGGAGCCTGACTGTGCGCACTCTCGCCTATGTGGGCGCTCAAATGTTTGCTCTTTCATTCATTCCCACCTTCCAGACCTAGGGGGCACATGCGCTTCGGGCCTATTCCATCCGGGAGTGAGTGCTCTGACGAAGGGTCTGTTCAGGAGGATTGATTTTTTTTTTCCCCTTCATTTCTGAAGTTGTACGGGTTTTTTTTTTATTAGTAATTTGTCTGTCTTCTATTTCTAACTATGGGGTTTTCTTGTGCAGTGTTGAGGATTTTGTCTTTGTTTTTTATTGCTGTGGTTTTTGGCTTGTATGGCTTTTTTTTCTCTTTATTGTATGTATCTTTTCTCTGCGGTTTTATACCCTTTTATGTGTCCTTGGAGTCCCTCCTTAGGTTTTTTGTTTTCTAATTCATATATCCATTTCCCATAGAATGTATAAGGCTGATTAGGCTAAGCAGCGTGCTGCGATATATTTAAATATCATAAGCCTGGTTTTTATCAACTCTTTTCTTCCTGTTTATGGTTTGTCGTTTCCAGTTCTAGTTCATACAGATTGGGGGGGGGGTCACAAAAAGATGGGCCCCGGGTATCACATATGCTAGGTACGCCACTGCTTTTGCCTAAGAAAAAGTCTTAGAAGTGCAGAAATAAATCTTCATAACATTATTTAAATCTTGTTCAAAAACAAAGGAGGCAACTAATGTAGCTCTCTGAGTGGATTCATCTATTGACTGCTCCAATATAACTGACAAACACTTTAAGTCCAATTCTTGTTGTCCTGAAGGTTGAATTATTAAATCATCAGAAGAGGGCTTTTTCAAAGCCCCTAAGTAGAACACCTTATTTAACAGGGGAATCATAATTAAGGAAAAATGTAAAATCTCTGTGAGGTATTTCTTAAACATATCAATTGGTAGAATCCCCCAATCCTTAGGAAAATTCAAAACACGTAGATTTAAGGCTCCTTTTACAAAGGTGCGCTAGTGTTTTTAGTGCACGCACTGAATTAGCGCGCGCTATAGCGTGCGCTACCCGAAAAACTACCACCTGCTCAAGAGGAGGCGGTAGCGGCTAGCGCATGTGACATTTTAGCGCGCGCTATTCCACACGTTAAGGCCCTAACACACCTTTGTAAAAAGGAGCCCTTAATCTTCTATTAAAATTCTCCAACTGTTCTATTTTCCTTCTAAATTGTATCTGATCTTTAATCATAGTACCTTGGACATTCTGAAGAGATAATACATCTATTTGAAGCTTTTGATATTTTACAGTAGTATCATGCTTAAAGTCCTCAATAGTTTTAGACATCGTATCCATTTTTGAAGTTAAAGTTATTACCTCTATAGCAGATTTCTCCGCCACTGATGTTAACTCTGTATTAGCGATCCAAATCGATTTGAGGGTAATCCCCTTAGAAGCACATGGACTTCCAGTACTTTGAAAACTATCTTGGCGTCCTTCTGGTGGGGAAACACCCTCACTCAGGGCATCCTACAACCGCATCCAAGGAGTCGCCAGGCACTCTGGCGTTAACTTCACTTCCGATGCTGGACAAGGAGGCGGAATTGGTTCCAGAGGAGAAAGTGTAACATTGGGCTCCAAAAACTTAGCTGTTCCTTCTGGCTGAGTCAATGCTGAGCTCTCCACTCCAGACTGAATCACTGGGCTCCCGATGAAATATCGCTCCAGTCTTTGCTGTACCGGTGAGGTCGTATGATCCAGCAAGGAAGGATTTCGCACCATCCCTTTTCTTTTAGAATGGGGCATTGTAGTAAAAAGAAAAGAACAAAGTAAGCCGGAAATGCAGGGGAAGACACAAAGCTCACCGGGTACGTGCCACCATCTAGATTCTCCTCCTTAACTCATGCTTTTTTGTTGTACCTCCCTACTTTTTTCATTGACTGCTACTGCTCTTTGGCATCCCTCAGAAGCTTATTTAATAGACTAGTCTTTAAGCCTGTTACATTAACGTGTGCTAGAATAGATGTGTGTGTCTGTCTTTCTTTCGCTCTCTTTCTTTCCTTGGCCGCTGTCTGTCTTTCCTTCTGTCTCTCTCTTTCCTCGGTTGTCCACCACCACCCCTTGCCTGCTCCCCCTGTCCAGCATTAGCCCTTCTCCCTTCCTGTTACCTCCCCCCTGCCAGCAGCACCTCTTCCCTGCTCCCCCTGTCCAGCAGTAGGCCTTCTTCCTTCCTTTTACTTCCCCCCCTGTCTAGCAGCACCTCTTCCCTGCTCCCCCTGTCCAGCAGTAGGCCTTCTTCCTTCCTTTTACTTCCCCCCCTGTCTAGCAGCACCTCTTCCCTGCTCCCCCTGTCCAGCAGTAGGCCTCCCAATCGCAGCAAATTGATAAGGATCTGATTGTGGATATCCAAAAGTTTGGAAGGAAAGAGGAGGTTCTGCTGTTGGGAGATTTCAACCTGCCGGATGCGGACTGGAATGTTCCGTCTGTGGAATTGGAAAGAAGTAGGGAGATTGTGGATGCCTTTCAAGAGGCTCTGCTCAGACAAATGGTGACGGAACCCACAAGGGAAAAAGCGATATTGGATCTGGTCCTCACAAATGGAGAGAGTATCTCTAATGTTTGAGTGGGTGCTCACCTGGGAAGTAGCGATCATCAAACGGTTTGGTTTGATATAATGGCTAAAGTGGAGAGTGGCCGCACGTTACTTAAAGTCCTAGATTTCAAACGTACGGACTTGAATGCAATGGGAGAGTACCTGAAGAAAGAGCTATTAGGATGGGAGGACATAAGAGAAATGGAAAGACAGTGGTCTAAGCTGAAAGGAGCGATAAAAATGGCTATGGACCTTTATGTGAAGAAAATCAATAAAAACAAGAGAAAAAGGAAGCCGATATGGTTCTCCAAACTAGTGATGGAGAAAATAAAGGTGAAAGAGTTGGTGTTCGTGAAATATAAAAAAAACCCCAAGAAGAGGAGTGCAGAAAGGACTACAGGGTGAAACCGAAAGAAGCCAAGAGAGAGAGATACGTCTGGCGAAAGCACAGGTGGAAGAACAAATGGCTAAAATGTAAAAAAGAGAGACAAAAATTTTTTCAGATATATTAGTGAAAGAAGGAAGATGAAAAATGGAATTGCTAAACTAAAAGATGCTGGGAACCGATATGTGGAGAGTGATGAGGAAAAAGCAAATGTGCTAAACAAATACTTCTGTTCTGTGTTCACAGAAGAAAATCCTGGAGAAGGACTGAGATTGTCTGGCAAAGTTACATGAGAAAATGGAGTAGATTCTGCGCCTTTCACGGAGGAGGGTGTTTATGAGCAACTTGAAAAACTGAAGGTAGACAAAGCGATGGGACCAGATGGGATCCATCCCAGGATACTAAGGGAGCTCAGAGAGGTTCTGGCGAGTCCTATTAAAGACTTGTTCAACAAATCTCTGGAGACGGGAGTGATTCCTGGGAATTGGAGGAGAGCGGATGTTTAGATCTTCCTGTGATGTGGGTAGTTACTTTAATTCTGTTTCAGTCATGTAATTCACTGCTTTTGTACATGCACTATGTTTAACTGCACATGAGAGGCTGCCCCAAAGAGTGACTATGATGCTTTTTTGTTATTTATATCAGTCTATAAAGTTAATATGAATTTATTTATTATATTTTATTAACCATCTTTATAAACTGATTTGACCAAGACAGTGTGCAACAGGTACAGCTTGAACCGCAAGGTATTGGCGGAATAGAAATCACTAATGTAATATAATATAATATGGAGGGGCTTTTTCGAAAGGACATCCATCTCATATTCAGGGTGATCATATTTGTTAAGTCCACAAAGGGGACCTGATCCCGCCCCTGCCTTTTGCTAGTCTCGTCCCTAAACACTCCACCTCCAGCATAGTCTCTCTTTCTCCAGCCCCAACCAGGGCCAACCCAGAATCCAGTATGGCTTTTGTGAGTCTCCCTGGTCTGCAGTGTCCCGTCTATGTGGGAACAGGAAGTGCTGCAGAGTGAAGACTTCCAAGGCAGGCCAACGGCAGATGGATCACATCACTAACGCTGTTGGCTGCCCGAACATTTTAAATTGTTATTGGCATTTTTTTTTTTTTTTTTTTTACAAACCCCTCTAATTTTAATTGTTAACTCACTTAGAAACTTGATAAGCGATTGTATCAAATTTTAATAAAAACTTGAAACAGGGGCCGGTGGAGATTCACAAAAGCCATACCTGACTTTGGGTTGGGGGCTAGACTGGAGAGAGTGAGTCCAAAACCCAGACAAAATCACTCCGGACATCCAGACAGTCCTCTAAAAATTGGACTATCACTTTTCCACATAGTCCCCATATGAGACGACACATTTGTTATGTCGTACAACTAGCTTCTGCATTCCTGCTTCCAAAGCTAAGTGAGCACCACTTCCTTTACTTCATCGTGCTTTGTCTTTTGCTCTCCGAGTCACAGTGACGCACCCACGTCTCTTTGCCAGTGACAATTTTCTCCAGAATACTCAGATCTTTTTCATACCATCTCAGGAACTGGGTCGCAAACCTCCACACATTGTTGCTTGTGCAGATCAGTAAGCTCTTTGGGAACCTATCATGCACAGACTTTCCTGTATCTCAAATAGAGAGTTGCGCGGGGACAGAAATCCCACCCATCCCCGCCCGTCCCTGTCAGGATCCTCTCTGTCCCCACCCATCCCCATAAGCAATTACCTCTATCCCCGCCCGTCCCCATAAAAAGCAGCAATTACTTCTGACAGGATCATCAATTCCACAGTTTCTTTTGTGTTTGCGCTGCTGTTTTCCTTGTGGAATCTCTTTGGTGGAACCCTTTTTTTGTTTTCTGTTCAGGTAATTAACTTATAAACCCCCTCTTTTACTAAGGCTGACGTGTCCATTATATTATATGGACGAACCCTGCTTCCAAAGCCTTCCATCCCCATGGGAGTCCCGTTGGCTAGAGGGGGGTCCCCGTGGGAGTCCCGTGGGTTAGGGGGGATTCCTGCGGGACCCGCGGGATTCCCGCGATCCCCGTTCCCGTGCAGACCTCTAATCTCAAGTCATCATGCATTATGGCAAAAGCAGATCCATAGCTGACATCCAAATTTGCAGCCAATTGAGACACAGTTATCTATCAGTATTCTCTAATCAAGGCATTCGTCTTGTCAATGTGCTCTTGTGTGCACAATGTTGATGGGCAACCAGAATGAACTTTGTTGGTTACACCTGTTCTTCCCGCTTTAAACCTTTCTACCCACTCATAAACCTTTCATTTATTCATGGTGCTATGTCTATACTGAGTCAATATCTGATTATGAATTTCCATAAGTTTCATTCCCTCTGCCCAAAGAAAGTGCACTACTGCATGTTGATCTCCGATAGTGCAACCTTGCAATGGAGCATCCAGGTTTCTGACCTTGTGGCTGCCACACAACTAAAGGCCAAGCGCTGCACTATGCATGGGCGAACTATCCAGCAGGCAATGTACGAGTGCATATATTGCATTTCACTAGCTCTATTCCATTTATCGCTTAATTTTTTTTTTTTGTTCTATAAGTTTTTTATTATAATTTGAATAATACATTATCCAATAATACAAGGAAAAAAAGGATCACCAAAACAAAAAAAAAACCAAACCATAATCAATCATACATAATTCCTTTTTAAGCCCACTAAAAGGGGAGACGTGATACAATTACAACAAGAAAGCATAAGAAAAGATAAAGGAAATAATTCTCAGCTCACCTTCGCAAACCTTGAATTATTCCTTACTATAATAGGGATTCATTTCTCCTCTTATTTCTTAGCGATGAAACAAAAAAAATTAAACTTTCTTCTGTTCACGAGCAACTAAAAATTGTTGTAATTGAATGGGATCCCAAAAAACATATTCAACATCTTGTAACTTGACTAAATACTTACATGGAAATTTCAGATAGAAAGATGCCTCTAGAGCCAAAACTCTAACTTTTAACCTCAAAAACTCTTTCCTTCTAAATTGAGTAGCTCTAGAGACATCAGGAAAAATTCTAACCAAATCTCCGCAAAACTTTGTTAACCTATTTTTGAAGTAAAGTTTCATGATTAACATTTTATCTATCTCACTCATGCATGTTATTACCAGGGTGGACCGACTCTGAATCACATCTTGAGTATCTTCCAAAAATTCAGTTAAATTGATTTCAGTTGTGACCAAAATGGTCCACTTCACGGGCAGATTCCTTTTTTTTTTGAGGAACATAATAATAATTATTTATTGGAAAATTCTTCGCATTGGGCAATCCCAGTATTTCTTTAAAAAATTTCCTTAACAAAATTTCAGGTGATAACAGTTATCGCTTAATTTAACAATTGCTTTTAATTTTTAATTCACTCTCATATCAGTAATGTAAATGTTAACAAACAGGAAAGAAGAACATTCACATAACAGAAATACGATAGATGAATGCGCATCTTTCATGACTGGAAATCTCAAAACTGCTCTCTGTTGTAAGCGTAAACGGATGTGCAAAACGTCCACGGTGCCTGCTTTTAACCAGCAAAAAAATGTTTCCCCGAAGCATGAGATTCCCAAAAGCATGCATGATATTTTACATCAATGAAACAAGAAAAAAAATTAAGAGCAAGAATCAATCTTCATGGACAGAACATGTTACACAGAAAAACCGATGGCTAGTTCAATAGGTAAATATTTCTCAAAAGGAACAATGTTCCTTTAATGACTCACAGAGTACTTCAAGGGAACTTTAGCAGGCAAGAACAGAAAATATTTGAAAATAGGATGATCAAACACTTTGAAAAAAAAACCCCCAAACAAACCCCCCACCATAAGGACTTAATAGGGATATTGGCTTTCTTATCCATTGTGAGACATAAAATATTACAACTATAATGATGATTGTAGGAAGTGCAAAAGCTAGATGACTCTCCTATTTAATCCAGTGCAATGAGCTGTTTCTTTAGTGACCTCTTGTATGAGGAAAGATTAAAGTTTCAAGTTTATTAATATGTTTGATGAATCGCTTATTAAAATTACTAAGCGATGTACAAAAATCAAAATAGAGAATAATATAAAGAAACTAACATTTTAACAGTATACTTTCATAAAATACAAACATGAGTCGGGAGGGAAGAAGTAAAAGTTACAATTTTCAATTTTTGGTAGAAAAATGGAAAAAACAAGAGGGAGAGGGATAGTTAAACCATAGCACGATTTGAAACCTCACTAAAAAAATTTAAATATTAAAAGCATCTTTAAACAGATAAGATTTTAAAGATTTTTTGAATATTGTGACATCTTTTTCGTTTCTAATATATTGTGGCAGAGCGTTCCACCATTGAGGGCCCATCACAGAGAACATGTCAGATCTTCTTATTCCTATAATTTTCAAAGAAGGAACTGAGAGGAGATTTTGGCCAGATGAACGAAGTGGGCATTGAGTACTGTGTGGTATTAATAATCTAGATATAAATTGGGGTTCGTTGAATGCTAGAGTTTTAAAAATAAGCAACATTATTTTAAAAGTGATCCTATGGCCGATTGGAAGCCAATGGGCGTCTATCAACAATGGTGAGACATGGTCATATTTCCTAGCATTGTATATTAATTTGATTGCAGTGTTTTGTATTAACTGAAGTCTCCTTTTTTCTTTCTGAGGAATGTTAAGGAGAAGTGCATTGCAATAGTCAAGTTTTGCTATAATTAAAGAGTGAATTAGTATCTTGATCGAATTTGAGCTCAGAAATTTGGCAATTGATCGGATCAGATGTAGTTTAAAAAAGCAATTTTTGACAGTAAGAGAAATGTGTTCGTGATAAAGCAGTTTGTCATCAATTATTACTCCAAGGATTTTAACAGAGGAGACTAGGTTTAGTGGAGTATTGTTGAGAATGAATGAGTTTATCAGAGTTATAAAGAGGTTAGAGCTCTTCAGCTTGGAAAAGAGACAGCTAAGGTGAGATATGAATGAAGTCTCTCAGCTCAGTCCTGGAGTACCCCCTTGCCAGTCAGGTTTTCAGGATATCCAAATTGAATCTGCATAAACTTCTTTCATGCATATTCATTGTGGATATCTTGAAAACCTGACTGGCAAGGGGGTACTCCGGAACAGGTACAAGTGGATCGATTTTAATTTTTTTTTTTACTGCATCCATATTTACAAAGACTAGGAGGACACTCGATGAAGTTACCGAGAAATACTTTTAAAACCAATAGGAGGAAATATTTTTTCACTCAGAGAATAGTTAAGCTCTGGAATGCGTTGCCAGAGGATCTGGTAAGAGCGGTTAATGTAGCTGGTTGTAAAAAAGGTTTGGAGGAAAAGTCCTGGATCAGTGGCATGGAATGTTGCTACTATTTGGGTTTTTTGCCAGATACTTGTGACTTGGATTGGCCTCGGTGAAGATGGAATACTGGGCTAGATGGACCATTTGTCCGATCCAGTAAGGCCATTCTTATGTTCTTACGAGCTGATTGAGAAAATAAATCTTGAAAATTAGACACAGATCTATTATGTTAGTCCTGTAAATAGGTTTGTTGATCCTTATTTATAAATATCCAAGTGGACTAACTGCAAACACAATTCTTTTCCCTTTGTATCCATAACTGTCAATACATAGTAGGCTCTGATTCCACCCACATTTTTTAACTGATCTGTACGTTCCCTTCTTTAAATGGAGCTGTTTATCTACATTGGTTTTCTACTTAATGAAAAAGCTCCCTGATTTTGATAAAAGGCTCGCTGTATGTCTTCCTGATCTTAGGCAGCACCTGTTAAAAACCACAGTCTGCTAGCTTGATATTGTTTTTACTAATGCAATCCCTGTGGTTAAATCCTCCAACAAAGTGTGACACTAATACATTCCCAAGTGGCCTTTAATGGGCCACTGAAACCTTCTCAAATGACTGAAGCCACTCTCTCAGTCTTTCATGTCTCACAAGGTACTACCACAAGCATATTCAGATGACCTGGTAAACCACACCCAGTCTCTTTATGTTTTAGTGTTAGTAAACAATACCCAGCTTTTCACCGAGCAATCAGTTATAGGGTTGAGCTCAGCTAGGAAAAGGGGTTGGAATTTGATATACCACTGTTCTGTGGTAACAGCCAAAGCAGTTTATATATTACTAGTCTTTAAGCCCGTTACATTAACGGGTGCTAGAATATGTATGTGTGTGTGTATTTCTTTCTTTCTCTCTCTCTCTCCTTAGCCTGTTTCTGTATTTCTTTCTTTCTGTTTTTCTTTTTCCTCGGCGGTCCACCACCACCCCTTGCCTGCTCCCCCTGTCCATTCTCCCTTCCTTTTTCTTCCCCTGTGTCCCCACCACCCCTTCATTGGTCCCCTTATCCAGCAGCAGCCCTTCTCCCTTTGTTTTAACTCCCCCCTGTCCAGCAGCACCTCTTTCTTGCTCCCCCTGTCCAGCAGTAGTCCTCCCTTCCTTTTTTTCCCTCCCGTCCATCAGCACCTCTTCCCCTGTCCAGCAGTACCTCTTTTCTGTTCCCCCTGTCCAGCAGTAGGCCTCCCTTCCTTTCCCCCCGTCCATCAGCACCTCTTCCCATGTCCAGCAGCAACCCTTACCTCCACCGACATCTGCCTAAAGCCGCGGCGGCCTGCAGGCACCGACAGCCTCTGCAGCCTGCTCCCACTCCTTCCTCGCCGCCGTCCCCCCCCCCCCCCCGGGAAGCTTCATTTCCAGCTTCGGCAGCTTCCTGTCTGCGGGCCAGCCGCCCGCGCCGCAGCTCCTCTCTCAATCCCCATCTGGTGCAGTTCGAGAGAGGAGCCGCGGTGGGTGGGTGAGAAGATCCTGGCAGGTACGCCTGTGCCCCCCTTCTCCCTCCGAATCAGCGGCAGACTGCAAGCCGCCAAATGCGCCGAAGATGACCGCTGAGAAAGCTCCACAATTGCGCGCCTTCAGCCACCGCGCCCGCGCCCTGAGGTTTAGAATGTTGCCACAGAAGCACACCTCAGGGCGCCAGCGCTCACGAATTTTCAAGAGCGCATGCGCCTCTAGCATTTTATTATTATTGATATACAGGTACTTAGGCCCCAATTCACTAAACTTGCAGATCGAATCATTGTTGGCTGATTCTCTGGCCGATTTTTGCCGAGTGACTGATACACAACCGAGTTTACATGCAAATGATCTGATTGAACGCATGCCCTACAGCGATCCGATGGATCTCTGTAAGAGCAATCAAAACGTATGTGCAGAGTATTTTTGTTGGTTCTTGGTGCAATATATGCATGCGCTTGTTCTTCCCGCTTTACTACATCGTTAGTGGGCGTGGTTTATCCACGTACGTCACTGGCAGGCGTTGAATGCGTCGGCCGCAAGGCACTGTTGTCGTAAAAAGTGCAATATAAGGAATATTAGAAGAGAGCTTTCTGTTGTCTTTGGAGCTAACAGACACGGTTAACAACGCTGGTATCATGCGCGGCTATATACAGTATAGCAATCCAATACTTTGCAGCTTCTAGGGCTGTGAAGTGTGAAGCACACAATGCGACCCCATATACCTATACGACCCCATACAATGGGACCCCATACAATGTGACCCCATATACATATACGACCCCAAACAATGTGACCCCATATACATATATGACCCCATACAATGTGACCCCATACAATGCGATCCCATATACATATACGACCCCATACAATGTGACCCCATATACATATACGACCCCATACAATGTGACCTCATACAATGTGACCCCATATACAAGCGACAAGCGAGCCCATAAGAAAGGGGGAGGGGTGGGTGCAGTTTACTAGCACTGGCCCTAGTAGTTGGTAATTTTTTAAAAGGAAAGATTTGGGACCGCCGCAGTGCATTATATTTTTGTGTAGGCAGACTACGGGCATGTATCAAACAGAACTTCAACACACTTTAAACCTGCGCTTTTAACACACGTGCTTACAATGCGCATAATACAGAATATAAAACACGAAATAGTTCTTGTGCATATCTAAAGTTATTTTATAGTTTTATAGTTATTTTTAATAGTTGTTTTATGCGGCATTGTAACCTCGATACTGATATTTCAGGCAGAAGAGTCGGCAAGGATAGTGAGTGACCGGTCCTCGGCAGTCGATCTTTTTCAGATCGGCAAACTCGATTGGTATTTCTTCTTTTGCTTTGCGATTCGATCACTGCCTACTTTTGCTTGGCATTTCCCCTCATTAGCATGCTCGGATCGGAGATTAGGAGAATGCTCGGAGAAGCACATCGGAGAGCAGTTTTGTGAATCGGGTTGGGGAACACGAACGATCGCAAAACCAGTCAAACCGGTTTAGCGACGATCATTACAGGATCGGTGAGCTTAGTGAATCTGGCCCTTAGTTTGTACCTATGGCCTGGCTGCCCTAAAGCTAAGCAGGGTCAGGCCTGGCTGGGGAATACCAGGTGCTGTAGGCTGCAGAGCCCTATGTTGGGCAGTCACAATGGAGCCACACACTGCATGGGAGAAGGCAATGGCAAACCACTCCTGTACTCTGCCTTGAACATCACAAGGAGTATGCCTCACTGTGCACAGAGCCATGGGTCAGTGGTTGACTCAAAGGCATACACACACACTTAGGGCTAGATTTACTAAAGGCATGGATCAGATTGGATCGGATCTGTGTCCGGGGGGCTGATGCAAATGAGGGTGATCAGAATCATGCCCCCAACTGCCTGCATCACTCTATAATGATCCCAGCGCCAGCGCAGACCATCTGTAGATGGTCTGTGCATGCACTGGACATCCAGCAGAGAATTTTTTTTAAAAAACTTTTTTGGAGCCCATGGTTTTAATCCGCTTTAAGCCTGCGGGTTAAAACCACGGGCTTGCACTGCGGGGAAGGGTGGGAGAGTCAGGGCAGGCAGGCGATCGGGGCAGCCAGGAGATCAGGGCGAGAGCAGCGGGACAGTCGGGGCTGCAAAAGTTCAGGGCAGGCAGGAGATCAGGCAGCGGGAGAGTCGGGGCTGCAGGAGTTCTGGGCAGGTGGGAGAGTCTGAAAGCAGGAAGCAAGGCTGAAAGCAGGAGTTTGGGCCAGAGAGCAGAAAAACAGGGCAGAGAGCAGGGCGGCAGAAGGCAGGGAAGTCAGAAAGGGCTTGAGCGACTGGTCCTCAGCAGTCGCTTGTTTGTGATCGACCAGCCCAGTCGGTGTTGCAGGGTTTTGGTTAGTGAATTGCGTCCCTGCCTACTTTGCATGCCGTTCCCCTCATTTGCATGCACGGATTGGAGGATGGTCAGCAGAGAGGTAAGTGAATCGGGCCGGAGTAAAATCGGGTCGCAAACTGATTGTTACACGATCGGTTTGCTTAGTGAATCTAGCCCTTAGTTTGTACCTAGAGTAATGGAGGGTTAAGTGACTTGCCCACTCACAAGGAGCTGTAGTGGGAATCAAACCTGGTTTCCTGGCTACTGCACTAACCAATCAGGCTACTCCTCCACTCCCACTAGTATTACAGTCCACTTCTAGTGCTACTATAATTATATAGAAGCATGGCTTATGAGGGCAGATAAAGGACAGTCAGACCCATTCAGTCTATCTGATATGCTTTCGGTTGCCCTATCTTAGACCTCTGCTGATCCCTGGCTTTGCCTTCATCTCCCACCACAGAGGATCTTTTGTGTTTATCCCTAGGTTTGCACCTCTTCCACTGAAACTAGTGGGAGTTCGGTTTCTTGTTTTTTAAATTTAGGTGTTTATTCACACCCCCTTCTTGCTTAATGGGAGACATTAGTGTTTTGTTAAATGGCTCTCTCCTTTCCTCCAGCATACAAGGGAGTGCTAAAAAGTTCTCAGCCCAAACAACCAACTTCCTAAATTCTGAGCATTATTTTGCCACTGTAGCTGAAAAGAGTGTTATCTTATTTTGTCAAGTGCCAATTTGCAGAACAAAATTCTATGTTTTGACATTGTTTCAGATCATTGATTGAACCATATCCATATCATTCTCTTTTTGGTTGGGCTGAGAACTTTTCAGCACCCCCTTGTACATGTGCTTAGGTCCCTAAGTTTGGTACACACCTTACACCATTATGGCAACCTCTCTCTGGATCATCTCCGTGCTGTTTATATCTGTGGCTTTCAAAACTGCCCATAGTATTCCAGGTGAGGTCTCACTAATGATGAGTATTATATGGGCATTAGCACCTCCTGTTTCTGTCAGTTATGCTTCTTCTTCTGCAACCTGGCATCCTTCTGGCTCTGGTCACTGCCTGATCATACTATTTTGCTATCTTGAGATCGTTTACTTATTTAAAACATTTATATTTTGCCTATAATCCTAAGTGGACCACATGAAGTCTCTTTTCTGCTTTAAGTACATTTACTAAGGGTGACAAAAGGTGAAATACCTAAATATATCAACATCACACCTCACTCACCCCCATTGTGAATTTCACCTTCAGAATTTTGACATCCCAAAATACATGGCACATCACTTTTTTGCACTGAAACTTCTGTGCCAGTCACCTGACCATTCCTTAAGTTTTCTTAAATTGCTCTCAGTCTGTCTACTCCTTAGTTACATCTGTAAAATAACAATCCTCCTTTTTCTTACTAATCCCACCTACAAAGATATTGAACTAATCCCATCTATAAAGATATTGAACATATCCCACCTACAAAGATATTGAGCATCCTTTTATTACCACCCCCTATTGTCTATTACTCGATCAGTTTCTAATCCAGTCAACAACATCGGGGCCCATCCGTAGGCTGTTTAATGCATTTATGAATCTCTGTTGGGTGATTGTCTCCAAGTGAGTTTTGCACATACCATGCCATTCCTAAACCGGTGGTATGTGAAAAATGATCTAAGATTCTCAAATTTACTGCTAACACTAAGCCTGTAGCACTCAAACCAATGGAAATATTTCTACATTTGGTTGCAACATTTTTTAATTTTCTGACTGTATTTCTTGGTACTTGAGGATCTTCATTTTCTCTCCATAATTCATAAAATGATCCACTAGGATCAACATCTCTCTATAATCAATGCTGTTCTGGTGTTTTTCTATTTTGCCACTATGGCCCTCTTTTACAAAGGTGCACTAATCTAGTGCTAGTATGTTGATTAATGACAATATTTGTCTCCTAGGGCTTTTGAGTCTCTGATTGAGCAGGAGGAAAGGACTTCAGAGCCCCAATGGGTATGGTCCTTTCCTAGTGAGGAGGGGAGGAACTGATATGTTAAGCTCTACAAGTCTGGTCTCTTTTTTTTCTCTCCTTACCTCCCTTACAGGGCCAGTAGGGGACAACACTGAGTAAAGTTTATTAAAAGGAAAAAAAAAATCAGTTGAGAGTTAGTAAAGAAGGAAAGCACAATGAAAGGGATCCTTTGGTGAAAAAGTAGCCAGGATGTTTGAAAAAAACACCCAATTGGGCAGGAAAATCGAATCGAATCGAAAAACCAATTCAATAGGCTAAATCGAATCAAAATTTTTTTTTCCTGAATCGGGCAGCACTAGTCTGCAGTATAGTGACATCATGTTGAAGAACTCTCTGATTTCCAGGGGTTCAGGCTCCAAGAAGGCTCTAAACTGGTCAGTGGCCACTCTTCCTAGCGTTTTCCTTGGAGAGTTTGGGAAGAGAATATGGAGAATGCATGAGCAGGAGAGAGGTGTGTTCTCTCCATGGATAGGGAAACTCTTTGGCAATCTACCTCTTCCACAGGTGAAAAGCTGTCACCCTTCTGAGACAAATTGGGAGGATGCTTCCTGTTTGCTATGCACATTGCACTTTATATTTGATGTAAGTACTGAGCAAAAGCATACCTTGTGCTGCAGAGCTGAAGAATCCAATGGTTGCTTCCTGCATAGAGTTTAAGCCAGAGATCTCAAAAGTCCCTCCTTGAGGGCCGCAATCCCGTTGGGTTTTCAGGATTTCCCCAATGAATATGCACTGAAAGCAGTGCATGCAAATAGAGCTCATGCATATTCATTGGGGAAATCCTGAAAACCCGACTGGATTGTGGCCCTCAAGAAGGGACTTTGAGACCCCTGGTTTAAGCCCTTCCCTCACCTATGACATCATCCATAGTGACCTTGATAAAACACTGATCCACTGAGGTGTTATGCCTAAGGGGTGTGCTAAAGTGTCATGCACCTTAGTAAACTATTTGCAGGACTCATGAAGGACATGGTAGGGAGATGTGGGAGTTTTAGTAAGCTTTGCAACTGGAACATTTATTTTAATTCCTGGAGTATGTTATGTTCAACCACTATTGGGAGATGGCTGCTCTGCTGCAGGATCAAAGACAGGAGGATATAGTGGGAAGCTGGGGAGGGGAAGGGATAAAGCTGTACACTGCCTTGGGTGAATCTCTTCAAAAAGGTGGTTAATAAATCCCAATAAATAAATATGAGCCTTTGTTTGGAGGCTGTGTTGCCACCTCATGTACTTTGGAGTGGTGGGCATTTAAAGAATTGAGTGGATATTGTTTTCTATAATGAATCTATTTGTGCTCGGGTTACTATTAGATCAATTGTAAATAAGGGCATGTTGACTACAGATTTGATTAGGGACTATAATCTCAATATGCTTTTTATTATAGAGACTGTATATTTCCTTAGTTTAACAGAAGGTTTTTTAATATATTGTATCAGTCAAGGGATGGAGGTAAAAGGGGTGGGGGAGTAATAGTTACTGCCAATTTACAGACTTTGTTCCTTTCATCTAGCTGCCCCCTATGCCTGGAATAAATAACCCGAGTTTGTCTGTCAAGCCCCTTCCCTTTCCTTGTTTAAAAGCAGACTGAAAACCCACCTTTTTAATATAGCTTTCAATCCTTAACCCTACTCCTCTGCCCTCCAACTCAGCCCGCTGAAGAACCATTCCCCTTAACTGTATTCATGACATCCTGTTTGCCTGTCTTGCCTGTTTAGATTGTAAGCTCTTTCGAGTAGGGACTGTTTTCTTATTCTTTGTGACTCTGTACAGCGCTGCGTGCATCTGGTAGTGCCATAGAAATAATTAAAGTAGTAGTAGTAGAAGGTGCTCCTGGAAGGGAAGGTTGACTGTTTTTGGTAAAATCTTTTTATCAGTCTATTTGCCTTCTTAGCTGAATTTTTCCCCTTAGAATAGATATTTTAATTTGGGGTGATTTTAATTATCATTGGATGAGAATACTAATCAGGCAGCTAGTGAGTTTTAGGCCTTTATAAGATCTTTAGAGTTAGAAATTTTAACTCATGTTTCTATGTATGTTAACATCCTTATGTTGGATTTATTAATTATGCCAATTTAAGAATATAGCTAATTTTATTTATTTATTTATTTAAAACATTTTTAATCCGCCTTTATCCAAAGCGGCTCACAGTATTACATACACATTTCAGGATTTGCACAACATAAAAACCACATACAACAGCAAAAATCATAAGAGTATACCATCTCAGCCTATAAATTACATCTCAACCGCTCATCTACTACATTACTTCAATAAAGCAGCACAAATCAGATAACCTGCAAAAAGATGATATTCAGAAAGTATTAACTCAGGAAGCAGAATAGTAGCTTAAAAAAGCTTGAACAAACAAATGGGTCTTAAGCAACTTTCTAAATTACAATAGATTTCTACAAAACCGTAAGGCACCAGACAATGCATTATGGTCCAGCTGTAGAGAAACATGAATTTTTGGTTCATTCATATCGTAAAATATTCCCCTTTGATGTATCTAACAACCAACAATTCTGTGACTTCAGCGGCCTTGGCAGAGTATATTATGTTAGACATTTTCCCAAATAATTTGGCAGGAAGTCATAAACACCTTGTTGGACAAGTTTCAAAACTTTGGATATGAAACAATACTGGAAACCACTGCAATGTTTTTAAAATAGGTGTAATATGTTCGTGTCAAGATACTCCAGCCAGTAACCGGGCAACTGAGTTTTGCATCAATTGTAACGCTTTAATACGTACTTGAGGTAAACCCAGATACATACCATTACAGTAATCTATCTGTGATAGTACTAGCGCTTCAAGTACCTGTCTCAAATCCCAATTTGACAGGATATTCTTCAAATGAGACAGTTTCCGCATGGTGAAGTAAGCAGACCTCACTACTTTTGAGATCTGTGCTTTGAAGGATAGATGCACATATACCATCATTACAAGTACTGTATGTATCTTTTTTAATATGGCTATATCATTTTAATTACTTTTATGTATTTATTTATTTCGTAGTTTGGGTTTGAGGGCTAGGCAAGAGAGTGGTACGATGTAATTGTGAGATGATGTAGTATGGTCCTATTCAAATGGAGTCCTTTCAGAAGTTAGTGCTAGAGAAATTGGGAAAACAGGAGGGTACAGAACTAGAGGAAAGGATATCAGCTTGGATTTCCATTTTAAAAGAGACTTTGGATGACTGCACCAGGTAGCAAAAGATGAAAGGTGTTAAAAGATTTTATTCCCTTTTTAACAGGATTTGAAAATCAAGAAGTTGAAGATTTGGAGGTTAGAATATAAATGGAATGGAAAGAGGAGTGGAAAGTTTTGTTTAGGTTAGTGCATAAATTAAAGTGGGATTATTTTGTTGAAACGATTAAAGAAACCAATTGTTCAGTGAAGGAACTTTTTAAGATAGTAACATGTGAACTGACCTCTGTCCCTTCTTCAGGTATGCAACATGAATTGCTTATGCCAGAATCAGATGAACTAGTGATGTTTATTTTATAACAAAACACAATCTGTCTGTAAGGAGTTTATCTCCTGCAGGGCAAGGATAACAGGAACTAGATTTGAGTAGGAAAACTGAGTAAAAGATACAGGGTTAGAGACCCAAGCCCTTCTTAAAATGTATAATCCTATCTCTATCTACCACTATTGGCTGAGATGATTGAAATATGCATTACTATGATGAGTTAAGGGGTTTTTTTTCCTGCTGTCAAATTTGCATTATGGTTTCAGTATAGAGATTGTCTTGGTGGCATCATTGGATGAAATGAGGCAGTAGTTAGATGGAGATGGTTTTACATTGTTGATCCTACTATATCTGACAGCCGCTTTTGATACTTTGAAATATGATATTTTGTTGTATAGAATTAACTTTTTTTTCCTGCTATGTTGCCATTGCCAGATTCTGAGTTTTGAAGCACCAATAGTATTATTGCATACAGCTCTAATTTTGTCTACTTAACAACATAATTCATGCTGTTTTGTGGACTCCTGATGAAGGCTTCAGTAGAAACACAACCTATATTGGGTCCCATCTGTGCATTTTATTAAAAAAGAACTGTTCAACTTGTACCGTATATTCATTTGCCAAAATTTTCCAACAGGGTCTGAGCTGATTGGCTCAGACAGGGAAGGCTTGATAGCTCAAGCTCCCACCCCCTGCAAAAAAAAGACCCACGAATTGAAGGATGGCTAGAGGGATGCCCATACCCTCCCACTGTGGAGTCCATGTCCCCCCCCCCCCCCGACAACCACACACTCCAACAAAAGGGATGCCCACTCCCTCTAGCTGCTGCCGATGCCACCACACTGGGTACCAACAGCTCCCCCAACTCTCCCCCATGGGACTGGCCTATGGGATCTGGCCAATTGGAATCTTAGGCCATGCCCAGAACATCCCAGAATGCACTGGGAAACAGGTCTAAGATTCCCGTTGGCCCCTATGGGAGGGGCTTTAGGCCCCTCCCCAGGCATCCACGATGCACCATTCAGTGAAGGCAGACCTGCCAGCAGGATGGAGAAAGTATCCATCCGGCTGGCCAACTTTTAAGGTACTTTGGGGTCCCCCCCGTACCTTTAAATCGTTGGCTGGACGGACAGGTGCCAAGCCAGTCCATCCAGCAGGCCAGCCATGCATTGAATGGCTGGTCTTAGGGCCTGATTGGCCCAGGTGGCTCAAACCCCGCCCACAGGTGGGGCCTGAGGCGCCTGGGCCAAACGGAATAGGGCCATCAAGAATAGTGTTAGCGATCTTTGCAAGCTGCCGTAGGGTCTTCTAAGCTGTCTTCTCTTTGCCGCAGTCCCGCTGCCAATCGAGAATACACCTATCCCTTGATATTCAGGTTTTTTTTCATACTGATCATCTCCAGCTATATTATCCCCCTGATATTCAGTGCCAGACCATGTCCAGGCACCAGCACTGAATGTCGAGGGATAATTGGTCATCCAGAGCTTATACAGGCCCAGCCAACATTCAGCTGGTGCCGAATAAGAGTAATGCAGGCCACAGCTGAATATCAAGCTGAGGCCTGCATAACCTTTTTTTATTTTTATAAAACTGTACCTCCTCCCACCCCAACATTAACCCTTTCCCTCCCCCCAACCAAAGGAAAAGCCTCCCTCCCACATGCCCCCCCCCCTGGGTCTACCTGCATATCTGGTGGTCCAGTGGGTGGTCATTGGAGGCAGGAGCACAGCCCCTTCACTCCTACCCCTTGGCGGTGCTGTCCCAAAATGACTGCCTCTCGTGGCAGCTTGTGGTACTTCATGTAGTACCACAACCTCCTGCTGCAACTTGTACTACTTTGTGTAGTACCACAACCTGCTACAAGAGGTCACAGCAGCCATTTTGGGACAGTGCCACCAAGGGGCAGGAGTGTGCTTCTGCCCCCAACAACTCCCTACTGGACCACCTGGTATATAGATAGGTCTGTAGGACTGGTGGGGCTTAATTATACATTGGGGGTGAGCAAGCTGGGGGAGGCTTTAGTGGTGGCTGGGGGAAGGAAGGGAAAGAGGGGGTCATTGCTGGGGGGCAGAAGAGTTATGCATTAAAAAAAATTTTTTCTTTTAAAATAAAAAAATGTTTATATGGACCCTGGCCCAATATTCAGCTGGGGCCTCATAAGATAAGCAGGGGAATTTATGACAGCTTCTGAGCTGAAATCCCAATGGATGAGGTTGCATACTCCTGAGATAGGGAAACATATGTACTCCAAGTCTATATAGCAATGCTTTGACTACTGCTAGACAGTTTGTAAAGATCCTATATGCTCACACGAGGCTGAATGGCATGGTACCTTTAGTGGTGCTTCCTACATGGAATCTCAGATATGCCTGTGATAAGAATGTATCTGTATGCAAGTATAAGCTTCCTTTAAGTCCAGAGAACATAGTCAATCTTGAACCAGAATCATTGGGAGTAGGGTGAATAGGGAAACCATCCTGAACATTTGCTTTGTTCAGATCCTTAGATGTAGGCTAGGAAGAAATCCCCTGCCCCACCAAAAAAACTAATGAAAATAAAAACAGAATAAAATAACAATAGGCCTGTATATAACACTAAAAAAAGAAAGAGGCTAGTGCTAAAAAAACCAAAAAAAAAACAAAGAAGAAACAAAAAAAATTAGCTGCATTCAAAAAGAAGTCCAAATAAAAAAGTCCATAGGTGTATTGATAAGCAAACCCAACATGGTTACATTTTACCAAGGCAGGCTGCATCACAATCTGTTGGAAATTATCTCAACTCCATAAAAACTCATGGCACACCTAAAAACAGATGCATCAAACAGTCATACAACCAAAAATGTACTGAGGGAAGATTCTTGTTGTCAATGAAAGTTTTTATGTAATTGAGATAATTTCCAACAGATTGTGATCCCTGTTGCTTTGATGAAACTTGCCACACTGAATGCAACAGTCCAAATAATGAACTTATAAATTTGTTTTATTATTTTGGCCTAAGGATTTGGGTTTTCTTAATAGTAGGTCCACTGTTCAAATGCTGTGAGGCAAAAGCACAGTTACTTACCGTAACAGGTGTTATCCAGGGACAGTAGGCAGATATTCTTAATTGATGGGTGATGGCACCGACGGAGCCCCGGTACGGACAATTTTAGAGTAATTGCACTCTAAGAACTTAGAAAGTTCTAGCAGGCCGCACCGCGCATGCACGAGTGCCTTCCCGCCCTACCCAGTTAAGATAAGCCAGCTAAGAAGCCAACCCGGGGAGGAGGGTGGGACGTAAGAATATCTGCCTGCTGTCCCTGGATAACACCTGTTACGGTAAGTAACTGTGCTTTATCCCAGGACAAGCAGGCAGCATATTCTTAACTGATGGGTGACCTCCAAGCTAACAAAAAGAGGGATGGAGGGAAGGTTGGCCTTTAGGAAAATAAATTTTGTAAAACAGATTGGCCGAAGTGTCCATCCCGTCTGGAGAATGCGTCCAGACAATAATGAGAGGTGAAAGTATGAACTGAGGACCAAGTAGCAGCCTTGCAGATTTCCTCAATAGGCGTGGATCTGAGGAAAGCCACAGATGCTGCCATAGCTCTAACCTTATGGGCCGTGACAGAACCTTCCAGTGGCAGTCCGGTCTGAGCATAACCGAACGAGATGCAAGCAGCAAGCCAATTGGATATCGTACATTTAGAAACAGGGTGAACCAACTTATTGGGATCAAAAGATAGAAAAAGTTGGGGAGATGATCTGTGAGGCTTAGTGCGCTCTAAATAGTAAGCCAAAGCACGCTTACAGTCCAAAGTATGCAAAGACTGATCCCCAGGATGAGAATGAGGTTTCGGGAAGAATACAGGTAAAACAATGGACTGGTTGAGATGAAAGGCAGAGACAACCTTAGGGAGAAACTTTGGATGTGTACGTAGAAGCACCTTGTCATGGTGAAAAACAGTGAAAGGTGGATCAGCCACTAGTGCATGTAATTCACTAACCCTCCTGGCAGAAGTGAGGGCAATAAGGAAGACCACTTTCCAAGTGAGAAATCTGAGATGAGCTTTGGCCAATGGTTCGAAAGGAGGCTTCATGAGAGAGGACAGAACCACATTAAGATCCCAGATAATGGGAGGGGGCTTAAGAGGTGGTTTCACATTGAAAAGGCCCCTCATGAACCTTGTAACCAGAGGATGAGCCATGAGAGGTTTTCCGTGAACTGGCTCATGAAAAGCAGTAATGGCACTGAGGTGTACTCTGATTGACGTAGACTTGAGACCAGAGTCCGATAAAGAGAGCAAATAATCCAACAGTTGTTCTACCGGGAGCGAAGTGGGATTATGATGATGAAGGAGACACCAGGAAGAAAAGCGAGTCCACTTTTGTTGGTAACATTGAAGAGTGGACAGTTTCCTGGAGGCATCCAGAATGGAACGAACAGGCTGAGAGAGAGATGCATGAGCAGGGGTCAGCCCGAGAGAAACCAAGCTGTCAGGTGGAGAGATGGCAGGTTGGGATGAAGCAGAGATTGCTGATGCTGAGTAAGTAGAGTAGGAAATACTGGTAGCAGTATGGGTTCCCTGGAACTGAGCTGAAGTAGAAGGGAGTACCAATGTTGCCGTGGCCATCGTGGGGCAATGAGAATCATAGTGGCCTTCTCCCTCTGAAGTTTGAACAATGTCCGCAAAATGAGAGGAAGGGGAGGAAAGGCATAAAGGAACCGATCCGCCTAATTGAGGAGAAAAGCATCTGCTGCCAGACGATGAGGGGAGTAAAGTCTGGAACAAAAGAGGGGCAGTTGATGGTTGTGAGGAGCTGCAAAGAGGTCCACTTGAGTCCAAAAGAGTGTCCTACTGAGCAAAGATGGACCGGAGAGTGACAGGGTCAAGGGTCCATTTGTGAGGTTGAAGAATTCTGCTGAGGTTGTCTGCTAAGGAATTTTGCTTGCCCTAAATGTAAACAGCCTTCAGAAAGAGACTGCGAGCTGTCGCCCAAGACCAGATCCTTTGGGCCTCCTGACATAAGAGGCGAGAGCCTGTTCCACCTTGCTTGTTGATGTAGTACATGGCCACTTGATTGTCTGTGCACAGAAGAAGAACCTGGGGACAGAGAAGATGTTGAAACGCCTTGAGAGAATAAAATATTGCCCTGAGTTCTAGGAAATTGATATGGTGAGCTCATTCCTGGAATGTCCAAAGACCTTGTGTGCGGAGGTGGTCCATGTGCGCTCCCCAGGCATACGGGGAAGCATCCGTGGTGATGATTATGGAGTGAGGAGGTAGATGGAAGAGAAGACCTCTGGAAAGATTGGAGGAGTTCGACCACCATCGCAGAGACTGTCGAAGTGAAGATGTCACAAATATGTGACGCGAAAGAGGATCTGTCGCCTGGGACCATTGAGTGGCCAAGTTCCACTGAGGAGTACGAAGGTGGAGACGAGCGAGAGGAGTGACGTGCACCGTCGAGGCCATGTGCCCCAACAGAACCATCATCTGGCGGGCCGAAATGGAGTCTTGAAGGAGCACATGATGACAAAGGTGGAACAGTGTCTGCAGGCGGTCAGAGGGAAGAAACACCCTCATGAGGTTGGTGTCGAGGACCGCTCCAATGAATTGCAGTCGCTGAGTGGGAAGGAGATGCGACTTCGGGTAATTGATCTCGAATCCAAGGATGTGAAGGAAGGAGATGGTGTGGTTGGTGACTTGAACCACCAGCTGAGATGAGGGAGCCTTGCTTAGCCAGTTGTCCAGGTAAGGGAAGACTTGGAGACTGTGAGACCTGAGGAAGGCAGCTACCACTATTAGACACTTGGTGAATAGCCTTGGAGATGAGGCTAGGCCGAAGGGTAACACTCGGTATTGATAATGACGGTGATGGATTTGAAATCTGAGATCCGTCTGGAGTTCTGATGTATGGGTATGTGAGTGTATGCCTCCCTGAGGTCGAGGGAGCATAGTCAGTCGCCCTGAGTGAGAAGAGGATAAAGTGTGGCCAGAGAGAGCATTCTGAACTTCTCCCTGACTAAACACTTATTGAGGTCCCTGAGATCCAAGATAGGTCTGAGATCTCCCGTCTTTTTGGGAACCAGAAAATAACGGGAGTAAAATCCCTGTCCCCTCTGATCTAGAGGAACCTCCTCTATGGCGTTCAGAAGAAGAAGGGATTGGACCTCTTGAAGGAGTAGGGAGGACTGAGAGGAGTTGGAAGCAGACTCTTTTGGAGGATTGTCTGGTGGAAGAATCTGAAAATTGAGAGAATAACCGTGACGAATGATGTTTAGTACCCATTGATCTGAGGTGATGAGTTCCCAATGGTTGAGAAAGATGTGGAGATGTCCTCCGATAGGCTGGGGTAGAGGAGACGATGGTGGGAGACTGGCTATGTCCCTGAGAAGCAAGTCAAAAAGGTTGAGTAGATTTGGGTGGAGCAGCTGGTTTTACAGGTGGTTGCTGTGGTTGATGAGCCTGTTGATGTTGCTGCTGACGAGGCCTCCTAGGTTGATGTTGAGGAGGATGAAGAGGTCGAGCAGAATAACGGCGTTGGTAAGACGTGTGCTGACGAAAAGGGCGAGTGGGTGGAGGCTTCTTCTTGTTCTTCAGTAGAGTATCCCACCGGGTCTCATGGGCAGACAATTTTTACGTGGTGGTGTCCAAGGATTCACCAAACAACTTGTCACCCAAGCAAGGAGCATTTGCAAGACGGTCCTGGTGATTTGCCTGCTTCTGCTTTAAAGCACTACACGGACTTGCCCCTAAATACATAACTGACCTTTTCTTCTTCTCAGCCAACAGACACAAGAGAAGCTCACATTCCAATTTCGTTTCCCCCCCAGTTCGAGGTTGTAAACTGAAAAAAACACCATGAACACCTTCTCTCACACCAAGCAGCATCATGGGGTAAAGACCTAGAACAATTGCTTTCGCCCACTACTTATGGGGAATTTAGGAAACGTCTCAAAACACACTTGTTCCTAAAGCATGTAGACAACTGATCTTCTCTTCTCTCTCTCCTCTATAGCGATTAACTTGTGCTTTTGATCACTCTCTCCTCAACAATGAATTTCCTGTCCTATTAATTCTCTTTCTTCCTTCCCTCTTAAAGTCAATTCAATTTGTTACCTTTGCTTAATCTTCTGTAAAGCGCATAGAACTTCACGGTATTGCGGTATATAAGCTGTTATTATTATTATTATTCACATCGAGCTCCGAGACCCGAAACCATGCTAGGCGGCGCATGGCAACTGCCATGGCAGTAGCCCTGGAGGTCAGTTCAAACGTATCGTAAATGGAACAGACCATGAACTTCCTCAGCTAGAGTAGACTGGAAGTATATTGTTGGAATAAAGGGACCTTACGCTCAGGAAGGTATTTTTGGAGGGAAGAAGGCTGTTGGATTAAATGCTTCAGGTAGAATGAAAAATGAAATGCATAATTTCCTGAACGGTTAGCCAGCATAGCATTTTGGTATAACCGTTTTCCAAATTTGTCCATGATATTCCCTTCTCTGCCAGGAGGGACAGAAGCATAGATACTAGAACCCGCCAATTTTTTTTAAAGTGGACTCCACGAGCAAAGACTCATGGGGGAGTTGTGGCTTGTCAAAGCCTGGGATAGGGATAACCTTATATAGAGTGTCCAATTTCCTTGGAGCTCCTGGAATTGTCAAAGGAGTCTCCAAGTTCTTGTAAAAAGTTTCTCGCAGAATGTCATGCAGAGACAACTTGAGGAACTCTTTGGAGGTTGATCAAAATCCAGGGCTTCAAGAAAAGCCTGGGATTTTTTGGAGTCAGACTCTAAGGGTATGGAGAGAGAGACATCTCCTTCAAGAATTTGGTAAAGGAGGACTGATCAGGCTTAGAAGTCGGCTCCTGTAGAGAAGGATCTTCCTCGTCCGAGGAAACTGCCTCATCGGTACCCACAGGCTCTTCAGAGTCGTCCCACAAGTCAGGGTCACGAACCTGCGAACCCCGACCTCGAGAAAGCGGGGTTGAGGGTTCAGCATGCTGGGATTTGCGTACCGATTTACCTGAGCGCATGGAGGCGGCACCGGGAGAAGTTATACGGTGCCTAGCGGTATCGGGAGATGGTGCCGATTCGGAGACCATCTGCACCACATGATGCGAGGTTCTGGGTTCCGCTAACAAAACAGGCATGGAAGCGGAAGCAGGAGGTATCGGTGCCGAGAGTGTTGACACCGACAACAGAGGTTGCTCAACCAACGGTACCGTATACTCAGACCGGACCGGGGCTGGAAGGTTCGGTACCAGCAGAGCAGGAAAAAGGTGTTGCAACTGCTCCTGAAGCTGGACCTGAAGGATAGCCGCAATGCGGTCATCCAAGGAAGGCACCGGTACTGCTTTCTTTTTCTTCGGTACCTGTGGGGCCGCTCGACGCTCGGGAGATGAGGAGGCCGATGATGTGGCACTCACCTCAATGGGAGCGGAGTGCTTACAGGGGCGCCTCAAGGCCAGCAGGACTGGGTTCACTGCAGGATCGGCTGGAGGACGCTCCAGGGAAGAGGAAGGCTTCTTAGCCGGCTTACCTGGGAGATGCGACACCGGAGGAAACTCCGGTGGTGTCGAAAGAGTCGGTGCCGATTTAGAGGGGGCAGCCGACATCGGAGTGGTTGTCGATGGTTCCATCCTGGCACCAAAGAGAAGTCATTGTTGTATTTGCCGGTTCTTCATAGTGCGCTTTTTAAGAGAAGTGCAACGGGTGCAAGAGGAAGCGTTATGATCCGGACCCAGGCACTGAAGGCACCAGTTGTGGGGGTCGGTCAAAGAGATGGGTCGTGCACACCGCTGGCACTTCTTGAAACCCGGCTGTGGGGGCAAGAAGGTGAACACGGCCTCCGCTAAATCGAAGGCGGAGGCTTCGATTGTGCCAACAGGCCCCACCGGGGCGAGGTGAAGAAATGAACAAAAAATAAAGAATTTTTTTTTTTTTAAACAATACTAAACTAAAAGAAAACGAGGAAGAGAAAACTTCCAGACAAAAAAACGCACGAGCGGGAAGGCAAGAAAGATTTTCAACAGCCATTGAAAAAAACCGCGTCTTTTTAGCTCCGCGGAAACTAAGAAACTGGGGACCACGCGTCTCCGTCGGGCGGGAAGGCACTCACGCATGCGTGGTACGGCCTGCTGGAACTTTCTAAGTTCTTAGAGTGCAATCACTCTAAAATTGTCCGTACCGGGGCTCCGTCGGTGCCGTCACCCATCAGTTAAGAATATGCTGCCTGCTTGTCCTGGGATAATACTATAATTCACTAAAAATACATGAAATAAGTGGGGAGAGCAAGCACAGCATAGTTCAAGGAATTATTTTCAGCCTTCCGGAGTGTGTGTATTTAGCTGTGTCATCTCTGCAGGTGTAAGACTTAGATAAATGAGGGAAAAAAGTATTAACATGGAAAACTATAGGGTCTAGTTCTGGATGAAGGAGTGACAATAATAGCTGCTTGTGAGTGAGCATGGAGATTGTGAAAGCACATGCCTTGAATGGAGTAGCCTAGTGGTTAGAACAGTTGGTTAACATCACAAAAGTTGGGTAAATCCTTTCATCATCTATGCCTCAGATGTCAAAAACAAGGCCCACGAGCTGAATCTGGCCCGCCTGGTCATTTTTTGTGGCCCATGGCAGTGCTCCTGGAACTTCCCGTCTCACAGCTCAGCATGTCTTCCCTCTTGTGCTGGTCCGATGTTGCTGGTCATGCTGAAAAATCAGCTGGCCTCAACAGTGGTTCAGCAATGTTGTCCACAGCTCCCCTTCCTGCTTTCCATCAGCCGTAGTCCACCTGGGCGGAACAGGAAGTTGTGTCTTTGGAGACAGACCAAGGAAAGCAGGAAGGGGAGCCGCGGACAACGTTGCTGGATCACTGCCAAGGCTGGCAAATTTTTCAGCGTGATGGTGACACTGGACCGGCGCAAGAGGGAAAACATGCTGGGTCGTGACAAGGGGAAGTTCCAGGAGAACTACTGTGGGCCACTTTTTCAGACACTTAGATTTGCCTAAATACAGTACTGTGTCAGGTCCATGTTACTGTACGTCCCAGATTGAAATAAATAAAACATTTCTTCATACTGCTGGCTCTTGTGGAGTGCTCATTGTCACTTCCCACTGTCTTCTTTGCTGTTTGGCACCTGTGGGTTTTTATCCTGTTGGACTTTGCGCCTACCAGAGAAAGACCAGACACAAAAAACACCCTATCTCTCTTCTGGTGTTCTCAGAAGCAGCCGCAGGCTTAGCTACAGGGTTAATGAGGATTGAACAGTAGTTGTATGTGTTAAGGAATGCAGAGAGGACTTGTGTGTGGGTGTTAACTTGTATGGAAGATACAGCTGCAAATTGTATGAAAATGGATGCTGATGAGGTAATTTAGGTATTCCATGGTATGCGAAGAGTATGCTGCCCGGTTTTAACGCGCGTACAAAGTGAAAATTTTTCTGCAATGGTCCAGAGTAGTGTGAAAGGTTTTGTAGCGAGAACTTCTTGTCTATTGTTACATTAAAGTGTTGGTTTTGTCTTATTATGCAAGCAAGAGGAAGCCCATGTAAGTTTTAAAGAGAGATGGTAAGTAACAAACATGTATGCTTGTCCGAACAAAACTGAAAGTGAAAACACACAAAGGCGTCTGTTTTTCTGCTTCTAAAATGAGCCTCTTGAAAATTTCAAGTGGAAAGCAATTTGCACAAGTCTTATATTTAGGCACAGAAAAGCAAGCACTGATTGTGCTATCGCTTTTGTTTTGGATATGTGCATAAGAAGCCATGCTTACTACACAACCTTGTGCAAATGTGTCCAGAATACTCCCTCCATGTTTGCCACTCAAAAAATTTGCATCCTGCAGTATTTTGCTCGCAGTAGAAGCCAAGCACTCACACATCCACCTATGGCTATACCACGAGACTTTCTGCATTCCAACACCACCACTCCCACAACCTCCCCATATCCCTCTCCCATCCAGACAATTGGTAGGAATGGGAAGACAATTGGTAGGATGATATTGGTAGGAAGACAATTTGTAGAATATGACAATTGGTAAGAAAATCCTACCAACTGTCTTCCTATGAATTGTCTATCATTTGTTCTATCAATTGTCCTACCTATTACATCTTTGTGCCCCCTCCCCCCACACAGATTTTTTGTACCTCTCCTATTGCATCAGAATGTGAGGCCCTCCCGTGGTATGTACCTCTTTGTGTCCCCCTCCCACAGGTTATTTTTTGTACTTCTCTGCTTAAGCCTGTATCTCTCTGCCTCTTTGTGCCCACCTCCCATGTGTTTTTTGTACCTTTCTGCATAGGCCTACTGCGTCAGAATGGGAAGCCCTCCTGTGAGGGGCCTTTCCCGTGATTTGTACCCCTTCATGTCCCCATCCAATAGGCTTTTGTACCTCTCTGCATAGGCCTGTACCTTTCCACATAGGTCTACTCCTTCTCTTCTTCCTCCTTTTTGCTGGCTATAAGGTCCGCGTAGAAGTCTGTGGGCAGTGGCTGACCCAGACGTATTCTCTCTGACGTCAGAGGCTCCATCTGCATCAGAGGGAGGTTTCCTCTGATATTAGAGGGAATGCTTCCAGGTCAGCCACTGCCTGTGGAAATGTGAACAACTGTGCAGGAGGAGGAAGAAAAGGAGTAGGCCTACACACTGCTTCTTCTTTTGGGGAGGTGGTAATAAGCTGCTTCTTCTTCTGGGGGGTTAGGGGATCTTCCGGAGGAGTTGTCGCCAAGCTCTTTCTTCCAGGGGGGGAGGGGGGGAGACAACGGCCCCCATGCTGCTAACTGATGTTTCTGGTGGGGGGGTAAGCTTTTTCTTCCAGGGAGTTGGAGGGGTTGCCACCAAGCTGCTGTTTCTTCTGAGGAGTTGGGGGGACTTGCCTCCCCCCCATGCCACCAAGCTGCTGCTTCTTGCAAGGGGGCAGGGGGAGTAAGGATCAGCTTCCTATTTCCGACACTAGGTAGATGTAAGACGTAAGACAACAATTGGTAGAGTGATAGTTGGTAGGATCTTTCTACCAACTGTCATCCTACCAATTGTCGTATCCTATGAATTGTCTTCCTACCAATTGTTGTAGACTCCCCATTTCTACCCCTTGTAAGCAACCTTGTCCTCAGGGCACTCACTGGCTCTCTCCATGATCCTCCCAGGGCTTCTTGCAGAGCTTATTCCCATTTTCCCCTCCTCCAGGCAGAAGTTTAACACGTATAGTATAGGACCACCTCCCTGGCTCACACTTTCCTTTCTTGGGAGCTTATTTCTGTGGACCCTCCAGTCTGATCTGGCCCATTTTCAAACTCTACAGGCCTGATTCTATAAACAGCACTTAACTTGTAGGCACCAGTTCACATGGTTGTCAATCAACTGCTAAGCATCCTTTATAGCATCACGCCTAGCAGCACCTTGGAATCCTTAGGCATTGCTAGGCGTTGTTGAGGTAGGCACCAGTATATTATGTCATGTTTTATGTGGCCTAATTTACCGGCGCCTAACTCACATACCTAGTGACACCTAAGTTTACCACATCTAATCTCCACCCCTAACCATGCTTATTTTTCAGGTAGGCATTGTTAAGTATTAATAGGGTACCTCACCTTAGGCGTTGATAGGCGCCGCATGGATATCCTCACGCAACCTTAATTAGTATTAAAAAATTGTTTTTAATCAGTTTTTAATGGTGTGATCAATTACCACTCCATTTAACCAATTAAAAACCAATTTAGTTGCACACAGATTTTAGTTGGGCATCACTAGGCATCCGCAATTAAGGTGTCCAGTAGTGCCTAACCTAGGCACCATTTATAGAATCAGGCCTTATGTGTCTTTTGACTATTTTTATCCCACACCAAATTTGGTCCCATTCTGTTAAAATTTTGGTTATTTTGCCCCTACCTAGACAGACCAATGTTCTCAACCCCTTATGAACCTTTTCTGCATGTTGTGACAGAAAGAATAAAAATTGTCCTTTATATTGCAGTAATTTAACAAACAGAATTTCTGCACACTGCTTCCATTCTCTAATCTAAGGTAATTTGTGAGATTACAAATGACTGCTTAATTCCAATGGAAAGTAACAACTGCATTCACAAATAAAGGTTTTACAAAACTTCATTAAACAGAATACATTGTGATGCTCATGTTAATATTAGTGAAACATAGGCTTGGAGCCAAAAATATACAATCTTCTTGTCCGCATAAAACTGTTAAATATACTCTTAAGTACATGCAAGCAACATTGGATATTCACTGTTCTAAGTACATGTATACAAAAAGGCACTGTTACCATAGTTAGCTCTCAAATAACTTTAAAAAAAAGATTAACCTTGAAAGCTCTGTACTGGGAAAAAAATGCATCCGCAACAACTGATAAGAATAACAAATGTGTTTAATGTGTGGCATTTTTCCAAGTGTCTTGGAACTTCCTCAAGATCACAGGCAAAGGGCAGACTGATAACAGGTAAACAAAGGCTGGATAGAAAAAAACCACAGACTGTCATGGGATAGCTGGGTTGGTTCCAGAAGACTATAGCCCCCCAGAAACCAACCAGGTTCATTCTGACAGATTGGAAGGAGGCAGGTACCAGCTAGCAAGCCAAATGTTCCGGCAACAGCCTCACCAATCCTGACACCAAGATCACCTCAATGCTTGATGGAGAATAGGTTTTAGATTAAATAAAGGAATTTATATGCTCATCTAACCAAGTTTACCTCACTATTTTGTGTATTACGCTGACATTTAATCATTTTACTAATTATGCTGTCACTACAATGCAAATTGTCTATGTCAAGCTACACCTGCTGAACGATGCTTTGGGTAATCTCTTTATAAAGACAGTTATAAAACTTAATAACAAAGGCCCTCTTTTATCAAGCTGTTAGGGTTTTTTATCGCCAGCCGCTACGGTAAAAGCTCCGATGCTCATAGGAGTTCTGTGAGCGTCAGAGCTTTTACTGCAGTGGCCAACGATAAAAAACTTTAACATGGTTTGATAAAAGGGGGCCAAAGTTAATAAATGTATCAAACCACTTCTGCCTGTAAAACTGCTTGCCCTATATGCCAGTAAAAGCAACAACACATTGTGTAATTTTACCTGCAATTTGAGGAGGCATTTCAAAGGCAGAGCTAAGGTAGAACTTGCACTTACAAACATACTTTTGAATTTTCAAAGTATGCCCATAATTTTCTCTCAGTAACATTAAATATGTGTAAAGTTGCCTGGGTTAGTTTTTGAAGTGAAAGTCTCTATAGTGAAAAGAACACCTATAGGGGGAAATTCTATATAGGGCACCCAAAAAACTGAAATGGAAAAAAACACCCGCTTGGCGCTATTCTAGGCATGATTTACAGAATAAGCTCTTAGTGACGGAACCTGTGACTAAATTTAGGCATGACCATCTACACCAACTAAAATCTGATGTAAATCCCTGTGCCTAACTTATGCCTGGATCAGGCATATTCAAGAACAGTGCACTTACATTTTTGGAATGCCTACGACCCACCCATGCCCCTCCCACAACTATGCCTCTTTCAGTTCTGTACATTAGAATTTATGTGCATCTCTTTGTAGAATACGCCTAAAAAGATGCATGCATAAATTCTAATTAGTGCCAATAATTGCTTTTTAGTAACCAATTATTGGCACTGAGTGGCTTGTTAATCAATTAAGTTGTACATGCAGATTGGGTATGCGCCCTAATTTGCACATGCAACTCAAAGCACCATATATAGAATCTGGGGGATAAGAGGTTAATTTCATAATCATTTTATGTAAATGGACTCCTATAAAATTAGGAGAAGCCTAAAAGTATACACAGTGGAAGTCAGTGCACAGGATTGAAGTTTAGGTAAGAGCGTGGTGGAGTAAAAATCTATTTAGACCTGCTCTCAAGCAGGCATAATGTCTGCGCCTTCAATGCAGGTGCTCCTGTTGCAGGATTTGTACTAGCATTTTATAATGCCAAAATAGGAGCCCTGTTATAAATGTACCCTCACCCCATCAGCCTATCATATTTTATTCCTCCCTCTGTGCAGCTTTTCCTCGCCCTTCCACCCTATTCTCAGTTCTTTCTATAGTCTCCCACTCCTTACTCCAGCCCCTTCTCTCATCAGAGGCCCTGATGTTGCTTCCAAATAGAGCTAAAAATGTATCCTCCTCCCCCTCCATACTGATTAGCACCAAAGCTGAGTTTGCTGCTTTCTGGGTTCTGGAATGAAATGCTTCCCACTGCTTCAGTTGGCTCAAGCCATTCTATTAGGAGTAGTATCATTGTTGCTCAGTGGTGGGGAAGGGGAAGGGAGGAAGAAAGGCTTTTCTAACCTGCTGTCAGCAGTGCTCTGCAACTTACGGTTCAGATGTGTTCTCCATGGCCTGCTCCATCAATTGCTACATTTCCTATGCTGGGTAGGAGTTATTTAGCTTCACTGATGGACGTCATCAGTAATGCGGCAGAGTGAAATCCCCGACGGACAAGGCCAAGCAGCCTGTTTAGAGTGCTGCCGGCTCGATGCTGCTTTGGTTGAAGGTAGGGCTCGCTCACGGTCAGTGGGGAGGGAAGGATGGAGGGTCAGCAGTGCAGTGGGGGGGGGGCGGGTGCTCAAGGGTACTGCTGCACATAGGAGGGAGGAAAGGATGGATAGAAGCGTGGCAAGGGTTCTGCTGCACAAGGGATGAGAGGGAGGGGAGGGAAGAATAGAAGCTGGGCAAGGCTGCACGAGTGATGGGAGGGAGGGAAGGGAAGGATAGAACCTGGGCAAGCTTCTGCACAGGGGGATGGGAGGGAGGGGAGGAAAGATGCTGCACATGTGGGGGAGAGAAAGGAAAGAGGAAGGATTGGGGTGAAGGAGAGGGAGGAAGAGATAATCATGTGCATACCCCGAAAATAAGACCTAGTGCCTTTTTTGGGGCCCAAATGAATATATGACAGTCTTATTTTTGGGGAAACACAATAGTAGTGTGGCTGTATTTACCACCTCCTCTTGAGGTGACAGTGAATGAAACCATGCAATCAGCAGTCATTAAAGCTAATGCACAGTACCAACCCCGGAGCTAGCTGTCACAGCCAGCCTCAACTCAGCCCACCCAGATCTTGCCCATTTCCTCATTAAACAGCTGATGTAGGATTTTTACTGCAGTGGCTGCCCCGAGTCTGCTTAACACATTTTAATAAAAGGGCTCCTAAGTACAAAAAGCATTAAATCCAGCAGGAAAACATGTATAATAATTACATTTTTAATGGGGATTGAAAAGTAGAGCTAAGAAATCACCTGAAATGAAGAAAGTAGATAACACATTATTTTGGATCATACAACAACAATTAGAAAACTAACACAAGAACATAACATAAGAATAGCCTTACTGGGTCAGATCAATGGTTCATCAAGCCCAGTAACCTATTCTCATGGTGGCCAATCCAGATCCCTAGTACCTGGCCAAAACCCAAGGTGTAGCAACATTCCATGCTACTGATCCAGGGCAATTTTCAATAATATTTATTTTTAAAACATATTCATAGTTTCATAGTTTATTTAAATTTTGATTAAACGTTTACCCAAAAGTACAAAGCGTTGTACATAATAATTTAAAATAGCTAGGAGACAAACATTTTAAATAATTAGACATACACCAACTAATCAAACATACTTCAAAATCACTGAGCTCTGGAACAACCTTGCCTCCCCTCTTCGGAACTTGAGCTCTCTCCAAGTTTTCCGCAAACATCTGAAAACCTGGCTTTTCTCAAAAAATGTAAGTCTCCCTCCAATTTAGGAATCAAGGAAACTCTTAAATCTTGGCATCCCAAGTCCTCTAAATTTTCTTCACACTTCTACCTCTAACCCTCTGTTATAGTTCCTTCCTATTTCTCCTACTGTAAACCGCGTCGAGCTCTACGAACGTGGAGATGATGCGGTATACAAACCTAAGGATTAGATTAGATTAGATTATGGCCAGAGAACATTGGGAAAAAAGGGAAGAACTACAATTTCTTAGAAAGAATACAATAGGAAAGGGGCAAAAGTTAAGTAGTGCAGAAGTATGTACTTGTGTAAAAAAATTCAGTTATAGGCATCTTTAAAGCGAAAGCATTTTAGGCTGCTTTTAAATTTCTGCAAGTTTTGTTCAGCTCTAAAGTGTAGAGGGAGAGAGTTCCAAATTAAAAGGGCAGTGACTGAGAAAATGAGAGTACGACAAGTACTGATTATCTTTAGGGATGGGATGTTAAGGGAATGCTATGAGGCTGATCTTAAAGTTCTGAGAGGGTCATAAGGGATCAGCTGGCTTATCTATGAAAGCTGGGGTATTAGTTTGCATGACATTAAAAGTTCAAGAGTGCAATTTTATAGGTAATCCTAAGTAAAACAGGCAACCAGTGAGCTTTTTGTAACAGAGGGGTGACGTGATCAAATTTTTTTGAACCCAAAATAATTTTAATAGCTGTATTTTGTATAAGTTGAAGACGTTTTCTATCTTTTAGACACAACCCTTTATATAATGAATTACAATAATAATAATAATATTAAGAGGTTGATTGATGTCTTTTTTCCCCATTTTGCCTATTGGAGAAGATCAAGAATGTAAAGTCCTATTTTAGTTATAAGTTTATTTAAGTATTGGGATTTAACAACTGCCTATAAAGAGATTCACCCTAGGTAGTGTTCAATAGGTATAGTTTAACACAACAACAACAACAAAAAAAGCCAAACACACCAAAAAATAAATCTAACCAATCTGCAGTAAAGAAGTCAGACAACAAAACAAAAGAAAAATACTGCAGAACCGATGTACAAGGTATAAAAGTTTTATCTTTATTAAAGAGATTGCAATGTAGCTTTTCAAACAAATAATAATATAATAATAATAACTTTATTCTTCTATACCGCCACAGTCGAATGACTTCTAGGCAGTTCACATCGAAGAAGGCTGGACAATCAGCGAATTACAGAATGCAAGAAATGAGGGTACAACTTATTACATAAGAAATAGATAAAAGGAAAATATGAATCTTAAGTATGTAATTTAGGTCTCATGTATGCAACCCAAGGATTAAAGTTGGACAATCTGCGAATTTTAGGATAGAGCTGGACAATAAGGCGAAGTAGGTGATCGTGACTCATAAAGAGACCCATGAATAAAGACATAAACTGAAATGGTGAATACCACAAAAAAAGTGTAGTTATAAAAAAGAATTATAAAGAAAGGTAGTGTACATACTGGTCTTACTATGAGCCACAAGTTAAAAAATGCGAAACAACGCAATAAAAGCTGTTTACTGCAAGAAAAATGAAAGATGAATAGAGGGTAAGTAGATGAAAGATGGAGGAGCACCAAAATGATATGCATAAAAACTGGAGCAGAATGAAAGAGACAAGATATTTAAAATGAGGGAGACAAAATGTTGGAAGTAAAATGGAATAAATAAAATGAAATAGAAGGAAAAGGTTAAAATGAAGGGCACTCTGTTGCCAACTTAGGTATTAATGGAAAGGTACAAAAATATACAAAAATCGAACCATTCATTGAAGTATACATAAAATTGCATTTGTATGCACAACGGCATATGTTGGTGTGGAAGCGGAGCATACTAAAATTGTGTAAGGAGACAAATTTGCGTCCCGTATACTGGACGGCACAAATAAGTGATAAGCTGCTGCTAAGGACTGAAAACTAAACAACCGGAGCCTACATCCAAATAAGAATGGAACCGGAAAAGACATAGGAGACGGCAAGTTAAAAAAGCATTCTATGGTCACTATAACGATTTATATTTTACTGAAAAAATACATTGAAAGTGTTGAAAAATTACATTTATATAGCAACGTGGAGCATAACAGTATGCATTGGTGTGAAAGCGGAACATTCTCGTTTTGAATTATGAGACAAATTTTCGCTCCCATAGCTAACCTGACACAAAAAGTGAGTAATGAGCATCAAATTACCGTAACCAATGTATGAGTAAAAGCGGAACAAACATGCATTACAGCCCATATTTGCGCTCACATGGCTAAAATGACACAAACTGTGAGTACAGTTTGACCATATCACCAATGCCTACCTAGCCTCTCACTGGCTACCAATAAGTACCCGAATCAAATTCAAATTTTATTGTCTACTATACAAAGCAATAAACACATCTGCACCCACCTACCTTAACAACCGCCTTAATTTCAACTGCTCATCCAGAACAAGAAGAACCAAGAACCTATTCGCCTATCCCCCACTCAAGGGAACTCAGCGAAAGAAGATGTATGACTGCCTCCTAGCAACACAGGCAGCGAAACTGGACCCCTTAATCTCCAATTTGCTGTCAACAACTATCGACTTTAAATCATTCTGAAAGGAAATCAAAACCCTACTTTTCAAAAAAACTATACAACCTCCCAACCGAAACTAACAAGCATCCAAGCCTAAACCCTTCTCCTAAATTGTAATTTCCGGCATCTATTATGTAAGCATCATCCAATTATAACTTCCTAGAAACCCCAGCTATCCCCCTCTATTCTACGCCTGATCTGTATACATCCCCTGAATTGTAACTTCCTGGATATGTCCAGCTGTCTTACACTGTAATCCGCTTAGAACTGCAAGGTAAAGGCGGAATATAAGTCACTAATGTAATGTAATGTAATGTACAGAGTTGCCCCCGAGTTGGTAAGGACTGAAAGCAGCAAACTGGACTAGAAAAACATAAGATTGTCATAACCAGCTTCTAAGTAGAAACAGAGCCAACATGCAGGAAAGTAAATGAGGGTGCTACTTACCACGAGTATAGTCTGTAAATCAACTGGGAAGGGACGCCGTGGGAAAACCTCATTTAAATGTGCTGCTGAAAAAACGTAATGAAGACGTGATGACGCGTGACTTGATAGCGTGAAGCTTCATGAGTGGGAAAATCTTACCAACTAAACCTTATTGGTTAAGAGGGACAATACCATAAGAATTATAATATAACTTATAACCATGGGAACTAAAAAGAAAAAAATATAAAAAATATGAGCATGGAATGGCAATCAGTATCGAGGGGAAATGCAGATAAATAAACTGGATGAATGCCGAAATGGCAAAACAGACTGGAACATAAGGTCATAGAAAACTGTGCCAAAGTGAATGTAAACAGTCTATAAGAAATCAGTGAGACATTTTTTTAAATTAACTTTATTATAGTAAGAATAATATGACTAGAATAAAAATTTAAATAAAGGAAGGATGGGTTCAAGCCGGTGCTATAAGAAGGAGCAGGAGAAAAGGAATTTCTTCTGTAGAAAGCACGTAATGGGTAAAGCTCCACAATCTAAGGCTTGTAACCCAGGTAAATTTAATACCTTCAGTGACATTTGTTTTTATTAGTGGTTGTAATGTGTTGGATGTTTTTCTGCCATAATCAAACATTTAAGAATACATCCAGGGCACAATTTGGATATCTTAAAATCACATCACTACCCAGATCCTGGGGAAGAGGAGGAGGATTAGCCATCATAGTAAGAGATCCTTTCAAGACCACCATCCTAGCCTCGAAAACCTCGAAATTCTTTCTTGCAAACTCCAATCTGATCAACTAGAAGATAGCCTGATTCTCACCCTATTCTACATTCCCCCCAAGAAATGGCCCACTGCTAAAGACAACTTCTCAGAATTCCTCCTCACCAACTCAATTACAGGTCCCTACAATCTTCTGATCGGGGATCTCAACATCCACCTAGATCAGATTGAACAGAATGATACAAAAGACCTACTATCCCTCATCTCCTCTCTAGACTTTTTCACTCCGAAAACCCACCACAAAGGTCACCATCTAGATCTAGTAACCTTTTCCTCCAAAGAACAATATCATCCCAAGATTCTTTGGGAACAAGCTACCTGGACAGATTCACTATGGTCAGACCACAGACTATGCAACTTCCACCTCAACTGGCAAACAAGACGCCAACAACCCTATCCTAAGACAGCAAAAAGGCCTAAAAAGGTGATATCCTCAAGAGGCTTTATCAACCCAGTGGAATTCTGGTCCCTCTATGACACCACTTCCAACCCTGACCCTGACTCCTTTACTGTCGACGACTGGTCAAACGATAGCACACAGATCCTAAATGCAATGGCCCCCTTGAAAACAAAGAAAATGAGAAACAAAACTCTGGACGGCTGGTTTGATGCCGAACTTGGAGCAGTAAAACGGGAACTTCGAAAATTGGAAAGACTTTGGCTTAAATCCAATGACAACAAAGCAGATCCAATTGGAGAACAAAACTAAAAGACTACAAACATCTGATAACCACCAAACGCACTAACTTCTACACCCAAAAAATCAGATCCCCTAACCCTGATATCAAAAACCTATTCAAAATAGTCAACCACCTCTACGATACTCAATCCCTTACCCGACCTTTCTCAGACGCACCCCCACCGGCCAATGACCTGGCCGTGTTCTTCAACAACAAAATCTCCAATCTCAGAGTCACCCTACCTATTTCCTCCAACAACCATCTGAACTATCTGGACATTCAGTCCCATGACGACGAAATCAGGGCTGATTTTTACTGGAACAACTTCACCACCCCCACCTGGCAACAATTCTGAAAATTCTACTCAAAATACACCAAATCCCACTGCAAACTAGATAGCTGTCCACCAAATGTAATGCAAGCTGCCCCGATCTCTTTCAAAATCAAATTATATACTTGGCTCTCCTCCCAACTACAATTAGGCTCATGGGGGGACCGCTGCTGAGACCCGGGATGGGTGAGCCTTTTTCAAGGATTCTACTAGCAGCGATTGGTGGCAGAGCTGTGGTTGCTCGAATCCCGGGTAGGGTACTGTGCGGTACTTGGCCTCCATTTTGGAGGGTAAGGCTGTGACCATGTAGGGGGTCTCCAGGTTCCTGAAGAAGGCCTGTTGGAGTACCGGGTTAGGTGGTAAGCGAAGGGACTCTCTGGGCAGTGATGGCATATCCAGCTCCGCCAGGTACTCTTTAGAGTATCTGGAGTCGGACTGGAGGTCTAAGTCCAAAGCGTGGCCCATGTCCTGAACAAAGCGAGTGAAGGATGGGCGAGATGTTCCCGGGGCCCCGTGCGGGGTCGGTGAACGAGACCTTCGTCGGGTGGAGAAGGATGGGGAGGCTTCCCTCGAGTATCGAGGTTCCTGCTCCGATCCATGCTCCGAGACCGGGGAAGCACTGTGAGAGTGTTCCGGAGTTGTCGATCTTCGGCGTCTCGAGGAGCCCCTCGGAGACGATGCCGGGGTTCGGGGTACCGATCGATGTCGAATCGGTGACCTCGACCCGGACTCCCTCGGAGAATACCTGCGACCTCGGGTCGGGGTCCCGGTTCGAGGGGGAGTTCGGAGGATGCGCGGGTTGGAGAGTGATAACTCAGCCACCCTTAGTGGTCCCGTACGAGGTGTGGGAGAACGGCCTCGTAGAGTTGGTGAACCTCGGGCCTTCTTGGAGGTACGGCAGTTCGGGGTTTCTGTCGTTTTAGCACGACGTTTTGCCCCTCGGCGGTCTGTGGAGGGAGAACGTCTCGGGCGCCTCGGCGAGGAGTCCGAGGAGGATGGGATGCGGCGAGGATTGCGCACTTTTCCCCGAGGTTGCTCGATGCGAAGCTCAGGCTGGTCTGGCACATGCGGGGTCGAGGTCGAGGCCGATTGAAACTGGGCCATTGCAGCGGACAGCTCCGACGAGATCATCGCTCGGAGTAGGTCCTGGAAGACGGGCACGGACAGCATCGAAGGCATGTCCACTGCCTCGGTGCACTCCACCGGGGGCGACCTCGTATCAGAGTATTCCCGTGTGGTGGAGGCACGGCCCGAAGGCTTGGAGGGCTTAGCCGGGGCTGTAAGCATGGGGCTTTCGCCATGCGTCGACGTTGTCCCCGAGGCTGGCTTCTTCGATGTTACGGAGCCTGAAGAGGGAAGAGGGGACTTACCCGGGGCCGAGGCTTTCTGTTGTCCCGAGGACTTCGGAGTCGAGTCTCGAGGCGATGCCGAGGTATTCGGGGCCAAGGTCAAGGCCGGGGCCGAGGCCGGGGCCGACCTCGAGGCCGAGGTGGAGGGTTGGTCCGGGGTGAAGAGGTCCGCCATGCGGGCTTTTCTTCGACGGAGGGCCCGGTTCTGGAAAGTAGCGCACTGGGGGCAGGAGTCGGTTGGATGAGCCGCCCCCAGGCAGAGGATGCACCGGCGATGCGGATCTGTGAGGGAAAGAAGCCGCTCACACCGGGTGCACTTTTTAAAGCCGGTCAAAGGCCGGGACATTAAATCGAAAGTAGCCGCGGCTCGATTAGCCACGCGGCCACGGGGACCCGGAAGCCTCCGGGTCGTCAAAAACGAAGCAGGAATCAAGTTAAAAGGTAAAGAATTCGTGCACTTAATTGAGGAAAAACAAGAAAAAATTGCGGTGCTAGAAGGCAGTTGGGGCAGAGCCTGAAAAACACGACTTCTAGGCTCAGCGGAAAATTTTGAACTGGAGACCACGAGGGGATGCACCCCCTAGTGGAGCAGGAAGGCACGCATGCGTGGAGCAGCAGAGCAAACTTAAATCTTCAATCAAGTTTGCTTGAAAATGCTTCCGCATCGGGGCTCCGTAGATGACGTCACCCACATGTGAGAATATCATGCCTGATTGTCCTGGGATAACCTTCTTTACAAAGTTGATGGAAGGTCTGGTCAACCAAGATTTAACAACCTACTTGGACAAATTCAACATCCTAAACGACAACCAGTCAGGTTTCCGCCCTGGACACAGCACTGAAACCGTCATCGTTTCTTTGGTAGATTACCTTTACAACCTGTTCAGCCAAGGCTCAAGTGCTCTAGTCCTACAATTAGATCTTTGACTTGGTTGATCATGCCTTCTTCTGGATTGTTTGGAGTCTATCGGCCTCTCAGGCAACGTGTTAAAATGGTTCCATGGTTTCCTAGGTCAACGCTCCTACCAAGTCTACAGCGACAACTCCCATTCCGCCAGCTGGGCCAACACCTGCGGAGTCCCACAGGGCTCCCCCCTGTCCCCCACGCTGTTCAATATCTACCTGGTCGCCCTAGGGAATCTACTGCTAAACTTGACAATCAAATTCTACATCTATGCTGACGACATCACCTTAGTCTTTCCCATCTCCAACATAACCCCCGAGATAAACAACCTCCTAGCTTCAATCCTAACGCAAATCGAACTATGGATGACCGACTTCAAACTGAGGCTCAAATCAGATAAAACCAAGTTCTTCCTGGCAAGCCCAAACGACAAAATCAAAGTTACCTCAATCTCCCTGAATAGAAACATAGAAACATAGAAAGATGACGGCAGAAAAGGGCCACAGCCCATCAAGTCTGCCCACTCTACTGACCCACCCCATTAAGTCTGAGTGCTGATGAATTAGTTCCTTAGCTCGACCCTCGTAGGGATCCCACGTGGATATCCCATCTATTCTTAAAGTCGAGCACGCTGGCGGCCTTGATCACCTGCCTCGGAAGTTTGTTCCAATGATCCACCACCCTTTCCGTGAAGAAGTACTTCCTGGTGTCACCACTAAATTTCCCTCCTCTGAGTTTAAGCGGGTGCCCTCTTGTGACCGAGGGTCCCATGGGAAAGAATATGTCGTTTTCCATCTCGACACGACCTGTGACGTATTTAAATGTCTCAATCATGTCACCCCTTTCCCTGCGCTCCTCTAGAGTATAGAGCTGCAATTTGCCCAGTCTTTCTTCGTATGAGAGACCCTTGAGTCCGGAGACCATTCTAGTGGCCATCCGCTGGACCGACTCGGCTCGAAGCACATCTTTACGGTAATGCGGCCTCCAGAATTGTACACAGTATTCCAGATGAGGTCTCACCAAGGATCTGTAAAGTGGCATGATGACTTCAGGTTTGCGGCTGACGAAGCTTCTCTTGATACATCCCATCATTTGCCTTGCCTTGGATGAGGCCTTCTCTACTTGTTTGGCAGCCTTCATGTCTGCACTGATGATAACTCCCAAGTCCCGTTCTTCTGAAGTCCTAGCTAGTGCCTCTTTCCCTTAACAAACTCCTTAAAAATACTCGGAGTGACTCTCGACCGCAACCTTACCTTCGAAGCTCACACCGACCTTCTGGTCAAAAAAGGCTTCGCCACCTTATGGAAGCTAAGATCCATCAGAAAATACTTTGACGCCCCCTCATTCCGCCTACTTGTGCAATCCTCCATCTTAAGTCTAGTCGACTACTGCAACATCATCTACCTGGGATCTTTCAAAAAAACTACACAAAGATTGCGAATTATTCAAAACACGGCAATCCGACTGATCTTCAGACTAAAAAAATGGGATCACAAAACTCCCTACTACCACAAACTTCACTGGCTACCCCTAGAAGCAAGAGTGCTATTCAAGTTCGCCTGTTTCTGCTACAAATCCATCCTTGGCTTGGCCCCCCTTTACTTAGTACCCCATTTTATCCTAGACCGCCCATCCAAACTCACACGTAGAACCCACCTGTTTAGCTACCCTACCCTAAGGACCTGCCGTTACAAAAGATATCTAAATAGAACTCTTGCCTTCCAAGCAGGTCATCACAATAACTGGCTGGCCCACATCATCTCACGCACTTCATCCTACTTAAACTTCAGGAAGCTACTAAAAACTAATCTTTTCACCCGATTCATACCCTAAGACCCTATGCTCACCCTGGCCCCTTCTATCTCTCTATGTCCTTTACGCAGATTGTTTTGACCTTCTTCCCTGTACCATTTCATTGCCATAATTGTACTCATCTTTCTTTCTGTTTGTACCATTTTTTCTCTCTGTTGTACCATTTTTTCTCTGCCACCTAATTTTCTCTGATTGTAACATTGTACCATTTTCGCTGATTGTCCAGCCCTTCTTCATTGTAAACCGCCTCGAACTACTATGGCTTTGGCGGTATATAAGAAATAAAATTATTATTATTATTATCTGAGGCTAGACCTGTTTTCATAACGAATAAGTGCCAAAAATGGTGCCCAAACTGAACAGATGACCACTGGAGGGATGTAAACATGGCACCCCCACCTCTCCTAGTAGTCACTCAGCCCCTCCCACCCCAAAAGTTGTAAATGAAACAGTACATACCTGCCTGTATGCTTCAAATGTTATGGCCAGTCCTAGTACAGCAGCAAGCAGGTATATGGAGTAACCTAGTGGTCGATATGGGGACTCAGGCCCATACTCCACTCTACCTACTACACTTTTGATGGATTATGTGAGCCTTCTAAAATCAACCCTAATCCCACTGTACTGAAATATAGGTGGCACCTGTAGGCATAAGGGCTAATGGTGTAGTGTACAGTTGGGTCCAGTAGGTTTTGGGTGGGTTTTAGAGAGCTCACCATACACTATAAAGGGGTCATGGTGAGAAGTGTACCTGGGACATTTTATGTGAAGTTCACTGCATGCCCCCTAGGGTGCCTCACTGCTCTGCTGGGATGTCTGTGTAACCAGTCTACTAAAAATGCTGTCCCCTCCTACATCCCAATGGTTTGTTTTGTGCATTTTTTATTTGGACGTGTTTTTTTTTTCCCCAAAAATGATTCAAAAAAATAGATGCTCATCTGAAAAATGGCTGGTTTTGAAAAAACAAGATAGACGTTTTGCAGTTTTGAAAATGGTAGTTTGGTACTGAATTTGTGTGTGTGTTCCACAAATTGTCTAAACTCGGTTTAGATGTAATATTGAAAATGGCCTTCCATGTTACTTAACCATTTGACCATGCTGTCATTTGACCTTCCTTCCATCATTTATTAATATGTGGAATACAAGTAATATGGGTTTTCAAGATGGCATTTTAAAGAACATTCATGCCTAGTTTAAACTCTTAGAGGGGCATAATCAAAAAAACATCTAAGTCCGTTATAGGCCTAAGTCGCTAGTTGCCCAAAGTCGGACACATAAAAAGTCCATTTTTGAAAAATACGTCCAAAATATTTTTCTTTTCGAAAATCGTCTAACTGTACGTCCAACCGTTTGATCGTCCAGACCGCAAAGTCATCTACCTTTATTCCCCATTTTCGACCAAAAATTTGTCCAAGTCAAAAATGCCTAGAAAAGAACTTTTGGGCATGGGAGGGGCCAGAAAAGTGAGGGACTGGACACCCAGACATTGCACCAGAGAAGTGGGGTAACTTACAGGGCACTGCTGTGAACTTCACAAAAAGTGTGGCACATAAACATCTCACCACAACTCCCTTAAAGGTTATGGTGAGCCCCCCAAACACCCCCAGAACCTACTAGACCCACTTATCTACCACCACAATAGCCCTTATGGCTGCAGGTGCCACTTATATGGCAGTACAAAAGGGTTTTGGGGGGTGCACATGTTTCACCGTGAATGCAGTGATTAGAGTGGCTTATGGGCCTGGGTCCTCCTCTCCATGGTTCACTAACCAAGACCACTTAAGCCACCTCTGTGAAGCTCTACTAGGCTTTCCTATGCCAGGCGCTGATGTTCTGGAGGCAGATATGTAAAGTTATCACGATTTTTATGGGGGTGGGGGGTCAGTGATCACTGGGGCAGTGTGTGGGGGGTCTGTACTTTGTCTCTGCAGTGGTTATCTAGTCACTTTGGATACCTTCTTGTGACTTAGACCTGGTTTTAGATGGCCTAAGTTACAACGTCCAAGTTCTGTCTAGGTAAAACTTTCGGTTATACATACAGTACGACTAAGTCTAGGATGGCCCACGTCCTGCCCAAATCCCACCCTCAACATTCCTCCTGAAATGCCCCTTTTAGCTCTGGGTGTACAGCTCTGGGTGTGAAGGCCTAAGTCATTTTTATATACGTCTAAAACCCGGTTTAATTATCGGCACTTGGACGACTTGTGTTACTGATCGTCCAAGTGCTGATTTAGGCCAGTTTTTAGATGTATTTCTGTTTCGATTATGAGCTCCTTAACCTTTGCGACTACTCCCTTTAGATTTTTATTTTTTTTTTAACGTAAGTTAGATGCTTAATGCAGTAGATTTCTTTACTGTCTTCACTTTAGTATTACCTCAGATTTCAAAATATTATGATTACACTTCTCCCTCAATATTTGTGGGGATTAGGGGCAGAGCCGGCCTGCGAATATTGAAAATTTGCAAATAACTTTTGGGCCGACTCTGACTCACCCCCGCCTTCCCCCAGCATCCCGGACCTTTTTTTAAATGAAATGCTGCATCTCGGATCTCCCCGGAGCTTACCTGGTGGTCTAGCGGGCTTTCGGGGCAGGAGCGATCTTCCTACGCTCCTGCCCCATGCAGATCACTCATACAAAAAGGCTGCTGTGAGTTCTCATAGTCTCTCAAGACTATGATGGGAACTCCCCGCAGCCATTTTGTATGAGTGATCTGCACGGGGCAGGAGTGTAGGAAGTTCGCTCTTGCCCTGAAAGCCCACTATACCATCAGGTAGGTCCAGGATGCAGCGTTTCATTAAAAAAAAAAAAATATCGTCAATAACCGAATCCGCGAATACTGAAACTGCGGATTCGGAGGGAGAAGTGTACCATTCTTAAGTGCACCTAGCACCATTACTTCTTGCACTAAGCCCTACATTCTTCTTAGGTCTAGATTTAAAACAAATCTCCTCTTGCCAGTTCCTATACCAGTGGCTTCATGAAGCAGTAATTTATTTAATCTAGGAACTTTACCTCCCTAGGATTTCCTGGTATAATATTTATCAAGTCAATTTCGGGATAACTGAAATCACCCATTATTACAGAGTTGCCAACTTTGGTAACATTTTATCATCTGTCTTCTCATTCTAGCAAGGCAGATGGCAGTAAAGCCTTACCACTGATCTCTTTCCCTTCACAAACAGAATTTCTATTCATAAGGATTCCACATTACATCCGTTTCCTGAAAAATGTTTATTCTGTTTTACTGTATTCCCTCTTTAACATATAGCAACCTCCTCCAATTCGATATATTTAGAAATGATGCCACGTACAGTAGAAAAGGACATTTTAGAAATGGAAACATTTAAAAAGAGTGGTATAACAACAATGGGGATCTATACAACAAAGTGATATCATTTAGACATTTACATGGCAATTTTATTCCATATATGTTTGTGCCGCTACTTTTACATATATGTGCAGATTTTGTAAACCTGTACTTATAAGAGCAGCCAACTAGTTCTTATTCTCTGAAAGTCTAAATTTGTTAGAGGTAAGCAAGTTCACCCCTACATTCATAACTTGCCTTAATGTGTTCTGCATGTGTATTTGAAAATCTGGGATGATGATCAAGGGGATTAAAGTACCCAAAGATCTATACTCTGGGTAGTAGAAAAATTTGTCTTGTAAGGGAGCAAGCTGTCTTAATTGGAACAAATATTGTGGGTATTTTCAACTTATGGACTTTACATCAGCTTCCAAAGATAGAATATGCCTGAAAAATACATGCATAGAGTTGACAATACAATAGCTATGTATTATCTTTTTGTCATGCTCAAAATATCCCCAGGAACACTTCTTCTAAATGTGACTAACAGTAAATGTGTGTTGGAACGATGTGCTTATTTTTAGCTATATTGAGGGAGGGAAATTTTTAGACAGTCATTGATGCATATAAATTGTAATTTAGCTGAAAACTGGGCCCACAGTGCCTATCTGCTAAAAGTCTTCTTTGTGAATCAGACCCTAAATAAAATCAAATATTCCCACTCTTAATTACTGTTTAAGCTGTAGGGAATGCTACTTCTCTTCTCTTTAGAAATAGCATCCAAAATGAATCCATTTATTCTGTCTGGACCTGTGATAAGACTGCAGGAAGAGAGTTGTGGAAGAAAAAGTGGTAAAAATACATCCTGACATAACTAATATCATAATGAATTAACCAAGGGCCTGATGTACCTATACACACAAAAAGAATGGGAGAAAATCTTTGGTAAATGCATCCCAGCATGTTGGCTAATTGAAACAACTGCAGTGAAACTAATGAAGTCTGGAATTCAGATTTAAAGATGACTCTGGGTAATCTGTTTCTCTTTTCTGTTTCAGTGCTACAAAATTATAAATTCAGGCTGTGCTAGAAAAATGGAATAAATGGAAAGTACAATAATGATTCAGTTTCTCTCTTCTGTTTCAATGCTGCAAAATTATAAATTCATGCAGCACTAGAAAAGGTGAATAAACAGGAAGTACAATAATGTGGAGGCTCGGCATAATATACAGCATAACAGGGACAACTACTGTAACTCTGGAAATCAGTTGCAGCTCTGATATTCAATACCAAGGACAGCTCCAGCTTCTGCCCTAATTCTTGATACCAAAGCCAGCTCTGGCTCTATTACCTAATACAAAGGATATAATGTCACCCTCAGCTCCAATAACCAATACAGAGTGCCAGTTCCTGGTATTGTTGACAGTTTCAACTACTACTATTGGACTGCTTTTCTTTACAATATCAGAGACAACACTCTTTCTATGGTTATGGATAAAGACCAGTATGGTCCATTCAGTCTGCTCAGTAATGTGGTTAGGATTAAAACTGCTGCTCCATGCAGATTGTCCCCACCTTCTATGTTTTTCTTGAAGTGTGAACACCATTTAAATTTTGCCTTTTAGTGTAAGTCTTCTATACTTTGATTCCATTCTCTTGGGAGCGATGTCTTCAAATGGGTTACTATGACAGTAAAGAATTTCATACCTAAGCTAGAGTATGGGGAGAGTAATCTCAGTCTCTCAAATTTAATGCTAACATGCCATAGCATTTGCATCTTGCCAAAGTTCTTAAGATGTAACAGATATGGAGGGGCATTTTTGATATGACGTCTAAATCTGAATTTAGATGTTTTGTGGAATACGTACAAAAATCCAGTCGCAAACCTAACCATTTTCAAAACAGAAAAATGTTCCATCTTTTTCTCCCCAAAATGGCTATTTCTCAGATGTGCTTCTCAGTACATCTATCTTTTTGAACCATTTTTGAAAAAAAAGCATAAAAGAAAAATCCTACAAAACAAGTCATTGGGATGTAGGAGGAGCCAGCATTTTTAGTAGACTGGCCACACACACATCCCAGTAGAGCAGTGGGGCACCCTAGGAGGCACTGCAGTGAACTTCACATAAAAAGTCCCAGGTACACATCTCACCATAACCCCTTATATGGTGGGCCCTCAAAAACTCACCCAAAATATACTGGGCCCAACTGTACACCACATCAATGGCTCTTATTTTAACCCCCCCTCTTTTTTTCTGTACCAAAGTGCTGAGGATCCTAAACTGTAGTCATGGTATCCAAGTGGCTTAGCTCAACACCCAGCCAGAAAAAAAAAAGGAAAGTCAGAAGAAAAATGAACACTAGCTACTCTTAACTTGGATTTTAAGAGAACTGGCTAGGATTAAATGTTTTGAAAATCAGATAAAATATACAAAGGTTATAAACAATGTAATGAATAGCCAGACTAGATGCAAGGTGCAAAAACAAATTTATTGCACCAATTCAATAATTTGTCTTTAAAATGGTTAAAAGCAAATAAAATATTTTAATAAGTTATAAAGTGCTTATCTTTATAATTTAATAACATATGCCTAACTGGATCCAGTATTCTAATATTCTAACGTGTTTCAGCATTCACTATTTATCACTAATACATACTGATGACTGAACAACAGTGTTTCCTTTACAGTACAGAAACCTTTCTTTATATTACACGGTTCTCAGGGTCATAAATGCCATTTAAAGTCATAGAGTCTTAACTTCAGGTAGGCAAAGTTGTTCTTAGCATAAATTAAAATGACTTCTGTCTTTGGTGAATTTTACTTATCTTTATTCTTCACTCTTCAGGCCTCTTTCCTTCATCTGTTCTTCTCCCTACACCTCTCTAAGTCAAATAAAAATAAGAGGAAAAATACCCTCACTCCCTATATGTAAGTATCTTAAGTTTGCCTGTCAGTTCAGGATACCTAAGAACTGTTCCACTAAATAAGTTTAAAAGAAATAAAAATAGTTTCTATAACTGGAATTCTATCTAAACTATTTTTTATTTTCCTTAAACTAACTATTGTAGTAGACTGAGTTCTCTTCACTTACATTTTTCCATTTTCTTAGGCAGACATTAAAACACACAACTTTCTCACATACCAATTTGCCTTAAATCTGTTCCAAAAATCTGTTAGTCATACACACAATTTTTATTAAAGTTTCATTCATATACCTCACCTACTCTCATTTACACACAGAACAAAACCAGAACCATTTTCCCTTCTTCAAAGACAACTCAGTCTGTTTAACTGTCACAAGCCAGTTGATGTCCCTGCAGACTTGTGCAGCCAATCAGAAACATTCTTACATTAGCATAGATTCTCAACACATTCTAATCAATATCTTTACTAAAATAGCACTGCATTAGGAAACTACCAACAGCACCTCTGCTGAATGTGGGCTCAACATTCCACAACACAACACCAGCACAAATACTCCACAGTATCTGACACAACACATGGCCATATGCCTCTGGAAAATGGATCAGGTATTTAATTTATATTATAACCTTGGTTATATTATGTCTGCAGGTGTCACCTCTATTTCAGAACAGTGGGATTAGGGTGGGGTTTGGAAGGCTCACATATACCACCATAAATGTAGTAGTTAGAGTGGGATATGGGCCTGAGTCCACATCTCTATAGTTCACTACACTGACCACAAGCTACTCCAGGAACCTCCTTGCTGCTCTAAAAGGATTGGCCATAATATTTGAAGTTGTCATACAGGCAGGTATGTACTGTTCATTGATATCTTTGGAGGATGAGAGGGGGATCAATGACCACTAGGGGTGTAAGGTGGAGTAATATCTTTATCCCTCCAGTGGTCATTGGGCACCTTTTTTGGCACTTATTCATTATGAAAACAGGTCTAGTCTCAAATGTCCAAATTGTGCCCTAGATGTTTCCTTTATTGCAAAAAAATGTTAAAATCATAAGCCTGCCCTAGACCTGCCCAAAACACACCTCCAACTTGCCCCCTTAAGAATTAGACACAATGCAGACAAACAGTATAGAAATCAGTCTACAAAATGGGTTTTGAAAATAGTGATTTGGAAGGTTTGGAGAGTAAAATGCCCATCTGCCTCTTTATGCCACTTTTTGGATGTCTTTCTTTTATGAAAATGTATTCAATTGTTCTATACCATTCTCCCAGGCAAGGTGTACTTGAAAAGTCCTTTTAATCAAGTCAGTGACATGCAAAACAATCAGAAATATTTCAGTATTCTTTATCACATTTTCTTGGCCTCTGACATTTCTTGGGATTTAAGGATTCTCGTTCTCTGATTCCCAGACTAATCAATTAAAACTGTTAAAATCTGTGTTTATTCCAGCATTTGGTTACATCTCTCTTCATCAAATGTCCAAGGTAACTTACAACATAAGAATAAGGGAAATGGACAGCTCTGCCTTTTGATCACCGTCCTTGGGGTAGTTCTAACTACATGTCTCAAGGACAACCTTGGTCCCAGTACTAGCAATAGTTCCAGCTACTTCTCTGATCATAAGCAACCAGACACACACAGGGGCAGCATCAAACTGCTGTGTAAAAGCTTTAATAAGGCATAGAAAAGGACACCTGTGTAGGTTTACTCACAAGACAGAGGAGAACTATTGTTAAAAGGCATTTGCACTTTCAGAACTTAAGTGTACATAATTAAAATAAGTAGATCATAAGTAAAATCTGAAGTTGTCTTTGGATATTATTTGGAATTCTCTTGTTTCCTAGGAAAATAACATGATTATGTTATTACTAGACTGAAAAAAGCATTGTAGCAATGTTACAAAACATACAGTAAGGAGGAAAATGGGACCATACAAAGATATAGCTAAAAGGAACTCAGGTTAAACTGATTACCATCTCCAGAGTATTTAACCAGGTGAATCAGGAGAATTATTATTCTTTTCTAAACCAAAATAACACTGAAAATTTAATGGAATGGGATGAAAATTGGCACAAAGGAAAACCCAGTAAAAAGACATAATTAGATTGAAAATGGGCCAAATTGGACTGGGGGGGGGGATTTCCACAGATATAAGCTGCCATCCCCACCAAAAAAAGGAAAACAATCCAATGCAAATCTATGGAAGATGTCCCAGCTTCTATATCAGAGAATAATTAATGGAATGGGATGAAACTTGGTATGTAGGCAAAAATAGTAAAAACACACATTACATTTGAGAATGAGCCAAATTGGACCGGAGTTTCAGAGTAATGAGCCCTTCCCAAAAATTGCCTGATGTATTTCTATGGAAAATGGAATTCCAGCTTCTGTAGTATAGAAACTTAGGGTAGGATGCACAAAGCTACGGCAGGAGTGCTCATTTTAATACTAATGAGCTCCTTGTAATGCATATGTATAGGGTTCTCGGTGTCTGCTACCATGATTGGTAGAGGCTCCCCCCCCTTTTGAGCATTGGAGGCTATGCTGCCTTTTAAATAAGACTGACTACAACCAGTCTAACTTGCAAGGCAAGCTTTTGAACATGGGGGGGGGGGGGGAGCTTAGAGTGGAAAGTAGCAATTAAAGGACAGAGCAAGGCAGTTTAAACCTCCAGACATCCCTCCCTCCAAAAATACTCCTCTCACAACTACCCAGCCCCCAGACCGACCGCACCACACCACAAACCGTCTCATCTTCATAAACTACCCCTGCAACTGTCCAACTACCCTAATTTCTCTATCCCCAAGAAATGCTCCTGCACCCAAAAATTACACTAACTGCAACTGCCATACCAACCCTAAACTGCTCCACCCCTAAAACTACCTCCTGCAAACTGCCCCACTCCCAAAACCCCCACTACCCTAACTGCCTCATTCCTGCAAACAGACCAAAACCTAAAAATAACCCCAACAAACTACTCCAGACCAAAAACTCTCTCACTGCAATGGCTCACCATCCAATAAATTGCTTACCTCCAAAATTAGTCCCCAGTTCCCCTTCATGGTCTTAATTACCCCCTCAATTCTGATGCTCCACAAGTACCCCCCAAACCCTAATATCTTTTCTTTCAGCACTGCTAGATCAGTCTAAACTACTGGTTTATGAGCCCCTACCTCTCTCCTTATACACCTTACCCTTCTCCTCTACTGCCAATTCCAGACTTTGTTTCTTTCATCTAGATGCCCCCTATGCCTGAAATAAATTACCCGCATTTGTCCGTCAAGCCCCTTCCCTTGTTTAAAAACAGACTGAAAACGCACTTTTTTTGATATAGCTTTCAATCCTTAACCCTACTCCTCTGCCTTCCAATCCAGCCCGCTGATTAACCGTTCCCCTTAACTGTATCCATGTCATCCAGTTTGTCTGTCTTGCCTGTTTAGATTGCAAGCTCTTTCAAGCAGGGACTGTTTTCTTACTCTTTGTGACTCTATGCAGCACTGTGTGCATCTGGTAGTGCTAAAGAAATAATTAATAATAGTAGATGGAAATAAGGGCTGGTGAAGCCTGGAACTCTTAAGTATGTCAATACCAAAACAGAAAAGAGAACTTATCAACTCTCTTTAAACCCCAATGAAAACCACGTCTGCATATAATTAACCAACTACAGTATATACAAATGTGCTCTGAGATGACAGCTTAGGTCTCCACCCAGGAGGCTGTTTGAGCTCAAGTAGCATGATCTTGCAGACTGGCTGGAAATCTTTCTGAGAAACGAGATAGGCTGCTTCAATAGCTGATTTAATTCACCGCACTGTGAAAGACTTAGAGGCAGTTTGCCCCTTGCTCCGACGCTGAAAGAGGATGAGAAGCCTGTCCAGCAAATGAAAGCAGTTGGTGACTTCTGATAATGCAACAGAACTCTGTGTACATCCAACTTATGGTGCTTTGACAAGGGCTCCAACCTTCCTTAGTCTGAAAAAGTCAGAACACAAACTACTTGATTTATATGAAAATGTGAGACCACTTTTGGCAAAACAAAGGCATCATGCAGATGTAGATAACATCAGCCAAAAAGTACAAGAAGGAATCCTTGCAGATCAGGGCCTGTAATTTAGAGACCCATCTGGCTGAACAAATGGCTATTAAATACATTTCCCTCAATATTCAGCTGGCAGTGGGCAACGTTTCTTTAAATGCTGATTGTTGCTGACTAAATTATCTCCTGATCCCGGGGACTGAGAGGGAAGGGGAGACACTTGTGGCTATGGGCTGGGGGAAGGGCGAGAAAGGAAAGCATTGCGGGCTCAAATTTTTTAAAAGAAGCTTATGCGGGTCCCAGTCGCAAAATTCAGCCAGGGCCCATGGAAGTTAAGCTGTCCTAAATTCACTCACTTAGCTTATGTTGGCCTTGGTGTTCCCTCTAAGGACCAAGTTCGTGTGAGCAAAAATTTTCTCTGACATTACCTTGATGGTATTATACACACTGTACATTACAAATTACCTCCCCCCCCCTTTTACAAAGCTACATTAGGCTTTTTATCACCTATGAGCATTGGAGCTAATACCACCGTAGCCGGAAAATATAAATAAAAATAGAAAATAAGATGATTTTTTATTGAAAGGACTTAAAACATTTTTCAATTAGCTCTCAGAAGCTAGCACCTCCTTCCCCAGGTCAAGACAGTAAGCAACCCTGTCCTGAGAAAGAAAGTTTTGGTCTCTGACAATTGGTCAAAAATATATTTAAATTAGTTCATTGTAAAGATATCATCTTAATTCTATTTTCTATTTCTATTTATTAACCTTTATAAACGCGGGTACCGCACTACTTTATCCTGAATTAAAAATAAAATTATTTTTTCTACCTTTATCTTCAGGCCATTCATTTATTTCTCTGGTTTCTGCTTTTCTCCGTCTTAAGTCTCTTTCCAGGATTTTTCTCTCTTCCTTTTCCTTTCGGCATTCTTCAATTTATTTTTCTACTTCTATGTCTAGATTTAACTCATTCTTACTACCTAGTCTTCAAGTTCCCTCTTTTTTATGGTATAACGGAAGCTTTCCATCTCTTTCCCTCACCTTGGCTCTCCTATTTTACATCCGGACTGAGAAATCAACAATCAGATGCACTGATTTTTCAACTTGCACAGAGTGGAGATTTGAATTTAATTGTATTTATTATTAGCTTGAGACACCATTATATCACGAGAGGTCCACTGATGTTATCAGAGACCATATCCCATATGGGACAAGGTCTACAAGACATGCTCCTGTGTTTTTTATGAACTGGCACCGTGAACTAAGGACTCTTGTTACACTTCACAATAATTTTTGTTTATTTTGATGGCATGTGTCATATTTAGTGATTCAGTTATATGAGTAAGTGATAGAAAAGTTGTGATATTCTCACTGAGCTATAAATAAAGGGTTTTTTGGTGTTTTTTTTTAAAGGAGAGAAGGGGCACAGGATAGACAGTTTATGGAAAGGGCACAAAGGGAAGATACCATATGGAAGGGGGAGAGGGCAGATACTAGATGGAAGGGAGAGAAAGGGTGAGCAGCAGATGGAAGGGGCAGTAGTGCTGCTCAATTCAAGGAAAAAAAAATTTGATTCGATATGATTTGGCCTATTGAATCAATTTTTCTCAATTTGCTTTTCCAGCTCAATTGGGTGTCTTTGTTTTGTTTTCAAAACGTCTAGGTGGGTTTATTTTGTAGCCTTTTCACCCACCCCATCCCCTTTTGCCCTCTCCAACCTCATTCCTGTGCTGTGGCGTAAACAAAATAAACAAACAAAAAACTTTCCTCTCTCTGTTAGGTTCTATCTCACGCTTGCTAGCTAACACCAGTCCTGGCAGGAAACAAATTTCAAAATATGACATATTGTAATCACAAAACAGAAAATAAAATTACTTTCTACCTTTTGTTGTCTGGTCATTTTATTATTCAAATCATGTTGGTCCCAGGCTCTGGTTTCTGTTTGTCTTCTGTTAACTCGCTCACCAGGGCGTCCTGCCCATTTGATGTTTTCTTCTTTCTCCTTACTTCCCATCCATCTAACATCTCTGTACCTTCCCTTCTACTGCCATATCCAACATTTCTGTTTCTTTCCCACTGCTACTATCTCTTTCACTGCCTTGTGCCTCTGGGTCAAACCTCTCTATTCCCCTCCATTCAGAATCTCTCCCTTCCTCCCCTCCATTATCATGTGATATATTTACTGTATTGTTTTAAAACCAATGCTATCACCACCTGACTTTTGTGCCGTTGTACAAGCAATGATTTTGCCTTGGCTGGACTACTGCAATGTCCTGTACCTGGGAATAACAAAGACCCGGTGCAGGGCATTGCAGATGATTCAGAATGCCGCAGCTAGATTGATAACTGGAACGCTAACACATTACTTCATATCTCCGTCAACTGCATTGGCTGCCAGTGGTATTTAGAATTCAATACAAAGCAATTATGTTATGTCACCAATTTCTGTAAGGCACAATCCCTGAATTTTTTAAGAATTTGATGTCTGGATATCAACCATCAAGATCATTGCGCTCTGAAAATTTAGCATTGCTGAAAACAAAGGCTAATTCTAAATATGTGGAAACGAATGCCATGATTTTAAATGTGCTGGAGTAAAGTTGTGGAATAGCCTTATTGGTCAAATTCGGAGACAGAAACTCATTCAGGAAAATGTTAAACACACAACTATGAATAATTGATCTTATGTAAGGATTGATCTGTCTGCTTTTGTTCCTACTTTGTTCTGATTTGTTTTAATGTTTTATGTATGTAACTTTTTGTAAGCCATCTTGGAAAAAACAGTATAGAAATTTTAAAAATAAATAAAATAAAATTTCTTTCTCTCTCCCCATGCACCATCTCTTCCTGCCTTCCACCCTATGTCCAATATTTAATAATAATAATAAATTTATTCTTCTATACCGCCATTACCAAAAGTTTTAGGTGGTTTACACCATAAGAAACTGAACAATCAGCAAAGTACATACATATCATAAGATAAAACCAGAGTAAAAGGTTAAAAAGTAATTAAAATCTTAAAAAGATCTAATTAAGCAATGAATTTGTCGAACAGAGCAGACTTCACTAATTTTCACTACATTCATCAAGCCAACATTGTAATTTGTCTGCCTGAAACGCTAAGGTCCTTTCAAAAAAGGTCTTGTATCTGACACCATTTGGCTTAGGATAGTAAATAAGCTAGAGCTTCTTGTAATCCTTGATGGTCTATAAAATTCAAAGTGAGGAGACAAATAGATTGGAGACTCTCCTGAAATCAACTTAAAACAAATACAGGAAAACTTGCATGTCTCCCTCGCCTCCACCATATGCAGGATTTCTTCCTCTCACCCTTTTCTACCTCTTCATTGTATCTCTCCCTTCCTCTCCTCACTGCAGTTTCAAGTTTTATTAAAAATTTGATTAATCGCCTAAACAAAGGGCTCCTTTTACAAAGATGCATTAGAGCCTTAGTGCATGCTAAAATTCCCCGTGCGATAGCCGCTACCGCCCCCTCTTGAGCGTTAGTTTTTCGGCTAGCGCACGCTATAGCATGCGCTAATCCGGTGCGTACACTAAAAACGCTAGTGCACCTTTGTAAAAGGAGCCCAAAGTTTCAAGGCGATGAACAATAAAATACAACCAATGGGTTTGTTTTAGAAAAATGTCGCTAAGAGGGGGGCTGATGGTGGTGGTGGTGGTGGGGGGGGGTGTTATCATTGGTCAGGTAGGATTTGGTGTCTGTGAAACTTTTTAATAATTGGAATAGTTTTTTTGTGTCTTGGGATTTTTCTCCTATTTGCTTTGTGTAGTATGTCTTTCTTTTTTCTTTCAGATTTTGTTTGTATTTTTGGTTCAGTTTTCTCCAAGCTGTTTTTGTGGTATCTTGATTGCTTTGAAGTTGTAGCGGTGTATCGAATCTACATTATTTAGACTAAGACAAATCCGTTTTTACAAAGACCAACATTTACAGACTTACGAAACAAGGACTAGAGATTTACTGTTACAATAGGGTAAGAATAGGAAAGAACATAAAAGGGAAAAAACAAAAGGAAAGGGAGCAAATAGTGTCTAAAATTCTGCTAAAAGAATGAGTTAAGAATTAACAGCCATATGTCGTCCTGAAAAGGGCGCTCAAGTATTAAATGCATCTCTAAATAAAAAAGTTTTTAATTTAGATATGAACCGATCCAATGATGGTTCTTCTCTTAGATCCCATGGAACGGCATTCCAAATAGAAGGGGCAGTTACTGAGAAGATAGATGTATGTAACGTATATATATGATTAAGAGAAGGAACGGATAGAAGGTGAGTTGAAGAGGAATGTAGGGCTCTTGAGGGATTATAGGGGATCAAAAGTCTGTTTATGAATTCAGGAGTTAGTAGTACACGTTTTAAATGTTAAAAGAAGAATTTTATAAGTTATCCTTTGTCCTATTGATAACCAGTGTGCCCTTTTCAATAATGGGGTAACATGATCGCATTTTTTTTTAGAGTTGGTGATGATTTTTATTGATGTATTTTGAATAATTGGGGGGGCAACGAAGCTTCTGTGTAATGCCCTTGTAGAGAGCATTACAGTATTCGAGACTGGAGATTACAAGTGAATGTATTAGTATGTTAATAGCTGTTGAGTCTAAAATTTTTGTTAATGAACGGATCATTCTCATTCTCTAGAAACATTTCTTAACAACTGCACTAATTTGTTCATGATATGTGAAACCTGCATCAAAAATTACACACAGTAATTTTATTTTTGTAACAATCTGTAATGGTGTGGATTTAATTTGGATAGTGAAAGAAAGCTGAAGTCCCTTTTTATTTGTAAAAAGCATAGCTTTGGATTTCTCGACATTCAGAGATAACATTTCCGCACAACCAATTACTAATTAATTCCATTTCTGAATTGATCTCTTGTATCTCCTATGAATTTTTGGGGTCTAATACATGAACCAATTGAATATCATCTGCATAGGCGTAGATAGAGAAACCGATTGATTGTCCTAATGTTAACAACGACGCAAGAAAGATATTAAATAACAGGGGGGATAGAATTGACCCTTGATATAAATAGGTTGGCGCTCAACGTTAAAAAAAACTAACGTAATGCTCTTTCCTTGGAAAGAAGGACTCAACTTCATCGATCCTATTATATTAGTTGGTACTACTCTTCAAGCAGTAACTTCCATCAAGATATTGGGGGTTATTTTTGATCAGAAACTATCTTTTCACGAACACATTACATTACATTAGTGATTTCTATTCCGCCATTACCTTGCGGTTCAAGGCGGATTACATTATTACAATATTACATATGAGGTATTAGGTCAATTGGAGATACATAAGAAATAGTCTGGAAATTTACTAAGATGGAAGGATCAGGGAGTGTTGCAGGTGGTGCGCATTTGGTTGTGTTAGTTTAGTTTAATGTATTTTTTGAATAGTAGGGTTTTTGTTTCTTTTATGAATGTTTTGAAGTCTATGGTCATGATTAGTAGGTTGGAGAGTTGGTGATCCAGTTTTGCAGCTCTAGTAGCTAGGAGGTTGTCATATAGTTTCTTTCGTTTGACGTTTTTTGTCAGCGGGTACATGAATGGTGTGTGGGTTCTCCTGTGTCTGGTTGAGGAGGATTGATATTAGTCGATTATTCCAGTATTCTGGGCTGTCTCCGTTTATGGCTTTAAATAGTAGGCAGTAGAATTTGAAGAGTACTCTTGCTTGAACTGGGAGCCAGTGTGTTTCGAGGTAAGCCTCTGTGATATGGTCGTATTTCTTCAGTGAGTAGATAAGTCTTAGGGCTGTGTTTTGTATTGTTTGAAGTTGTTTTATCATGTTTGCTGGGCATGGGAGATATAGTATGTTGCAGTAGTCTATTAGTCCTAGGACTCAGGATTGTACCACGAGTTGAAATTGTTTTCTGTTGAAGAATTTTTGAACTTGCCTTAGGTTTCTCATAAACTGCAAATTATTTTTTTATTGTTTTGTTGATTTGTGGCTGCATGGTACAGTGTCTGTCTATTAGCACTCCCAGGAGTTTTAAAGTGGGTTGAATGGGGTATGAGATAGAGTTTATGACTAGGTTTGTTATGGTTGTGGTTTTGCTGTTTTCTAGTAGAATGAAGTTTGTTTTGTCAGGATTTAGTTTTAGTTGTGTTCTTTCATCCATGTTGCTATTATTTCAAGTGTTCTGTGTATTGTGTCTTCCATGGAGGGTATTGGTTGGTCAAAAGGAAGGAGGATGGTTATGTCGTCTGCATAGCTGTAAGAGGTTAAGTTTAGTTTATCTAGGTGGAAGCTGAGGGAGGTAATGTATAGGTTGAATAATGTGGGTGATAGAGGTGATCCTTGGGGTACTCTGCACGGGTTGGACCATGGTTCTGATTTTACATTATTTGTTTTGACTCTGTAGGTTCTGAATTGTAGAAATCCTTTAAACCATGATAACACCTTGCCGGTGATTCCTATAGAGTCTCGTATTTGTAGAAGAATGTCATGGTCCACCAGATCAAAAGCTGCGGAAAGATTAATTGAATAATCAGCATTTTTTTTGCCTGTGGAGAGGTGTTGTCTAGCGGTGTCCATGAGAGAACCTAGGAGGGTCTCTGTGCTGTAGTTGGTTCTGAATCCGGACTGTGTAGGGTGGAGTAAGTTGTGGTTTTCTAGGTATGAGGTTAGAGCTTTGGCTACGAGGCCTTCCATTAGCTTGACATAGAGTGGTATTGAGGCTATGGGTCTGTAGTTGGACGGTTGGTCTATTGCTCCTTTGGGGTCTTTTAGGATTGGGGTGATGATGATTTCACTGAGGTCTTGTAGGAAAAGGCCGTCTGTGAGTAGAGTCTGGATCCATTGTAAAATCTGGGTGTGAAATAGCATACTGGCGGATTTCAGTAGGTATGGGGGGGGCAATGGTTGAGGTCGTAGGCTGCATGGATGTATTTGTTATAGTTTGTTGAGGTCTGCCCATTGTATCAGTGAGAAGTAGGACCAAGTTCTGTCTGCTGCAGCTGATTCTTTCTCTGTGGGGGGGGTGTTGTGATCTCATGAAGGTGTATAGGTGTTTCTTTGAAGGTGGACCTGATGTCTGTGATTTTGTTTTTGAAAAATGTCGCTAAGAGGGGGGCTGATGGTGGTGGTGGTGGTGGGGGGGGGGGGTGTTATCATTGGTCAGGTAGGATTTGGTGTCTGTGAAACTTTTTAATAATTGGAATAGTTTTTTTGTGTCTTGGGATTTTTCTCCTATTTGCTTTGTGTAGTATGTCTTTCTTTTTTCTTTCAGATTTTGTTTGTATTTTTGGTTCAGTTTTCTCCATGCTGTTTTTGTGGTATCTTGATTGCTTTGAAGTTGTAGCAGTGTAGTCAAATCTACATTATCTAGACTAAGACAAATCCGTTCGGTGTCTAAATGGTTAGAACCCAAATCACTTAATATTTTGATCCATTCGCTAGTAATATCTAGAATTGACTACTACAATGTTCTGTTCATAGGAATCCCTCAGAAAGAAATCAGATGGTTACAGCTTATTCAAAATGTTTCCATCAAACTTATATGGAAGGCAAAATATTCGACCACGTCACCCCACTTCTTGAAAAATCTCATTGGCTTCCAGAAGCACACTGAATAAATTACAAGATCTGCCTACTAAGAGGGAAGGTTTAGATAGGTTCCTAAAGGATAAGGGGATTGAGGGGTACAGAAGGAAGCAGAGGTAGGTTATAGAAATGGTCAGGAACCACTTCACAGGTCATAGACCTGATGGGCCGCCGCAGGAGCAGACCGCTGGGCGCGATGGACCTCTGGTCTGACCCAGTGGAGGCAACTTCTTATGTTCTTATGTAAATCAATACTCTATAAAACTCTGGCCTTTATTAAGCGTGTTCTAATACCCTATATTCCCACCCGATCACTCAGATCTAACAACCAACACTTGCTAGTTATTTTAACTCTGAAATCTATCAATACCCGGAGGCAATACATTTTTTCTGTTATTGCTCCGCAATTGTGGAATTCTTTACTAACACATAAGGGAGGATCGTCTTACTGACAGATTCAAAAACAAGTTGAAATGCTTTCTTTTTAAAGATGCTTTTAACTGCTAATCTGTTTTAGAATTTAATCACTTTTTTAATTTTAGCCAGACTGTTAGCGTTGTCATTTCCCTCCCTAACGTTCTTCCCCTATTCGTTCTCCTTTACTATTATATATTGTATTTCTTCCCCCATTTTTCCTTTAGGGTCTGTTCTTGTTTATTGTTCGGTGTATATTAATGAGGTTGTCCCCCTGAATTGACAAACGTGTTTATATGTTTTTAGACTTGTACATCGCTTTGTATTACGATTAAGTGATTCATCAAATTTTAATAAAACTTGTGGAATCCCAAAAGGATTTTTAAACTGCTTAGATGATGATTTGTTGAAAGTAACTATTGAGCAACGGTTGGCAAGATAAGAAGTAAACCAATCCAGAATCTGTTCTGTTATGCCTATTGATTGCAGGCGACGCAAAAGCAAGTTGTGATCAATTGTGTCAAATGCCGCTGAAAGATCAAATTAAATTAAGATAACCAACCTATGATAGTCCAGGTAATACAGAATAGAAGTTGTCAAACCAATGAGGGAATATTCCATTGAATGGTGTTGTCTAAAACCGGTTTGGTTGGGGTGTAGTACCTTCGTATGCTCTACAAAATCTGAAATCTGGCTGAAGACTATTTTTTCCATGAGTTTGGCCAGAAACGGAATGTTGGATATTGGACAATAATTAGTTATATCTGATGAGCTTACTGCGAAATCCTTTATAGTTGGATAAATTGTTGCTTCCTTCCAAACTTTGGGTACTGTGCAGTGTTTAAGATGCAGCCTTTTCCTAGGTGCACCCTTGTGTAACTCCTGGATTATTATTTTAAAATTATTTTTTTATATAGAGGTTGGGGTGTTAAAAATGATTGGCCACGACTGCCAAATATACTAAATATGCCAATGGAAAGGCAGTTGGGACTGAGGACTAGAAAGCAACTCTAGACTGAGGAAGGGAGGAGATGATCTGGAGAATGTTTCTGTGCTATAGAAGTTATGTTTTTGTATCTGGTAAGGGGTAGAAGAGAAATAGAGACCCCTCCTCAAAAAATGCTACAAGATATGAACAAAGCAGTAACAACAGCTGCAGTATACATATATTAATTCTCTATAACATTTTGATTAAGGAATAACATTTTTCAAACTGTGTTCCCCTCATCTCTTCAAGAATCCTGATCACAGACACGCTGAAAGTACACATATACAATAGATGTATGTACAGATACATACAAATATGCACCCTCACACAACAATGCACACATATATACACATGTACAGGCACACATATACTCCAATGACCCCAATATGTGCATACATGCATTTACAGGCAGAGAGGTTATTACTAGTGCTGCCCAATTCGCGACTCGAATTGATTCACAATTCACTTTGGGTAAATCGATTTGTTTTAGCAAAAAATCAAAATTAATAATTTGGTGACCCCCTTGCTAGAGATCCGTTCGGGCTTTCCCTCTGCCACCGGAGTCCTTCCATCTAATGTAACTGTGAAACCGGAAGTTACATCAGAAGCAAGGACACCCATGGCAGAAGGAAAGCACAAATGGGTCTCTGCATGCAGATTGGCGGCAGTAAGGCTCTCTCCTCCCAGGCTGGAAGTATTTCTCCTCTCATCCCTGGCCAGGCAAAAGCGGCAGTAGCGAATGCAATTCACTACCCTGCCGCTACTCCGGGCGTCTTCTCTCCATTCGGCTGCCCATGCGGAAACAGGAAGTTTTCACTGAGGGCGGGCCGCAGTGGAGAGAAGACGCAAGGAGTGGCGGCTGGAGTGGATCGCTAAATCACTACTGCCACTGGCAACATGTTGTAACGTTAGAATCAAGGTAGATGGGGGAGAGGGGAGATGGACTTGGGGGAGTTGGTGGACTGGAGAAGGAGATATGGGGAGAAGATGGATGGGAGAGATGAACTTGGTGGAGGGGAGAATATGGATGGTGGAGGGGGGAGATGGACTTAGGGGAGATCATAGAGAGGGGATATGGGGAGAGGTAGAAGAAATAATAGATCTAAAAACAGGAGAGGGAAAGAGATGGTGGACAATGGGATTTAGGGATGGAAGGAACAGAAAGGGAGAGAAATTGGACACAAGGGATGGTGTAGGGGGATAGAGATACTGGATAGGAGGGTTGTTAGAAAGTGAAAGGGAGAGCTGGTGGGGAAGGAGGGAGAGATGCTGGATGAAAGGGTAGTTGAGAAAAGGAGAGATGGTGGATCTGGGGATGGTGGAGTCCATCGCTGCAGCTACAGGAAGAGAGATTAAAAAATGGAAAGATGTCAGACCTCCGGGGCAGGGAAGGGAAATGGAAGGGGAGGACAGAGATGGAAGATGGATGGTTAGCACAGAGAAAGAAGAAAATGGCAAATGGGCAAGAGACCCGTCAAGCGAGTTATCATAAGACGTTTTTCACAGAGCCTGGGACCAAAATGATTTGAATAATAACCAGATAACAAAAGGTAGAAAAAATATTTTTTTCTGTTTTGTGATTACAATGTGTCAGATTTGAAATGTGTATCCTGCCAGAGCTGGTATTAGACCACGAACATGAGCTAGGATTTAACAGAGAGAGGAAAAGTATTTTTTGTTTATTCATTTTGTTTACACTACAGAGCCAGTATGGATGGGAGAGGACAAAAGGGGTGAAGAGGCTATAAAATAAACCCACCAGGATGTTTGAAAAAAAAAAAAAAACCACCCAATTGGGCAAGAAAATTGAATTTAAAAAAATCGATTCAATAGGCTGAATTCGAATTGAAAATTTTTTTCCTGAATCGGGCGGCACTAGTTATTACTGTTGTGGCAGTAGCATAATTACTGCAATGAGATTAATATGTTGACAGCGTGATTTCTATGAGAATTACATGAGGATGGCATTACTGTTTTGATTTTAACAAGGACTGAACAGCAAAAGTGAAAGAACATGGTAGTTTTACTTTTAGTATGCAAATGACTATGGGGTTGATTTTCAAATGAGTGCCCATGATAAAATTTAGCTAGTGATCTAGGCTTATTTTCATTTGCGGATTGTTAGATTATATGGTTGAAATTTGTCTGAATCCAGTCAGCGGAAATCTGGCCTATATAATTTAGGTCTGCTATTTATATGCGAGGATTGGCTATCTAAACTTATCCAGTTAGTACAAAACATCAGTTGCAAGTCCACCCTGGAAATGCTTCCAGAATCACCCATTTTTTTGAATGGCTGAATTTAGTCACCTTCTGAATTTAGGGCTCCTTTTGTGAAGGCGCGTTAGGGCCTTAACGCGCGGAATAGCGCACGCTAAATCGCCCCCGCACACTAGCCACTACCGCCTCCTTTTGAGCAGGTGGTAGATTTTTGGCTAGCGCGCACTAATCCCTTAGTAGGTCAAATTTATACAATCGGGAGATAATTTTACAACTCCATATTTATTTATTTAAAATATTTATATTCTGTATTATCTTAACATTATAAGTGGATTAACAACAGTACAGACATAAAAGTTGCAATATACCATATAAACAAGCAATATCATTATAACAAATACTGATTATAAATACTACTTTCATCTATACTGTAAAATTCATTCCACTTCAATATACTGTTTGAAAAATAAGTTCTTAGACTTTCTTAAAATCTGTTACTCCTTGCGTATATTGATAAAATGTACAACTTTGCTGGATTTTCAAAGCAAACATACATGTGCACTTCCACTTTGAAAAATGCCCCAGGAAAGCTATGAGCTGGAATGTGTCTGTATATTTCCTCTCATTCTATAACAGGAAACCTAAGGGCTCCTTTTACGAAGGCGCGGTAGTGGTTTAACGCACGTAATACCGCACGCTAAACCGCTGGCCGTGCTAGCCACTACCACCTCATCTTGAGTAGCAGTACTGCGGCTTCATAAAAGGAGCCCTAAATGTATAGAATATTGGCATTTACAAGGGTGCATGTACACTAATGTATGTAAATGACAGGTAAACAGTTCCACAATATTGGAACTAAATAGAAAATGCACAATATCTAGTAGAGGCAAGGTGAGCCTTTGAAATATGGGGAACACCTACTCTGTTATCATTCAAAGATCTTAATAAACACCTAGGCGCATAGAAATACTAGGTCAGAAAGATAAAATACAATGACTTCTTCCTGTGAACTTTCCAATTATTATCAACAGGAAAGTATGTGCACACTTTCACTCTGAAAACTGGTACAAATTTGTGATCCCTCGAGAGCATGGGTCCTCATACCAGTCCTCAGGATACACCCAACCATCCACTATGAATATGTATGAAATATATTTGCATACAGTGGAGGCAGCACTTGCAAATCGTTCATGTATATTCAGTGTTGATATTCTGAAAATCTGATTGGCTGGCTGCATCCCAAGGACTGGATTGAAAAACTACATCTCTAGAGCTATTAGGCAGTATCATTCAAGTGCATGCTGATTTTCTACAGATCTGTTTTACTTCTGGATTTTGAATCCTGCCAGATACCTGTGACCTGGCTTGATCACTGCTGGAAGCAAGATATTGGGCTAAATGAACCTTTGGTCTTACACAGAATGGCAATTTTTATGTTCTTATCTTCTTTCTCTTCCATACAGAGCCGAATGGCAGAAAGTCTGCGTCTCTTTGACTCCATTTGCAACAACAACTGGTTTATCAACACCTCCCTCATCCTGTTCCTCAACAAGAAGGATCTCTTGGCAGAAAAGATTCGTCGTATCCCACTGACCGTCTGCTTCCCTGACTACAAGGGCCAAAATACATATGAGGAAGCAGCTGTCTATATTCAACGCCAGTTTGAGGACTTGAACCGAAACAAGGAAACTAAGGAGATCTACTCACACTTCACCTGTGCCACAGACACAAGTAACATTCAGTTTGTCTTTGATGCTGTGACAGATGTTATCATCCAGAACAATCTTAAATATATTGGCCTTTGCTAAGCAATCAAGAAGAGGAGGATTTACCTCCACTGGCAATGGAATCATAGGGGCAAGCACTTGATTGCCCCAGGAGATCTGAGGATTTTCACAGAACCCTTCCTCCCTGTTGACATTTTTGTGGGGTTCTAGAGGTTTGCATAGGGTTCTGGTGAAGTTAAGGTATGTAACTGTGAGGAAACTTTCTCCTCACCAACAATGTGGGGTCCTGGTGTATGGTTCAGTGTTTTATGTTGCCAGGACATGTAGAACTGCCATCTGAAGTCATCCTTTTCTTTATTCAGTTGTCACAGGTACTAAAAGGTTACTAAGTTTAGTTAGGAGAGGATGGGTGCCTACTTTGCATTTTTTTCTCAGAAGGCTGGCATTAACTAGTATCTACTGAACAAAAAGGGAAAAGGTGTACCCACAACCCATCCAATGCCAAACTCTAATGATATATGTACTGCAAGCCAGTCTCCCAAACTCCCCTGCTAAAGGGACAAATAGTTCAGTATCCATTTATACCAGACTCTCCAACTAAAATTTTAAAATATGCAGCAAAAATAAAAATCGGATCAGCAGCGTAAAAGACAGCAAACTGTATAACCAAGAAAGCTGATCTGAGGCCAGAGGCCCTTCAGCAATGAGGAACTATATACCTGCAAATGCTGTGTTAACTTTACTGTTCTTTCTTTGCCTTCTCTTTATTTTGCCAAATTACACAATGTTTCATAATGAAAAGAATAAGGGAACTTAAAAAAGAAAAAGAATATTCAATCACTTTTTTAAATCTACTTGAAAGGCAACGTTTATTCATTTTCTGCCCCTTCTCTTTCTGCCTCAATTGTGCTGAGTGTGTGAGATCGTAATAGAGTGACACTTTTCTTTTGACTTCAAATGTCTCTTGGAAGAAAGACCCTGGGGACAGCAGGAAGCCTTGTCACAGACTGTATATCCCTCCGACTGCCTGTCTTTCACTTTTTACATTAAGAAAACTGATGTACTGAGAAACTGAGAAGAGCAACATGAACAATATTGTTATGTCTTGGAATTTCAATAAAAAATTTAGGGGTCGATTCATCCATCATGTTGCCACAAAGGAAGCTCAGGTAAATGGCCATGCAGAAGGGTTGTGAATGAAAATAAAATCCTGGAATAGAGGCTATACAGGAGATTAAGTACAGAGAAAATGGGTATATAATGAAGCAGCTCAGGCCTGTTCTACTCCAAGCAGTGGAATGTATTAATTGCCTCATTTTCCTATGTGTGAGTCTCATTCCTCATCAGACACACACATTTGCTCAGGTGATATTGGTTGCCTTTAGAAAAAAGTGGAGAAATCACAATGAGTACACATAAACCCAAAGTGTGATCTAAGGGCAAGATCAAAAACACCTGCTCATACTTACAGCTTCACAGCACTCCACCTGCATACTCCCTAAAATATTTCTTCCTCCTGATGCTAAAAGATTCAATGTGACAAACCCTGGCACTCATATATATATATATATATATATATATATATATATATATATATATATACTGTATATATATTTTTTAATTTTTACAGGACAAACAATATCATCAGTGGCTTTACCAATCCATAGGTAGCCTGACAGCTCAGACACATTTAAAAAGGGTAACATGGCATCAGAAAAGTCAGAGTAGGGTAAAAATGTTCCTGTCTGCTTCTATCGCATGCCATGGGGCCTCTTCAAAAGAGAAACTTCTGAAAGAGAGGAGAATAAAGCAAAGTCCCAGCAAGCCAACCACACAAATGCTCTCAACATCTGAAAGACTCATCAGCCATGCCGTAACACTCAAACAAGTCTTCCAGAAATCTCTTAACTGAAGTTCTGGAATACTTAAGAGAGCTTTCCAGGATGCTGCACTTGAATCTGCTCATTCTCCATCCTCAGCCCTTACTCCAGCCAAGTAAGGCACTAATGGACACAAATGCGTACCACATGCAGTATCTAATGAACATTTTGCTGACTTGCCTCTAGTATGGCCTATGAATCAAAGCCAGCTTTTTAGAAGCCCAAAAGGTAGGCTTAATCAGGAACTTGGTGGAGCAATTGGCTACTGTACTGCTCTTCAGGAGCAAAGGAAGAATGTTGGCACTCTGGCCAATATTGAGCATTCAAGCATAGACCGAAATCCTAGAAGCTATGAAGACCATCACTAGCACCAGTTAAGGTTACAACGTGTACCCACTACAACTGTGGCTCCTCTTATCAAGCATATATGTAGTCAGAGAGGGCTCTACTTTAATAACTAGGTATTACAGCAGAAATCAGGAAATTTGGCCACGATATCCAACACCAATACACAAAGGTCAGATTAGACTAAGATGTAAAGACTATGGAGCTCATAATAAAAAAATAAAGATGTCCAAAAAACGTTATAAGTTGGCATTTGGACATCATACAGGTGTCTTAAGTAGCCCGGTGGATGGGCTAATGAGCCATAGAGAGGAGGACCCAGGCTCATAAGCCCCTCTAACCAGTACATTTAAGAGGGAAAGTGTGAGCTTACTAAAACCCACCAAAATCCTACTATACTGCCATATAGGTATCACCTGCAAGCCATAAGGGCTATTGGGGTGGTTGACAGGTGGGTATTCAATTAGGTTTTTATCTCAGTAATTTTCTTTCTGTTATAAGACAAAGGAATCTGTACTGAAGCTCTTGTCCTCATTTAGTTGTGAACTTTACAGAAGGATGTCACATATCTTTCAACTGTTCCCCTTCAACAGTGGAGAATAGCTCCCTCTTTAGTTACTTCCAAAGCAACTGAAATCCATTGAAACAGAAGAAAAGAGAAAGAGGGGCATGGGGAACTTCCTCAGAGACAAACTACATTTCTGTTCTGTTACTCATGATAAAAGAATAATTAACATGAACTCGTAACTTAGGAGTATCCAGAAACTAACCTGCTATGTGCAACTAGCAAGATCACATAAAATCCCCAAGGTTCAAGAAAAATAGTGTTATTCATACTCCTGTTTTGTTTTTTTCATATTTACCAAATGACAAGAAACAGAAACATGATGCTAGATAAAGGCCAAATGGCCCATCTAGTCCCGTGATGAACCCTAGCAATGTCCAAGGCAGTAAACAGGAGAATCGTAAGTCTGCACAGAGTGAGCTGTGCAGAATCCTATGTCTTATAACAGAAAGAAGATTATCGAGGTAAGAACCTAATCTTCCATTTTGTTGCAAATACATAGGATTCTAAGAACATAAGAATTGACGCTGCTGGGTCAGACCAGTGGTCCATCGTGCCCAGCAGTCCACTCACGCGGCAGTCCTCTGGTCAAAGACCAGCGCCCTAACTGAGACTAGCCCTACCTGTGTATGTTACGGTTCAGCAGGAACTTGTCTAACTTTGTCTTGAATCCCTGGAGGGTGTGTTCCCCTATGACAAACTCCAGAAGAGCGTTCCAGCTTTCTACCACTCTCTGCATGAAGAAGAACTTCCTTACATTCATACGGAATCTATCCCCTTTCAGTTTTAGAGAGTGACCTCTCGTTCACCCTACCTTGGAGAGGGTGAACAACCTGTCCTTATCTACTGAGTCTATTCCCTTCAGTACCTTGAATATTTTGATCATGTCCCCTCTCAATCTCCTCTGTTCGAGGGAGAAGAGGCCCAGTTTCTCTAATCTTTCACTGTACGGCAACTCCTCCAGCCCCTTAACCATCTGAACTGAAGATGAAGTACCAAAGCAGTGCCAGATGTCTAGGGAGGGACAGATGAACCTGCCTGCAACATCGAGGACCCAAATGCGGTATCTATTCTGTAGAACCTTGTAAAGGTATGGAGAGTAGACCAAGTAGCTGCTTTTCAGATTTCATCAAGTGGAACAGCCGGGTACTCCGCCCAGGAAGCAGCAAAACTTCTAGTCTAATGTGCTGTGATAGAGATAGGTGGCTGTTTCTGCAGACAGTATATGAAGAAGAAATTGCTATGTGAATCCATCTGGCAATCGAAGCCTTGGAGGCTAGCCTACCTCTTTTTGATTGGCTGGTCAGCACAAAAGATGGCTGGAGAGACATGAATCATTGGTCTTTTCCAGATAGTGAAGTAGAACTCTTCGTACATCCAGCCTCTGCAAAATCCTGTCCTGTTTAGCTGAACCCGTAGGGTCAAAAGTGGGCAAAGAAGGGTACCACTTGTAGTGAAACACCAGCCTCTGTAAACTTGAGGAAAGGCTCTCTGTAGGAGAGAGCCTGTAATTCTGAGATTCACTTTGCTGAGACTACAGACACCAGAAATACTGTCTTGCCCATAAGGTCTAAAAGGGACGCATCTTACAGATGCTTGCATGAGGACTAGAGAGGCCCTTCAGAAGAATATTAAGGTCCTATGACGGGAAAGGTCAAAGCAATGGAGAACACAATCTGAGAGCACCCTTCAAGAAATGAATGATGTCTGGATGAGAAGCTAGCACTACTTAGCTTCCCAGGTCCAAAAGCACGAGAGACCTGCCACCTGTACTTTGAGAGACACAACCACTAGGCCTTTTTCTAAACCAGCTTGCAAAAACGCCAGGATCAACAGAATTGGTACCTGACAAGATTCTACTTGTCCTTGGTGCACCACAACTGGAAAGCCTTCCAAGTTTTAACGTAAGCTGCAAATATTAAAGGTTTCTTTGCTCTAAGGAGAATCGCAATGACTACCTCCAAATAACCCTTACAAGTTAGGGCCATGCGCTCAAGAGCCATGCCATAAGACCAAAGCGCTCTGGATTTTTTCATGGGAACAGGGCCCTAACTGAGGAGTCCCAGAAGAACTAGCAACTTGAGACACTTGCCTCTTTGCAGTCACACCAGATCCACATACCAAGGCCGACATGGTCAGTCCAGAGCTACCAGTATTATCAGACCCTGATGGCTAGCAACTCTGCAGATGATCCAGCCCACCATGGCCCATGGTGGGAACAAAGAGTAGACTCTCCATAGGCCAAGGCTGAACCAGGGCATTCAGCCCTAAGCTTCCTGGATTGGCTCTTCGACTGTAGAAGCAATTTGCCTTTGTGTTCTTGGCTAAGACCAAGAGATCCATTTTCGATCTTCCCCAGCACTGCACAATAAAGCTGAACGCTCTCTGGGACAGGGACCACTCCCCTGGATCCAGAGTCTGCTTGCTTAAAAGGTCAGCCTGGACATTCTCTACTCCTGTCACATAGGCTCCTGAGAACACCTGTAAGTGAGCTTCTGCCCACTTGAACAACATCTGTGCCTCCAGGTGCAACGGAGCGCTTCTGGTGCCCCCCTGTCTGTTCACATAAGCTACCATGGTGCTGTTGTTGGAGAGTACTCTGACCACCTTTCCTGTCAGGAAAGTCTCCAGTGTTTTCAATGCCAAACGAATGGCTCTCAGTTCCAGATGATTTATGGATCACTTGCTTTCCAATGGTGTCCACTTGCCCTGGAGCAGTAACCTCCCCCAACCGCTCAGGCTGGCAAAGTCGTGAGCGTTATTCATGAGAGTGGTAGAAAACTGGAACGCTCTTCTGGAGGCTGTTATAGGCGAAAACACCCTCCAGGGATTCAAGACAAAGTTAGACAAGTTCCTGCTGAACCAGAATGTATGCAGGTAAGGCTAGTCTCAGTTAGGGCACTGGTCTTTGACCTAAGGGCCGCCGTGTGAGTGGACTGCTGGGCACAATGGACCACTGGTCTGACCCAGCAGTGGCAATTCTTATATTCTTATGCCTTTTGACAAGGCTTCCCCTTGAGCCACCAACTTAAGCTGTTCCTTGCCTCCCATGGCCAGGGGAGCTGCATCTGTAGAGAATGCTGTTGCAGGAACCACATGGAGAGGAGAGAATCCTGAAGTGGATACATATGTCTCTCACCCAGGAAATGACTTCCAGGGTAGCCGCCATTGAAGTAATGCCAGGGTGCTGGCATCAGTAACGCTAAGATCTCTGTGATCTGCTTCCTGAGCTTCTGTTTGCATGAGTTGGGATGGAAGACACAGTCCCTTACTGTGTCGAAGCAGATTCCCAGATATTCCAAGCACTGAGTCGCCTGTAGTTGACTTTTCCTGAAGTTGACTATCCAACCGATTCCCTGGAGGAGATTCACCACCTGCTGCACTACGTGCTCACCTTTCTGTCTTGAGGAGTCTCTGATTAGCCAATCATCCAGGTATAGGTGAACCTGTATGCCCATCCTGCAAAGGTGAGCTGCTGCCACCACCTTCACCTTAGTAAAGATGCATGGGGCCGTGGCCAATCAAAAAGGCAGTGTTACAAACTGGAAGCGTCTCTGGAGAACATTTCAGATATTTTCTGTCATCTGGAAAAATGGGAATTTGAAGATATGCCTCCATTAAATCCAGGGAGGCTAGGAATTCCCCCGGAGCCAGCACCATGATAACTGACTGGATCATCTCCATGCAGAAGCATGGAACTCTCAGTGCTGCATTTACAGACTTCAGATCCAGGATAGGTCTCCAGCCTTCTGTGCTTTTCTTGGACACTATGAAGTATTTGGAGCATCTGCCGGGGCCCAATTTTACTTCAGGAACCGGTTCTATGGCATGAATGTCCAAGAGTCATTCAGACTCTGGCCTCCTTTTCTGGCAGTCCAGTGGGGGAGTTGAGGAACAGATCTGGAGGAGGGCAAGAAAACTCAATCTTTTGACCCTCTCAAATAATGTCCAAGACCCAGTGATCTGATGAGATCTGTTCCCGTTACCTCCAGAAATCCAACAATCTCCCTTCAATGTGAGGAGGCGTGGCAGTTGACCTGACATCATTGTGGCTTTTTGGTGGCTGTGCCGCCAAGCAACCCCAAAGGTTTCTGGCATCTGTAGTTAACAAATTGTAGTGGGAGTGTATGGTGCAGTGGTTAGAGATACAGCCTTGGCACCCTGAGGTTGTGGGTTCAAACCCTGCACTGCTCCTTGTGACCCTGGGCAAGTCACTTAATCCCCATTGACCCAGGTACATTAGATAGTGTGGCAGCCCGCCGGGACAGTTTGGGAATAATGCTTGAGTAATCTGCATAGAATTGTTGGATATGCAGAATATAAGTTATTTACGATAAAAAAAAAAAAAAAAATCTCTGTCTAGACCTTGGAAGGGTCTCTGGGAAGAGGCACCAGAGGCAAATTGGTGGGATCTCCATGAGGAACAAAAAGTGCTTCTGCCACCCATGGTGGAATGTCGAATTCTGCTATCTAGAAGAAATTTGGGATGGCGACCCACCATGCTGGCCATGAGGTCATCCAAGTCTTTGCCAAAAAGCATCTGGCAGGCAGAAACAGCATAAGCCAATACCTTGCTCATGACTCTGATTATATCATAAAGTGCATCTGCCACATAATCCACACCTTCAATAATCAAATGAGGACAGACTTCCTCCAGCTCCATGGGACTGTGCCATAACCTGGTATGACGGGCCCATGTCACAAAGGAGACAGCTGTTGCCGCCTTGATATCCAAAGCTAGCACTTCAAACTGTCTTTTAAGGACTACAGTGCTCCCCCGCGAATTTGCGGTCTGTGGTATTTTCCGACCACGAATGACCGGGCAGGAGAGGGCAGCCAGAGCACCGGCAAGTGAAGGAAATCACTCGTGGTATGCTCCGACCGCCTCTTCCTGTACTAAAGTCGAGCCTCACCAATCAGGAGCTGCTTTGGTGGAGGACTCTAAGAAGCCTGAGCCCGAAGCTCTCACCCCTTCCCCCCATGCCCTGCGGCACGTGAAACATAGCTGCTTTTCTACCAACAAAAATGTGCAAAAAGGGCATGAAACATAGGCAGACTGGCCTGAGGAATCCATTATAGGTGATCCCTGGACAAAATGAGGGGTTTTGAGGCAGATGGAGACTTTTGAATATAAGATAGATAAATATCCAAGATGGGCTCCACCAGTAAAATCACACCAAAAACAGCCCATAGCTTTCCTGAAATGAAAAATCTCAGAGCAATTTGTTTTAGAGATAGGGGAGCCTAACCCTTATCTCAGAAACCTTTGGCTCTACCTTTTTTCTGCCCCCCATAGGGATTAATGGGGAGTATTCACTGTGGCTTTTCTGGTGCCTGTCTGTCAGCTTGTAGCAGCCTGCCTGCAGGAAAAGGATTTGTGCCTCAGAAACTAGTGGAAATGAATCCACCACTGGAAGTCGCCTGGCTGCTGGTCATGAGAACTCTGAGGATCCCAACCCCTGAAAATCCACAAGGCGCATCAGGGGGAAATGATATGCAGCTGGCTCCCTGATACCCAAAGGGTTGTTACACAGGGGCCCCACTGCCTGTGCTCAAGCCTCTGATAAGTCAGTAGGTGAGCAAGCTCCCAAGGGAATAGACCCTGAGCTTTTGATGGATCACAAAGCAGGCTGGCTCCACAGGTACTCTAAGAGACTGGCCTGAAAGCAGCAGACTGCCCTCATGGGTCTGAGTTCTTTCCCCGATTGAGTAACTCCACGAATGGGACCTCTGAGCACCAAAGCCACATAGAAAAAAAGAACCGACTGACAAATACAAAATACGTATACCTGAAAATAATAAAAAGAAGCAGAGCAGATCAGAACACACCTTCTCAGTTCACTTGCAGAAGGAAAAACTGAAGAGGGGGAGCTATTCTCCTCTGGTGAAGGGGAGAAGTTGAAAGATATAAGTGACATCCTTCTGCAAAGTTTTGGAGGGCTCACCATAAATTATAAGGACGTTATGATGAGATATACTTCTGGTATCCTTTATGTGAAGTTCACAGCAGTGCCCTCTAAGGTGCTCTACTGGCATGTCTATGTGGCCAGTCCATTACAATGCTGATCCTCCCACATCCAAATAATCTAAATTTGGATGTTTTTAACTAGGACATTTCTGTGGTCGAAAATGGGCAATACAGTTAGGCATCCTAAAGTTGAACATCCTGGCAGTCAAGACATCCAAGTAGACGATTTTCTAAAAAAAAAAAAAAAAAAAAAGAAAAATGTTGGATATCCCGTGGTTTCAAAAATGGACATTTCTCCACCCCCAACTTTAGATGTCTTGCAGGAAACATCCAAATTGGACTTAGACATCCTTTTCAAAAATGATCCTCCATGCTACTAAATTACATATGATTCTATTAGATGGCTTCTTGACTCCTTGGAAGAACCAAACTTTTGAGAGTTACTGATGGTCCCAATGACATTAAGAGAGTGAGCTGTGTCAAAAAAGCCCTTTTGTACCTCCCACCTCCTCAGTATAGTAAGAATGGATGTAGGCAAGCTGGTGTCCAGAAAAGATGACATCTCTGGAGAGAGAGGACTGACTGATGCCTGTCACATCTCCTACTACTCTCTGGAGAGAGCCAATAGCCAAACACCACTTTCACCTCAACAAACAGTTAAGAAATGAGAGTTGAGGTCAATTTAAATCTACCCAAGTACTCTCTAAATGTGCCCTAGGCTAAAGCATTCCAAAGTGGAGGGCATAGCATTTCAAACAATGTGCATAAAAAATAGGGGCTGGATTTACAAACCGGCATTAATGCATTAACGTGTAAACTAGCATGTAATGCATGCTATCAAGATTAATGCAAGTTATTAGTAAACAGAGTTGACTGAGAATTATGGGGCCTGTTTTAAATAATGCACATTAAATAGTACTGTAGTGTGCTAATGTGCAATAATGCACATTAGTACATTAATTCAGGTTAGTAAATCCAAGCTTGGATGCATTTTTAGAGTGCTAGGAAATACGTCAAATGCAGAATAATCTTAAACCAAAGTGGAAATGAAAGAAACCCTTGTATATACCCTATTCATCCAGGCTGTTGGTAACTGAGACATAAGAGCACTCCAACCCCCTCCCTTCAGCTGCTCCTCTCAGATCCACACTGGCATAAATGTGGCATCAGGACTAAAAGTGAGAAGAAACATGGTCCCTTTTTCAAATGGGACTTTTGCAACTTTTTCCTATAACATTATTCAGATTCCATTCCAATGGAATCAGAAAAAGTAAAAGGAAATAGTGTAGCTATGGTGTGATTCAGCTCCCATAATTTCCACGGGAGTAAAAGAAACTAATATGAGCTATGTGAGAGGTGAGGTTGGTTGGCTTTACTCCTGCTCTGAAGAGAGCAAGGAAGTGAACAAAATTCATATCCTTTGGACATGAGAGAGGAAAGAAAAAACAGGCTCTATCTCCTGCTTGTTCTTAATATCTTTACACCAGTCCATTTGTTTGAGAGTTTGAAAACACACAGAAGAGCAACAGCAGACATTCAGCAATAGCCAGTATTAGGCTGTTAGGAGTGAATTGACCCCTATATTATTTGCACATCTCTGAGCTGCACTTTTTGGAAAAATCCTTTCTTGGATTGTGTAATGTTCTGAGAAAAACACTATAAATCTAGATTGTGAAGGAGATCGTATAGATATTCTTTTCTTATGTTGTCCTTATCATGTGAAAGGTTTTGTGCGGATGTCAGTGGGAATCAGTGTGTAAATATGCACCAGTCAAATCATGTCAAGCACATGCCTACTCCTAGAAATTCCTAATCTGCCACTCTCTACGTGCTCCACCCACCCATTCCAAGACTAGTCAAAGAATCCTTTGCTAAGGGCTTTATGAAACTACAAAAAAAAAAACAAACCCCAGCTTCAAAACAAGAGCATCACAGTGATTGAAAAGACTGTCCAGCTTAAGACAATAAAGACTCAAAATGATACAGAACAAGGTGTTTTGTGAGTCACTGGTTTTCTTTCTATAGTTGAGGACAGTACAGTCAGTATGTTAATAATTACTCCAACAGAAACTGTGAGAACAAGAAATGGTCAATAGAACAGTGACCCTGTGTGGCTTTGGAACAATGACATTTAAGCTCCCAGAAAGCAAAACAAAGCTAAATATGCAAAGCACCTCTATTCCTCTCCAGTTTAAGGTAATATAAAGAAATAAAACAAAAAACAAAGGAAACAAGGCAATACTTTTTTGTTTTATTTCTTTATATTACTTTGGAAAGTGGACTAACACGGTCACCGAACCATTTCTTTCCAATTAAAAAACCCAGAGGTATAGACTCAGCACCCAGGCATGGACACACACTGGTATGTGCCAAAGGATAAGAAGAAAAAGTACAGTCATCCCCGTTCACACAATAGACATGCAGCCTTAAGAAAGAGACAGGCAAGTTCACAGAGGTAGACACAAAGGAACAGACAAGACATGCAGCCTTAAGAAAGAGACAGGCAAGTTCACAGAGGTAGACACAAAGGAACAGACAAGACATGCAGCCTTAAGAAAGAGACAGGCAAGTTCACAGAGGTAGACACAAAGGAACAGACAAGACATGCAGCCTTAAGAAAGAGACAGGCAAGTTCACAGAGGTAGACACAAAGGAACAGACAAGACATGCAGCCTTAAGAAAGAGACAGGCAAGTTCACAGAGGTAGACACAAAGGAACAGACAAGACATGCAGCCTTAAGAAAGAGACAGGCAAGTTCACAGAGGTAGACACAAAGGAACAGACAAGACATGCAGCCTTAAGAAAGAGACAGGCAAGTTCACAGAGGTAGACACAAAGGAACAGACAAGACATGCAGCCTTAAGAAAGAGACAGGCAAGTTCACAGAGGTAGACACAAAGGAACAGACAAGACATGCAGCCTTAAGAAAGAGACAGGCAAGTTCACAGAGGTAGACACAAAGGAACAGACAAGACATGCAGCCTTAAGAAAGAGACAGGCAAGTTCACAGAGGTAGACACAAAGGAACAGACATTGCATGCAGTGGCAAAGCGAGGGTGGCAGGTGCCCGAGGTGGTGGCACCTGCCCTCATCCTCTTCTCCGCCGCCCCCTGCCACGCATGCCCCCCTTCCTTTCCCCCATACCTGTTAAGCTCCCCGGCATGAGTAACATCTTTAACTTGCTGCCCGCACTAGAGGTACAGTGGCGGGGAATTGAAGGCATGCACGTGGCGGGGGAGGAGTGGGAAGGAGCGGGGGGGGAGCAGAGAGGAGGAGAGGTGCTCGAGCCCCCACCAAGACGGCGCCTGGTGCAGTCCACCACCCCACCCCCACCCTCTTAGTAAGCCAGTGATTGCATGCCTATACATAAACGCATGCAAATGAAGATGATATTTTATGGTGCCAATAAACACATGCTGATGCCTGGATAGAAAAACACATGGGAAAACCCCCCACACATATGCAGAGATGCAAACATATGAATTCAAAATTCTTAACTTGGGAAGATTAGATGCTCATCTCAAAACACTGAGAAGTTCCAATAACAAAATTAGCTAAAGCTATCTAACTAAGGGCTAGATTTACTAAGCCCACTGATCAAGTCCTGACCACTTAGCGACCCGGACCCAATTCACTAACCTTCCTCCCGGTCTGATTCCGATCTGCGCATGCAAATAAGGGGAAGGGCATCCAAAAGTAGGAAGGCTGCGATTCACAAAAAAATTTAAGTAACACCAACTGGGCTGGCTGATCACAAAAAAAGCGACTGCTTAGGACCAGTCGCAAACGTCCCTGCCAACTCTCCTGCGCATTCTCTCCTATGTGTTCCCTGAAAAAGCAACCAGACAGCTAAGGCACATCTCCTGCTCTCTGCCACCCTTCTTCGTAGTGCGAGCCCGTGGTTTTAACTCATGGGTTTAAAGCGAGGCTGCACTGCGGGGAAGTGCGGCAGAGAGCAGGAGAGTCGGGGCGGCATAGACTTCCACTTTGGTCTTCTTTCTGCTCCCAAACCATTAGCCTGATGTCGCAAAGGGCACAAGCCGTGAACTTCTCCTCCGTAGCCCCCTCTCGGTTCTCCTCCATCCCCTGCAACAAGTCGGCAACACTTGCACACCAGAGGGAGGGAGGAGACCTGCTGCCATCCCTCTCACTTCCCCTTCACCTGGAAGCGCGGGCGAGAATGGGTTGGAACACCACTGCAGCCCCTTTGTGGAGCGCCCGCTTGGCTCTGGCTCAGAAAGGTTCCCAGCATATCAGTTTGCTAGTTTGCTGTTGGGGATAGTAAATTAGTAAAGTAAAAAAGTTTTTTAAAAGTTTTAAAAAGTTCCAGCAGAGAGCATGCGCAGACCATCTACAGGCAAAGAAGATGATCTGCATATCTAAGTGCACAAGAAAAAGATCTGGGTGTCATTGTAGACACTACACTGAAACCTTCCGCCCAATGTGTGGCAGCAGCCAAAAAAGCATACAAGATATTATGAATTATTTAAAAAAGTGATATTAACAGCAGTGACGTAGCAAGGATGACGTAGCCCAGGCAGGTGATGCCCCTTCCCTCTTCTCTGCCCCCCCGTTCCTTCCTGACTCCCCCTCTGCTGCACATGTGCCCCCTTCCTTTACTCCGCACATTTTTAATTTTCCAAGTGGGAGCAACATCACGAACTTGCTGCCTGCATCATGTCGGTTATCCCTGATGTCATTTCCTAGGCGCGGGGCCTGGAAGTGGTGTCAGAGAGACACGACACTGACACTGGTAGCAAATTCGTAATGCTGCTCGCACAGGGAAAACTAAAGAGGTACGAGGGGAGGGAAGAGAAGGGGCACATGCACGCGGCAGCGGGGTTCGGGAAAGAGCAGGCGCAAAGAGGAGGATGGGTGTTGGCCCAGGGCAGACCAACCCCCCCTTACTACACCACTGCTTAACAGGACTAAGAATGTTATAATGCCTCTGTATTGCTCCATGGTGCAGCCTCACCTTGAGTATTGTGTTCAATTCTGGTTGCCTTATCTCCAAAAAGATATAGCGGAACTAGAAAAGGGTCAGAGAAGAGTGACCAAGATGATAAAGGGATTGGAACTCCTCTCGTATGAGGAAAGACTAAAGAGGTTAAGGCTCTTCAGCTTGGAAAAGAGACAGCTGAGGGGAGATATGATTGAAGTCTACAAAATCCTAAGGGTGTAGAACAGATACAAGTGGATTGATTTTTTTACTCCATCAAAAATGACAAAGATTAGGGGACACTCGATGAAATTACAGGGAAATTTTTTTCACTCAGAGAATAGTTAGGCTCTCGAATGTGTTGCCAGAGGTTGTGGTAAGAATGGTTAACATAGCTGGTTTAAGAAAGGTTTGGATAATTTCCTGAAGGAAAATCCATAGTCTGTTATTGAGTAAGACATGGGGGAAACCACTGCTTGCCCTGGATTGGTAGCATGGAATCTTACTACTATTTGTGTTTTTGCCTGGATTGGCCACCGTGTAGATGGGCTACTGGGCTGGATGGACCATTGGTCTGACCATGTAAGGCTATTCTTATGTTCTTATGCCTTACTCAGAACAGTGAGCATGGTCCCATTTTGGTCTTAGGAAGGAAATTGGGAACCTGTACAATGGTAGGGAGGGGGAGAAAAGGGGAGATTATGCACTGTCACCTTGTCACACTGAGGACTAGAAACCATTTGGCCCCTGGCCATCTGGTATTAGACATACTGGGTCCAAGGAAAAACGGGCAGGGGCCACAAAGCCCACCTACAGTTATGTTTCCCTGAGGTAGGCTTGTGGATCCTGTGGCAAGGGAAGCCAGCACAACTGCTCTATTTACCACCCTTTAATGCCGGCCCTGCTTGAAACAAGGAAGAGAAGGGATTTTGAATTTTAGCTCTGGTCTTTTTTAGATATAGCTCAAGAGGAGTTACATTTAGGTACAGTAGGTATCTTCCTGACCCTAGGGGACTAACCATCTAAAGGGCCAATGCAAGAATGCCACTCAATAGAGATGTATGCTAGTGGCTGAGCACATGATTTCTAACATGAACCTACCACAAAGGGTTTGCTCTCTGAAGCAGTAAACAAATAGCAGGCAAATTATCACTGTGTTAAAAAGTGTGTACTGCCAGCCAAAAAACAGCACACAAGCCATTTGTTCCCAAACAGCAAACAAATGTCTCCCTCCCCATTAAGTTCACAAGCAGGATGAGATACATTCTTTAAAAAAAAATCCAAAAGTCTGCTGCTGCACATGGAGTTCTCTCTCCCTCCCCCCCCCAAATACCCTGATCCTAACTCTCCAAATTAAACCCCCCCCTCATACTCAGATACCCTTACCTCCTCAAAATGACCCCAATTCACCAAAACCCTGATCCCCAAAAGCAAACAGCCCTAGTGTCTAGCAGATCCCCCCAATCTCTTCCAAAAAATAGCTGTGGTCTCTAATGGCACCCCCAATCTCTGCCGCCCCTCCTGGGACTTGCCTGATCCTTCCTGAAGTACTTTCAAGAAGAGACAGGAGTGCCATCTTTGAAAATGGCAGCACCCAGACTACCAAATGAGGAAAGCAAATGGGATACAGCACTGCCGGGGTACAAGCTCTATCGCCAGGACAGAAAGGCGGTGGAATAGCACTATACATAAAAGAAAGCATACAATCGACAAGAATGGACATAGCAGAGACGGCCAACAAGCTAGAATCACTATGGGTTAAAATACCAGGAAGGAAAGGACCTGAAATAAAGATAGGCCTATACTATCGTCCTCCCGGACAAACCGGAGATATCGATGAAGAAATGGAAGCCGAGATGAAGCGAGAATGCAAAAGCGGTAATACGGTTATTATGGGAGACTTCAACTACCCCAGGATAGACTGGAGTCTTGGAAGCTCAAGATGCGCTAGGGAGACAGAATTTCTGGAGGCTGTACAAGATTGCTTCTTGGAGCAGCTTGTTAGAGAACCGACGAGAGGAATCGCCACTCTGGACCTAATCCTAAATGGACTGAGGGGACCTGCAAAGGAAGTGGAAGTAGTGGGACCGTTGGGAAACAGCGATCATAATATGATCAAGTTCAAGGTGGAACTAGGAATACTGAAAGGAAAGAGAACCATAGCGACAACTTTTAACTTCAGGAAGGGAAACTACGAAGCAATGAGGGGAATGGTAAAGAAGAAACTTAGGAACACTTCCAAAAATTGGCAGACGGTGGAACATGCCTGGTCCTTTTTCAAGGACACGGTGAACAAGGCGCAAAATCTGTATATCCCCTGATTCAGAAAAGGGTGCAACAAGAGTCGAACAAAAGACCTGGCGTGGATAACTAAAATAGTGAAGGAAGCGATAGGCAATAAGAAAAATTCATTCAGAAAAAGGACAAATCTGAGGGAAACTTGAAAGAGCACAGGAAGTATCAAAATGAATGTCACCGTGTGGTTCGAAAAGCCAAAAGAGAGTATGAAGAGAGACTAGCCAGGGAAGCACGAAATTTCAAACCGTTCTTTAGATATGTTAAAGGGAAACAGCCGGCTAGGGAGGAGGTGGGACCGCTGGATGACGGAGACCGGAAGGGAGCAGTGAAGGAAGAGAAAGAGGTCGCAGAAAGACTTAACATGTTCTTTTCGTCTGTATTTACAAGCGAAGACACAACCAACATACTGGAACCCAAACAAATCTTCAATGGAAATCAAGCACAAAAGTTAACATCCATGGAAGTGAGCCTCGATGATGTGCGCAGGCAGATAGAAAAACTAAAAACTGACAAATCCCCAGGTCCGGATGGAATCCATCCAAGGGTTCTGAAGGAATTAAAGGAGGAAATAGCGGAGCTACTACAGCAAATTTGCAACCTATCTCTGAAAACAGGTGTGATCCCGGAGGATTGGAAGATAGCCAACGTTACGCCCATCTTTAAAAAGGGATCAAGAGGTGACCCAGGAAACTATAGACCGGTGAGTCTGACCTCGGCTCCGGGGAAAATGGCGGAAGCACTGATAAAAGAAAACATCGATGAACATTTTGAAAAAAAACGAACTTCTGATAACCAGCCAACATGGTTTCTGCAGGGGAAGATCGTGCCTGACTAACTTATTGCACTTCTTCGAGGGAATTAACAAACAGATGGACAGAGGAGACCCCATAGACATCATATACCTAGATTTCCAGAAAGCCTTTGACAAGGTGCCTCATGAACATCTACTCTGGAAACTGAAGAACCATGGGGTGAACGGAGATGTGCATAGATGGATCAGAAACTGGTTAGAAGGTAGGAAACAGAGGGTAGGAGTGAAGGGCCACTACTCGGACTGGAGGAAGGTCACGAGTGGTGTTCCGCAGGGCTCGGTGCTCGGGCCGCTGCTTTTTAATATATTCATAAATGATCTAGAAACAGGAACAAAGTGTGAGATAATAAAATTTGCGGATGACACCAAACTATTTAATGGAGCTCGGACGAAGGAGGAATGCGAAGAATTGCAAAGGGACTTGGACAAACTAGGGGAATGGGCTGAGAGATGGCAAATGAAGTTCAATGTTGAGAAGTGTAAAGTTTTGCATGTGGGAAACAGAAACCTGAGGTACAACTATACGATGGGAGGGATGTCATTGAATGAGAGTACCCAAGAGAGGGACTTGGGGGTAATGGTGGACAGGTCAATGAAGCCGACTGCACAGTGCGCAGCGGCCGCTAAGAGAGCAAATAGAATGCTAGGTATAATCAAGAAGGGTATTACAACCAGAACGAAAGAAGTTATCCTGCCGCTGTACCGGGCAATGGTGCGTCCGCATCTTGAATACTGCATCCAGTATTGGTCACCATACCTTAAGAAGGATATGGCGTTACTCGAGAGAGTTCAGAGGAGAGCGACACGACTGATTAAGGGGATGGAAAGCCTTTCATACGCTGAGAGATTAGAGAACCTGGGTCTCTTTTCCCTTGAGAAGAGGAGACTTAGAGGGGATATGATAGAGACTTACAAGATCATGAAGGGCATAGAGAGAGTAGAGAGGGACAGATTCTTCAAACTTTCAGAAAATAAAAAAAAAAGAAGGCATTCGGAAAAGTTGAAAGGGGACAGATTCAGAACGAATGCTAGGAAGTTCTTCTTTACCCAACGTGTGGTAGACACCTGGAATGCGCTTCCAGAGGACGTTATAGGGCAGAGTACAGTTTTGGGGTTTAAGAAAGGATTGGACAATTTCCTGCTGGAAAAGGGGATAGAAGGGTATAGATAGAGGTTTACTACACAGGTCCTGGACCTGTTGGGCCGCCGCGTGAGCGGACTGCTGGGCGCGATGGACCTCAGGTCTGACCCAGCAGAGGCATTGCTTATGTTCTTATTTGGAAGACCGACCCCATGTGGAATGTGTCCTCAGATATACTGAACATGGTCAGGTGTCACCATTTTGGAAGCTAGCACAATGGCAGGAGTGATGACCACTTCTTCTGGGTACACCATTGACTTTAGAAATATTGTTTGGAGGAAGAAATTGAAATATTGGGATAGGCCAGGGGTCTGCAACCTTTAAGACATAAAGAGCCACTTGGACCCGTTTTCGAAAAGAAAAAAAAACTTGGAGCCGCAAAACCATTATAAAACAAATCTAACACTGCATATATTGTTTCTTATCTTAATGCTATATACAGGATCACTAAATTGAAAATAAAATCATTTTTCCTACCTTTGCTATTTGGTGATTTCATGAGTCTCTGGTTGCACTTTCTTCTTCTGACTGTGCATCCAATCTTTCTTCCTTTCTTTCAGCCTCCTGTATGTTTCCTCTCCTCCAGACCTCATTCTCTCCCCCAACTTTTTCTTTCTGTCTCCGTGCCGTCCCCCAAGCCACTCGGTTTGCTGCCACTGCCATCGGGGAACAGCCCCCAAGCCACCGCCGTCCCAAGCTTTCCCTGCAGAAGTGTTGCGCTGACCAGCATTCCGCTCCCTGACGTCAATTCTGACGTAGGAGAGGAAGTTCCGGGCCAACAAGGCATTTCTCCTCATTCCATCCAGCCTGAGCCCCATCTCTCCTTGATCCAGCATTTCCCTTCTGTGTCTGTCAGAATTACCATTCCACCTATTTTCCAGCATCACCCTTCTTTGTGTCCATCTCACCTATATCCCTATCTCACCACTTTTTCAGAATCTTCATTTGTCTCTGTCCTTATCTTTACGCCATGTTCACCATTTGCCCTTTCAATGTCTTTATCTCCCCCCCCCCCCCACTTTTTCAGCATTACTTCTATGTCTCTATTTCACCTCCTCTTCATGTCCCCTCTGTATCTCTATCCTTATTCAGTAGGTCCTGCTTACCCTTTCTCTTCTTTGTGTCACTATCTCCATTTTCAGCTTTCCCCCCCTTTTCCTTTGTTACTGCACCCTGTAGCTAGAATCTTTCCACCCTCCCTCCACTCCGGCCCAGCCCAGTATGAAAGATTTCCTTTTGTTTCCCTCCCCTCTCTCTTTCTCCTCCCTCACCCACGAGTCCTGCATCTGGCCCTCTCCCTTCTACCTGCACCTGGCAACACCCCCCTGCTCCGCGGCTCTCTTAAGCAACTCGTCAGCAGCGGTGATCAAGACAAGCTGCCGACATCGAGGCCTTCCCTCTACGAGTCCCGCCTTTGTGGAAAAAGGAAGTTGAAACAAGCGGGACTCGCAGAGGGTAGGCCCCGACGTCAGAAGCTGCTGCTGAGTTGCCGAAGAGAGCCGCGGAGCAGGGGATGTGGCCGGAAGCAGGTAGAAGGGAGAGGGAGATAGGAAGGCTGTAGATCTCCGGAGCATGACACCGACCCCGGCCAGGATGATTTCTTTTTCAGGCACCTTACAAGTCCAGCGTCGCGGCGGGAAATAGCCATGCTGAGCAGTGAGCTCAGCACTACACGGATGAAAGCCTTGCTTGCTGATTGGTCCGGCGGGGCGGGGCCGCCGGACCAATCAGCAAGCAAGGCTTTCATCTGTGTATGTGCTGAGCTCACTGCTCAGCATGGCTATTTCCCGCCGCGACGCCGGACTTAAGCTGCATGCCTGCGTGACACACTACCGGAGCCGCAGCAAAGGTGGAAAAGAGCCGCATGCGGCTCTGGAGCCGCAGGTTGCCGACCCCCGGTAGGCATTAAAGTTACTACTTATAAAAGTACTTAAAATGATATTATGAAATTACTAAACAACTGTTAAAAATCTTAAATGAAACTGTATACCGTATTTTCACGCATATAACGCGCGTTATACGCGTTTTTACCTACCGCGCATACCTCTCGCGCGTTATATGCATGAGCGCGGTATACAAAAGTTTTAAAACATAGTTCCCACCCCGCCCGACGCCCGATTCACCCCCCCAGCAGGACCGCTCGCACCCCCACCCCGAACGACCGCTCGCACGCGCTCCCACCCGCACCCGCATCCACGATCGGAGCAAGAGGGAGCCCAAGCCCTCTTGCCCGGCCGACTCCCCGACGTCCGATACATCCCCCCCCGGCAGGACCACTCGCACCCCCACCCCGAAGGACCGCCGACTTCCCGACAATATCGGGCCAGAAGGGAGCCCAAACCCTCCTGGCCACGGCGACCCCCTAACCCCACCCCGCACTACATTACGGGCAGGAGGGATCCCAGGCCCTCCTGCCCTCGACGCAAACCCCCCTCCCTCCAACGACCGCCCCCCCCCAAGAACCTCCGACCGCCCCCCCAGCCGACCCGCGACCCCCCTGGCGATCCCCACGACCCCCCCACCCCCTTCCCCGTACCTTTGGTAGTTGGGCCAGAAGGGAGCCCAAACCCTCCTGGCCACGGCGACCCCCTAACCCCACCCCGCACTACATTACGGGCAGGAGGGATCCCAGGCCCTCCTGCCCTCGACGCAAACCCCCCTCCCCCCCAACGACCGCCCCCCCAAGAACCTCCGACCGCCCCCCAGCCGACCCGCGATCCCCCTGGCGACCCCCACGACCCCCCCACCCCCCTTCCCCGTACCTTTGGTAGTTGGCCGGACAGACGGGAGCCAAACCCGCCTGTCCGGCAGGCAGCCAACGAAGGAATGAGGCCGGATTGGCCCATCCATCCTAAAGCTCCGCCTACTGGTGGGGCCTAAGGCGCGTGGGCCAATCAGAATAGGCCCTGGAGCCTTAGGTCCCACCTGGGGGCGCGGCCTGAGGCACATGGGCCCAACCCGACCATGTGCCTCAGGCCGCGCCCCCAGGTGGGACCTAAGGCTCCAGGGCCTATTCTGATTGGCCCACGCGCCTTAGGCCCCACCAGTAGGCGGAGCTTTAGGATGGATGGGCCAATCCGGCCTCATTCCTTCGTTGGCTGCCTGCCGGACAGGCGGGTTTGGCTCCCGTCTGTCCGGCCAACTACCAAAGGTACGGGGAAGGGGGGTGGGGGGGTCGTGAGGGTCGCCAGGGGGGTCGCGGGTCGGCTGGGGGGGCGGTCGGAGGTTCTTGGGGGGGCGGTCGTTGGGGGGGGAGGGGGGTTTGCGTCGAGGGCAGGAGGGCCTGGGATCCCTCCTGCCCGTAATGTAGTGCGGGGGGGGGTTAGGGGGTCGCCGTGGCCAGGAGGGTTTGGGCTCCCTTCTGGCCCAACTACCAAAGGTACGGGGAAGGGGGGTGGTGGGGTCGTGGGGGTCGCCAGGGGGGTCGCGGGTCGGCTGGGGGGGCGGTCGGAGGTTCTTGGGGGGGGGGCGGTCGTTGGGGGGAGGGGGGTTTGCGTCGGGGGGAGGGGGGTTTGCGTCGAGGGCAGGAGGGCCTGGGATCCCTCCTGCCCGTAATGTAGTGCGGGGTGGGGTTAGGGGGTCGCCGTGGCCAGGAGGATTTGGGCTCCCTCCTGGCCCGATATTGTTGGGGAGTCGGCGGTCCTTCGGGGGGAGGGATGTATCGGACGTCGGGGGGGCATCAGGCTTTCAGGATGGGGACAGACCTTCAAGGGGGGACAGTGCACGGAAGTCAGGGGGGGTGAACGGAGAGTCGGGACAGCGCACGGAAAGTCAGGGCGGGCGAAAGGAGCGTCGGGCAGCATGCGCGGTATACCCGTGAGCGCGGTATACCAAAGTTTTTGTACATATCATCGTGATTTCTGCGCGCTATACCCGTGTGCGCGTTTTATACGGGTGCGCGTTATTTGCGTGAAAATACGGTACTCTAAGAGAGAATTCAGCACTGGCTGGACTGTATTTCTAGGCTCTCATGTTACAGTTTTAGATCAGCTGGTGACCTACAGGAAGAGCTACTAACGTGTTACCATGTTAGATAGCACTATCACTGTTAACATGCATTATTTTACCACAGATCTCATTTCATGCAATGGCACCTAGTCATCAGTAATGCACGTTAACGGCTTTGGCATGTTAGTAACTCTAGCTGTTACTGAAAAACCTGTGTACTACCATGTGGTGGAACCTGTGCTTGATATCTATCTGGCCTTTCGCTGTCAGGGCTGAAGATACTGAACAAACATCATACAACTGAAATGTTTAGTGGCCAATTTGGGGATTATGATTGCAGGGATTCAGAAGGTGCCTTTATGCATGATCTTCAGCTCAAGACTGTTGCTGCAATAACGAGACACAAGTAAATTAGAAAAGAATAGAATACCGAGAATTGAAGGCTCATGGAACTGAACGCCACCCCTGATCCCAATGAGCTGAAAGACCAAAGAAATAGAAAGAACATAAAAATAGTCAAACTGGGGTAGACCGATAATTCATCTAGCCCAGTCTCCTGGCAGGATCCCAAATATTAGCAACATTCCATTCTACCAATCCCAGGGACAGCAGTGGATGTCCCCATATCTATCTCAATAACAGACTATGGACTTTTCTTCCAGGAAATTTTTTTAACTAGATACGCAAATCACTGTTACCACATCCTCTGGCAATGAGTTTCAAAGATTAACTATTCATTGAATAAAAAAATATTTCCTCCTATTCATTTTAAAAGTATTACCATGTAACTTCACCGAGTGTCACCTAGTCTTAGTACTTTTTGAAAAAAACAATTGATTTCTACACCACTCAGGATTTTGTAGTCCTCTATCATATCCTTCTCAACCATCTCTTTTCCAAGTTGAAGAGCGCTAACCTCTGAAGCCTTTCCTCATATGAGAGGTGTTCTATCCCCTTAATCATTTTGGTTGCCCCTTTTTGAACCTTTTCTAATTCTGCTATATCTTTTTTGAGATACAGCAACCAGAATTGCAGTGCAATGCTGGTATTTGAAAACTGAAGGAAGTGTCTTGAAGCAGAGGCAATTTTCTTAAGAATCAGTAGCAATGGTGGCCTCCACCTCAACCTCTAGAAAGGTTCCAACCATCTTGAAAGCCACTGACACAGAAGTCATTGGGAGGGGTCTTCCTCTGAAGCAGCATATTAGACTGCAAAACAAGGAACCCCTATCGGGAGTGTGGCAACTTCAAGCATACAGGTTTTGGAAAAAAGTGTTGGATTTGTTTCAGAAGTGGCTGTATTTGGTGTTTTTCTGTGTGGTAAAGTTTGTGATATGACTAGACATGCTCAGTAACTTTTCTGATTTATTAATGCAATGTTTGGAGATATAGTAATTGAATTATTTTTGGTATGTGGAGTTTGTTTGACCTATGATTAATGTGAGCTTGCTTCTGAGTCAGCTGATGCTGTGTATGCAATGCTCCTTTTGAACTGAGGCTTTTTTCCTCCACAATTATTGTAGATTTAAAACTTTATGTCATCCATCATCTAATATAATAAAATGGTAAGCCGCGCATGCGCAGTTCCTATGCGTGCATCCGTTTTCCATGAGCTGTAGCTAGGAAGTGCGCATGCACGGCTTACGGTCTTCTTCCTCCCCCCCACCCCCCCCGCCGAGGTGGATGTCGGCTGCGGTGGCCCGAGGTGGATGTCAGCAGGCGAAGCTCGCTCTCTCTCTTCCTCCCCCATGCTATAAAAGAGACACGCACGCACACACGCGTTTCTGCACATGCTCAGGAAGGAGCCCTTTTGAGACTTCAACATCGTTGCCTCAACATCGTTAACTGCCCCCCAAAATAGATCAGTACCATAAGCTGGATGTACTTACCAGATAGGCTTTATATATGCCTTAAGATATAGGGAGGGCTGGGGACTTGTGAAGGCGATGATGGTCCCCTTGAAAACCTCATTGTAGTGACATCACTATTATATGGGTTTCTTGGTCTGAGCACTTCACAAATAATTTATAAAAATATATTTTGTTTAATGATAAAAGAAAAATTTCTAATTGGATTATAGCTGTGATCACAAGAATATGAGAATGAGCTCAAACATAAGTAGGGCATGGAGTTCAGGAGGAAGGTATGGGGGGGGACAAAAATACTGCACAGGGAAGTGGGGTGAGAGGGAAATGCTGCAACACATGGAAATGGAGGGGCAGAAAAGGGGTTGATGGACAGGGGGGGGGCAGAAAAATGAAGACAGGCCTACTGCTGGACAGGGGGAGCAGGAAGGAGGTGATGATGGACAGGGGGAGGTAAAACAAAGGGAGAAGGGCTTCTGCTGGATAAGGTGAGCAGTGATGGGGTGGTGGAGGACACAGGGGAGGTAAAAGGAAGGGAGAATGGAAAGGGGGAGCAGGCAAGGGGTGGTAGTGGACAGCCAAGGAAAAAAAAACAAAAACCAGACAGAAATACAGAAAGCGGCTAAGGAGAGAGAAAAAATAAAAGAGACAGACACACACACATTCTAGCACCCATTAATGTAACGGGCTATAAGACTAGTTATATTATATTATATCCATCATTATATTTTTAGCCCGTTACATTAACGGGTGCTAGAATAGATGTGTAGATTGAGGCATTTCTTTCTGTCTCTCCCCCCTGTCCAGCAACACCCCTTCCCTGCTCCCCCTGTCCAGCAGTAGCCCTTCTCCCTTCCTTTTACCTCCTCCTTGTCCAGCAGCACCCCTTCCCTGCTCCCCCTGTCCAGCTGTAGCCCTTCTCCCTTACTTTTACCTCCCCCTATCTCTCTCAGGCAAGCTCTCCTCCCTTTTACCTGCGGCTCCTTCACAACGCCGAAGAGCCACAGTCATGTTCCCACACGCTGTCTGTGCGCCTGGCAGCGGTGCCTTGACCCCTAGAGGCATGGAAATTTGCCATTCATCGAGGCACAGGCTGGCTGGGGTGTGGGAGAGGGGAAGCCATTGCCACATATGCGCATGAGAACGAAACCGCCGCAGGCTCCTACTGCGCATGTGACAGCACAGAGTCTAATCTAATCTTCCATTTGTGAGTCGCACAAACCTATACAGGCTCAAGGCGATCACGGAGGCACGCAGATTGAAGGGCGCTAAGGGTTTTATTATAGCAGATGAAGGTGAGTTTTTTGGATCATTTGCATTGACAACCATCTTTCTCCTTGTTTTGAATAGGTAATTGAAATCGCCCATTTTTATATTGTTGCCAAATTTGCTAGCTTTCCTAATTTCTGTTAACATTTCTTCATCTGTCTGTATGTTCTGGTCTGGCAAATGATAGTACAGCTCTACAAGAAGCCTCACACTTCTCAACTGTATGTTCTTTGATAACCTAACTTTTAGCTCATAATGCCTGTCTTGGACTGCAGGCTGCTACCTTCTAAAAGACCATTTTTGGAAGGGTCTAGGCCTCACATAGAAGTTTAAATGGATTTTACTTAGTTGTATTTTCAGGAAGCATTTGGTTATCTTTGTTGTACCTCTGTATGTTCACATGTCAAGGTGCAAGTTAACCAAAGGTTTTACCCTGTTCTGCTTTTAAGACAGAACCTCCATTCTTGTGCAGGGCCAGCCCAACTATTAGGCAAAAGTTAGTGGCTGCCTAGGACAGCAGCTTCTCGGGAACAGCAAACAGCAGCTACAGTCAAAGAGGGCCTGAAAGCCACACAAACTCAAAGAATCACTAGCATACACTTTAACCTGTACTTTCTGTAGGATTTTGTGTGACTATCTTGATTGTTAAGTCTTATTATCAAAATCTTGGAGGAAGAAGGGCTGCCAATTTGCCATGGCACCACTGTCCTTACATTGGTTTTGTTTTCATGTAGGGAAAGGTCATGAAAAAGATATATTCAGCTGGAGAGTTTTTAAGCAACATGGAAGATAAATCTGTCAGACCCTAAATATATGAGGGGAGATAAGACGTTATAACAGAGTGATCAGTACTTAGATGAATGAAAAATTCTGAGTGCATACACTTTCACCCCCACTAGCCATAAATATACTTAAGCAGTGTTCCTAAAGTAACCATGTTACTCTTGTGAAAGAAATGGAGTATTATAAATCATAAGACTAAAAAAGCAAATTCTCTATTCACACTGATTCCAACAGAAGAAATGACAGATGCTAGTTTCACAGTGCCATCCATTGGTATCAAAGTGCAACAGCCTTCCACTCAAGAACTCTAGAGCCAGGTGGTGATACAGTCTCCTCACCGCAGCTCATTTTGCATCTATGCATTTCAATTCAGATTAGCAGATTTGTGTCATAATCCAAGAAAAGGGACCAAGTCTTAGAAATTGAATTATTCAGCTGGCTAATTCAAATGCAACAAACCATACCTTTCTATCATTTTATTTGCCAGAGATATACCATTTCAATTAACTAAAAATTTGTAGTTATAAATAGAACCCAACTGACTGTTGTTTATGTTCAAATCTGTTTTATTATGCAAGAACAACAGAAAGCACAACTGCGATAGAAAAACATGGTATACAATGTCACCTAACAACAGCCGCGGAGGACTGGACTCTGATGTCCCCCACGAGTGAACACCACCCCCACCCCACAGAAAGAAACCCCCCCAGCTCCCCCCATCCCACCCCACCCCCCCAATGAACATACAACTCTCAATTAGGGTACAGCAATGGTGAAGAGAGGAACGGACTCACAGATGGAGCCTATTCAATACGCGGCTACGACTTTCAGGGGTCAAAATGTTCAAATATGGAGTCCAAGTTTGAACAAAGTCTCTGCTCCGGCGACGAGAAGAACAAGCCAAACGGGCCTCCCAGCCCATAAGTTCGTGAAGCCGATTCCTCCAATGCCAAAAGGAGGGGGGCTCAAGAGAAAGCCAGCAACATAAAATACATTTCTTCCCCAAAATAAAACATTTACTGAGAAACAATTTTTCAGAAGAAGTATACATAGACAGGAAAGAGAATTGGGCAAACAACATAGAAAGCACTGAGACAGGCACAGGTGTTTTCAACAAGCCCTGTAAAAAGGAGGCCAGCGCCTTCCAAAATGCCTGAGTCCCCTCGCAGCTCCAAATACCATGAAAGTAAGAACCTCCCCCGAACAGCGGATGCATAATTGAGTACCAACAGACCCCATATAGTAAGCCTGACTTTGGGAAGCATAGGCCCGCAGGACAGTGCGATAATGACATTCTCGTAATTCCGCACTATGTACTAAACCCGAAGCACGTTTCAGGATGTTCAACAAAAAATGGTCCCCCAAATCCCTGCCCAAGTCCCGCTGCCAGGCAGCCAAAACCCCAGGAAAAACCCTCGGTGGGCGAAGAGCCATTATCTGACAGTGAAAAAAAGAGATAGAGACCCTAGTATCAGAGTCAGCAGTCAAAAAAGCACAAAGCTGGGTCCCAAAATCCCCTTGCAGGGAACTCCCCGGGAGAGAAGCCACATAATGGCTAAGTTGACAATAGGCAAAGGGGAGACCAATCTCAGGAACCCCCCTTCCCACTAACTCAGCACTTGAGAGGAGAGACCCATCATCCTGCAGAACATGCCTCAACTGCTCCACCCCCCGAGCCCTCCAGCGACCAAAAATTGAAGGGCCGACCCCCGGAGGAAAAGCCAAGTTCCCCACCAAAGGCAAAAGGGCACTAGTATGGGAATCCTGATTCCATAACCCAAGGAGTTGATGCCACACTGTCCACAAAGATCGGAACAGAAGGCTACACTTACAAGATCTCGGCAATTTGGACAAGGGGGCATGAAGGAGATACAAAAGATGAAGAGGATAGAAATGATCCCTCTCCATAGAAAGATCCGTATAAAACGAGGTGCCCATCACCCAATCACCCACATGACGTAGCAAACAAGCCTGGTTATAAACCCTGATGTCAGGCACCCCCATACCACCCCTGGAAGCGGGCCCCACCAACAAGGACCATTTCAGTTTAGGTCTCCGCCCTCCCCAACAAAACCGGGACAACATGGAGTAGAGGGATCGAATATCCCTCTGCAACAAGGAAAGAGGAAGAGTCTGGAGAACATAAAGCCACCTCGGGAACACAACCATACGAAATAAATGAATTCTACCCAACAAAGACAGCGGCAGCGCCTGCCATTTGGCCAGTAACAATTTAGTGTCGGCAAGGAGTTTATCTATGTTAAGGCGATACAAGCGGGCTACCTCCAACGACAGCCGGATCCCCAAGTAGCGAAATGAGGAATCAGCCCAGTGCAACGGAAAGCAATCCCCCCAAAACCGCTGAAGATGAGCTGAGGAGGCCAGAGCCTCAGATTTCGCAAAGTTCAGAACGAAGCCAGAGAAATCCCCGTATTCCCGTAAACTCTCCAGCAATATGGGCAAGGAACGCTGCGGGTCCGTTAAAAAGACCAAGAGATCATCCGCAAATGCCGCAAGTTTAAAATGGGAATCTCCCAATACCAATCCCCGAATATCCGCATTAGCCTGAATCTCCCGGAGTAATGGATCCAAAGAAAGCACGAACAATAGCGGCGACAGGGGGCAGCCCTGGCGAGTCCCCCGATGAATATTAAAAAAGCCCGAGAGAGTCCCATTAACCGAAATCCGCGCAGCTGGATCACTATATAACGCCTGTATGGCCCCAAAAAAGAAAGGGCCCAAACCGTACGTCCTAAGTACCGCGAAAAGGTAACCCCACCGCACCTTGTCAAAAGCCTTCTCAGCGTCAAAACTAATAAGCATGGAGGGGCCACCTCCCCGTCAAGCTCTTTCCAGAGCCAACAAGATACGCCGGATATTCTTAGCTACAGGGCGATCCCGCACAAACCCCACCTGAGAGTCCGAGATCACTGAGGGCAGGACGCGTGCCAGGCGGGTAGCTAGAATTTTAGCGAAAAGCTTCGCCTCGTAATTCAACAGTGAAATAGGACGGTACGATTCAGGTAACAGAGGGTCCTTGCCGGGTTTCGGGAGAACTATAATAGTCGCCCAAATTCACGTAACGTGGTAAAAAGCCCTTAGCAACACTCAGATTATAGACTTCAGCCAGCACAGGCGCTATCTCCGTCACCAACAATTTGTAGAACTCACTCCTGTACCCATCCGGGCCCGGCGCCTTTCCCAACGGACTGACCCCTATCGCCCATTCAACCTCCTCAACTGCAATAGGAAGATCCAAAGCGGCAGCATCTCGCTGAGAGATACAGGGCAAATCGAGACTATCTAGATAAAGTTGCCCATCCAAAATCTCTGAGCCAGGATCAGCAAAAAACTCCCGCATCAACTCGCAAATCTCCACTGGCCGATGATGCAGCACCCCACAGGAGTCCCGAAGTGCGGAGACACTCTCCGGTCCGCCCCGCGGACGCGCCATGCGGGCCAACAGTCTGCTACTCTTATTCGCAAACCGAAATAATCGAAACTTAAAGTACGCCCGCATCCGCAGAGCCCGGAGGTGCAATAATTCGTTCAATTCCTGCTGGACCTCCAAAAGCTGCGTACGAAGCAGGAAGGAGGGTGTCCTACTGTACTGCCTCCTCAGCACAGTCGCCTTTCGCTCCAAAGCCAAAACCGTCCTGAACCTAAGCTTCGACTCTCGGGCCACATAAGCAATGATATCCCCCCTTAATACAGCCTTAGCCGTCTCCCAATAGAGAATGGGATCCTCGTGATGCTGCTGATTAGTGAGTTGAAAATCTTGTCAACGCTTCACCAGATATTCATGAAAACGAGCCTCCCTAAACAAATGCCTCTAGGGCATGTAGAATCGCCCCAGGTCCACCGCAATCCCACCCATGCATGGTCAGAAACTTCAATGGGCCCCAGATCCACCCCCAACACCCGGGGAAGCAGGTCACGGGAAATGAGAATAAAATCAATTCGGGAAAGCGTCCCGTGCGCCCTGGATATGTGGGAGTAATCCCTCTCCAATGGGTGGAGCACCCGCCACACATCCAGCACCCCTAGGGTAGATTCCAAGAGCTGGGCACCAGTGTAAAGTTTAGAGGTCTCTCTGCCCGAAGAAGCAGAGCGATCTAACTTAGGATCTGGCACCTTGTTAAAATCCCCACCCACCAGCATGGGAACGTCCCCAAACTGCAAAAGCTGATTGCGAAGCCCCCGAAAGAACCTGCCCGATGGATTGTTAGGAGCATAGATATTACATAGCAAAAAGGGCCTATTATCTAGTAACACTAAGGCAACGATGTAACGCCCACGCGGATCACGGAGCACTCTCTGGGTTTGAAGATGAAGACCCTTTCGGATCAAAATAATAACACCTCCCTTTCCCCTCACTGCGGGCGCCTCCAAATGGGAACCCACCCACCAGGTACAGAGCTTAGCATGTTCCACTGAGGATAAACGGGTCTCCTGTAAAAAGGCTATGGAGGTTTTAGAGCGATTCAAACGCTGCAAAATTTTTGAGCGCTTAATAGGGGAATGAATCCCCCCAACGTTCCAAGAAGTTAAAGTATATTCCAGAGTTGCCCACTTAGTAGAAAAAGAGAACATAGAGAAGAAACCAGTAAAGTACCAGAGAAGCGTCCCAGCCACCACTTCTCCAGCATCAAGCAGCCGCCTGCCCCAAAAGGCGAGCCATACCCCCGCCGCCAATCCAGACCCAGATCATACAGCCCCCCCACCCCACTCCCACCAGAATCTACAAGTACCCCAACCGCTGAATCCCCAAACCTCTGCTCAACCTCCCCCCACCCCCCAACCCCTCCCCTCCCTCCCCCCGCAACAACCAACCCTCACCCAACTCACACCCCAGACAACTGACTGTTGTTCAATTTCTCAAGTAAGCGTGCATTAAAATTTTTCTTTTTTTTAATCTTTATTCCTTTTTATTTCTTTCAACAAGTGTACAGTATTATTACAATTAATTTACATAACACACTTGGCATTCTTAAATAATATTATTATACATGTTTTTATTTCCCCCCCACCTCCCACCCTTTTCCATATCAATAAAATATTCCTTCCAAATTTATATATAATTATACATCCCTTTTTGATAATACAATTAATCTGACATGAAATCTGTCCCTATTCTGTGGCTACTCCAAAATGGTTTTGACCTTAAATCTCTCACAAATAGGCCTTACTAATGTAAATAGTTTTCATCATTGTTGTGCTGCTCCCAGCTTCCAGTTTATATTTGTAAGTCCCATCACTTAATGGCAGAAAACTTCTACTCACCGAGGCCCAGTGCTCTTTTTGGTGGCAGAGTCAAGTCTCCTGCTGGGCTCACCAATCGCCATGCTACTCACCATTAAGCTGGCAAAAAGCACACTGCACACATGCTTGGGAGACAAACCTCTACTGAACCAACTGCCCTTTATAAACAAAAAGATTGGATTTTGAAAGACCTAAGCTAGCCAATGTACTAAAGAAAGATATAACAGGAAAGCATAAAAAGTAAAATTACTTACTTGTAATAGGAGTTCTCCACAAACAACATTTAAGTGTGGTGGCAATATCTTACAGAACAAAAATGTTATAAAACTAAAACCTAAGTGGTTTTCTTGAACATAAAGAATTCCTGTGAAACTGCTATATCACAAGTCCTCTTATTCTAATAAAGAGCTTAAGGGTTAACTTCCCTGGAAGGTGGGTACAGTAAGGATGTGTATCTCTTTTACATATCTTGCTGAAGACCCTCTGTTAAATGTAAGACTCTGCCATGAATGGTGTTGAACTTCACTCCCAAGAATTCTATTGACTGTCCCCATGTGGGATCCCTACGAGGGTCAAGATAAGGAAATTGGGTCATTAGGGCATAGACAGGGGGTGGGTAAGCAGAGTGGACAGACTTGATGGGCTGTAGCCCTTTTCTGCCGTCATCTTCTATGTTTCTACTCTGGTAGTCACTTGGACAGACTTGAAGGGACTCGGCTTGAATTAAACAATTGTCCAATTAGGGATGAACTCTGATTCCTTCTTGATATAGAAATGCTGCTAATATCACCATGACTTTGGAAAAGGTTGAAGTAGTGACTCGACTAAAACGCATCACTCAATGTTGCTAGTAGCAGGTAAGATACTAATGAGGAGTCTGAACTGGAATGCAATGAAATGCTTCTGAGTTCCAAAGAAGTGAGAAATTCCAATTTCTGATAACCAAATGTAAAGTTTCCATCCTGAAGTGAAGAACTTTTCTTGCCTTATTGATTCCCCTGAGATCTATAATAGACTGGAAGGTTCCCTCTTTTGGGCACTGAGAAGTAAATGGAATACTACCCTATTCCCCATTCATTTTTGGCAACAGGCATCACAGCTCCTAAGTCCGCCATGCTTTGCACTATAGAACACATCACCAACATTTTTGTTATAGCACAACAAGGCAAGACAATAGAAGAATTTATAAAAGGGCAGGGAAACTCCAGTTTGTATCCTTGAGATATCATATTCAACATTCATTGGTCAGAAGTAATTTGGGTCAAGGCCTCCTGAAACTTGGAGACAACCAACTCTCTGAAAAGTGGAGGAATGGACTTCTAGCTCCTCATTGTGTATAATAAGAAGCAACTGGTGCCCTTATTCTCCGAATACCTCCTTTTCTATCATTGTAAAAGAAAGACAGACAAGACAAGAATTGAGAATGTTGGATGACATGGCCTATAAAGTATTTGCTTTCTAAATCTGGGGAAATCCTGAAAATCCGATTGGATTCAGGCCCTCGAGGGCCAGAGTTGCTCATGTCTGGTTTAGAGTTTTGTAAATCTTTTCTAAGTTCTCCAAGGCTTCTCCATAAAGCAACTTCTCTCAAAAGGAAGTCCACTAAGATTTGTCTTAGAAGTGGAGTCAACCGACCCATTTCTTAACCATAAAAAACACCTGGCAGAAACAGCCACCGCCATAGTTCTTGCAGTCTTTCTAATTAGAACACAAAAGGCATCTGAAACATAAACAGCTCCTGTCTCCAGATTCACCAAATCCAGCAAAATTTGGGCTTATCCTGAAGAATCCAATAGAAATAAGCTCTTGAAACAAATGCCACTATAAACTGCCACCTGCCAGAGAGGATACAGACCTTGATTTTTATTTATTTATTTTTGCGCATGCAGGGGGGCAGCAGACCTCTCTTATGCATGCTTAGCTTAACAAAAAACAAATGTGCAGGAAGGGGGCAGGGTGGTGGCAGTGGCTCAGGAAAAGAACTGCCAACTTCCAGGCTTCAGGGACAGGAGGGCTTCCATTGGCCAGGTTTGGAGACCACACCAGACAAAGTGGAAGACAGCTCCTCAATTTTAGGGGGGCCTGAATCCCAATTGGAGAGGGGGATCCAGGCCTCCTAGGCCCCTATGACTATGCCACTGCATCAAAGGATTGCTTTATCAACATTTCCAGTTTATTGTGCTGAAGACTTTACTTCCTATCATTGGATGGTGCCCTTTTTGGCCACAGCATCCATCTTAGGAAACTTAAAAATGTCCTTCTCTTAGAGAGGAAATAATGTCATCACTCGCAGCAGACACTTAATGGGATAGTTCCTTTCACCTAAAGACTTAAACAGCTATATTCCCCTCCATCAGGCTTTATCAATTTTTTGCTCCTTCTTACTTGTTGTTGACCTGTGCTTCTAATGGAGTTAGTGAAGTTGCTTACCTGTAAAGGAGGTCTGAGTCTATGTGTCAGGGCTCTCCCCTAGCTAGGGCAAGCTATTAGGCTTCCTGGATATGTGCAGGGGACCCTGCCTTCAGCAGCTCTTCCCCTTGCTTTGTCAGTTTTATCTCTAGCTTATAATTGAGTACTCTCTGTGGGGATGGTGGGAGGGCAAGTGTAGTTGCATTTCCCTGCTGTCTACGGAGAATCCCCATTACTTCACTTTCTTCAGAGACAACCAGGGTATATGCAGGCACACTTACTGGTGAATCCCTAGCTTCGATGAGAGTTAAGGTGGAGGTGAAAAATTAAAGTGCAAACAAATTTCGAATGACTGATTTCTGAAGCAAATGCCTTGGGCTTTACCCTGGTCCAAGCAATAGTTCTTAGTAAATGTGTAAACTGAGGTCCTGGTTGCAGTTTTGTAGATGTCCTGTATTGGGACTGATCACAAGTTAGCTACCAAGGAAGCCGTTGCATGTACTCTAAGGCACTCTACTGTCCTTCTGAGATTTTAAGTGTGTCACGGCACACTGGGCAGGAAGAGAGGCTCCGGTGTCAGCTGACTTCTACTGGGACTGACTTTTGAACTTTTTGATTGGCTGAAATTAATGAAGTAGAAATAAATCATACTGGTAGTAGTAATAGTAGTTTTTCTACAACACTCACTCTCCAGCAGTAACACACATACACCGAAAGCTCTCTTATCGTCAAATGCAGTCTATTCCATGGCAAATTGCATTAAAGTGTGTTGGTGACCTAGCCACAGATGGTAATGAAGTACTGCAAATTAATTTTGTAGCACAACAGGATGTCAAGTTGGCAAATGCAGTGCTGCCAACGTGCACATGATACAGAAGTTAGCAGAAATGTCAATTCTATTATCACAGTTTGATGTTTTATTAGCCCGAGATAGCCAACAGTACAGCAGACTTATAACATTTGACTCACAATTTGGGCAAGGCTGGAAAGAATATTATAAGCAGTGTCTTCCAGGACTCCTTCCGGGATTCCAGGACGCGTGTCTTCGGTGACTCCGCACCAGCAGCGGCAGCTCTGTGTATTTTTAACTTTGCCACAGTAGTTTAGCCGCGGTTTCATCAGGCAGCCTCGGGGCCTTTGCTAGGCCAGCCTGAATCCCATCATCAAAGCGGGCTGGCCTAGTAAAGGCCCCGAGGCTACCTGTGAAACCGTGGCTAAACTACTGCTAGCAGAAGCTGTGTGGCGAAGTTAAAACCACACAGTGAGCTGCCGCTAGCCTAGAGAGAGGAGCTGTATGCTGGACAGGGAAGAAGGGAAGGGAGATGGGGTACTGCTGAACATGGGGAGTAGGGAAGGGCGAAGTGGTACTGCTTGACAGGGGGGAGGAGGGAAGGGAGAAGTGGTAATGCTGTACAGGTGAGGAGGGAAGGGAGAAGGGGTACTGCTGGACAGGGGGGAGGTAACAGGAAGGGAAAAGAAGTGCTGCTGGACCTGGCAGAAAGGGAGGGAAAGGAAAGGTGCTACACACTGGCGGAGAGGGTGAGATGGTGCATGGGGAGAGAGCATGTTGGGTTGGGGTGGGAAGGAGGGATGCCACTCGAGGGAAGAGGCAAGGACAGAGAGAGAAAGCGTGCAGGAGGTAGAAAGTGTTGGACTCATGGAGAGGGAGAGATGGATAAGGAGGACAGAAAGGAGAAATGTTACATTCTGGGGAAGGGGGAGAGGGCAGAGTGTGAAAATTTGGACTCGTGGAGGGAGAGAGAGATGTTGGTTGGGGGAGGGAAGAAGGACCAGGAGGAAGAGAGAAAAAAAATGTTGGACTGGGAGGGGGACCAGAAATGAGGAAGGGAAGGAAGATGGATTGCAGGGGGCAGAAAGGAAGAAGTGAAAGAGAAATGTTACACTGGGGGGGGGGGGAGGAGAGGAGAGATGACTAAAGGAAGAGAGAGATATCAGACCTGGGAATGGACAATGGCTCTCCTCCAGCCGATTCGGTTGGCATGGAGATGGTGGAGGCGACAGCAGCGGAAAACGCCTGCTGCGTCGATACTCCTGCCTTTATGTGGTAACCTTGCTTTTGTTCCGGGGATGGGTCCTACTCGCCTCAGGGCGTGGGAGGAGCGGGGGTGTCGGACCTTAAGGGATGTTTGGGATGGAGGAGATGGGGTAGTATTTCCTTCTTATGCTCAACTTCAGAAGAGGTGGAATCTGCCTCACACTCACTTTTGGGTGTACCTTCAGATACGCCACTATTATACTACGCTAACTCAGAAGTGGGGGGATGCTTGGCTTTGTGGTCCCTTGGATGCATTATTCTTTCTGGTTCCGCCGGCTCAGAACAGTCTGTCCACATGGGGTCGGCTGTTGCGGGCACAATTGCCTGTGGGCGCCCTTGATGATGTGGCCGATGTATGGCGGAAGGAACTGGGCTTCCTGGGGGATCGGAGCGCGTTCCTTGCATTGTTTGGTCCTCTTAGAACCATGGGGGGCCCGTCCGATCTTCGAGAAATGCAGTTTAAGATATTACATAGGGCATATATCTCACGGAAGCATGGGGCTCGTATGGGCCTTTGGGAGGGGGATATCTGCATCAAGTGTTGCCGTGCTGCTGGGACTTTGACCCATCATTTTTTGGAATGCCCGTCCACTGATTTGTGGCTGCAGGTTCTCCCTTTTCTGGAGCGCATAGTGCACCGTCCTGTCCCACGTGATTATGGCATGCTCTTGTTGGGCGACTTGAGAGTTCTGGAGGAAGCTGGTTTTTCGAATCCTCAGCAGAAATTTCTTTATTTAGCTTTCCTTTTGGTGAAAAAGCTTCTCTTGCAATATTGGGTGTCTGATCAGGTGGCCTCTTTTACTCATTGGCTCCATCGGATGGCCCAGGTAGCACAATTTGAAATTCACCTTTCTCCACGGGGGGGACGCATTGATCAGCGCTGCTATGTGGGACTATGGAAGACGGCTTTGTCGCTGTGTCCCGGGGATTTGGGGGCACAGCTGGAAACCCGTTCTTGAGTCTACAGTTCTTTTTCTTTCTTACTCTCTGTATCTCGTTCCTCCTTCAGGGGGGCCTGCTGGTGGATGTGTGGGGGAGTGTGTGGTTGTGGGGGTGTGTGTGGTTGTGGAGTGACTGTTGTGTTTTGTATGGAGTGTTGGAGGGGGGAGTGCGTTTGGTGTGGCTGGGGGGTTGCTTCTGTTCTTCTTCTTTGAACAATTTAAAAATTTGCAGATTGTGACTGACTGGCTCAGAGCTTGGCCGTTTTTATTTTCTTATTCTGAGTTTACCAGACCATGTATTGTTGGAATTTGTATTTTCTCTATTTGGACCTGGTGACATTGTACTGCTGGGTATCTGTGTCATCTATGTTGCAACTGCTTCTAATAAACATTATTTCAAAATAAAAAGACCTGGGAATGGAAGGGAAGCAGGGGAGTCCGATAGCGCTATAGAAATAATAATAATAGTGGTAATAGTAGAGAGAGATGCCAGATTATTGGAAGGAGAGGCGAGAGATGCCAGACTGGGAAGAGAGGAAAGGAAGGAGAGAGATGTCAGACCACTGGGGGGGAGAGGAGGGATATGTCAGACCATGGAAATAGGGAGGGAAGGAGAGAGAGATAGAAAGGGAAGGTAAGACATGGAAAAGTAGATTTTGAGAAGCAGAAAAATGGAAATATTGAATGTTAAGTTAATGCCAAAGATGGATGCAAGGTAGAAAGTGAAGACAGAGAGAAAAACAATCAATGGATAGGAAGACCCTGGAAACATAGTTAAAAGCACAGAAAAATAAAGTCACCAGACAACAAAAGTAGGGAAAATGATTTTATTTTTAATATAGTGATTGAAATGTCAGTTTTGAGAATTTATATCTGCTGTGTATATTGTGTGTACATGAAAAATGATTGGAAAAAATTGTATTACAATTAGTAAAGATGGTGGAATCTGGGGAAGAGCTTGGGTGGGTCTAGGGTGGAGTTTGGGAGGTCTGTGATTTACACACAGGTATTTCAAGCATTTTCTCTATCGATCCCAGTGGGCTCACAATCTTTCTAATATACCTGGGGAAGTAGAGGATTAAGTGACTTGCCCAGGGTCACAGGGAGCAGCGTGGGGTTTGAACTCACAACCCCAGGGTGCTCAGGCTATAGCTCTAACCACTGTGCCACACTCTCCTCAGTCTGGCAAGATTGAAGAATGGCCTGAAAGTCTTTTCTGTCCACAGGTGCAGCAACCAGATTGAGGCTGAGAAGGGTGGAAACCTGTAAAATTTTGGATAGCATTCCTCCATTTGATCTGTTTGGACAGGTGGCTAAATTGGTGAAGGTGGATCAAGGTCCATGGTGACAGCATTATCTGGGCCAGACCATGCCCCTGGAGAGGCTGCAGTACGAGTTGGAGAGGAACAGATTGAAGTATCTAGATTCCAATCTAGCTCCTGCAGAGACTCTGAAGGTATAGACTCTATAGCAGAGGTTCTCAACACATGGTACACGTACCCCAGGGGGTACACGCACCATTGTCAGGGGATACACAGCGCCGGCGCTATGTCTCCCAACTTCCTTCTGCCATTGCGTATCTCCCGCCTTCCTCATCTTCTCTCCCAAGTCTCCCCCTCCCCCACAGGCCAACAATGACAACTCACTGTGTACAGAGTAAGAAACAGCACTCAATGAAATTCAGAAGTCTTGGAAACCCTCAAAAAAATCCTAGCGCAGGGAAAGGGGGAACATGATAGAAACATTCAAATACATCACGGGCCATATTGATGTGGAGGAAGAAATATTTTGTCTTACAGGTCCCACGGCGACAAGAGGGCATCTGCTAAAACTCAGGGGGGGAAGACTTCATGGGGACACCAGGAAGTATTTCTTCACCGAAAGGATAACTGATTGATGGAATGGTCTTCCACATCAGGTAGTCGAGGCCAGTACCACGCTCGACTTCAAGGGACGATGGAACAGACAGGTGGGGTCGCTCCAGAAGAATGCTTAAAAGATGGATTCTCGAAGGAGGGAGGGTTCTTGAGTGGACAGATATAATCACCTCGCTTAAGACGGAACCATGGAATTTCATGTATCAAGCTATGGAATGGTTTGGTATTGGATCCGGATTTATACAAATGATTCAAGCACTGTATAGCTCCCCAACTGCTCGTTTATACATAAATAATAATTTTTCAGATGCTTTTAAATTGCAGAGGGGAGTTAGACAGGGTTGTCCATTATCTCCTTTGCTCTTTGATATAGTTCTTGAACCCTTGTTGTTAGCTATTCAACAGGCAAAGGACATAGAGGGTATTCCATGTGCTGGAGTGGAATATAAAGTATCCGCTTATGCAGATGATATATTGCTTCATTTGAGGAATCCGGAAACAACAATTCCATGTCTACTGGAGATAATAGATACATTTGGAAAATTCTCAGGATACAAAATAAATTGGAATAAATCAGAAATTTTACCTTTAAATGTGCATTGTACAAAAGGTATACTTGATTCTTTCCCTTTTATTTGGAAAGAGGATGGTATAAAATACTTAGGTATTTGGTTGAATAAAACACTTGAAGAGACAATGAGAATAAACGAAAAATTTTTATTACAAAAAGTAACAGAGTTATGTGAGCAATGGAATCCTTTACATTTGTCATGGTGGGGAAGAGTTCAAACTGTTAAAATGATGATTTTGCCTGTAGTTTGCTATCAATTGGGAATGATACCAGTGTTTTTTCAGGGGTCTTTTTATAAAAAATTAAATAGTATTCTGGTTAAATTTATTTGGCTGGGTAAAATTGCAAGAGTGGCTCTAGTGTCTTTGCAAAGACCAATTGAGGAGGGTGGGGTAAATTTTCCCAATTTTTATAGGTATCATCAGGCCTATATCATGCGCCAAGGTATGTATTGGGTCCTCCCAGAGCTTTTGGAACAATTACCAGAGTGGTTAAGGGTGGAGAGATCACTTATTTTTCCACTTAGGCTTGATCTTCTGCTTGGTATAAAAGTGCCTAGAATACGTAAAGACAATAGAGTATTAATGGATACTTGGAAAACATTAAGATTTGTAGATAAATTAACTAGTGATTCTATTTTAAAATCGAAACAGCAGACTATTTGGGTAAACTCCAAGATACAAATAGGCGGGTTTAAGATTGTCTGGAAGGATTGGATTAAAGCAGGTATAAGATCCTTAACGGAAGTAATTGATAATGGTAAGCTGCTTGATTTTTCACAATTGCAACATAAATATGGTCTGAATAAAAAACAAAGTTATAAGTGGTTGCAATTGAAGCAGGCTATTCAGGTGGGGTTCCCTGAATGGAAATCTTTAAATGATCATTACAGCTTAGAATTCTTATGTTTCCAGGCAGATTTTCTGGGACACCAGGCCGCAAAGTGGTATAAAATGATATCTAATTATTTGAATAAGAAACCAAAAAATGGATTAAGAGATATTTGGAGCATTGAGATTAAGCATCAAATTAATGCATCTCAATGGCCACGTATTTGGTCTTGGAGAATTAAAGGTACGATGTCGGCATCTATTAGGCAAACATGGTTCTTTTTGTTGCATAGAGCATTCTGGACCCCTACTAAATTACAAAAATTAGATTGCTCTAAGTCTAATAGATGCTGGCATTGTAAAATTGAAATTGGAACTTTAGACCATCTTTTATTTTATTGTCCATGTATTCAGGCATTTTGGATATCAATATGGGATCAAGTTAATATATTGATGGAAAATCATGTAGCATTATCCTACGACACAGTGATTTTTGGAATGTGTATGAGGGCCAAAAGTCAAATATCTGCAGCAAACAACAAATTATTGATGATTCTTACTGGAGTGGGAATTCAACAAATAACGACTAATTGGAAAGACTGTTCTAGATTGAATTGTAGTTTTTGGTGGAACTCAGTTTGTCATTTATATAAGATGGAAAGATTTCTTGCCGTACAGAGGGGATATTTTAAAAGGTTTAAGGAGGTGTGGAGGCCATTAATTGAATATTGTAATGATTAAGGGTTATTCTTTTTCCTTAGGGGATAATTTGTAAAAATGGGGGGGAGGGAGAGTCTAAATATGTATATGTTTGGATAAAATATTTTGTTGATAGGGGAGGGGATGGGAGGTGGGTGGAGGGAATTAAAACATGTGTAATAATATTGCTTAAGAATGTCAAGTGAATGATGTGAATTACTTGTAATAATATTGTACACTTGTTGAAAGAAATAAAAAGGAATAAAGATGAAAAAAAAAAAAAAAAAAAAAAAAAAAAAGACGGAACCACCGACTAAACCAAAAAAAAACAAACAAACAACCAAGAACCCTTACACAGTCTACATCCCACCACCTTCCAAAAGCATCAACCCCCCTAGTAGACAATCCCTCCTGACCCATTACCCTATCCCCACCCTATCTTCCCAGCCCCTCCTAACCCATCTCAAGCCCAGAGTGAAAACACCTGCCAAGCTACATAGCTATTCCATATTTTCTGGTAGGGTCCCTTGCACATCCGACGCATTGCTGTCAATTTACAAATAAGATGGACAAAATCCAAATGATTGAGTAATTGCCCCCACTCTGGGAGCTTAGAAGAGTGCCAAAGCCACCCTAGCTAACATAACCATTAAGAGGGCAAACAACACTCCATCAAAACCGGAAAATGCCTCCCCAAATCACTGTGTACTTTTAACTTCCCCACACAGCTGCTGCTAGCATTAGTTTAGCCGCGGTTCCATCAGGCAGCCTCAGGGCCTTTGCTAGGCCGGACTGCCTCCGACAAAAGAAGTTGCATCATCGGAGGTGGGCCATCCTAGCAAAGGCCTTGAGGCTACGTGATGGAACCACAGCTAAACTAACGCTAGCAGCAGCTGTGTGGGGAAGTTAAAAGCACACAGTGATCTGCCACTAGGGAGAGGAGAGGTACTGCTAGACAGGGAGAAGAGGTACTGCTGGACATGGGGAAGGGCCAGGGAAACGGAGAAGGGGTACTGCTGGACATGGGAAGAGGGAGAGGTGCTGCTGGACAAAGGGGCGGGAGAAGAGTTGCTGCTGAACCTGGCAGAAGGGGAGGGGAAGGTGCTGTTGGACTTGAAGGAGAAAGGGAGGGAAAGGAAAGGTGCTGCACGCAGGAGGGGAGGGTGAGATGGTGCATGAGGAGAGAGCATATTACGGTAGTTGTGAATGGGGTTGGGGGGACAAAAGGAAGGAAAATTGTTGCAAGATGAGTGAGGCAGAAATGGACATGGTGTGTCAGAGAGGGAGAAATTGTGCATGGGGATAGATCATATTGTGAGTGGGGTTGGGGAGAGATGGACTGGGGGTGGGAAGGAGTGATGTCACACTTGAGGGAAGGGGCAAGGAGAAAGAGAGAAAGTGTCCAGAAGGCAGAAAAGAGAGAGAGAGAGATGGATGGGGAGAGCAGAAAGGAGGGAAGAATAAATGTCACACTCAGGGAAAGGGGGAGAGAGCAGAAAGTTGGACTCACGGAGGGAGGGAGAGAGAGATGTTGGTTGGGGAAGGAATTAGGACTGGAGGAGAGGAAACATGTAGGAGGCAGAGAGAAAGAAATGTTGGATGTGGCAGTAGAGGGAGTAGGATAGATGCACCCTGGATCCCTCTATCTCTTTCCCCCACTCCCTTTACAGCATGGGAGGGAAAGAGATGACAGAGAGAGAGAGAGAGAGACATGTTGCCAATGGGGGTGGAGGAGAGAGGGAAAAAATTTGGACTCATGGAGCGACAGAGAGAGATGCTGGTTGGGGAAGGGAATGAGATCCGGAGGAGAGGAAGAAAGAAATATTGGATGCACAGTCAAAAGGAAGTGCAACCAGAAACTCATGAAATCATCAGACAACAAAGATAGGAAAAATGATTTTATTTTCAATTTAGTGATCGAAATGTGTCAGTTTTGAGAATTTATATCTGTTGTCTATATTTTGCACTATATTTGTCTATTTTTCTATAGTCGTTACTGAGGCGACATTGCATATTTTAAAGTCATCTGCCTTGACCTCTGGGAAAAAAATGAATATAAATGATAATTAACATTTCCTCTGCATACAGTGTGCTTTGTGTAGTTTTTGGGAGCAAGTGGCACTGTCTGCAGTTTCAGTGAAGTCATGCTGCTATCAGGAAAAAAAAGCTGAGGTAAAGGTGCTGTTCGCAGTGGGCTCCGGGATGAGTGTTAAAAGGAGCCCCTGAAGTCCTAAAGCTTACCAGTTTTGCCAGAGCTTGTTGTCTTTGTGATGTTTCCTTAGTTTAGTCAATTTTTTTTTCAGTGAAGTAAACCTGTCTTCCTTTCATTTGACTTTTTTTTTTCTGAACTGTAAGTGTGTTAAAGAAAAAATGTGTAGATATATAATATATAGATGTCTAATTTAGCATTATTAATATCTTTTCTTCATGTGAGAAAGAGAGAGCTGCAACCTTAGAGGAGCAGTAGAAGAAAAAAACGACAAGCTAAAAGGAGGAGCCGCTGAAGGCAAGGCCCCCTACACATGCCCAGTAAGCCCAAAAGCTTACTGCAACTAGGGGAAAGCACTGGCACACAGGCTTAGTCTACCAACAAGTGTGCCTGCATATCCCTTGATTGTCTCCAGAGAACCCAATATAGCTAAGAAAAACACTGTCAAGTTGCCAGCTAGACAATCTGGTAAGGGTGCAGTTGGATCGCAAGCAGGCCCCCGAGTCTAACTCCTCTGATGATGATGAAGCTGCTGCAGTGGAGGTATCCCATGGCTTAAAATCAAGAACTTAACAAATGCCTTAAGGAATTCATGTTGAGAGTCAAGAGATGCGATTTGATATTGCTACAAAGATTGACAAATGATAACATTACAGACTTGGGAGTGTGTGTTGAACTAAAGGCATGAACAGTTGAGCTAAAAGTGGTATAGGCCTTACAGAAATAGGTCACATATACAGTCACACATCATAAACCTTTAAGCATGCTTAATAGCATTAACTCAGTGGTCTCAAACTCAAACCCTTTGCATGGCCACATTTTGGATTTGTAGGTACTTGGAGGGCTTCAGAAAAAACTAGTTAATGTCTTATTAAAGAAACAACAATTTTGCATGAGGTAAAACTATTTATAGTTTATAAATCTTTCCTTTTGGCTAAGTCTTAATAATAATGTTGTCATTTATAGCTAAAGAGACATATGATCAAGAAACTGTTTTATTTTACTTTTGTGATTATGATAAACATACTGAGGGCCTCAAAATAGTACCTGGCGGGCCGCATGTGGTCCCCAGGCCGCAAGTTTGAGATCACTGCATTAACTGAAACAGATCCAAATTTTCAGAAATAAACAGCCACTTTTTACCCTAAAACTTAAATGAACAGAACAAATGAGAGTCCACCAGCACCTAGGGCAGAGGTGTCAAACTCAATCACATAAAGGGGCTGAAATCTAAAACTAAGGCTAAGTCACGGGCCAAATTTTTTATTAAGATACTTAGGGGTTCTTTTATTAAGGTACGCTAACTGATTTAGCGCACGCTAAATGCGCACCTTAATATAAGGACCCCTTAGTAGAAGTATAGGGTTACAACCACTCCAAACCCACGCCGGCTCTGTGATGTAAACACGCTTGCAGTCTGACAGCTCTGACAAGGTACACATTTCAAATCTGACATATTGTAATCACAAATCAGAAAATATTTTTTCTACCTTTAGTTGTCTGGTCATTATTCAAATCACGTTGGTCCCAGGCTCTGGTTGTTTTCTGATAACTCGCTTGCCAGGGTCTCTTGCCCATTTGTCGTTTTCTTCTTTCTTCATGCTAACCATCCATCTTCCATCTCTGTCCTCCCTTTCCGTTTCCCTTCCCTCCCCCATCTTTCCTTTTTTTTTCATCTCCATCCCCGCAGCTGCAGTGATGGACTCCCACCATCCCCAGATCCACCATCTCTCCTTTTCTCAACTACCCTTTCATCCAGCATCTCTCCCTCCTTCCCCACCACCCCAGGGTCCACCATCTCTCCCTTTCTCTTCCCAACTACCCTCCTATCCAGTATCTCGATCCCCCCTCTATGAATGATTGCTTCACCTATTTCTCAATTACATTTTCACCATACTATCCTCTTCTTTGCTTGGTTAGTTTACAGTGCTAAGAAAATCTCAGAAGTGCGACTTGCACACTTTTCAGAAAATCTCCACAAATATCAAGAAAACCCATGCAATAGCAATCTTTCATTTTAGATACTGGATTTTTTTCCTCTCTTTTATGGTATTCGAAGACAGGCAACAGGCTCTTTCTACTCTGATGCATCCTTACTATCAGATTCACACAGAAGGAGATGGAGAAATGTACATACAGTATGCACAATCAGCCAAATTAGCCATAACAGTGAAAGACCACAGAAAGATGAACATACTGGCACCCAATGCCCCTTCCAATTACAGACCAATCGCCAGCATCCCTCTATTCCACAGTTCTTCAACCGCCCGTCCGCAGAAAATTCCTGCCGGTCCGCGCAGGGCCAGCAAGATGGACGCTGTTAAATTTCCTGCCCCGGTGGTGTTCGCGGAAATCTTCTGTTCCTTCCAGCCTCGGGCGATCAAGACAGGCTGCTGACGTCGGGCATTCACTCTGTGAGTCTCGCCTATGCGGAAACAGGAAGTTGAAACAAAATAGGCGGGACTCAGAGAGGGAATTCCCGACGTCGGTGGCCTGTCTTGATCGCTGCCCCTGCCGAGTTGCCGAAGAGGGCCCCAGGGAAGGTGCAGGTAGAAGGGAGATGGTCAGTGTGCGCGGGGGGGTCAGCGTGTGGATTGGGGCCATCAGCAGCGTCTGTGCTGAGAGTCTGCCCATGTGCAGGATGCGGCGGGTAGAATGCCTCCGGCTCGTCTTGGGCGGCAGGGCCTGCAGTGCAAAGCTGTTTTTGCCGGCTTGGGGGGGTCGCGAATGTGCAGGGCACAGCAGGAGTAAGATCATAGGGAGCCTTCAACAGTGGCTGTCTCCTTTCCTAGCAGCTCTGTACTTACCAGGGCAGTGATTCACTTTGGCAACTTCCCCTTTCCTCAGAGGCTGCAACGGACCCAAGGCTGCCTAAGGAAATCACTGCTGCAGGCAAGTACTGAGAGCTGCTGGAAGGAGAGGAAGCTACTGTTGGAGGCTGGGAAGCTGCTGGATAAAGGGAGAGCTGCTACTGCACCTGGAGGGAGGTAGAAAGAGAGATGCTGCTGGGAGGGGAAGAGGGAAAGGGATGGGAAGAGAGCTACTGTTGGATAGGGGGAAGGAGGGAAGGGAGAAGGAAAAAAGGAAGGAAACAGCTGGCAGGGAGATTAGAGGAGGGAAAGGGGAGAGACAGGAATGAGAAAGTAGAGAGAGATTGATGCTGGAAAGGGGGTCAGCAGAGAAATGAGAGAGGGATAAAGATGCTAGATCTGGTGTAGGAGAGATAAAAATGAAGAAAGCAGTGAAGCTGGAATGAATGATGTAAAAAGGAGAGAGGAGACACAGGCTGGATGGAAAGGGAAGAAGGGCATAGAAAGAAGTCAGATATATATGGAAGGGGGAGAGGCCAGACAGTGGATGGAAAGGGCAGACGCTGGAAGGAAGAGTGGAAAGAAGATGAAAGCAGAGACCACAAAAGGTAGAAAAAATCATTTTATTCTATTTTATCATTACAATATATCAGATTTGAAATATATATCCTGCTAGAGACATAACTGGGGACTGCAAAGCCTAACACTATTCCTATCATGTGTGACTGCAGTATTCTGTTAGCATGATATTTCTGTGTAGCATTCTGTAATAATTTGGCTTGTTCAGTTTTCTTGATAGTAGAGGGGATATATGTGAAGGGGAGGGGAGACAGGGGTTTTGTTGGTCCTTGCTCTGAATATTTATTGTATTTATTTAATGACAATTGTACAGAATATTATTTCTTTTTATACTTTAATAAAATACGTTCAATATAAAATCATAACTGAGGCTTGTGCAGATGGGATCAGATGGTTTGTGGGGACCGAGCTTGCGGAGACGGGGCAAAAATGTGTTTTTTTTTATTTCGGTCTTAGTAGTTTGCCGGTCCACAAAATAATTCTTTTATTTCTGTCGGTCCACGGGTGTAAAAAGGTTGAAGAACACTGCTCTATTCACCAAAATAGCGGAAGGGATAGTCAAAGCAGAACTCTCTGCATATCTGGAAAAATTCAACATCCTAAGCGATAATCAATCGGGCTTCCGCGTGGATCACCATTATAGCCATTATAGCCTCCTTACTCGACCACTTGCACACACTCTTCAGTCTGGGCACCAGCGCCCTGATCTTGCAATTTGACCTGAGCAGCGCGTTTGATCTGGTCGACCACACCATTCTCCTGGAATGCCTGGCCCACATTGGCATCTCCGACCAGGTCCTCAACTGGTTCCAAGGTTTCCTACAAAACAGATCCTACAGGGTATGCAAAAATGATTCTCTCTCTTACAGCTGGGATAATCCCTGCGGCGTTCCGCAGGGCTCCCCCCTGTCCCCCACCCTGTTCAATATCTACCTCGCCTCCCTCAGTAACCTCCTACTCAAACTCAAGCTCAAATTTTTCATCTATGCAGATGACATCACAATAGTCATCCCTCTAACCAGTCTATCCCAGGAACTTCTTGCCTACATCACAAGCATATTCATTCAGATAGAACTCTGGATGCTTTCCTTCAGACTAAAACTAAACCCGGACCAAGCAAAATTCTTCCTGGCCACCCCTAAAGATAAAATCAAAGACACCAAGTGAAAGGATTGGTTTTCCCACTCGAACAAACACTAAAAATACTGGGAGTCACGCTAGACAAACACCTATCCCTAGAAAATCACACCGATCTCACTGTCAAGAAAAGTCTCTCGGTGCTATGGAAACTTCGCACCATAAAAAAATACTTTGATGACACCGCTTTCCGCCTACTAGTACAATCCTCTATTCTTAGCATTCTGGATTATTGCAATATCATTTACCTGAGCTCCACAAAGAAAACCACCAGAAGACTAAAATTGATTCAAAACACAGCCGTCCGCCTTATTTTCGGCCTGAACAAACGGGAACACATCACTCCTTTCTACCACCAATTACATTGGCTGCCGTACGAGTCCAGAGTCCTTTTCAAGTTCGCCTGCTTCTGTTACAAAACAGTATTTGGATTATCACCAAAATACCTCTCTCCCCACTTCGCTATGATTTGCACCAATAAGAAATCCCGCAGAATTCAGCTGTTCGCCTTCCCCTCCATAAAATTATGTCAGCTCAAAAGATTCCTCGACAAAACCTTCGCCTTCCAGGCTGCTAAGCTGAACCTTTGGTTAGCCCAATTGATTCTCGAGGCCTCGATCTATCTCGACTTTCGAAAACTCCTCAAAACATACCTTTTCCGCGAACAGGACCCTTAACCCTCACTCCCCTGCAATAAGCCAACTCCTGCCCTCCCCCCTCACTCTCCTCCCCCCCTGTGCTTCTCTCTCCCTCCCTCTTCCCGGCCAATCCAACCTGTCGCTGCCTGTAACTCGGATAAATTTCTGCTAAAATGTACCAACATTTCCTTCCTCGTTGCTTGTAACTCCGACAAAATGTTGTAAATCCGTGTGCAGATCAGATCCTAATTAATTGATGTGAACCGCCTAGAACTCACTGGGTATGGCGGTATACAAGAACATAATAATAATAATAATAAACTGTGTGTTTACCATCTGGGAACTCAGAGAGCAACTCAAACGCCCTGTGTACATTTCTTCGGCAGGCATCAACAGGATCATCCAGCAGCTTGGAGAGAGGAACAATAACTTCACTGTGCAAAAAACCATTCCTGAAATCAGATAGAATTGTAAGAAAGAGTATTTAAATCCCAGTGCTACACAAGTTATAAACCAAGAATTGTAGCCACTTCCTAACACTAGTGTAAATTCCAGTGCAGAGCAGTCACTTCCCCTTTAACCCCTACATTCAATTATATATTTATTGGAATTTTGCTTTTACTCTTGGTAGAACTCTGTGCACAAAATTAGCAAATTCTGCAAATTTATTTGTCAAAATTTAAACAATATGTTTGCTAATTATTATCCACATTCTGTTTAAAATTTTCAAAGTAAAATGCTTCTTTTCTACCTTTGTTGTTTTGACATTTTATTTTCCCATCATGTTGGTTCTAGTTTCTCTTTTCTACTTTCCTATCTGTTGACTGTTAATTCTTATTCAAGTGGCTACTGTCCATTTGACTTTTCTTCTTCCTCCTGTCTATTCCCTCACTACACCTACCTCTGACATACTGATCATTTCTTTTTCACTCTTTTTGCTTCTTACCCTTCTTCTTCTCCTCTTTTTCATTTTTCTTTTTTTAATTCTTTATTTTAAATTTCAAGTTTTGACAATCTTTACAAGTCAAAAAAAATAATGTAAAATGAAAATAGATCTCCAAATTATTTAGTAGGTATCACCTTATTACAGCATATAATTAGTCCACAATATATCTCAGGGAGGTAGCTGAAGAATAAACTGAAATAAGCCAAGGAAACATATCAAGAAGAATTAAGGTTGGGGGCCTAAGTGCACTTGAACAATTCTTTACTGAGCTATTGAGAACAGCAAAACTCCTATAGCAGGTACAGAATGCTCTCTATCTGAAATAAACTCAACTGTTGCGGTTCAAAGAAAACATATCTATTATCTTTATAAGTCAGAACGCACTTGCAAGGATATCTGAGTGCAAAAGTTGCCCCTAACTGAACTACCTGGGGTCTCAAAATGAGAAATTGTTTCCTTCTCTTCTGGGTGGAATGAGAGACATCTGGATACATTCTTATATTAGTCAAAAAGGGAACATCTTTATATTAAAAAAAAATATCTTAAGCATCCATTCCCTATCAGAGTCAATAGCAAACTACACAATTAATATTGCTGAAACGCGAACCTCAGTCTCCGACCTCTCCAAGAAATTAGTCAAGTCCACGCTATCAGCAGAAACATTCTGCTGTTGGAATTTTGCAATTTATTCCTTATTGGAAGGAAATATATTTTAGAAAGAGGTGGGTATCTGGATTCTGGAACTTTCAGAATTTCAGTTAAATATCTTTTAAACATTGCCATTGCAGATATAGGTTGAACTTTAGGAAAATTAATTATACGGAGATTATATCTCCTAATAGAATTTTTCATCATTTCTTGTTTAAAGTTCAAATTAGCACTGTCCTTGGCCCAGGTAAGAGCCTATACTTCCAAAGATTTTATCTTAACATCAAAGTCATTCAATTTAGTTCCAAACTCATTACCTTGGTTTTAAGTTCCAAATTCTCTTAAAGAACTGTAGCACACCGAGTAGACAGTTGCTGAATTTGATTACCAAGAGAAGCTTGCATACTCGATATAGCGTCCCAGATTGACTCCATTGTAAAGACCCTAGGTCTCTGTAAGGGAGGAATCCCTGCACCAGAACTCCCTGCAGCTCCCACTGTATCTGAGCCTGCTTCAGCTGTCTAAATGAGTTTGCTGTAATCTTCTCACCGCCGGCTGTTCAGATGTTGATTGCTACTCCTGTCCTCTTCCGGAGTCGGTCCTCCCGCTCCGTGAGGCAAGAGGGTTCCCTGGGCCGGGGTGGCCGAAAACGACTCCTCCGACGCACCGGGACAGCTAGGCGGGCTATGTTCTTCAGAGGACAGAGTGACGCCCTCGAGGGAGAGATCATGTACCTCAGTTTGCGCATTCTCTCCAGCTTGAAAAGCCTCCAATTGTTGCGTTCTTGTGCTGCAGTCCACGAAGGCATCCATCGGGCCCGTTAGCAATGCCAATTTGTCAGGAAAAACCCGAACTTTGGACTTTCTTTTTACCATCCGGTAAAAGAAGAAATTCTCATCCACAGCACGGTGTCGTCTCCGCGGAAAGCTCAGGCCACCATCTTAGGTAAGCTCCTCCCTCCTCTTTTTCATTTTTCAGCTATCTTATCAAATTTCCATCTTCTCTCCCATTCCCCGTCTCATTCCTTCCTCAGCCCTCTATTCCTTTTCATTTCAATGTTGTCCCATTACCATATTTCTACCCTCTGTAATAATTATCTTCTTCTCATCTGTTTCCTTGCCACCCCCTCCTCCCTCTACTGGCCCCTCCCTCAGGTTCCACCATTCTCAACATCTTCCTTCCTTCACCCTTAAAGCCCAGTACATCTGATCTCTTGTCCTTCCCTACTCACACTCATAGCCTGACATCTCCCTATCCCTTCTCTTCCCTCCTGCACTCTCCCCCATGGTTCAGAATTTCTCCAACTGTTTTCCCTCACTCCCATTGTCAGGCATCTCACTTCTGCTCCTGGATCCAACATCTCTTTCTTTCTCCCTCTTCACCTCCTGTGTATCTCTCCCTCCCTCTCATCTACCCCCATGTCCAACATCTCTCTCTTTCCTTCCTTTGCACCCTGGGCCCAATATCTTTCTTCCCCTCCCCCCCATGCAGCATTCTCTCCCTTTCTTCCATTGCCAACATTTCTGTTTCTTTCCCACTGTTCACATCTCTCTCCCTCTCATCCTACCTTGTGCCCTGGGTCAATCATCTCTATCCCCCATGCAGCATCTCTCCCTTCCTCCCCTCCATCATCATGTGCAACATTTCTTCCTCTCTCCCCATGCAGTATCTCTCCCTCCCTCTACCCCTATATCCAACATTTCTCCCTCTCCCATTTTCATACATCTCTCTCTCCCCTACACGCCATATGCAGGATTTCTACCTTTCTCACACCTCTTCACTTCTATGTTTCATCTCTCCCTTCCTCTCCTCTCCCCCCCCCCCATGCAGCATCCCACTACCCCATTGACAACTTGTTGCATCTCTCCCTTTCTCTCAGCACTGTGTAAAAAATTTCTTCCGCTTCCCCTCTCCACCACATGTGCAGCAAACTTCCTTCTATCCCCTTCTCCTACTCCACTAACAACTCTCCCTCTCTAAGGCATTGCTTCATCGGGTCCTGGCAGGGGCAGCAATTCCCACATGCTGCCTGCCTCTAATTCAGAAGCCTCTCTACAGCAGAGGAGAGGCTTCTGGGTTAGCAGCAGACAGCATATGGGAATCACTGCTGCTGCTGTGACCTGTTGAAGCAACGTCTTAGGGAGGGATATCACTGAGAAAGAAGAGTTTTACAGGTTGAGACGTATCTGTTCTGTAAGTTCTTACTTGGATTTTAAGACACTGCATACTTTTTTACATGCTTTTGTTATTTCTAGGATTGATTATTGCAACTTGGAATACTGTGATATCTCTTCTGTTTGTCTACATCGCCTTCAAACATTGCAGAATTCTGTGGCTAGATTTTTCTGTAAGCCAAATTATATGACCATATTTCCCCATTGCTGATTCAACTTCATTGGCTCCCAATGCAATATAGATGCTATTTTAAGATTTTGTTTGATTTTTAAAGCTTTGCATATTGGGCAGCCTCCATATTTAGTCACAATCACTGTACTTAATATATCATTGTGAGCGTTGCGCTCTTTGGACTAATTGGCTGGTACTTCCATCATTTAGACTAGCTCATTGTGAATCCACATGTAAATCTGCTTTTTTTTTTCTACATATCTTTGGAATAGACTACCAGTTCATATATATGCTGAACTTTCTTTTCCTAAATTAAAATCTCTTGTAAAAACTTATTATTTTCAAAAAGCATTTGATGTTTCCTTAACTTAAATTTCAGTGATTATGGCCTGCAATTGGAGAACTGAAACTGAACTAAGGGCAAAATTCTCAAAAGTTTAACACCGTCACTAAACTGTTTTCTGGTGGTTTAGCCTGTACGCAGTTTAGCGGTTGATTATCTAAAGGGATTATCTCTGTCTTTAGCGAGGTTTCTATCAGTCTCTGACATTGATATGCAAATGGGCTTTTCAACTTTGTAATGAGCATTTTGGTGAATTCTTAAAAAAAATGCCGAACCATTTTCAAAAAGTGGTGTCAGCTTTTGGCGACAAAAATAAGCAACTGGTCCAGGGGTGCCGGTCAGCGTCAGAGACTGCTAGAGAGTCCTGTGTTGTGATGCAGCAGGAGAGATACCCATTCTCTCCACTGCATCACAACACCCCTTCCTTGCAGTGACAGCAAACACAACAACGCCCCCCCCCCCCCCCCGGAACAGCAGTGACACCCCTCCCTGCAGCAGGAGAGATACCCACTCTCTCCTGCTGTACTAAAATCCCCGATGCGACTACCCCGACGCAGCTCGACCATCCCTCCATAGCAGGAGAAAAGCCCACTCTCTTCTGCTGCACTAAAATACCTGACATCCAGCCTCGACCTGACCTGACCACCTGACTGCTCCCCCGCAATGGGAAAGATGCCCACTCTCCCCCACTTTCAAGTGACCTCCTTCCTCTCATGGGATGGGCCTTAAACAACTTGGGTCAATCAGAGCCTCAGGCTCCTCCCTGTTGCATTCAAAGGAGGGGGAAGGCCCATTTTAGACGATGCAGCAGCTGAGAGAAGGGTGTCCACATCCCTCTGACTCATCTATGTTGAGGTAAGGGGAGGCGGCAGAGACAGGTGAAGGGGGGATCACTTGAAAGTGAGGGAAAGTGGGCATTTCTCCTGTTGCAGGGCTGTGGTCGGGTGATCAGGTCAGATCGCAGTACGGTGGTCGCAGCGTGGATTTTAATGCAGCAGGAGAGAGAGAGCATCTCTCTTGCTGCGGGGAGAGGGGATCAGGTCGTAGTGGGGCTTTTATTGCAGCAGGAGAGAGTGGGAATCTCTCCTGCTGCGGGGGGGGGGGGGGTGTTCATGGCAGGATGGTCACGGCAGAGTTTTAGTGCAGCAGGAGAGAATGGGCATCTCTCCTGCTGCGGGTAGGGGGAGGGCAGTCGGGTTGAGGAGGGGAAGTTGCGGCGGGGATTTTAGTGCAGCAGGAGAACATAAGAACATAAGAAATGCCTTCACCGGATCAGATGAGGTCCATCAAGTCCGGCGCTCCGCTCATGCGGCGGCCCATTTAGGTTCTCTATTATGAAAACCTGAAATTACCGTATCCCTCAATATGATTTGCAAGAAGGTGTATATCCAACTTGTGCTTGAAACCCCGAAGAGCATTCTCCTCCACAACATCCACAGGAAGAGAATTCCAAGCACCCACCACTCGTTGTGAGAAACAGAACTTCCTGGCATTCGTCCTGAACCTGCTGCCAGGGTATCTCTCCTGATGCGGGGGGAGGGAGCGGTTGGGTCGCGATGGGGATTTTAGTGCAGCAGTAGTGGACACCTCTCTTTTGCAGGGGGGGAGGGTCGGGTCACAGCAGGATGGTCGCAGCACTGTTGTTGTGTTTTGGGTTATTTTTACAGTGTTGACAGTGTTTTTTCTGTGCATGTGCCCATCGCTATCACCAGCGATGGGCACATGCAAATTTAGTGAATCTTCGCTATTGTCTGCCGACCTCATTTGCATGCGCAATTTTTTAAGAATGTCTCGGTTTTTAAGATTGTTTTTTAGATTAGGTATCAAAACGGCTGCATTTTTACATTCAGCAGGATAACAAGTTTTAATAAACATAAATATTCAGCACCACAAAAGGTAAATTCTGCACAACTGTGCAATTTTGCACAGAATTCAACCAGGAGTAACAAACACCTTTTTCACCTGGAGGATTCACAATCTAACTTTGCACCTGAAGCAATGTAAGGTTAGGTGACTTGTGGATCACAGCATCAGTGAACTGGGCCCCCCCTGGCTGTCAAGCCGGATGCTCTAACACTCCTCCACTATATTCAGTTATATTTTGGAAGAACAATATTGGCTATCATTAGTTTATAACCGCTTATCAATTTTGTAATATGTACATGCATAATATATAAAACTAGGAAAAGTTATTTTCTCTAGCTACCTACCAGATTTTCACACAGTGCTTAGCAATGAATATTAACAAATTCAATCTGCCACTCACCTTCCCACATTATGGGCAGCCAGTATAGAAAACACTTCAGTTGTACTTTGTCGAACAGTATTGTCTTCATCCAAAAGCAAAAGTTTTAGGCTATCCAAAAAACCTGCAGTTAGAATAAATTCACCACTAACATATTTGCACTTTTTAAAAAACAAAGTAAACTAAACTAAAACCTCTGTACCCGCCAATCCTCCCCGCATTTTTGACAAACCCTTTATCTTCCCAAAGAATTAAGCCTGCTAGCGTTTGCAAATTTCTAAGGTCTACCAAGTACCTTTCTTATTTCTAATCTTAATGTATATTTTCTGTAAACCGCTTAGAACCTAACGGATGTAGCGGTATATAAGAAATAAATAACATTACATTACATTACATCTGTTTGCTCCTGTGAACCTCTTCATGGGGGATGATAAAGTAGGTATGCGATCTACCTTCCCTCTCCAAATGTTGTACCTCAGACGGTGCAAGTCAGATGGATCTTGAGACAGAAGGGATCTGGACCAGCGAGTTTCAATCTCTCGTAAAAGCTTTGTCAGCAAATTAGGACAATGTTTGTCGAGACTCACCGATATGGATGGCCTGGTAGGCAAACTCTGGGTCATGGACCAGGTCAGTCAGGGCCTTGAGAGCCCTCTGCCGGGTCAGCAGCTCAGGACTTTGCAGCTCCTCTTTTAGCTTTGGCAGAGCACGCTCTCCGAAGGCTATGGGAGCTTTGGTTGGGTCTATGTCAGGAGGCCAGTAGGTTGAGATGCGTGTGTGGGCCATATCACGGTTTTTTTTAACCTCTACGGCTTCTCCTTACTTCCTCGGCTTGCTGCGGTTTCCAAGCAACAAGGAACATTGCGTGCGACACACCGGACGGTAGGAACTGTCCAGCTTGTTCTGCGTACGCCGCGTTTGAAAAGGGCGGGGCCTATATCTCATTGACTGAACGTTCCATCCTCTCGGAGTCTGCGTACTAGGCTGACCCCGCCCCTTGTTTTTAGGGTCTGCCCTCAGGACGCTCCAGCAAACGCCAGCAGGTTGCCATGGGAACACAGCGAGTCGCGGTAAGTCTCAGGCTCGCGGTGGGCTGCCGTGCCCGTTGCCATGAGAACGCAGCGGATTACGGGTCCTGGGTGGGCTCCGGTGTCGGCCATAGGAGTGCAACTGTTTGCGGTTTTAAGTCCCGGATATTGAAGGACTGCGGAACCGGACGCCGGTTGCCATGGGAACGCAGTGGGTTGCTGTACGTCCCAGCCTGATTCTGGCCTGTTAGCGGGGCCGTTGCAGTTGTCGGTCTACTATATATATACTTTATCGTCCCTCTCTCTGGTTTGCGCTCGCTCTGGCGGGAATGAATGAAGTTGTAAACCGAATATGATCTCGGGTTATTGGATTTACGCTTAATGCTTCAGTCTTGCATGTGCTTTCAGCCGGTTACTGACAGCACTCCTAAACCACATCCACTGCTCCAGAGCTGCCAGGTTACCCAGTTCCAGAATGGAGACTCTTTGGCTAAAGACCTGGTTTTGAATTTGCATCCTAAAAGCAGTGTAGTATTTATAGTCCTTGATTTTACTCACTGAAATCCAGTTGTTTGTTCCATAATCGGAACTGCCAAGTTACCCATTCTAGGAGAGAGACCTTTTTTTTGCCTGTCCTGGTTTTAAATTTATATTCCCAAAGCAGGATAATATTTGTAGGCCATGATTCTATTAATTGAATGAGGCTGGCAGAAATCCAGAACTGACCATAAAAATTCCCTTCTGAAATGGGAAATGTGGCAGCTCTACATAAAGCACAGTTACTTACCATAACAGGTATTATCCAGGGACAACAGGCAGATATTCTCTACATGTGGGTGATGTCACCGACGGAGCCCCCTAGCAGACGTTTTTGCAAGCAGGCTTACTCGAAGACCTTCAGGCTTGTGATTGGCCCGCGCGTGCCCCTCCCGCCCTGCCTAGGGCATGCGTCTCCTCAGCGTGTCCTCAGTTCAGATAACAAGCAAAGAAGCCAACCACGGGAAGGTGGGTGGGTTGTGAGAATATCTGCCTGCTGTCCCTGGATAACACCTGTTACGGTAAGTAACTGTGCTTTATCCCAGGACAAGCAGGCAGCATATTCTCTACATGTGGGAGACCTCCAAGCTAACTAAAAAGGGGATGGAGGGAAAGTTGGCAATTTAGGAGAATAGATGTTTCAAAACAGATTGGCCGAAACGGCATCACGCCTGGAGAAAGCATCCAGACAGTAATGTGAGGTGAACGTATGAACCGAGGACCAAGTGGCAGCCTTACAGATTTCCTCAATGGGAGTGGAGCGGAGGAAAGCAACAGACGCTGCCATCGCCCTGACCTTGTGGCCCGTGACTCGACCCAGTAGGGAGAGACCAGCCTGAGCATAACAGAAAGAAATACAAGCGGCCAACCAGTTAGAAATGGTCCGCTTAGAGACAGAATGATCTAAGCGATTAGGATCGAAAGAAAGGAACAGCTGGAGAACAGAACGATGAGGAGCAGTGCGCTTCAAGTAGAATGCCAGTGCATGCTTGCAATCGAGAATGTAGAGCGACTTCTCCAGGGTGAGAATGGGGCTTTGGAAAAAACACAGGAAGAACAATAGATTGGTTGATGTGAAAATCAGAAACAATCTTAGGCAAGAACTTAGGATGGGTACAGAGAACCACCTTATCGTGATGGAAGACAGTGAAAGGTGGATCCACTACCAAGGCTTGAAGCTCACTGACCTGACAGGCAGAAGTGAGAACAATAAGGAACACAACTTTCCAAGTAAGATACTTTAAGTGAGCCCGCGCTAGCGGCTTGAAGAGGGGTTTCATCAATTGAGCAAGGACCACGTTAAGATCCCAAACCACCGGAGGAGGTTTGAGGGGCGGATGAACGTGGAAAAGTCCTTTCATGAAGGGGGAAACCACAGGATGAACAGAGATAGGCTTCTCGTCAATCGGCTGATGAAAAGCAGCAATGGCACTTAGGTGGACTCGAACCGAAGAGAACTTGAGCCCAGCGCCAGACAAGTACAACAGATAATCCAGGACAGCTGACAAGGAGGCGGACAGCAGCTCCAGCTGCCGAGTAGCACACCATGCCGGAGGGGAGGGGATACTTGGAATGGGCAGACTTGGTGGGCTATAGCCCTTTTCTGCTGCTTTTTTTCTATGTTTCTATAAGGGAGTAAATTCAGGGGAGGGGATACTTGGAATGGGCAGACTTGGTGGGCTATAGCCCTTTGCTGCTTTTTTCTATGTTTCTATGTTTCTAACCTGAAGTAACGGGAGGCGAAGCGCCTCACGAGGCGTGTTGTCAACTCCCAATTCCGCCAAGTATTCCTGAGTAAAGTGGGAGTCGGATTGAAGATCAATGTTCAGAGCTCTGCCCATGTCAGAGATGAAATGAGAAAAGGAGGAGGTCCGAGAGGAAGACTCATCCTCCGGGGGAGACTTCGACCGAGATCGGGGAGTAGCCGAAAACGAGGGAGAAATCTCCCTGGAATAGTAAACCGGGGCCTCAGAGTCCCGTGAACGGGAGACCGAAGAGGTTCGACTAAGGCGTGTAGGGGGCGTCGAGGAACGGCCCCGTGCCAGATGGACCGGGGAAGACCCCCCAGAGTTCGAGGAAACCGCTGGGGAGCATCGGAGAAGATGGGGTATAGGTAAATTCCCCACCTGGCTTTGAAGGAGGCCCTTGAGAAGCCGGTAAACGCCTCGAAGGGGAACAGACACTAGAGTCCAATTTGAGGACAAGTGCGTGTCGAGAGGGTCTCGAGGGTGGAGATCTGCCCCGACAGGGGTGGAGAAGAGGCGAGCCTCGCTGCAGTAGCAGGGGAAAATGTCCCTGGCCTGGATCCCCGAAAAGTCACTGGTGACTCAGGGGAGGACGACTCGCTCGAGGGAACCTGACAAGTCTTACGAGGAAGGCCTCAAGAGACAAGAGGACGCTCAGGCTGGTCAGACCGCGACTGGATCGAGACCGAGGTCAAAGGCGTCGAGGTCGGGACTAGTTGGCTGACCACCGAGGAAAACTGTGTGGTAATAATAGCCTTAAGCATGTCCTCGAACATAGGCACCAAGACCAAAGGCAAGTGGGTCGGAGGTGCAGCAGTGCGCTCCTTCGGGGGCGACCTCGAAGAAGAGAATTCCCTACGTGAGGAGGCACGCTTAGAGTGATGTCTCGAAGACGCCGATGAGGCGATGCTGACATGAGACTCCGAGGAAGGCTTCTTTGCCGGCACACCTGAGGAGGAAAATGGAGACTTATCCGAGGCCGGGGTAGCAGGAGGGGCCGAGGCCAACGGGAACTTCGAGGCCAAGGCACCCACCGAGGGCGCCGAGGCCGAGCTCAAGGCCTGTCCCGCAGGATCCATGGGGCCAAAGAGTTGGAGAATCTTGGCCATCCTCCGACGAAGAGCCTGCAGTTGCAAGGTCGCACAACGGGGACACGATTCAGCGTGGTGCTCTGCACCCAGGCACTCCACACACCAATGATGAGGATCGGTGATGGAGATAACCCGGTTGCACTTAGTGCAATTTTTAAAGCCGGAACGAGGCCGGGACATAAGAAAAAGAAAGCTGCAGTTCCGCGAGGCCAGGCGGCCTCAGGAAGACCGGGAACCCGGTCAAATTTATATGAACGGAAAAAAATGAAAATAAAGAAAATAAAAGACACGAGCACAGCGACTCAAAGGAAACAAACAAAATAAGCTGCAGTGCAAGAGGGACAAAGAGAACGCGCGAAGTAAGGGAGCAGTGCTTTTGGCTCCGCAGAAAACATTGAACTGAGGAGACGCGTGCCCTAGGCAGGGCGGGAGGGGCACACGCGCATGCGCGGGCCAATCACAAGCATGAAGGTCTACGAGCAAGCCTGCTTGCGAAAACGTCCGCTAGGAGGTTCCGTCGGTGATGTCACCCACATGAGTAACTTGAGAGATCTACTACTCTACTCCTCAAGAAGAACTAAAGAATGGTGGGATATAGAATAATACTGAAATAAAATTGCTAAGAAAAAACAGTAGAACAATAATATACAAGGCTACAAAATTTTCACTTAGCTTCTCAAAGAATCTGAAAACCACAAATAAAGTTGGCCTTTTTTGAAGCCAACGCTATATGAGGGGTGGGAAAGTGCTCAACTAGCCTTTAAACTCGGGATGATTTTAATGCATAGGTGGTGGGATAGACTCTGGTAGGAGAAAGAATTTTCCCAAGGGGTGGTATTATCAAAGTTCCTGGGTGGAAAAGGGATATGGGATTTCCTAACCTGTTATTGGAAGAGACTTGCAGCTAAAAGGAGATCTATGGGAGTTCTTATTTGTATACTTAATTTGCATAGAAATAAGGAACATTTTGAATGTGGACATACAAGAAGGGATAATAGGCCAACCTGGCTAAAAGGGGATGATTTCAGAGACTGTTACCCACATATCCTAAAGGAGCAAGGGAAATGGAAAAATGTTAAATGTTATGTTGAATTTTTCCTTTTCATTCCCAGAGTAAAGGTGGTCCCTTTATAAAGACTTGAGAGGAAGCCACAGTCAAAATTTGTTGCAGAATTTTAACAAAAAAACTTTTAGTGGGTAGGAGAAAGAGGTATTTTCTCAAATGCATGCGTATAATACTATGAAATCTTTCAAAATAGTTACTATTTGTGTACTTTTTCTGATATAATAATCCCAGGATTCTAAAGGGGATTTTTTTTTGGGTGGGAGGAGGATATTTTAGAACTTTAAACTATAGCATTGTTTTTCTTTGTTTACATCCCTTTTTTTCAAAATTTTTCATATTTTGTGTTTTTAACAACTTTGAATAATTTGACTTTATTCACAAAAATTAATCACCTGGCTCAGAGCTCCTTTTTATTAGATCACTTATAAATATGTTAAAAAGCACCAGTCCATAATCACCAGTCACCAATCCACATAGGGCATTGCCTCTTTTTAATTTCATGAGGATTTAAGAAATGATTTCTGACCTTCTTATCTTCAAAGTATTCTAATAGGTTAGAAATACTACTTCCCTTTGCTATATTGTGTGATGTGCATGCATTTGAAATGACAGGAAAATGTTTGTTTTGTAACCAGTTGTCATCAAAGTTGTGCCCTGTTGCTCTTCTAGCCAGTAACAGCCCTTAGAATGCTCTACTTTGTTATCTGAGAGCAGAAGGCTCAATTGAAAGGTTTAAGGCCTCTCAGTGGAGTAAGGGATAAAGGCAAGTGTATAGTAGCTACCTCACCTGTTTTCATTTAACCTTATTCTGTGTTTTAGTGGTTAATTTCTATTTTATCATTATGATTGTATACTACTTTGATATAGCACTGAAAGGCAGTCAAGCAAATGAAATAAACTATTTGAGCAATATGGCATACTGTTGATGTGGAGGGGCATAATTTTTTTTTTTTTTTTTTTAAACTAAGTCCCTTTTTGGCCTAAGGTGCTAGGTACCCAAAGTCGGCCACTACGTCTATCTTTAAAACATTCCCAACGAAAAATTTGCCCAAGTCCCAAACGCCCAAACCAAGACCTTTTAGGATTAAGAGGGGCCAGTTCTTCGCCTAACAGCACTATTCACTAACCGGTGTCTGTCGTAAGCATCGGTTAGAGAATAAGGGAACCCGTTCCCCACTCCCGCAAAGACTACAGCAGGAGGGATACCTAGTCCTTCCTTCCAAATATCCATAATAGGAGGACTTGAGGAGGAGATTAAGATTATTTTTCTTTGATTATAACTATTGTCTTGTTTGGAATGTGTTCTTTAATGCCTCTCCTTTCTGTACAAGTGTATACTTGATTGTTTATTTGAAAATTGATAAATAAATAATAAAAAAAAACCAAAAAAACCCCCCAAATATCCCCCAACCCCTGAATGATCATCGACAGGACAGATGCCCAGTCCCTCTTGCCAGATCCACCGTAACCTTTTTTAGATGCACCAAGCTAGGGTTACCATTTGTCTGGGTTTCTCTGGACATGTCCTCTTTTCTATGGCTCTGTTGGGGATCTGGGGTGACGGGATAATCGCGCACCAGACACCAGCACACCGACAAGCCAGCGTTGACAATTCGGCGCAAGAAAGAAGCACGCCGCGGGAAAACTTTGTTTTAAAGAGCTCCGACAAGGTGTGTATTGTGTTCGCGCTGCCGTTGGGGGGGCTGTGGGGGTACAACCCCCCACATTCTAGAGAAAACAGAACTTTTCCCAAAAAAAATCAGAAAAAGTTCCGTTTTCTCTATAATTCCAACCCCCCAAACCCCTCCCCCCAACAGTAGCGCAAACACTATACAGTAAAGTGGGGGCGTTCCCCACTCATACCCCGCTTCGGAGCTCTTTAAAATTAAGTTTTTCTGCGGCGCGCTTCTTTCATGCGCCGAATTGTCAGCGCTGGATTGTCCACACGCTGGTGTCTCGCACGTGACAGACTATGAACTGGGTCTGGGCAGCATTTTTAATGTTTTGTCTGTGGGCTGCAGCCTGAGAAATAAATGGCTGTACAGAGAGGCACATGCATACAGCAGGCAGCTAGGAGAGGAGATAAGAGGTGGGGACTGCTTGCTTGCCTTGCAGCTGACAAAAAGAACATACTCAAAATCATAGTGAGACTTCTAATACACTGAAAGAGGCCATAGGAGCACCAGAATGAGGCTTGGAATAAAGCGAAAGGCTGAGAGTGAGCAGGGGAAGTGAGAGAGAATTATAGAAGACTAAGATTGGAATGCTGGAGGGGTGAGGGAGAAGCAGGAAAGAGAAAATCATGCAAAGCAGAAGGGATGAGAAAAGAGAGGAAGGGGAGTGATAGAGAAGAGGAAAGTAAATCATTTTAATTAGTGGAGTTACCAGATGCCCAGGAAAACCCAGACATGTCCTCTTTTTGGAAGACTGTTCTGGTTCTCCGATGGATTTCCAAAATCTGGCAGTTTTTCCAGATTTTGGAAGGTCCTGACTGAGCTCTGAGTCGCGTCAGGAGGGCCACTGAGCATTCATGGATGCGTTGTGATAACATCACACGCATGCGCTTTTGTGAAACATCATTGTGTCGCATCCACACATGCTTGGAAACCCTCCATATGCGGCCCAGACTTGGGGAAGAAGAGACAAGGTTTGCATGGAGTGGAGTTTGAGGCAGCAGGGGATTCAATGAAGGCCCTGACACACCACTGGCATCTACATTGCCTATGGCTAAATCTGGGCCTGCACTATCTGTAGCTCAAACTTTCTTGTATTGATTTTACTGGTATTAAGCTTCAAACTAATTTATGATTATTCGTACAATCAACTGTATTATGTAATTTCTATTTACTATATTGTAATTACTTGTACTGTGTAATTACTATCTTCTACAAGTTTTACAATGTTGTATTTTTTCCCTAGTGCTTTTATTCTGAATTGTGTTTTCTTCTATTTTAAAAATTGTTTTATGACTTTGTATTTCTATTTCCTAGTGTAATACCACTGTGTAAACTACCACAAACTGATGGTTTGGCGGTATATAAAAATAAATTATTATTATCCTTTTCCTTTTTCTTGTCCCTGGAGCTAAAGGAGTTTCTTCACTCTGTGTGTCTTCCAAGCCCCAAGTGTGGCATTTTTGCACTACAGAACTTTGTAATAGCACAGAATAAAATAGAACCAATACTTAAACTTTGAAAATTTAAAATACAGTAAAACAAAATTTGAAACAGGTTTTGAAAACTCAGGTAGCAGCTAGAGATTATAGGCAGTGATGACTATCTTTGTGTTTTTATATTGACTTAACAGATGAACTGAATTTGCTGGTCCTCTGCTCAGGAAGTGAGGAATCACAGAATGTTGCAGCTAGTGCCACCAGTCAGCAAGAACAGAGTCCTCTCAGACTTCCCTAAGGTAAACCTAAAGTTTCAGATATACAATGTGAGCCACTAACTGGTAGTCCTTTTTGAGCCCTCTGACTGAAATCAAAAGCCTGTACAAGAAAGGGAGTTAAAGCTTTCCTGTCATAAGAACCATCTTTTCAAAACGACTGAGGGCTCTAAATCCAACATAAGCAGTAAATGAGTTTACTCAATAATGGAGTTGCTCGAACATGCACAGAACTGGTACCCAGCCCCACTGGGTACATAGAGCTAGTCAAACTGAGAAGATTATCCTTTCTGAAGTAAATCTGCCTTTGAAAGGGAAATGCTACCTTCCATTTCATCCCACCGATCTATCCAAATACTTGTGCGTTATGTCCAGGTAGAGATATGCGTTATGTGCGTTATATGTGTTATGTGCGTTATGTCCAGCAGGTAGAGATAGAGATCAGCAGAGCTCTGCCATAAATGATAATGTTCAGCAGCCTCCCTTCACATCCCTTGCAGCCTTCTGTGTGGTGCTTGCTCCTGGCCTTTAAGTTCAGTTATCGAAAATACTGAAGAGAAACTGCTGAATAGTATCCGTTATGGCAGAACTCTATCTCCGCCTGCTGGAAGATGCAGTTGCAAAGAGGTGGCTAGGGGGAGGATGTAACCCGCAAGTCTCTGGATTGATCTGTTGTGACTAAAGGTAAGAGCTAATTTCTCCTTGTCTGAAATGCTCAGTTTCAAATGGTTATAGTTAACTCCCACAAATTTCAGAGCAAACAGCAAAGGAAGATGGAACAAGCATTGAAATCATGTTTTACTGAAATATGTATTAGAAGAATGGTAAAGGAAATTCTTGTAAATATAATACTTTGGCATGTGTAAATGAATTGAAAGGCATAGATATGATAGGAATGGACGGAGGGGAGCAAAGTATTGGAGAGAATGGATGACACTGCTACAGGAAGGTAGACTGAAGACCTTACATCAGTCTTTCCTCCTTTACCCACTTGTTTCCATCTTGGGTTCTGTCTTTGCACATTCTCATTTGCATTGGAGCCTTTCGGTCTTGTCCTCATCAATCCTGCCTCTTATAGGTAAATCCATCATAAATTTTAAGTTGTATTACTGCATTTGGGAACAACTGGCATACCTGGCTGCAGTAATGCCAGATGGAAAGCCCAGAATGGGTCCTGTCATTTTTCAATACTGGGAGAATTGCGGCCTCTTTCTAGCTACTCTGGCGGGCTCGGATGAAATGGCTTAGTTTTTCTTGGGCTTGTGTCAAAGGGATTAGATTTTCTTGGCCCTCCTTACCTAGAATTACCAGATGTCCAGGAAAATCTTGACATGTCCTCTTTTTGGAGGACTGTCCTGGTGACCGAACAGATTTAAAAAAAATAGCTGTTTGGATTTTCAAAGAGTGCCAAGCTCAGGGCCACATCTGGAATGTCTCTAAGCATGCATGGATGTGACGCAATGACATCACGCGCATGTGTGCATGTATATGACATCATTGTGTCACATCTGTGCATGCTCGGAGGCCCTCCAGATTTGGCCCTGAGCTTGAGGAAAGAGAGGAGTAGAGGTATGTGTGGGAGCATGGCTGGGGCAGAACAGGCCGGAACTGGGTGCAGGGCCACGTGTCTGTTTTTTGGCTCCACAAAATCTGGTAACCTTATCCTTACCCCCACTAGATGAGCAAGAGTTAGTTAAAAGTCCACCCACCCATGTCAGGCACTTTCCCCTGCCTGTAAGTCCTTTGTGGTCCTAATGGGGGGAGGGGACCTGAGTCCTGACCTCTAACAGCACAACATGTCAGAACATATCACTAAGATTCAGACTACCAAAATAAGGGAGCAGCTTAGCTTCGGTGAAACTAGATCATGGAGACAGCAAAACAAGTAGAAGCAGTCAGACAAAACAGTAGAGCTAGTGAGAATCTTTAGAGCTTCTACCAGCCAAAGATAGCACTAAGAACATATTACAAAATGCATCTCGTGATAAAGTTTTTTTTAACTTAAAGAAGCCAGTACTGTACTACCAAAATTATAACAAGGTCACAACCAGCAATATTTCAAAGAATCAGTGAAGAATTACGTCTCTTAGAAAAAGCTCAGACACAGTAAACTTTGATTGTTGTGTTAATGTAGTAGTCCTCATTGCCAGACCCCTCTACAGTCAGGGTGACCTTCCAATATTCTTGAACTGAACTTCCTTTATCCCAGGACAAGCAGGCAGATATTCTCAGATATGGGTGACGACAGAGCCCGGATGCAGACGTCTCACAAGCAGACTTGCTTGAAGAAACTCGAAGTTTCGAGTCGCCCATACTGCGCATGCGCGAGTGCCTTCCCACCCAGTGCAGGGCACGTCTCCTCAGTTCTCAGTTTTCCGCGGAGCCGAGAAGTCTGTCTTTGACTCTCTGGGTTTAACTTCGTTCATTTGTGCCTTCTCTGAACCGCGGTTTGTATTTTTTTCCTCACGAATCGCTGTTCTTATTTTCTTTCTTTTATTTTTGGTTAAAAAAATAAATAAATTTTCTTCTTCCGTCCGTTTTCCAGGACAGGCTGCTCGGCCGCAGCCTGAGGGCTTCAATCTTGCGTCGGCTATTTTTCCTTCTATGTCCCAGCCTGCCACGGGCTTCAAGAGGTGTAACAGGTGTCAGCGTGCGGTCTCTCTTACGGACCCTCATGTACGCTGCCTCAAGTGCCTTGGGCCAAAACATCATCCTAGGTCGTGCCTGCCTTGCCAAACACTTCAGCCTCGTGCTTTCAAGCGTCGTCGTATTTTGGTGGACAAGCTCTTCGAGATGGAGTCTTCTACTGATCCCTCGACTTTGAAGGCGTCCTCGGCCTCGACTCCTACTGAGGTCCCTCCTGTGCCTACTGCTTCCACCTCGAGCCTCATCAGACCTTTGTCTTTTGCAGCGGCTCTTACTTCGACGTCATCTGCTGTATCTTCCCCTTTTTCCTCAGGTGAGATAGCACCAGCGTGCTTGACTTTAAGAATAAATGGGACATCCATGTGAGATCCCTACGGAAGTCGGGTCAAGGATCTAGGTCATTAGCACTCAGACTTAACGGGGTGGGTCAGTAGAGTGGGCAGACTTGATGGGCTATAGCCCTTTTCTGCCGTCATCTTTCTATGTTTCTATCAAAGATTCCACAACTCAAGGGGTTATTGTAGCGACCCGACAGACTACCTGGTTCCTACAAAGTTTTGGATTCGAAATCAACTTTCCAAAATCTCAGCTTCAACTCTCAAAGACTCTACAATTCATTGGAGCTGTTCTGGATACTGTCCAATGCAGAGCATTCCTTCCACAATGCCTGGAAGCTCTTCTTCACCTCTGTCAAACTGTGTCTTCCCGCTCTTCCATCTTAGCGAGACACATGATGGTACTTCTGGGTCACATGGCCTTTACAGTACACGTAACTCCTTTTGCCATACTTCACCTCAGAATTCCTCATGGACCCTGGCATCTCAATGCACGCAGGTTTGCGACCCTCCCTCTCGACACATTTCAGTCACTCCTTCATTCAAGAAGTCTCTCCGTTGGTGGATGCTCTCTTCCAATCTTTCCAGAGGCTTGCTTTTTCAAACGCCCCCTCATCAGAAGGTCCTCACGACAGACTCTTCGACCTATGCTTGGGGCGCTCATCTTGATGGTCTCCGTACACAAGGCCACTGGACCAGTACAGATCATCAGTGTCACAAAAATCTGTTGGAACTCAGAGCGATTTTCAAGGCTCTCAATGCTTTTCAACATCTTCTTCACAACCAGGTAGTCCCCATCCGGACGGACAACCAAGTCGCCATGTATTACGTCAACAAACAGGGAGGGACAGGATCTGCCTCCCTTTGCCAAGAAGCTCTGAAAGGTTGGGACTGGGCAATCCGCCACAAAACCTTCCTCAAAGCTGTCTACATTCAAGAGGCAAAGAATTGCTTGGTGGACAACTTGAGTCGTCTCCTGCAGCCTCACGAATGGACACTCCATTCTGCCCATCTTCATCAAATTTTTTCGCAGTGGGGAATGCCTCAGATAGACCTCTTTGCAGCTCCCCACAACTACAAACTACCTTAATTTTGCTCCAGGATATATTCTCCTCATCGCCTGGAGGCAGATGCTTTTCTTCTGGAATGGTCAAATCTTTTTCTCTATGCATTTCCTCCATTCCCTCTCATTCTCAAGACTCTGGTCAAGTTGAAGAACGATCATGCCACCATGATTCTAATTGCTCCTCAGTGGCCGATACAACCTTGACAACCTTGGTACTCCCTTCTACTTCAACTCAGCAGCAGGGAGCCATACCTTCTACCAGTTTTCCCTTCTCTACTTACACAGAGTCAAGGATCTCTGCTTCATCCCAACCTGCAGTCTCTATACCTGACAGCTTGGTACCTTTCAACATAACCCCTCTTCAGTTTTCTCAATCTGTAAGAGACGTTTTAGAAGCTTCTAGAAAGCCTACCACTAGACAATGCTATCACCAAAAGTGGACTAGATTTTCTACCTGGTGATTTTCTCATCATAAGGAGCCTCAGCATTCCTCCTTATCTTCTGTTTTGTTCTACCTTTTGCACTTATCCAATTCTGGCCTCAAGTCTACATCTATCCAAGTCCATCTCAGTACAATTGCAGCTTTCCATCAGCCTATTGAAGGGAAACCCCTCTCTGCTCATCCAGTGGTTTCCAAATTCATGAAAGGACTTTTCAATGTCAAACCTCCTCTCAAACCACCTCCTGTGGTTTGGGACCTCAATGTTGTCCTTACTCAACTCATGAAGCCTCCATTTGAACCAATTGAAAAGGCTCATCTGAAGTATCTCACTTGGAAAGTGGTATTTCTCATAGCCCTCACTTCTGCTCGACGAGTCAGTGAGCTGCAGGCTTTAGTTGCTGACCCACCATTCATGGTGTTCCATCATGACAAAGTGGTTCTTCGTACTCATCCTAAATTCCTCCCTAAAGTGGTCTCAGAATTTCATTTCAACCAATCCATTGTTCTTCCAGTATTTTTTCCAAAGCCTCATTCTCACCATGGAGAATCAGCTCTTCATACTGTGGACTGTAAACGTGCTTTGGCCTTCTACTTGGAACGCACCAAACCACACAGAACTGCTCCTCAACTTTTTGTTTCCTTCGATCCAAATAAGTTGGGCCATCCTATTTCTAAGCGTACCATCTCCAACTGGATGGCAGCTTGTATCTCATTCTGCTATGCCCAGGCTGGGCATACACAGTAAAGTCACAGCCCATAAGGTTAGAGCTATGGCAGCTTCAGTAGCTTTCCTCAGATCTACACCTATTGAGGAAATTTGTAGAGCTGCTACTTGGTCTTCGGTTCATACCTTCACTTCTCACTATTTTCTGGATACTTTCTCCAGACGGGATGGACAGTTTGGCCAGACAGTATTACAAAATTTATTCTCCTAAATTGCCAACACTCCCACCATCCCATTCTGGTTAGCTTGGAGGTCACCCATATGTGAGAATACCTGCCTGCTTGTCCTGGGATAAAGCACAGTTACTTACCGTAACAGGTGTTATCCAGGGACAGCAGGCAGCTATTCTCACAACCCAGCCACATCCCCTGGTTGGCTTCTCTGCTAGCTATCTGAACTGAGGAGACGCGCCCTGCGCTGGGCGGGAAGGTACTTGCGCATGCGTGGTGCGGGTGACTCGAAAGTTCGATTATCCCAGGACAAGCAGACAGCATATTCTCACACATGGCTGACGTCACCGACGGAGCCCCGCAGCGGACAACCTCGAAAGCAAACTTGCTTGAAGATCTCGAGCTTTCGAGTGCTGCACCGCGCATGCGCGCGTGCCTTCCCGCCCGAACTAGGGGGGCGCATCTCCTGTGAGGATCCTCAGTTCAACGTTTTCCGTGGATCCGAGAAGACTTGTTCATCTCGCTCCGCAGCGTTGTGCCTTCTCGCACCACGGCTGGATTTTATTTAGTCGCTGTGCGTTTGCTGATTATTGCCTTTCATTTTTTCTTTTTTTTAAAAAAAACAAACAAACAAATTTATAGTTTAGTTTTTGTTTTTTCTTTTCTCCGGGCGCGGAGACTCCGGGCATAGGCCCAGTCTCTTTTTTCACCGGAACGGACTTCATTTTTTCTATGTCCCGGCCTTTGACGGGGTTTAAACGTTGCTACCAGTGCGGCAGGATGATTTCTATCACTGACCCTCATAGTCGGTGTATGATTTGTTTGGGTGCCACTCACAACCCCGAGGATTGTGTTCGTTGTCTCACCCTTCAGCCTCGTGCTTTTCGCCGCTGCTGTGACCGGTTTTTGCAACTTTTCTCCATGGAACCTGAGAAGACCTCGACTGTATCGATGCCTTCCGGACCTAAGTCCTCGACCTCGGGGGTGGCCTCGGGCGCTAAGACATCGCCCTCGACGGCTGCCCCGGCCTCAGCCTCGAAGGCCTCCTCGGTCCCGTCCTCGAAGCCTGCACCTGGGGGTAAATCTCCTGCTTCCTTTTCAGGTACCTTGTCCAAGAAGCCTCCAGAGTCCCTGTCCATGCAACCCGTGGCTCCGGGTGGGACGCTGTCCATGAGGCCTTCAGCTAAACGTGCCTCCAAGTCTCGGGAATACTCTCAATCGAGATCGCCCTCCTTGGAGCGCACCGAATCCCTTGGTCTCGGTGCCCATGTTTGAAGATATGCTCAAGTCTATCTTGACCACGCAAATTTCTTCCATTGTAGCTCAGTTGGTCCTGACTTCGACCTTACCTCCGGTGGGCCAGCCTGAGCAGCAGCCCGAGACTCTGTTACAGCATCCACGGGGCAGGTCTCGCAGGAGGGTTTCTTCTTCAGACTCCTCCCCGGATCTTCCTTCGAAACCCTCTTTGCCTCGTCCGAAACATCGCTCGAGGCAGTCGAAGCACCTTTCTTCGAGGAGCTCGAAGCCCTCTGAATTTTCTTCGAGGCAACTTCCTCGTTCTGATATTAAGGGCACCTCTTCTCCTTTATCTTCGAGGCATTCGAGATCGAGGACTCCTCCCTCGAGGCCTTTGCTTCGAGACTTGTCTCCTCCAGTTTCGAGGCATTCCGCGCCTCGAACTCCAAGGACGACACCGTCGAGGAGTCTAAAGAGGAAGCATTCCTTCACTCCGCCGCAAACTGGGAGTGGGGCTTCTTCGGTGACAGTGCGGTTGGAATCGGAGCCGGTGTCTCAGTACTCCCGTGAGGCTTCTCCATCTTATTCCGTGGCGCCTCGTTCCCGGTCTGCCTCTCCTGAGGGGGCTTCATCCTCGAAATCATCCTCGTTTGCAAAGTTTGTCTTCGAAAAGGGGCAGGCTCTTCATTTGGACTTACACTCAGATTCCAAATATACCCCAGAATACTTGGCAGACATGGAACTCTCACATCCTCCCAAGGAGACTTTGAGGTTGCCCATGACTCCGGTTCTTAAGCAGACCTTCATGCGCAATATGGAAACTCCTTACTCTGTCACGGCTATTCCATCAAAGTTGGAGTTGAGATATTGCACTATCCCCTGTAAGGGCTTCCAAAAGTCTCAACTCTCTCACCAATCTTTAGTAGTTGAGTCCTCCCTCAAGAAAGCTCATCCATCTAAGATCTTTGCAACTGTTCCCCCTGGTCGCGAAGGTCGCACCATGGATAAATTTGGCCGTCGATTATATCAGAATTCGATGATGGCTAATAGGATATTGAACTATAACTATGTTTTTACGTCCTACTTCAACCATTTTTTAAAGATGTTGCCATCCTTCTATCCCGACGTGTCCAAACACCGTTTGTCTGAATTCAAGCAAATCCTCTAGGCTCTTTCACAGTTGAGGCTTTTTATGTTGCAGGCATCTTATGATGCCTTTGAGCTTTCTTTGAGGGTGTCGGCTTTTGCGGTCGCCATGCGTCGCCTGGCCTGGCTCCGCATAGTCGACATGTACCCTAACTTGCAGGACTGTCTCGCCAACTTGCCTTGTCAGGGCAATGAGTTGTTTGACGACTCCATTGAAGCTGCCACCAAGAGACTCTCTGAACATGAGCGCTCTTTTGCTTCTCTGCTCAGATCGAAGCCCAAACCGTCTACGTCCCGGGCTTATAAACCACCGGCTCAGCGTTACCCGATGAAGACAACACCTGCTTTTTCTAGGCCTCCTCCTCGACGTCCTCAACAGCATCAACGTCCTCAGAAGCCTCAGGCGCCTGCAGCCGCCTAACCGGCTCCATCTTTTTGATGTTCCGGTCCTGAGCAATCTATCCTCCCTGCAAAATTCTCCTCTGCCCATCAGAGGTCGCCTTTCCCTGTTTTCTTCCCGTTGGGAAAGTATAACATCGGACCTCTGGGTGCTGACAATTATCCACAAGGGATACTCTCTGCGCCTGATTCAGGTGCCCCCAGATCACCCTCCAAGAGAGTGTCATTCCAGTTCCTCGCAACTCCCCCTTCTTCTTCAAGAGGCTCAGGCATTTCTTCGCCTTAGAGCGGTGGAGGAGATTCCTCCTTCCCAGCCCAATCTAGGTTTCTACTCCAGGTATTTCCTGGTGTCCAAGAAGACGGGGAATTTGCGACCCATTCTGGATCTTTGAGCCCTCAACAAATTTCTAGTCAAAGAGAAGTTTTGCATGCTCTCATTGCCGATCTTATACTCCCTCATGGATCAGGGGGATTGGATGTGCTCACTGGATCTCAAAGAGGCTTATACTCATATCCCTGTTCATCCAAACTTTCGCAAATATCTCAGATTCAAGGTGGGGAATCTTCATCTCCAATACAGGGTTCTTCCTTTCGGCCTGGCAGCCTCCCCCAGAGTGTTCACCAAGTGTTTGGTTGTAGTGGCTGCGGCTCTGCGCTCTCGAGGTTTTCAGGTGTTTCCCTACCTCGACGATTGGCTTATCAAGGCCCCTTCTCCTCCAGAGGTTATTGCAGCGACCCATCAGACTATTACATTTCTTCAAGGTCTGAGGTTCCATGTCAACTTTCCCAAATCTCTATTGGTTCCAGCCCAGTCTCTACAATTTATTGGCACGACTCTGGATTCTGTCAGCATGAGGGCGTTCCTTCCACTGAACCGTCAGGAAACCCACTTTTGACTCTGCCAGCAGGTGTCTTGTCTTCCGACCATCTCTGCCCGTCAGATGATGGTTCTGCTCGGTCACATGGCTTCTACGGTTCATGTGACCCCCCTTGCCAGACTTTACCTTCGCATTCCTCAGTGGACCCTGGCGTCTCAATGGCAACAAGCTCTGTACTCGCCTTCTCGTCAAATAGCGGTGACTCCTTTATTGAAGAATTCTCTCCGCTGGTGGTTGCTCTCTTCCAATCTTTCCAGAGGTTTGCGGTTTCACGATCTTCCTCATCAGAAAGTGCTCACAACCGATACGTCCACCTACGCGTGGTGAGCCCACGTAGATGGTCTCCGTATGCAAGGGTTGTGGACTTCCACAGACCGTCGGTGTCATATCAATCTGTTGGAACTCAGAGCGAATTTCCTTGCTCTCAAAGCTTTTCTTCATCTACTTCACGACCAGGTGGTACTTGTTCGGACAGACAATCAGGTAGCCGTGTATTATGTCAACAAACAGGGAGGGACGAGATCTCACTCCCTTTGTCAGGAATCTCTCCGGTTGTGGCACTGGGCAATTTCTTACAACATCTTTCTCAGAGCTGTCTACATTCAGGGTCAACAGAACTGTCTGGCAGACAAATTGAGTCGTCTGCTGCAACCTCACGAATGGTCACTCAATTCCCCCACGCTTCGTCAGGTGTTTGTTCGATGGGGGACCCCTCAGATAGACCTGTTTGCGTTGCCCAGCAACTTCAAACTCCCTCTGTTTTGCTCCCGCATTTTCTCGCCTCACCTCACCGTCTCAAGGCGGATGCGTTTCTTCTGGACTGGAGGAATCAGTTTCTTTATGCCTTCCCTCCATTTCCTCTGATTCTCAGGACTCTTGTCAAAGCTGAAGTCGGAACATGCCACCATGATCCTGATAGCTCCTCGGTGGCCCAGACAACTGTGGTACTCCCTTCTTCTTCAACTCAGCATCAGGGAGCCTCTGCTTCTACCAGTTTTTCCTTCTCTGCTCACTCAGAGTCAAGGGCCTTTGCTTCATCCCAATCTGCAGTCTCTACACTTGACAGCTTGGTATCTTTCTGCGTAACGGACTCTTCTCAATTTTCTCAGTCTGTTCGAGATGTCTTCCTTGCTTTCAGAAAGCCGTCCACTCGTCAATGTTATGGCCAAAAGTGGACTAGATTTTCTGCTTGGTGTTCCAGCCGTCAGCTTCATCCGATGTCTTCCTCCTTAGCTTCAGTTCTGGACTATTTGCTTCACTTGTCCCAATTGGGCCTCCAATCTACATCTATTCGAGTCCATCTCAGTGCTATTGCTGCTTTTCATCAGCCTCTGGATGGGAAACCGCTCTCTGCGTACCCCATGGTTTCCCGCTTTATGAAAGGGCTTTTTAATCTTCATCCACCTCTTAAACCGCCGCCTGTGGTTTGGGATCTTAATGTTGTTCTGGCTCAACTGATGAAACCTCCATTTGAACCTATTGTTAAGGCTCACCTCAAGTACCTCACTTGGAAAGCTGTGTTCTTGATTGCCCTCACTTCAGCTCGACGAGTCAGTGAGTTGCAAGCATTGGTTGCGGATCCACCTTTCACGGTCTTTCACCATGATAAGGTGGTCCTTCGTACACATCCTAAATTCTTGCCTAAAGTTGTTTCAGAATTTCACATCAGCCAATCTATTGTTCTGTCAGTCTTTTTCCAAAGCCGCATTCTCATCCGGGAGAGACGGCACTTCATACTTTGGACTGCAAATGTGCCTTGACTTTCTACCTTCAACGCACTCAACCTCACAGAACATCTCCTCAACTCTTCATCTCCTTTGATCCGAATAGGTTGGGACGTCCTATCTCGAAGCGTACCATCTCCAACTGGATGGCTGCTTGCATCTCTTTCTGCTATGCTCAGGCTGGTCTTCCTCTGCAAGGTCGAGTGACGGGCCATAAAGTTTGAGCTATGGCGGCATCTGTAGCTTTCCTCAGATCAACTCCTATTGAGGAAATCTGCAAGGCTGCCACTTGGTCCTCGGTTCATACTTTCACCTCTCATTACTGTCTGGATACTTTATCCAGGAGAGATGGCCATTTTGGCTAATCTGTTTTGCAAAATCTTTTTTCTTGATTGCCAACTTTCCCTCCATCCCTTTTTACTTAGCTTGGAGGTCACCCATGTGTGAGAATATGCTGCCTGCTTGTCCTGGGATAAAGCACAGTTACTTACCGTAACAGTTGTTATCCAGGGACAGCAGGCAGATATTCTCACAACCCTCCCACCTCCCCTGGTTGGCTTCTTGGCTAAGTATCTAAACTGAGGATCCTCACAGGAGATGCGCCCCCTAGTTCGGGCGGGAAGGCACGCGCGCATGTGCGGTGCAGCACTCGAAAGCTCGAGATCTTAATGCAAGTTTGCTTTCGAGGTTGTCCGCTGCGGGGCTCCGTCGGTGACGTCACCCCTGTGTGAGAATATCTGCCTGCTGTCCCTGGATAACAACTGTTACGGTAAGTAACTGTGCTGTTTCTTCAAGCAAATCTGCTTGTGAGACGTCTGCGTCCGGGTTCCGTCGATGACATCACCCATATGTGAGAATAGCTGCCTGCTGTCCCTGGATAACACCTGTTACGGTAAGTAACTGTGCTTTCCTGTAGCACACCTTCTATGGGTCCAGAACAAATTCTTCTTGCTTCTAGAACTTTATGGCTTCTCTGATTCAACAGTAACCAAACTTGATTAGAGAACTTAGGGAGAATGCAGATTAGTTTCCCCTCTTCCAGGCCTCATACAGATTAGCCTTCCCTCATCCTCTTTTCTAATCGCCTCTGATGGGGGGGTTCAAACAGGTTTTTTCCCCAGTTAGCAAAATATGAATATTGAGCTCTTGATGGCATTTCAGGTTATACAAAACGCAGCAGCACGATTGATAATGGGATTATCTAAATTTGATCATATTTCACCATAACTCCAAAAATTACATTGGCTTCCAGTCACCTTCAGAGTACAGTATAAAGCAGTGATGATTTGCCATCAGTTCTTGTATGGAAACATCCCAGAATTGTTTAAAAATAATATACTCGGCTATATACCAAAAAGATCTTTGCGTTCTGAGAATTTAGCTTTACTGAGGACATCTGTGAAGCCAAGTCTTGTTGAGACTGGTAAAATGACTTTCTGTTGTGCAGGAGTTAAGTTGTGGAACTCCTTGGTGGGTCAGATACAAAATTGCTGTGAAAAGGGCAGGTTTAGAAAACTGCTTAAGACCCAATTATTTGCCTTTTTTTTTTTTTTTTTAGCTATTTCTGGCAAAGTTGATGAATTATCCACGATTTTTATTATCTAAACTATGATATCTTTCTGAGGATTATTTGCATGTTTATTTTATCAAATGTCTGTTTCATCGTGTATTTGTTTTATCATGTGTCTATTTTAAATACTATGTATGTAAATTATGGGTTCCTTTTACTAAGCTGCGATAGTATTTTTAGCACGTGCTAAACCCACGCTACGCGGCTAGAACTAACGCCAGCTCAATGCTGATGTCAGCGTCTAGCATGCGTGGCAATTTAGCGCACGCTAAAACCGCTATCGCAGCTTAGTAAAAGGAGCCCTATGTAAACCGCTTAGTTTTAAACAGTATATAAATTTTTAAATAAATAAATAAAATAGGGGCTTCGTTAAACAGCCACCAGCCCTTGGAGAGGACAACAGTTAACCTTAATCTTACAGTCCTGTCCTCTACCTCCAGTTCACCAAAAAGAAAATATGAAATTCATGAATCATAGAAGTAGGTATTTTATGGTTCAGGGTATGTGTTTTTTTAACAGCAGGCAATAGCTTAACCTGCTTCAACCTAGGGAGTGTTTTTAAAGGTCTCTAGAGACTCTAAATTCAGCTTCATTCTTAACTTCCCCATATAGGAACACCTTCTTCTTCCCTGATAGGTCCCATGTTTGTCAGATCTTAAAGAGGAAATACCATTCCTTAGCAACAGCAGCAGATGAATCCAGAGACCAATGGGAATAGCACACATCTACCAGCAGGTGGAGATAGAGAAACTGATTAACAGGTGGTCCTATTGGCTGACACTCCTCCTGTATCTCCAGTATGCTCTATCTCCCAACAGGTGATGGTCGCTATTCGAAGAGCTCCTGGATTTTGGCTGTGACTGGAACTTTATTTTCTCCTGTTGAGGTTTCTCTTCACTGAGACTGCCATTCTATTTCTCCTGTTGAGGTTTCTCTCCAGTGAGCTGGTGATGCTATTTCTCCTGTTGAGATTTTCTCTTCAGTGAGACAGGGATGTCCGGCTGAACGGTGCCGGCTTTAGGGGTTACACCTGGGCCCCCCCAAGTCGCTGCCTCACCCTCCCTCCATTGCTAGAGGATCTGACTGGGTCTCAATTTTTTCTTCTTTCCCTTCTCTGTTTAAAAAAAAAAAAAAAGGGGAGACCACAGTTGCTACATTCTGCCCTGTTAGTGCTGCACAACCAGCTCTTACTGGCTTCAACTGGCCCTAACAACAAGCTTGAGTATGTATGTGGTTTTTACTGTTGTTTGAACTTCAGGTTCTGTTTGGGAGTCTTAGTACTGTGGGTTCGGTCAACGTATGTTTAAGGAATGGATATTTTATTGAGGCTAAATTTTATGACTAGAAATCTGTTGAGGGAGCCGGGACTTTCCCGCCCTTTGCATGCACGCGCTTGGTTTCCTTGTTGGTTACAGCACGGCAGTAGCGGTGCGATTTCTTGCTCGCACTTGTTCTCCTCGGGTTTCAGTGCAGCAGTAGTAGTCCTGTTTATTCCAAGGTTCTCTTTCGTCGGTGTTTGTCGTGGCCATGTGTAGCTGATTGTGCAGGTGCCGGTTTATAGCACATGAGATGGGACATGTTTTTTCCGGCGCTGTGGGAAGCACCACACCATTTTTCTAGTTATTCCCTGAGTCTGATTTTCTTTCTATGCAGGCCGTGGCAGGGTAAATTTTGCGGGGCTTGAATTCGACTATGTTTCTAGGAGCGTTGAAACAGTGGCCACGTGTCAGTGAGAATCAGGCATGCGCTTGGATCTCCGGTGATGGCGGGAGAGCTGCAGCATACCGGTAGTTTATTTACAGCTGACTTTGGTCAGGGTATGCCACGGCTTCTCTCCTTTCTGGTTCAGACAAGTTGTACGTGTTTCACCAGCTTTGGGACAAGCTTGGGCAGATTTATATGTCTATGTCTGTGTTCCTGCTGTATTCCCTTGAAGGAAGCTGCTAGTTTAATTGGACTCTGGGGTTAGCACTCAAGGGGATTACCAGAGAGACTCTGACCTGTGCTAGGTCACCCAGTCTCGGTTTGTCTCTGGACTGGGTCAACATACGGCAACTCACGGCACAGTGAGATCAGCAGTAAGATAGTGCCCTGTATTTCACACGGATATCTCATTGTCTCTCTTGAGGTCCCTGCAGATTGAGTCTTTGTTGGTAACTGTCCTTCTTATTTGGGCCTCTGTGCTGCGCTGCATGTGTCCAGTAGTGGCATTGGATATATTGTGAGCTTGCCGGTGCCGGGTTTGGTGACTGGCTACCGACCAGGGCTCAACAACAACAGATCTTAGCGTGCTTTCAAAAGAGATTGAAAGTCCTGCTGGATTTCATAAACATTGTAACATAAAAATGTCAGGAAAATAAAGCGTTTTTCAAAATCTGAGTCCAACTTTATTTCTTATCACAGTTCCCCAAATAGCAAAAGTGTCACAGCTTAAGCTTTGAACTCAGAATCAAACATGAACAGAAAATTGGGACTTGCAAAAATAGTCCCCCCTTTCTTGCAGGTAAGTGTCCAAATAGTCCTGTTATAGCTCTTTCTCACAGTTCTCATCCTCACAGGGGAAAAATCAGAGCTACCAAAACTTGCACAATCTTGTCTTAGATTTCCCTAGGGTTCACAAGCCCTAGTTTACTATACTGAAAATGCCTGGCTTTGATCAGGCCTTCCCAGCCATCTTAACAAGATGGTGGGGGAGGGGAGTAGCTGAATCCACCATATAAAGCTTGCCAAAACTGGCCCCACGATCCCCAACCCGAGAAGATCTTCAGTGGATTCTCCCCACTACTACCCCTCTCACACATTCAGCAACAAAGTCTCATGCAAGCAGAAAAAGGTAAAAGTAAAAATGCAAAAACAAACTTAATTCAGTGTCCCACAAAACAAGGCGCCAAATCCAGCAGTGAGTCTAGCAATGCTCACTCTGCCAGCACTAGTCCTTGTGCTTCCAGACAGCAAAAAGGATTCAAAAAAACAGTAAGGAAATCACACTTAAACTTTCATCCATGTAGACTTCTGATAAATCCATGGAAGTGTCCATCTCCTCTACTGCATCAGTGCTGGCTGGCTGGTTTGCCTCAGGGAAAGTTTCTGCATCCACCATCTCTACCTCATTACTCTGCTTGCATTCAGGAGCCCAGTCTTTTGAGACTTCTTCCTCTGCTGGCCCAGGACAGACTGACTGACTTTCCTAAGCTCTGCTTCTAAAGCTCTTAGTTGGCCACGCCCTAACCTGGGGGAGGGAAGGGCAAACTGCTGCTTCTGCTTAGCTTTCTCCTGTGACTTAATTAATCTCAGCAGCTGAGCATTCCCTGAGTTAGGAGCCCGCCTCCTAGGCTGTTCCTTTCCCAAGGTTACTCTAGATTCCTCAAAGCTGTTCCCCTGGTGTTCCACCTCCCCACAGAGTTCCTGTTCCTGAGTACTCATTTTGAACTCAGAGCCTGACTGTCTTCCTGAGTTAGAGCTGGTACATTGATCAGCCCTTTTCAGTTTCAGACTAGAGTTCTGAGGAGTTCTCTTGGGCACAAGCCTAGCTTTAAGGCTAGGGTTGTGACAATATATGCATAAAGGTGGTACTAACAGTTTCCAAGTTCAGGCTGTCTCTATGGGCATAATGACACTTCACATCTTCCTGCAGCCAGAACTCTCTTTCTCTATTTCTGAGAGGGCCTGGACTTCAGATTCCCATGCTTATCACAGTGGTTTCTCCTGTCGCCATCTTCTCATGGCACATGCTAGATGGACCCCCCCTCCCCCCGACCAGACAGGAAGGGCTGTGCAGCTCCTTCTCACCAGGAGCCAGTTACCTATTCTATCAAACCCGCGGAGGAGTGCGCGCTATGTGGCTGTTAGCCTCATCCCTGAAGCTCTCATTAGCGATGTGAGCTTTGTCTGATACCTGTTAGGATGCTGTTGTTTTCCACGGGGCGGTAGATGCAGCATCTTGATTGCGTCTAGTATGTATTCACTTTAAAGGACATACATATTTCGCTCACGTTGCATGGAGTTAGTACTGGTTTCATGGTTCCAGTATACTCCTCTTTACATTGTGAAACTTGATTTTTCCTAGGAGAATTTCTTTCTTCTTACAGATCCTACAGTTCTCATCCTGCCATTCCCTGACCTTCTGCACTTCATTCTGAGGGGATCTTGACTTCTTCCAATGACTCTTCAGGCTTTCTCATGAGGGAGAAGACATTATAATGTCAGGTCAGGGGGCTGTGAACATTTCCAGGATGCTTGCAACTTTGCATCCTCCTCAGGTTTCCGGTTTGTTCTTGGAGTCTCTATGTTTTGTGTTTCCCTTTTCAGTGTTACTGGTCCTCAGGGCAGCACATGCCATTTTGCCTACCCAAGGCTTCACGAACATTTTAAAAAATGTGGGCAGTGGTACCGTTTTGGCGCTACCAGGCGATTCACCTAATTTCTTCTTGACTCACTACTTGATTCGGACGTCTTCCAGTTGGGCCATTTGACTGACACGAAAAGGGTGGTTTCTTTTCCTCAGTTCTTTGGACGTGAATCTTCGTATTTGCACAGCGCTCTTTTCTCCTGTACTATTTATAGGTATATCGGGGAGATGTTTTTATTCATATAGGAGAGAAATGTGTTTCTTCCCAGAGACTAGGGCAATGGGTCACAGTCTCAGGTTTGCATTCTTCTTCGGTCACCATGACCAAAAGTATGGGATTCTGTACAGGTTCTAGGATCCATGTTGCTGACTCCACTGGGAACTTCGGCTTGTTTTCCCATTATAACGCTACAGCAGTCGCTTTTGTTCCGGTGGTTCCTGGTATCTCAGGGCTCCAATTATTTGGTAGGCTCCTCAAGCATCGCTCTGTATGAGTTAGTGGCTCAGCGAGATTTCTCTTTTCAAAGGCATGCCTCAGTCTTTGCTGGACTAGCTCATGGCCACCAAACATCCTGGGCTGTTGGGTTGGGGGGCTCGGTGCTTTCCATCCTCAGCTCCAGGAGTCTGGTCTTAAGAGGTGACTCAGTACTTGTTCATTCTTCTACTCTGGAGCATGGTTAGGCTACCGTTTCTGGAGCTTCAGACCATTCTTCCGGAATGATGCTGAAGGTCTTTACAGTCAGTATTATGATGGGGGTATTTCTCAACATCCTGGGCAGTAGGTGATGTACTCAGTTGGCGGGTAAAGTTGTGGTTCTACTTCAGTGGGTGGACCCTCATCTTCCTCTTCTGTTGGCAGATCAATTTATGGGTCAGGAAAAGAGTTTGGATAGACTTTCTCTCCGCAAAATCTGAGCATGGCCCATTTATTGTATGTTACAGTGTACAGCGCTGTGTACACTCTAGAAAGTGTAAATGTTAGTAATAGTGAAATCTTCTACATCCTGGATATTGGGAGTTTTGGCTCAGGCATTCCAGCTCTTTTTATGGACGTGAGATCTCCTGGAACTTGACTTCATGGCCTCGTCTCACAATTCAATGCTTCCTAGCTTCTTCGGCGGGCACAGGGAGTGGGAGTCAGAGGGGGTAGCAGCGTGGCTTCTTTCTCGCCTCTGGTTTCTCTTTTTTCAGTGTTTTCCCCTGGCTGATGATGGCTTGGATTTGCCATCTCAAGCTTGCTTTCAGGGCACAGTATTTGTAGAATCTCTGGATTGGCTGTGCCATCCTTGCTTTGCGGATCTGATGAGTCTTTCGATAGCCGGACTGTTGAGTTTCCTGGTATCTCCGGATTTGCCCACCTAGGGTCCGATGAACATGGATATTCATACTACTGTGGTATTGCGACCTAGCTTTTGAAAAGTCATGGCTGACGTGTAAGGGTTATGCGAAGCAGGTTGTTTCTTCTCTTATCCAGGCGATACAGACCTTCACCTGTGGCTTCTGCTTCCTTTTGGAGGTTTTTCCTTTCTTGGGTACTTCTCAACATTTGCACCCTTCCAGAGTTCTTTTTTGGCACAAGTGTATTGCCAAGGGCTTAGCGTTCAATTCCCTTCAGCTTCAAGTGCCATTCTTAGCTTGTTACAAGGGCTAGGTATATTGCTCTTCGCTTACTTCTCAGCTTCATGTAGTTCAGTTCCTAAACGGAGTATGGTATATTCGTACACCTCTTAGAAAGCCCTGTCCGGAGTACAGTCTTAAGGTACTTCTTCGCAGTTTACCGAAGGCTTCATTTCATCCTTGTCTTTTGAGACTCTAAAGGGCTGTGCTGTTGAACACGGGTTTCTTGTGGCCATGGCTTCAGCTCGGCGGTTTTCTGAGTTGCAGGCTTTGTTTGACGGGGATTCCTATTTCTGATTTACAAAATCTGGGGTGTCAGTTCAGACAGTACCACAATTTCTTTCTAAGGAGGTGTCATCCTTTCTTTTATGACACTCTCACTTTTCCTTCCTTCTTTCTGGGAGGAGAAGTGGGGAGACGTGCTTTTATTCACTGCAATTTTTTGAAAGTGCATAGCGTTCTCCCGAGCTAGGTTTCTAACGACTTTTAGTTGTTTAGATCACCTTTTTGTATTCTTCAGGGGACGCTTCAAACGTATGGCGGCGTCCAAAGCCTCCATCGCTCGATGGGTCCAGGAGGACATTCTTTACGCTTGCTTGATGGCAGGGAAGCGTTTGGTGAAAGAACTTCATGACCATCCTGCCAGAGCGATGGCTACTTCTTGGTCTCGGTCCAGAGGTTTTTTTCTTGGAGGAGTTTTGTCTCATAGCTACTTGGTCTTCCAAGAGTGCTTTCTCTCAGCATTACCGGTTGGATGTGGGGGCGCATGCGGTAGATGCGTTTAGTGCTTCGATTGTTGCAGAGGCAGCATTTGCTTCCCACCCAGATTGAGGATTGCTTTGCTACATCCCATTGGTCTCTGGATTCATCTGCTGCTGTTGCTAAGGAAGGAAAAATTATGTTCTTACCTGTTAATTTTCTTTCCTTTAGACGCAGCAGATGAATCCAGAGCCCCACCCTTTCTGGATATTGTCTGTCGGTTTTTTCTTTTCCAACTTTCGAAGTTTGTTATTATTGATGGTTGTATTCTGTATTATTGCCTTTTGAGATTTTTTATGGGAAAGAAGTTTTTTACATGCTATGCCTATTGATGGTTACAGATGCTTGGGCAAGGAGCTACAGGAGGAGTGCCAGCCAATAGGACCACCTGTTAATCAGTTTCTCTATCTCCACCTGCTGGTAGATGTATGCTATCCCCATTGGTCTCTGGATTCATCTGCTGCGTCTAAAGGAAAGAAAATTAACAGGTAAGAACATAATTTTTCCTTCTTTTCCTTTTTAAGCTTTTGCATAGAAATAGGGATCCAAAGCTCCCTCTTGTGGCCACTGTGAGATAGGACACCACTGGTTAATTTCATACACTGCAACATTACCATGAAATGTGTTGACCTGCAAGCACTCATTTTGAACATGCTTGAGGTGCTGGCATTGAAGATCAGGCTCTCACTGCTCAAGTAAATCACATGACCCAGAGACATGCAGTAAAGGCCAGATACGGGGAGAGGAAGGCAGGTGACAAATATTACAAGGAGAAGCAGAAGACATTAGATGCTAGGAATAGGAGGGAGTAGGGAGAATCAAGAGGCATGGATGCTGTGGAAGGAGCCATGATGATAGATGATGGGAATAATAAAAATGGAAGGTTGATTGTGGTAAGTATAGGAAAGGAGGGACACCTCTCCAGCAACAATGAGATGAACTTGCTACCATCGGCCTGCCCCAGAAGCCAACACTCTGCAAGTCTCGCCTATGCAGGAACAGGAAGTTGCTGTAGAGAAGTGGCTGTAGCAGGCTCACCTCATTTCTGCTACCGCCAGCTGCCTGAAGATTAAATTACAGCTGGGGAGGAGGTAATAGTGGGAGTCAGGAGATAGAGAGATCGTGAGGCAAAGCTGCATCAGAGGTTGGAGGAGAGAGGGAAGGTAGGGGCCCGGAGAAACAGCATGGAGGGAGGGAAGGCTCCTACCAGCCAAAGATAGCACTATAAACATGTTACAAAATGCATCTCATGATAAGGTCTTTTAACTTAAAGAAACATAATGGAGGAAGGATAGCTGGAGAAGCATTATGGAAAGGAGAGAGTGCAAGATAAAAGAACATGGAGTAAAAGATAGTGTTAGATAGGAGGGGAGAGACAAACAACAAGAGAGGAAGTTGGAAGGAGAGAGAGGGGCACCCACGGGGTGGAGGGGGGTTGGAAGGAGAGAGAGAAGCATCTTGTGGGGGAGGAGGGTTGGAGGAAGAGGGAAAGAGAAGCACTAAAAGGGTACAGAGGATGGGAAGGGGGATCAAGGCAATGGGTGGTATGGGTGGGGCTGTGGGTAGACAATGGGCGGGGTCATGTGTCCTCTTTTTTTTTTTTGTCTTCACAAATATGGTAACCCTAGCTGTGCCAGAGCTGCACCGCCACTGGGAGGGTGCCAGAGCTGCTGCTAGTAGGTAAGGGAGGGATAAGGGAAGGGAGTCAAGACTGAAGATTCACCTAAGTTGCCCAGTGTTCCTGCACTGGCCCTTCCCTTGCAGAGGGGAAGAAAAATGTAACCCCCCCCATTATTCAGACTTCCATGCTTCTTTCTCCCCTCACCCCTCACAAGCTGTATAGGCAGAGGATACTTATAAAGCCAAGTATTCTTTGGTGCAGAAGATCTCAACATTATGGAACTGATGTGCTAAAAGTTGGGCTCGGAAAGACTTTCACACAAAGATCCTTCTTTCCCAGCACAAAGCCATTTGTACATTTGTTACATAGCGGCTGCAAACTTCACATCCATGTCTCTCTGCAGTGGTACACACCGGAGGCCTGCCTACAGTTCAAAGATCAATTCCATGTGCAGGTGAGGGCTGCCTGCCAGCAACGGAGTACAGGGACTATTGGGTGAGTGTTTTAGGGTGGGGCAGACCATCTTTTTTTTAAAAAAAATTTGTATCACATCATTTGTTGGGAAGCACCTAATATTAGAATGCACAGAGGTTACTACCACTCATAAATTTGTAATGAAGTATAAATAATTTGTAGAGTAGACCATGGACATGCTAATAATTACAGATAACCTTCCCCCAAATTACCCACCTTAACACCGTCCAATTAAACAAATACCATAAATAGATTGTAACCTACCCTCTCTAACTGCATTCCATATGTATTTTTCATACAGTTCTTCACTGTCAGTTTAATTTCCATCCTATAAATTCACATAGAATTTTTCTTTTCTCAACCATCTTTATTTTCTCTTCTTTATTAATTTCCAGGTACTTTAGTTAGATTGTGAGCCTTCGGGACAGTAAGGGAATTTTTAAGTACCTTCTTACTTCTCATTTATAATCTTAATGTATATTTTCTTCAAACCGCTTAGAACCTAACGGATGTAGCGGTATATAAGAAATAAATTACATTACATTACATTACATATGTCAAAATGTCCTTCAGTTAAAAGAACTGAAGCCCTTACTGGAGAGAAATAAAGTAAAATATCTGAGTGCTTGCCTCTAATAAGTCTACCTCTTCTATGGTGAAATTACCAGCCATCCTCCTTCAGGTTCTATTTACATATATTGTCTCCTTAAATGTTTTTGTAAGAACTGGACTATATATCTGAATCTATTGCAATTGCCTTTATATGAAAGGCTGACCTCTTAACAGTAGTATCACAAAACTACTACTAGGGGTCAGCAAATATGTTGTACCCAGAGCCAGATGGGGTGGGAGCAGGGGGGGCCCACACTGTCACCATCCCACTAGGGGGAAAGGGGGAGGAGCTATGAGAAGGGCATGGATTCTACTGACTGCTTTGTGGTGGGAGGAGCTGCAGGAGGGGGGGGATTGGAACAGAGGGGGGAATGTTCTTTCTAAGGACCAAGTTCATGTGAGCAAAAATTTTCCGTTATGTTACCCTGTTGGTATTATACAAGTTTCAAGTTTAATAATTCTCTTGATTAATCGCTTAATCATATTTCAAAGCGATGAACAGTTTAAAATACATTCATTATATAAAAAAAAAAGAAAAAAAACAATACAAAACATACTTTAAATAATAACATTGGGTTAAAAACTAAAACATCATTTTGGGAACATAAGGTAAGAAGGGATTGTGAAATACAATTCGATATAGTAAAGCAATACAGAGGAAAAATACAGGAGGAAGACAGGTAAAAACATAGTACATAGTACTGTACATTCCAAATTAAAAATTGGAAAATAAGATGATTTTTTATTGAAAGGCCTTAAAATAGACAGTAAGCTGTCCTGACCTGAGAAAGGAGGTTTTGGTCTCTGACAGTTGGTCAAAAATTATTAAAATTAGTTCTGTGAAAAGATATCATCTTCATTCTATTTTCCATTTATATTTATTAACCTTTATAAACATGGGTACCACACTACTTTATCCTGAATTAGAAATATAATTCTTTTTTCTACCTTTATGTTCTGGTCATTCACTTCTCTGGTTTCTGCTTTCCTCTATCTTACAATATAGGCTTATAGTCCAATCCCTAGTCCTAGGTCTAATGGACTATTGCAACATCCTCTATTTACCATGCTCTGCAAACTTGATAAAACAACTGCAGACAGTACAAAACACGGCTCTCAGATTGATCTACTTGCTAAGTAAATTTGACCACATCACCACTGCCTACCTAGACTCACACTGGTTACCAATACAAGCACGAATTCAATTCAAATTATACTGTCTATTATTCAAAGCAATAAATGGCACTGCCCCCACCTAAACAACCGCCTAAATCAAAACCTCACTACTAGACAAAGGAGAACCCAGACCCCATTTACCTTCCCCCCATTCAAAGGCACTCAGCACAAGAAGATGTTTGACAACCTACTAGCGACACAAGCAGCAAAACTTGACCACACCATCTCCAACTTGCTATTAACAACGAGCGACTTGAAATCATTTCGAAAAGAAATTAAAACCCTGCTATTCAAAAAATTTATCCAGATGTCTTAACTCTACCCCCTGTTCTCCTCCTTCCTTACAAATTCCCCCTCAAAGTCTCTCCCTCTCCGTAATTCTTTCTCCTCAAAGTCTCAACCATGTAAACAGCTCCCCAAACTGTAAATTTCCTGGGACTGTCCAGTCATCTTTTTGTAATCCAAAACCCTAAATTGTAATTTTCCTGGAAATGTCCAGCTAGTTTCTTTTGTAATCTGCCCAGAACTGCAAGGTATGGGCGGAATAAAAGTCATTAATGTAATGTAATGTAATGTTAAGTCTCTTTCCAGGATTTTTCTCTCCTGCTTTTCGGCTTTCTTCAATTTATTTTTCTACCTCTATGTCCAGATTTAACTTATTCTTACTATTTAGCATCTCACCTTTCACTTCCCCGTTCCATCATTTTCCTCCTTTCTGTACCCCACCCCCTATCATCTGCTCTCTCTCTCTCTCTCCCTCCTCTGTTCTATCTAGAATCTGTCTTTCCACTTCTATACAAAACCAACCCCTTCTCTCTATCCCCATCACAAACCACTTCCACCAGCTTCTGCCCCCTCTCTCTCCTCCCACCCCTCTTCCACCAGTCTACCCCTCTCCCCACCTCTTTTCCACCAGGGTCTTCCCCCTCTCTCTTCCACCCAGCCTACATCCACCAGCACCTGTCCCCTCTCTCTCCCCAACCCACATCCACCAGCATCTGCCTCCCATCTCTCCCCCCCACCCCACATCATCTGCCTTCCTTCTATCCCCCTCACCCCAGATCCACCAGCGTATGCCCCCTAGCATCCCCACCACTGCTGCTTTCCTAATGCAACAGCAGCAGCGGCAAACAGAAACAAACTAATTGCGGGACCTTTCCATACACATCAGTGGCTGCCGACTTTGCCCCAGAAAAAGTGATGTTTGAGAGGGCGGACCAGCAGCTGTGGGCAGCTGGTTTGTTTCTGTTTGCCGCTGCTGCTTTCAGAAAGCAATAGCAGCAGTGTCAAAAGGTGGAAGAATGACAAGTGAGGGAGCTGTTGGTCCCGACCCCACCAGGTGCGCGATCGGGCTGAACAGCCTCACAGCCTCCTGTTGAAAGGTCAGCGACTGTGCAGCTAGAGGGAACATTGAGAGGGGGGCCTCTATCTGCATACAATGGAAGCAGTGTGTGCAAATAGATCTCTTTGAGATTCATTGGGGAAATCCTGAAAGCTTGACTGGATTGCAGCCCTCGAGGGCTGACGTTGAACAACCTTGAATTAGAGTATAATGTGGAACCAGCTCTTGTAGCTCCCCTCCTTTGAACACCCCCCTTATGAAACCTGTATGCTCAGATTCTTGAATGGCGCTGAGTGGCTTACTTATACATATGAATGTAGCATTCATGTGCATAAGTGCTAGTATTCTATCACAGAAATAGTGCTTACATTTTAGGAACTAATATTATAGAATTTGGGAGCATGTGTATAAATGTTTAACCTAGGACAAGCAGGCACCGGTACTGGCCCAGCCTAAACATAGCACTATGAGGCCTCAAGGTACTGATGTCAGCTATCCATCAGAGCATTGAGCTACTTCTAATGGGTCTTCTGTGAAGCATCGTCACTCCCCATCTCGATGACGTTCTACCTCCAGGCATCGATCTTCACCTCGACGTTCTAGCTCATCTCATTGATGTTCTCCATCGAGGCAACAATCCACTACTTCAAAGCATCGACGCTCTTCTTCAACTCGGCATTCAGTGCCAAGGTATCATCGTTCCTCATCATGTCGATCTCATGCTTCAAAGCAAAAAAGGGATACTCATCTATCCTCATTATCGTCTTCATCAGATTGGTCACAAAGCTTCCCATAGCCATTGTTTTCCTTGACACACAGCTTCTCCATGATTCAGATTTGCGATATACCTCTACTGAGTCGTATGGCACACCTTTAGAACAGTCACCACAGAAAATACCTCCCAGAAGAAGATCTCCTTCAGAAAGACTTTCCTTTATTAAGTATATCAGGCAGTTGGGCAAAGTCCTACCTCTCAGAATGGAAACTGACACTGGACCAAGTGTTGAGAATCTGGATGCCTTAGGCTATGATGAGCCTCCCAAAGAGCTCCTCAAATTATTGTTACATGGCATTCTTAAAGAGAAGCTTCTTAAAAATTGGGAAACACCTTTAACTATCACAGTAGCTCCAAGAAAGCTGGATTCCATTTACAGAATCATTTCTTATCCAGGGTTTGATAAACCACAGCTACAACATCAATCATTTCTTGTGGAATCAACCCTTAAAAATTCTTCCAATGCAAGAGTTAATGCCTCAGCCCCATCAGGGCATGAAGGCCGTACTATGGACAAATTTGGAAGTTACTTTTATCAAAATTCTATGCTGGCAAACAGGATCCTTAATTACAATTTCTCCATGTCCTGTTGTCTAAAACATCTGGTGAGAAAATTGCCTGACTTTGAAAAGTATATTCCTTCAGACCACCTTACAGAATATCAGCAAACTATTCACTCTTTCACAGATTAGAAAATATATAGCAAGGCCAGATTGTGATGCTTTTGAGATGTCATCCAGAGCATCTGCTATGTCGATGGCTATAAGACGTCTAGCCTCTGATATGGACATCAATCTCAAAGATAGATTAGCCAATATTCCATGTTTAGGAGAAGAACTTTTTGGCAATTCCATCAAGGTAACCACGCAAAAATTAACACAACATGAAAAGAACTGGAATTATTTAGTAAGAACAAAGCCTAAGCATCAAGCTTCACAGCAGTCTGCTAAGTCTTCTTATTCATCTCAGAGACAATATATTTCTAAACCTTCTGCTTCTAGGTCACCACTGCAAAAGAAGCAAAACCAGAGGCCTCAGAAAGCTCAAGCGGCAGCTCCTCAGAAACCTTCTCAGTCCTTTTGACGTGCTTATGGCAAGCATGGCTGCTGTTCCCCTATCTCAACCTCTTCCTCAACCAATTGAAGGTCATCTACAATTCTGCCATCAACGTTGGACTCTGATAACAACTAACCTGTGGGTTCTCAAAGTCATCAAGGAAGGTTACTCTCTTCATTTTGTCACTATGGGGCTCATAATCAAAACAAAAATACATCCAATAACCGGTCTAAATCGGTACTTGGATGACCTAAAATACAGGTCGTACAAGTGCCAATAATCAAAACCAGTTTTTGGATGTATTCAGAGACTTTTTAAGCCTCTGAATCCCACTGTGCGCCCAGACCTCAAAGGGGCGGTTTTGGAGGAGTGTTTAGGGCGGGAGGTGGGCAGGATGTGGGTCGACCTAGACTTAGTTGTTCTGCAGTGATAATTGAAAGTTTTACAAGGCTGCCTGGACAGAACTTATACCTTGTGACTTAGACGAACTCAAAACAGGTATAAGTGCCACATCGGGTTGCCGCTGAGCTGATCGCGTCAAGGGATCTCCCTGCTGCGATCAGTTTAGCGTCCCAGGCAACCTGTCCCTCGCCCCCCTGCGAAGACTACCTTTAGGAAGGATGCCCAATCCCTCCTGCCAGACATCCCCATGAACCCCGTAAACATCAACGGCAGGAAGGATGCCCAATCCCTCCTGCTGGATCCTTTCCACAACCCCCCCCCCCCTTCCCGAACCCGGAAAACATTGTTAGCAGGAGTGTTGCACAATCCCTCCTGCCGGAACGCCTTCCCTGAACCCTGAAAACACCGTCAGAAAGGATGCCTAGTCCCTCCTGCCGGACACCCCCCATAAACCCCGAAAACAATCACCACCAGGAGGGATGCCCAGTCCTTCCTGTCGGACACTCCACTGAAAGTTCGCCAGCAGGGAGGATGCCCAGTCCCTCCTACCGAACAGTCGCGAACTTTTTCAAAACTTAAAGTGACAGTACAGTTTTTTAAACTGTCCGTTCTGGGGCTCCGTGAATGACGTCACCCACATGTGAGAATATCTGCCTGCTGTCCCTGGATAACACCTTTTATGGTAAGTAACTGTGCTTTGTCTCTGTTGCGCATGTATGAAATTAAAAACTGCTGTGAAATGTCTTTTATAGGTTGAAGATGTCAAAGGTGGTGGTTGTCGGAGATCTTTATGTAGGGAAAACCAGTCTCATCAACAGGTACAGTTGATCTCTGAGCTGTTCATCCACAGTCTTGTAATTCTTTTATCTCTCCCTTCACTGTGGGGAGCTACAAGCACAAGGGGGCACTCGGAGAAATTGAAAAAGGACAGGTTTAGAACAAATGCTAGGAGGTTCTTTTTCATTCAGAGGGTGGTGGACACACGGAACGCGCTCCCAGAGGCTGTAATAGGCCAGAGCACGCTACAGGGGTTCAAGGAGGGTCTAGATAGGTTCCTAAAAGATAAGGGGATTGAGGGGTACAGATAGAAGTAGAGGTAGGTTATAGGATTAGACAGAAACCACTTCACAGGTCACGGACCTGATGGGCCGACGCGGGAGCGGGCCGCTGGGCGCGATGGACCTCTGGTCTGACCCAGTGGAGGCAACTTCTTATGTTCACCCTGAAGAGGCATGTTTTTCTCCTGAAGGAGAATGGTGGTTGCTGTTAGTCTAATTGGATATGTGGAAATAAAAATTAAAAAAAACAAGCTGCAGTTGAGTTTTTTCACTGGACTAACAATATATCTTTGGTAAGCTTTCAAGAGTCATTCTCTCCATCAGTTTTGTAAAGAAACAATACAGTTACATAGTAATATAGAAGAACATTTTTGATATGATGTCCAAAACTGAGTTTGGATGTTTTGTGGAAGATGCACAAAAATCCAGTACCAAACATGGCCATTTTCAAAACTGCAAATTGTCTCTTATTTTTTCGAAAATGGCCTTTTTTCAGATGTGCATCTATCTTTTTGAACCATTAAAAAAAAAAATGTCCAAAAGAAAAACGTACAGAACAAACCATTATGATGTAGATGGGGCCAGAATTCGTAGTAGACTGGCCATACAGAAATCCCAGCAGTGAAGGTGTTTGATCAAGTTGAATGGTCCTACCTCTTTCATATATTAGAATGGTTTGGTTTCAGCCCACATTTTATCAAGATGGTCAATATACTTTATTTGAATCCTATAAATCTTTGTAGACTTTATGCTGTTTGACACCTTCTCTGTGTCCAGGTGAACAAGACAAAGTTGCCTCCTTTCTCCTCTCCTATTTTATTTAGCAACAGAGCCACTAGCAATAGCTTTACGTTCAAATCCCAATATTACTGGTATTAAAATGGCTCAATCTGAAATTAAATTATGTATCTTTATATGCTGACAATTTATTATTGTACACTAATCCAAATTCAATTCCACATATTCTCACCTTATTTGATTCAATCTCATTTCTTTCTGGATACAAAATTAATTGGGACAAAATTGAATGTTTATCTTTGAATAGCCTTGTCCCACTTACTAACTTAACTAATTTTACATTTAAGATTCAATCCTCATTTATTAAATATTTGGGAATTTTCTTTGGACATACTGTAGAGGAAACTACAAAAGAAATGTGCCATTCAACTAAAATCATTAAAAGAGTTTACAGAACAATGGTCTTCCTCTCCTTTAGTTGGTGGAGGAGATTAGATCTTATTACTCATATACACTTTTACTGTTGAAAGGGAATAAGATCACAGAGCGAGCGTATATCAGTCAGCACTGCAAACATAACAGGGTGGAGAAAAAAGCCTCAGAATAGCATGGCAGTAATAAGCACAATCAGTGCAGTGCTTCCATAAGATCAGTCATTAACATAAAAAACTCCAACCTATGCATAAATGATCTTGCAGCATAGAAGAAACGCTCTCAACTGTGGCTAAGAGTTCACAAAACATAAACTTATCTGGTGCAGTCTTGTAAATCCGGGCTTCAGTTTCTTACACATGATAATCCAAATTCCATATGTTGCCGAAGGATTAGTTCAACTCCATGCAAACAAAACTCAACAAGAATTCTTGTTTCACTGGTCAAGCCAGAGATTAGATGCCATTAAAACGTTACTTGCTCCTAAAGTGAATTTTCTGTTAAGTATGCTCCCAATTAAGTTTCCTAATTCTTTTTTATAAACAAGTAGATAAAATTCTACTTATTTATTTTTAGAATAAAACTGGCTCGTATCAAGTGCAGAACTCTAATTAGTGTTAAAATATAAATCCCAAGGTAATATGTATGTTATGAACATTGAGTATGGCAAATGATGTACAATATAATCTAAGACAGTGGTTCTTAACCTTGTTGGAGGTACTGAACCCCACCAGTTTCATATGCGTGTTCACCGAACCCTTCTTTATTGGAAAAATAAAATATGATTTTTACAAATTCAAAACATAGGTATACAGTGAGGGAAAAAATAATATCAATTTTGAAAACAAAAAAGCTCTCCTATATTTCGAATAATAATAACATAATAATGAAATTTACTACAAATCAGGGTGACTTCTGCTGTTGCCTCTCAGAGGGATTAAAATATTAAGATAGATATCACACGACGTACCATCACAACAGTTACAATTCGAGTACTGTGCGCATCAAATCCCCTGCAGCACAGATAGGCCAAGCGATGTTGCGTGATCACCTGCAGCCAATTATGGACAAGCGGGGCGTATCATCACGAATCATAAGCGCTTCGGTCACGTTCAATCATCTATCAGTTAAATCACAAATTTTGATCAGGAATTGATTGATGTATATAAGGCGTTAGTTACAGATTGATAGATCAAGAAACCGAGTACACGATCAGTCTTGATCAAAATCACTGAATAACTGATAGATGATTGAACGTGACCGAAGCGCTATATGAGTCGGAGGTGTGTTTTGACCACCGTCGAACCCGTGAGACTGACTCACCAAACCCCTGGGGTTCGGTCGAACCCAGGTTAAGAACCACTGATCTAAGAGAAAAAAAACCTCAAAGAACCCCAGGTGCCAAATCAATTGAAAGACACCATTTAGGGGTTTAAGGGTACTGTCACTGGTCAAAAACCTCTGTTTAGTATAAGTGAATATTTAATTTACTTTTTTCAATTCATTTTGTATTTTTTCTTTTATTTTCTTAATTTACTTATTTGAAAATGTATTACGATACTGATTTTCTCTCATGTGGTTCACGGAAGATCTGCAACCAGATTGAAAATCAACCATGTATCATTATCATATGATACAATAATGTTTGGGATGTCAATGTGAACAAAAAGTCAAATTTCATCAAGTAATAATAAACTTTTATTGATCATGACAGGAGTCGCCATACAACATATTACCAGTAATTGGAAAAATTACAGTAGACTAAATTATACCTTCTGGTGGAATTCATTATGCCACATTTACAAAATGGAAAGAGTAATTGCCATACAAAAAGGGAGTTATAATAATTTTAAAAAGATTTGGGACCATTGACAAGTTATTGCAATGATTAGACACCATTATTCATTGAAGGTACACTTGCACATAGGGGGTAAGGGAGAAGGTATAAAGTTATATTAAGGTTTGATCAATTAATAATATTTATATGAAATTTTTGATTGAAATGTTTGTGGGAGGGGGTGAGGGTATAAATGTGTTTTTAAGAAGATGTTGAAAGAAATACAAGAGATGTTTATAGGGTTTAAATGATGTAATATTGTTTCTTGATGTTAGATGGAAAAATGAATAAAGAATTTGATTAAAAAAAAAAGAAAATCAACTGACACAACAAATATCACAAAAAAACAAAAAGCGGGCACTTTTCTTTTAGGTTCCGACGGAGGCCAAATCCGTTTCATCCTATATTGGCTTTATCATGGGAAGTGCTCAACTGTTGTTATCATTAATGCCGACAAATGAATAGTTGTTAAATCCTGTGAAGATGAAAGAAATCCTACTTAGTACATCATTCCATATTCTTTTGGAATCGTGGTTGTTGAAATTAAAGATTACTTCTACAATGAACTTTCAACACAAAAGTATCGCTCACATATCACACGGTCGCCTCTTTCTTTCTCCCACACGTATTCTAAAATGGCGCCGGCATTAAAAAACACCAGCGCGCTGCTGATCCAATTGGGATGTTATTTGCTCATGACATCATCTGAATATTTTAAATTTTGTGTTAAGATTCAGATTGCTGTTGAATAACCTCATTTTTAATGTTTGTGGTCTCATGGTAATCAAAAACAAAAGAAAAAATGACCGTGAAAGAGAAACATCAGTGAAAAAACTTCAAACGTAGTACACATCACTGTCATGCTATCATCTGATTAATCTGCAGGAAAATCCTGTTCTTGTAAAACTGTTTCATATTGCGGCTGCCTTAAATGGTATTGATATCTGAGAAGCTCAATGCTGCACTCAAAACAAGAATTTATATTGAAACCTTCATTAGATTATGTTGATGACCAAAAATTATAGATGTCAAAAAAACTGGATGGACACGATATCTTAATCATAAGAAAGCACTCCACTCAATCTGGCTATTGAGCCTGTCTGGTTCCAAAGTTTTTAGTTTAAATATCTAGTGTTGCTCTCTCTGCAGTAGTTTCCTAGCACGATTAGCCCCTCTCTGATTCTTAGTTACTATATTGATTGCCAGACATCGCAAATGTTCAAACCTGTGATGAAATTCTACACAATGGGCTACTAATAGTGCTTCAATTTTGTTTCTTTTCAAGTTAGAACGATGTTCATTGAGTCTAATTTTTAAACTTCTGATGGTTTTCCCCACATAAACCTTGTTACAAGGACATGTAATGAGATACACAACGTGGGTACATTACATTACATAAGTGACTTCTATTCCGCCTGTACCTTGCAGTTCAAAGCGGATTACAAAAGAGCTAACTGGACATTTCCAGGAAGGTTACAATTTTGGGTTACAAATGAGCTGAGATAGCTGGATATTTCCAGGAGATATTGTAAATTAGATAACAAGTAGAACAACTGGACATTTCTAGGCAATATTACAAATAAGATAGCTGGGTATTTCCAGAGGCATTACATTTTAGGGTACTGTATTCTTGGTTGATATTTTGGAGAGGAAAAGAATACCAGAAGAGCGGTGGATTGAGAGGGATTATATAAGGGAGGGGAGGGAAGATGAGTGGGGTTAAGGTGACCGGATAAATTTTTTGAATAGCAGGGTTTTGATTTCTTTTTTAAATGTTTTGAGGTCGCACGTTGTTGTCAGCAGGTTGGAGATGGAGTGGTCGAGTTTTGCTGCTTGCGTCGCAAGTAGGTTGTCAAACATCTTCTTGCGTTGAGTACCTTTTAGTGGAGGATAGGTAAATGGGATCAGAGATCTTCTTTATCTAGTGGAGCGGATCTGATTTAGGCGGTTGTTTAGGTAGGAGGGGGGCAGAGCCATTTAATGCTTTGAATAATAGATAGTAAAGTTTGAATTGAATTTGTGCTTGTATTGGTAACCAGTGAGAGTCTAGGTAGGCAGAGGTGATGTGGTCATATTTTCTCAGTGAGTAGATCAATCTGAGAGCAGTGTTTTGTATAGTCTGTAGTTGTTTCAGCATGTTGGCAGGGCATGGCAGATAGAGGGAGTTGCAGTAGTAGACAAGGGATTGGACTATGAGCCTGTATTGCTCTATGTTGAAGAATTTTCTTATTTTATGTAGATTTCTCATGATTAAGAAAGCTTTCCGGGTGGTCTTGTTGATTTGAGCCTGCATTGTGCAGCATCTGTCTATCGTTACAACTAGGAGTTTAAGTTCGGGCTGCAATGGGTATTTGGTGGCCTTGATTTCTAGTGCTGTGATGGTGGGGGTTTTGGACTTTTCGAGCAGAAGGAATTTTGTTTTATCTGAGTTTAGTTTCAGTTTGTGGTCTATCATCCATTTTTTCACTGCATCTAGAGTATTTTCAAGTTTTACTGTTGAGGTGGGGTCTGGTGGGTCAAAGGGGAGGAGTATGGTGATGTCGTCTGCGTAGCTGAAAGATGTAATGTTTATTTTATGTTTATTTTATTAATTTGATGAATCGCCTATCCATAATTTACTAAGCGATTTACAATAAGATATATAAGCATTTTAAAAAACATACAAATAATATTAAGTAAAAGGTAAAAAACAGACTCATAAACAGACGAAAACAGGAACACAAAATGATAAAAGGGGAAAAGTTACATAATAAATGTTTTGAAAAGAAGAAAAGGGAACATTCAAGGAAAAAACATAAGGAGGGATGACTTAACTACACTAATTAAAAAGTATTTATGTTAAAGACTAAAAGCATCTTTAAAAAGGAAAGTTTTTAATTTATTTTTAAAGAGACTGAGTTCCTTTTCATCTCTTATATATTGTGGCAGAGAGTTCCAGGTCTGGGGGACCACAATTGAGAACATGTCATGACGTCTGGTACCTACCACTTTTAAAGAAGGGACTATCAGTAATCCTTGTGCTAAAGATCGAAGAGTGCATGATAAATTAAATTGTCTAGAGTGGTTCCGAGGGAGGAAATAAAGAGGTTGAAGAGCGTAGGTGATAGAGGTGATCCTTGTGGGACTCCGCAGGGGTTGGACCATGGATCAGATTTGAGATCGTTGGACTTTACTCTGTAGGTTCTTGATTTGAGGAATCCTAGGAACCAATTGTATACCCTACCTGTGATCCCTATGGCTTCAAGTATCTGTAGTAGTATAGTGTGGTCGACCAGGTCAAATGCCGCAGAGAGATCAAGTTGAATTATCAGCATCTTTTTTCCTTTGTTAAGGTACTGGCGAGCTGTGTCTAGTAGGGTTACTAATAGTGTCTCTCTGTGCTATGGTTGGTTCGGAAACCTGATTGTGAGGGATGAAGTAGGTTGTGGTCTTCCAGGTAGTTAGTGAGAAATTGTGCTACTAGACCTTCTATTATTTTAACATATATTGGTATTGAAGCGATGGGTTTATAGTTGGAGGGGGTATCAATTGGGGTTTTGTAATCTTTCACAATTGGGGTGATTATGATCTCTCCTAGGTTCTGTGGGAATTGTCCTTCCATTAACGTGGTTTGTATCCATTGCATGAGGCTGGCTCTGAATTTGGTGGAGGCGTTTGTTATCAGGTATATGGGACAGTTGTTTAGGTCGCATGATGCTTGGCTATATTTTTTGTAGAGTCAATTCATGTCAGACCAGTGTCTTGCTGGGAAGTTGGTCCAGTTTCTGTCTGCAGCAATGGCTTCTCCTTTTGTAGGGTTTGTAGTTATCTCGTCGAGGTGGGTGGGTGTGCTGTTAAAGGTGGTCCTGATCATAGTGATCTTGCTTTTGAAGTGGTCTGCTAGTTGGATGGCTGTTGGTGGATGGTTTCCTTGAGTAGCTAGGAAAGGCTTGGTATCTGTGAGGTTTTTTACTAGTTTGAATAGCTTTTTTGTGTCTTGGGTATCCGTTCCTACCATTTTGGAGTAGTAGGTTTTCCGTTTTTCTTTGAGTTTAATCTTGTATTGTTTGATTAGGCTTCTCCATGCTATTTTAGTGTGTTCTAGGTTCTTTTTTTCCATTCTCTTTCTAGTTGTCTGCAGTGTTTTTTGATTTGGAGAAGTTCAGAGTCGAATCATTTATCTGACAGTCTGCAGATTTTTCTGGAGCAAGTTCGTTCAGGATGGATTCACTTAATGTTCGCCATTGGGATATGAATTCGTTGGGGGCTATGGTATACAGTTGCTGAAATGTTTGATTGAATAGCTTGTTCTATCCACAGGATTAATGAAAGTTCTTGTTTGAGTAATTATGTCACAATTCTTACAACGTCCACACTTGTAATGTCCCGTTAGAACTTGTTTTGAATATTGAAATGACATCCTCAAGGTCGAAGGACTTAAAATTTCTTTTAAATTTCTTCCTCTAGAAAATGCAATCCTCAATCTTTTATGTTTGAAAATATCGTGTGCTGAATGATGTTTCAATGCTTCTTTACGATACGGGTGATCCTTGGACTTGTGTTGATATACTGTAAAATAAATGTTTGAATGTTGTCATCAGGTTCTTGTCAGCGAAAGGTTCATTGTTGGAACCATTGTCAACTTATGTAGACAAGTTTTTGCTTGAATTTGTTGAGGGACAGTCGTCATACATCAAGGACACAACTCATTTTTTGAACATCATAACTAACATCATTCATAATAATGAGCTGTTTTTGATGTTTACTTTAGACATCAATTCATTGTACACTTCCATCCCCCAAGAGGAGGCCTCTAGATGCAAGGATACGTCCACATTTGGTACCGACATATTTTTTTTATTGCAGCTTACCAGGCTAAACATCTAAAACTAAATACAGTAAATATGATACCAATAGTCACAACGAGGAGAAAAGACCTCAAATTCCCCTTTGTCAAAAGTTTCTCCTGGTTCCTCATCTCCATTGTTTCCATGGGATATTTTTCTCATCTGGATCATTTAATTCATCTTTTATCTTTTGATCCTACCTATTTTGGGCCACTCCCTGGGAGCCTCACAGGGTCTTTTCCCAACATCTGAACATTCCAGAACACCCTGACAACCAGGATTTGCCAAAGGAAGTGAAAAGTGAAACTTAGAAGGTAAGGGGAAGAGAAAAGGGGGAAAAGTAAATGGGCTGCAGGAAGGTGGTTGTATGATTTAGGGGAATCAGGGAGGAAAAAGGATGATTTGGGGGGCAAGTGCTTGTGGAGGGGGAAAGGGTAGATGATAGTGGAATGGTTATAAGTGACACACATAGATGGTGGTGGGGACAGTCACTGATCAGACAGGGAACCGTTAAGATTTAGGTGATATTTAGAAAATATTTTGTATACATGATTCACTTTTTCTGATAAGACAAATACACCACCAAAATGAGCGATAAGCGAGTTCATTCTTTGCTGCTGTGCCCTGCTGGTATGGATGGGCATACACCAGTGCTGTTGGTGCCTGATTCTTCTCCTTTGTGTCCCTATCCTGTGACTCAAGGCCCTCTAGGCGTGATATTCTATGCTTTAGTACCAAGTTGTTTAGGATACAGCATGCCATGAATATCTGGTAGACCTTTTTGGGTTTGTAGAACAGCTTCTTTCTAGATCTGTCTAGGTACCTGATTATGTTTTGAGCAGTCCAAAGGTATGTTGATGATGACCCTGATTTGGCAGTGTCAATGGCATATCTAGTATATATGATACCTGGAGCTGATCATTTTTCAACACCCCTTCCTTTATTTGAAAAACATGATTTTTTGTAATAATCTACAACTCGCACAACAAGCGTGTACCTAGGAAAAGGCAGCACCTTACACACTGCAGTGAGCACTAGAACATCAATACACCCATTATAAAACTAAACAAGCCGGATTAGTAAAGATCACATCAGAAGGAAGACCCCAAGGCTGGCCAGAGGAAGGCCTAAAAGCTACTGGCAACCGCAGTTTGTAGAACTGAGGCGGACAGAGACACGATGGGCAGGAAGATAATGACGTGAATCCAGACCTGAAGAGGACTTGTTGTGATTCTGTTGCCTATGACCTGAAAGATCCCCATGGACTCCAGGCACACCTGGGGACAGCTGCAGCACATCAGCTGAAAAATGTTGTGTCAGAAATAGAAAATATCTAGTTTAATAGAATCATGTCATTCTAAAGAGTATCAGTTTACATATGGTGTGCCCCCGAGCTCAATTTTAGCACCTATCCTTTTAAATATTTTTATATCATTCTTTCCTCTTTGCTACAGTTATTAGACTTCATACCGTTCCTTTATGCTAATAGTATTCAGCTGTTGACTGTCTTTGAGCCATCAGACCCATTAAATATTCATCCCATTAACAAAAGGTAAACCAAAGTAATTAGTTTCAGATGCAGAAAGTAAGACTAAAGTCAGACAAAGCATAAGCTATGATTTATTTATTTTTTTAGTAGTAAAAAATTTCAAGTCTTAAAATCCTCTGGTATATAAGTACCATCTGTATCTGTACTCAAAATACTGGGACTTTTTCTTGACTCAGAATTATCATTCCATACTCGTATCAGTAATGCAAAAATGCTTCTACGAACTAAAATCAATCTGCTTGGTATGCAATCTGTTTATTCAGGGACCATTAAAAACCCTTGAGTTTTACAGATAAGAGAAATATGATGTCTTCAATTAATACAATACACGGTAATTAAACTAACATATGTATGCAAAAAATATGATAATGTGACCCCCTCTTCTTTGCAATGAATGTTGGTTACCAATATCTGTAAGGCTCTGGTTTATAATTCAAGCCATGTCCATAAGATTCATAACTCAGATCTACTTTACTTTTTAGTCTGATTTTTAATTCCATATGATCTGACCAGAAACCTAAGATCATTTAGCAAGAATCTTCTGGTAGTACCCTCTTTAAAAATTACTATATTAGATGGGATATCATCTGACACAGGATTTATAGCAGTGGTTGGACCAATATTTTGGAATGCTCTCCCTATGTATATTAGGCAGGAAACTTACCCCCCTTTTTACAAAACCGCAATAGTAGTTTTTAGTGCTAAATGCTTTGCGCCGCTCCTGACACTCAAAGAGTTCCTATGAGAGTCAGAAGCAGCACAGAGTATTCAGCACACCAGCCTGCACTAAAAACCACTATTGTAGTTTTATATAAAGGGGGTGTATTAATTTGCCTAAAAACATGTCTATTCAAAGAAATCTATGAGATAATTGATTGTCTCTGCTTTACTGAATTGTGAGTAAACAGGAAGATCCTAGCCCCACCCCCAATTCAATTCATTTTTCATGTACACACAATATCTTATTAATTCATAATGGTAACCATAAAATTTAAAAAAACACAAAGCACACTGTATGCAGAGAAAATGTTAATTATCATTTATGAATTTCAGGGTTTTTTCAAAGATGTCAAGACAGATGACCTTAAAATATGCAATGTCACCTCAGTAACTATAGAAGAATAGACAAATATAGTGCAAAATATAGATAGCAGATATAAATTCTCAAAACTGACACATTTTGATAACTAAATTGAAAATAAAATCATTTTTCCTACCTTTTTTGTCTGGTGATTTCATGAGTCTCTGGTTGCACTTCCTTCTGACTTCTCTCTCTCTCGATCCAGTGTCAGTTCTCCTTTGTACCTACCACCACCTTTGTTCCAGGTCTCCCTCTCTCTCCCTCCTCTGTTATGATCTTCCACCTCTCTGTTCTTCCTCAGGGTCTCTCCCCCTCTGACTTTCTTCTACTTATAACACCCCCTTTTCTGCCTCTCTCTTTCCTGTCCCCCTCTTCTCCCCCCACCCAGTCTGCCGCCACCACAGGAAAGGAAGGTCTAGGTGCTGGCCCACAAGCCTTCTCCCCGACATCAATTCTGACTTCGGAGAGGAAGTTCCGGGCCAGCCAGGTAGTAATTGGCTGGCCTGGAACTTCCTCTCCGAAGTCAGAATTGACGTCAGAGAGAAGGCTTGTGGGCCGGCGCCTGGACCTTCCTTTCCTGTAGTTGTGGCAGCAGATAGGGAAGCTGGGAGAGAGCCCATTCTCCGCGATCACCTGTCCCGTTGTCCCTACACACAGCTTCGGGATGCTGTCTGAAAACAGGACATTTCGACGTCCCGAAGCTTTGTGTGGGGACAACGGGACAGGAGACCTAAAAATGGGATTGTCCCATTCAAAATGGGACATATGGTCACATTATACATTCTCTCAAAATTGTAGCACATTAGCCTGTCAATATTACATTAATTGCACACCAAATTATAGGAGCTTATAGACTGCTTTTACATTTGCATCTCAAGATCAAATCATCAATTTTTACTTATGCCTTCAAGAATCCATATATTGTCTTATTCGAGCCACCTATGATATGATGATAATGATGATGCCCAGAACAGCAGCAGAGCTATTTTAGCTCAGCCTTACTCACAAGTATTGGGCTTCAGAGAAGACCTTCATGATAGGTTAACAGATGCACCATCCATAAGTGAGTGTCTTTTTGGAAAAAGGATCATGATGCAGTATCTAAAAATAACAACCACTTTTCAACTAAGAGCTCTCAGCTCAATCTCAAAACCTTGCTGTTCAATCTAAGAAGCATCACCAATATCAGTATAGGAATCCCTATCAATACGTTCAACAATTTTGGCCCAAGAGAAATTACTAGCCTTATACAAGGCCACAGTTTGAATGGCAAACTCATCAGGCATATCCTCAGAAGCAGCATCCAAGAGTACATAAATTACAAGGGCTGCTGGAATCTTCATCTGCCAAACCTTCATTTGCCTTTTGACTGTTGTAGATGGAAGGCTCCATTATTCTTTAATCGGTGGCATGCCTTCACAACAAATTGCTGAGTTCTCCAAATAATTTCCTAAGGCTACAGCCTAAATTTCATCAGCAAACCTCCATAGCAAGTTCCGGCAGGGGACTCACTCCTTCCTATGCACCATCTTAGCAAATGCCATTGAGGAAGTCCCATTGTATTGTCAAAACAAGGGTTTTATTCAAGAATCTTCCTCATTCCTAAAATGTTAGTGTAAGGATAGCTATGCTGACAGTCAGGAGGTCTGTAGCCCATCCTAGACCTATACAATATTGATTGGTACATCAAGAAGAAGTTAAAGATGAACTCCCTTGCTATGAACCAAAATGATTGGCTTGCTGCTATCAGTTTAAAAGATGCCTATACGCATATCCCAATTCATTAAAGTCTTTGGCAGTTCTTAAAATTCTCCCTTTTGGTCTTTTCTTGACTCTATGGGTATTTACAAAGTGCCTAGTTGTTGTGGCTGTGGTCTTGCCAAGAGAAGGCCACTATATGTCTTTCTGTACATTGATGATTGACTTATCTCTGCACCTGCACATTCTGCTGTGCCATGTACTGTAAATGCCACAGTTGATATCCTTCAGAACTGGATTTCTTCATTATGTAGAAAAGTTCACATTAACCTTGTTGCAGGGACTGCAATGTATTGGCACCCATTGGACACTACTGTGGAAAAAACTTCTCTTTAAAAAGACAGGTTGCAAGCTTAGCAACATATTGCCACCACAGTTTCAATTTCACATAGGTGCTATGAGTAGCGTTCAAAAGTTTATCTACCTCAGTAGGAAAGAAAAGAGATGTTTGGTTTTTTTTTTAAATAAATCTTTATTCATTCAACAAGTGTATCAATAAATTAACAATTGAAAATAAATACATCACTTGAATTTCTGTCATATTTAAGAATAATACATAAAATTTAACCCCTTCCCTCCCAAGCCTACCATAACATATGCAATCAAATATATCCTATGAAAAATTATTTTTAACTGATCCAAACATTTTAATAAAATTCAAAATTCTCTCCCTCCCATCCCATTACTTGTATCATACTTACAGTGGAAAAATGGTATCTATTCATTAAATAATTTGTCAATGGCCCCCACATCTCTTTAAATTTTTTATAATTCCCTTTTTGTATGGCTATTGTTCTCTCCATCTTATAGATGTGACACAATGAGTTCCACCAAAAACTGTAATTAAGCCTGCTCCAATTTTTCCAATTATGCATGATATTTTGTATGGCGACTCCTGTCATAATCAATAAAAGCTTATTATTGTTTGATGAAATTTGGCTCTTTGTTCTCATTGACATACCAAATAGAATCGTATCATATGACAAAGCCACAGGAATCTCTAATAAACAATTTATTTGGGTCCAGATTGATTTCCAAAAGGTCAAGATAAAGGGACAATAATATAATAAATGATCTAATGTCCCAATCTCAAGATTACAATGACAGCATATATTAGACTTAGAGCTATTTAACTTCTGCAATCTAACTGGGGTCCAAAATGCTCTATGTAAAAGGAAAAAACAAGTTTGTCTCATAGATGCGGACACTGTACATCTTATTCTCCAAGACCAAATTTGTGGCCATTGAGACGCAGTAATTTGATGCTTAATGCTCCAAATGTCCCTAAGTCCAATTAGGTTTTTTATTTACAAATCCATTTAGCAATTTATACCACTGTGCGGCCTGGTGTCCCAAGATGTCCACCTGAAAGCATAAGAATTCTAAACTATATTGCGTATTAAGATTTTTCCATTCAGGGAATCCTGCCTGAATGGCCTGCTTCAGTTGCAACCATCTAAAGCTTTGTGATTTATTAAGACCATATTTTTGTAGCAGCTGTGAAAAATCAAGCAGTTTATTATTTGAAATTACATCATCTAAAATCCGTATACCTGCTATCATCCATTGCTTCCAGATGACCTTAAATCCGCCAATTTGAATCTTGGAGTTTAAACAAATAGTTTGATTTCAAAAAACTTTTGTTTTATTTTTCAATATAGTCCTCTGATAGCTCCATACACTTCATCCACTTTTCCTGCAATGACTTTAACTCCTTTGAAAAGAATTCTGTTTGACCTTCAAACTAGGACATAACAGCTTCCTTGACATCTTGAAAACTGCTGTCCACAGAGATTTCTTCAAAACTCAGAACAGGAAATAATCCAAGGGAGCCAGGTCGGGACTATAGGGTGGATGGTCCAGCTGCTAAAACCCACATTCTCGAATGGCAACCTGTGATTGTCATGACATGTGCACCGGCACATTGTAATGAAGAAGCAGCACACCTGCTGTGAGTTTGGCTCGTCTTTTTCCTTGATTGATTCTTGCAAAGGGATAATTGTGTTGGTGTAACTCTCCCTGGTTATAGTTGTCTTGTGTGGCATGAACTCCAGAAGCAAAAATCCTTCATCAACCCAGAAGACACAGTTGCCATGACTTTGCCTGCAGATTTTTTTGTCTTCAACTTTTTGGGGGTGGGTGATGACTGGTGCTTTCACTGCATTGACTCTATTTTGGACTCAGGATCTCTGTGATAAACCCAAGTCTCATCTCCAATCACCAAACAAAGAAGGAAATTCGCTTGGTCTTCACAGAGCATCTCCCAAGTTCTCCTGACAGCACTGGAGCCTTGTGGCCTTCTGATATGGCATCAGCATTCTTTGAACTCATCTTGCACTAACCTTGGACATGTCCAATTTTTCATGAATTATTTTCCAAACTATACCTGCCGAGATGCCCATTTCTTCAGCTATTCAGGAAACCTTAGTTCGTCTGTCTGACAAAATTAAATCCTCGACTTGCACATTTCTGTAGAAGTTGCTTCCTCAGGCCATCCAGTTTGAGGGTCATCTTCAATGGACTCTCTACTCCACTTAAATTGCTTGTTCCAAAATTTTACTTTGTAGGATGATGGGGCAGACTCACCATAAACTGCAATCATGCGTTCATGGATCTCCTTTGGTTTTTTTCCCTTCTTATGTGAGATATTTTATCACTGAGCGGTGTTCCAAATCTAGCAGTTTCTTACTTGATTCGCACAAGGACACTCCTGACATGATTACTCTTGGAATGTTAGATTCGTACTGAGTCACAACTGTGCATGAATAATCTTGAGACATGTTACAACATGCACAGACTTGTTTCAACACGCTTGCTACTTTCATACTTAGGTAAATAAATTATTGAACACCCCTCGTACCTCAGTCAGCACACTATCACATGGGACATATGGCAGCCACTGTTCATATAATTTAACATGTGTCAACTGCAGTGGTATCTAAAGTTACATTGGAACCAATATCTAATTTTATCCAGCTTCTGTATACCAGTGATCCTCAACATGTGGCCCCAGGGCCGCATGAAGCCCCTAAAGTCCTCCATTGTGGCCCTCAAACAGTTGGCTGAAATGCTCTTCTTATCCTGTAATTTTTTTAATTTCAATCCTGCCCACTTAATAATAGTAACTGCAAACAACCTCTTAAGTGTGTTAGTCAGGTGTCTCATTTATGGAATTTTCTAATGTTGACAATCCAAAATAGAATTTTGGAAATATATCTTCTCATAGAATCAATATTAGTATTAATTTTTAATGTTTCATACTCAGTCTAAACAAGCAGTTTACAAAATTAGTAATATGTGTAAGCTTAAAATCTTTGGTGACCCTCAGAACTTTCTCGTATTCACACTGTGGCCCTTTACAAGAAAGAAGTTGGAGACCACTACTATAAACCTTTTCTTTCAATGGTAGATTTAGCAGGCTAACCTCATCACCCTTGAATATTATTGTTATTACCTGATGAAATAAGGTAGCCTCAAACTATTTCAAAACAATCTACCTATGCATAACTTTGTCCACTTATTCAATAAATTAGGATAATCTACCAAGTTGAAGCCTTCTACTCTGTTTCTAGATTGAAACAAAATGTAAATTAACGTTTAAAACTCTCTTTTAATCCTTTCTAGATTTTGTAAAGATGTTTTTGATCGAGACTACAAAGCAACAATTGGAGTGGATTTTGAAATTGAACGTTTTGAAATAGCTGGAATTCCTTATAACCTTCAGATGTAAGTTCTCATCATAACTAGATAATTCTTTATTGTACATGATACACCAACTCTAAAGTTATTCATTTTGCCTGCTCAGTTCAGCATGATTTTTGGTGGTGGTGGTGATGGAAAGGCATCATACAATGCTTGTGCACAGATAACATATGATATGTTACTATAGAGCAGTGCACTTCCACCCTACTGCTCAGACTTTAATAACAATCAAAAGTATAATTTGGATGTTCATTTGCATCTAACAAGGATACCAAAACACTTCAAATTAGAGAATGACACAGGGATACATTTGTACCAAATTTGTCCCCATCCCCACATGATCTTTCTCCATCTCTATCTCTGTTCTGTCCCTGCAAGCTCTGTCCTCATCTGCACAAGCCTCAAACACAAGATTTTAAAGTATTCGAGGCTTGTGCAGATGAGGACAGAGCTTGCAGGGACAGGGATGGAGCTAGATCCTGTGAGGACAGGGACAAATTTATCCCCTTAAAAGCCAAAAAATCCATATAGGTCTATGAACTTATTAACACAATTGAAATAGATATGGACAAACTCCAGTAGTATAGTGGTGTGAAAAAACATAATGAGGGCCATTTTTAATATGACGTCTAAGTCTGAGTTTGGATGTTTTGTGAAGTACATCCAAAAATTGGGTAGGAAATATGTCTTTTTTTTGAAACAACAAAATGTCTATCTTTTTAGAAAATGGATATTTCTAGACATGTTCACCCTTACTGTGTCTATCTATTTGGGCCATTTTTGAAAAATGAAAACATTCAAATGAAAAACATACAAAACAAGCCATTTGGACATAGGAGGGGCCAGCATTTTTAGTACACTGGCCATACAGACATTACAGCAGAGAAGTAGGGTACCAAAGGAGGCACTGCTGTGATCTTCACATAAATGGTCCCAGATACACATCCCACAAAAACACATCTATATTGTATGGTGAGCCCTCCAAAATTTACCCAAAAACAACTGGTGGGGAAGGGAGGGTTGGAACTGAAGGGAGATGGGTGCTGGAGTTGGAGCTGAAGGAAAAAAAGAAGCATGCTGGAGCTGTGTGTATGGAGGGTGGCTGCTGGAGATGCTGGACCTGTGGGGGAGCAGAAAGGAAGGGAAAGAGAGATGCTGTACTAAACGGATGAAGGAGGCAGAAGTGAAATATTGAACACACAGCGCAGGGAGAGAGGGAGACACACACAGGAAGGTATACAGAAACAGAGGGGAAATAATGGGCATGAAGAGGAAAATACAGATAGGGACATAAAGGGAGATGCTTCATGGAAATGGTACATGGACATAGAGGAGCAATGCCAGACATGGGAGGACGTATATGGACACAGAGGGAAGGTGCTAGATATGGGGGATAATAGGAACACAGAAGAGAGATGCTGAACTTGGGGACATAGAGATGCAGGGGAAGGAGTTTGAGACATACATTAAAGTAGTGATGATAAATACAGGGAGATGAGCACAGGGGAGATGCTGGTCAGGGAAGTATATAAGGGGCACAAAGAAAGGAAAAATAAGCATATAGAGATGAAATATGGATGGTGAGCACAGAGAAAGAAAAAAATGTCAAATGAGCAGGAGACTCTGGCAAGTAAATTAAGAGAAGACAGAGGGAAACAGAAACTAGAGCATGGTATTAACATGACTTTAAAAATAAAATAACCAGTTAAAAAAAAGAAAAGGTAGAAAAATAATTTTATTTTCTATTTTGTGATTGGAATATGTCAAAATTGATATGTTTATCCTGCCGGTGCTAGTGTTAGACATGGGGAACAGAAATTTCAGAGGGGACCTCAAAACCCACTACCAGGCCATGCCACCTTCAGCTTCCAACAGGTATAAGGCTCTCTCTGGCCAGGGGGCAGTTGCCCCAGTTGCATTCCCCTAGCACCATCCCTAGCATATGTGAGCTTTGTATTTTGCACAGAATAGGAGAAGATGGACATTTCTTTGATGTTGTACTAAATGGAAGTTGTGACATCTTAGGATATTAATTTATGTTTATCATTTTTGGTTAGCGATAGACCATTCAGGTCTTTATCTGCTGTCATTTACTATGTTACTACTATATTTCATGTTTGGCATTTGTGTTGTCTGTGTGTGACTGAGGTATTCTGTTAGAATGAATTTTCTGTGTTTCTTTTTTTTTTTAATAAATATTTTTTATTCTTTTTTTAAATTCTTACATCAAGTGAAATACATGTAATACATTCAATTATGAAAAAACACTTGAAATTATTATTAAATGTTCTTACAATGTGAATTAAATAAACCCTTTATCAGAATTTTATATCATATTAATATTACAATAGTTTTCCCTCCCTACCCCTTCTATATGTTCTATACATGTGTTATTATATCTGATCAGTAGAATAATTTGTCAATGGTCCCCATATTTTATTAAATTTTTTAATATAACCTTGTTGTAATGCCAATACTTTTTCCATTTTATATATATGACAAATTGAATTCCACCAAAAAGTGTAATTCAATTTAGTGTAATCCTTCCAGTTCTGAGTAATTTGCTGTATGGCGACCCCTGTTAAAATTAATAAAAGTTTATTATTATTAGCTGAAATCGGACTTTGTGTTCTCATTGCTGTTCCAAATAATATTGTATCATATGATAGTCCAACATGATTTTCTAATAAATTATTAATTTGGGGCCAAATTAATTTCCAAAAGGAACCTAACGGATGTAGCGGTATATAAGAAATAAATTACATTACATTACATTACATTAATGCAGGGACAAAAGAATAGTAAATGGTCCAATGTCCCCACTTCTATCCTACAATGCCAGCATCTATTAGATCTATTACTATCTAATTTTTGTAATCTCGTAGGGGTCCATAAAACTCTATGTAATAAAAACAACCATGTTTGACTCATAGATGCTGATCTTGTAGTTTTCTGTGTTTCATTCTGTAGCAATTTGGCTTATTTAGTTTTCCCAATAGTGGAGGGGGATATATGTGAGGGGAAACAGGTTTTGTTGATCCTTGTTCTGTACTATATTTGTGATTTATAAAAATGACAGTTGTACTGAATATTGTTTCTTTTTATACTTTAATAAAATGATTAAAATATAAAATCATAACTGTTTGAGGCTTTTCAGATGGGATCAGACTGAGTTTGTGGGAACGGGGTGGGGAAGGGGACAGAGCTCGCAGGGACAGGGATAAATGTTGTCTTCGTGTCATTTTCTAATGCTGATAGAGGATCTTTCCAGAGGAAGTTATCATTTCTAGCCTTTTCCTGAATGCATTTTGTTTTAACCAGATATATTTTTTGGATCTGATGTTTCCATTTTTTACCCACAGCTGGGACACTGCAGGGCAGGAAAAGTTTAAGTGCATTACATCTGCGTATTATCGTGGAGCTCAAGGTGAGTTCCAGGGAAATGTGTACTTACTACTAATTTCTCTAGCGCTGCTAGATGTAAGCAGAACTGTACATAAAAACATTCAAGACATGGTCCCTGCTCAGAAGAGCTTACAATCTACTTAACAGAGAAACATGACAAGTAGGGATTGGGGAGTTCATCAGGCACGAATGCCTTACAGTGAGTGGAGGTTAGGAGTTAAAAGCAACCTCAATGAAGTGGGTCTTGAACCTGGATTTGAATAACCCAGGGACAGAGCTTGATGTAGTGATTCAGGGAGTCTGTTCCAGGTGTAAGGCACAGCAAGAGAAAAGGAATGGAGTCTGGAGTTGGCATTAGTGGAGAAGGGTACTGATAAGAGAGACTTACTCGATGAGCAGAGTTCTAGGGGAGAAATATAGAGAAAGATAAGAGAGGAAAAATATTGAGGAGCTGCACAGTGAATGCATTTGTAAGTCAATAAGAAGAGTTTGAATTGTATGCAGCAATGGATGGGGAGCCAATGTAATGATTTGAGGAGAGGGGTAAAATGGGTATAACAACTGGTGGAATATAAATTGTGCAGCGGAATTTTGAATGGATTGAAGGGGAGAGAGGTGGTTACGAGAAAGACCTGTGAGAAGCAAGTTGCAGTAGTCAAGGTGAGAGGTAGTAAGGTTTTTGGTGGTCTGCTCCAAGGGGAAGGGTTGGATTTTGATGATATAGAGCAGTGTTTTTCAACCGCTGTTCCGCGGCACACTAGTGTGCCGCGAGATGTTGCCTGGTGTGCCGCAGGGCCGCCATCAGGGCAGTACTACCAGTCCTGCATTCAGGGGCCCGGAGCTGACAGGGGGCCCGAGGCAGGGGCGCCAGTAGCTCGCCAAGGCAAAGTGAGTCGATCACCCAGGACTCACTTTGTCTTGGCAATCTAATCTATCGAGCCGATAAGTCTTCTTCTCCCCGACGTCAATTCTGCAGTCGGAGAGGAAGTTTGGGCCAGCCAATCGCTGCCTGGCTGGGCGGAACTTCCTCTCCGATTGCAGAATTGACGTCAGGGAGAGCATGCGTCGGCGTCGGCTTTGGGGCCTGTTATCCATTGGTGGGTCCTGTTCCCCGATGGCAGCGGCAGTGGCAGTGGCTTGGGGAACGGCAGGGAGAAAGAAAGAAAGGGGGCAGGCAGGGAAACAGAAGGAAAGAAGAGAAACAGAAAAAAAGAAAGAAAGGTCAGGGAGAGAGGAAGAAAAAGTTGGGGGAGGGAATGAGGTGTGGAGGAGAGAAAGCATACAGGCTGATAGAAGGGAAGAAAGATTGGATGCACAGTCAGAAGAAGAAAGTGCAACCAGAAATCACCAGACAAGGTAGGAAAAATGATTTTATTTTAAATTTAGCAAAGTGGAGGCAATATTACCACAGTTTTCAAAGGAATTTGCCCAAATAACTTAATAGTTAACTGGGTAAATTCCCAGAGATGAAAACTTCCCTTCACTTACTATGCACAGTTCTGAATTTATATCTGCTGTCTATATTTTACAATATGGTCACCTTTTACTAAACCGCAATAGTGGTTTTTAGCGCAGGGAGCCTATGAGCGTCAAGAGCAGCGCTGGGCATTCAGCGCAGCTCCCTGCACTAAAAACTGCTATTGTGGTTTAATAAAAAGGATGGAGGGTATATTTGTCTATTTTTGTATGCTATAAAAACCAAATACAGAGAGAGACTGAGAGCTGTTGACGAAGAGCTACGTGTGTGTCTTTCTTCGATTCCAGCCAGAATATCAGCTTTGTGTTCAGCCAAACAGGCTCAGGTTTCGCACTGAATAAAGTATTTTATAATTTTTCACTATTCTGTTTACTTAATATTTCATAATAAAGTAATTATAAAATACTTTCTTTGTGTTTATTTGATTCCTATTCAAGAGAATTACTTTATATATAGTCAATATAGGCACAGAGTTAAATTTTTTAACATTTTCTAATGGTGGTGTGCCTCGTGATTTTTTTCATGAAACAAGTGTGCTTTTGCCCAAAAAAGGTTGAAAAACACTGATATAGAGAAAGAAGTGACAGGTTTTGGCAGTCTGCTGGATTTGTGCAGAGAAGAAGAGAAAGAAAGAAAGGAGAAAGGAGTCAAAGATGACCCCGAGGTTGTGAACTGACGAGACAGGGAGGATGAGAATGCCATCTACTGAAATAGGGTTGAGGATAGTTGGGTTTGGCAGAAGGATAAGTAACTCAGTCTTGGCTGTATTCAGCTTTAGGTGGCAATGGGACATCCAGGAAGCGATGCCAGACAGGCAGGCTGAAACTTGGACCTGGATACCTTTAGAGATTTCTGGTGTGGAGAGATAGTTCTGAGAGTTATCAGGAGATCAGAGTATAGATGGAGAAGAGAAGATCCCAGGGCAGAGCCCTGGGGTACTCCAACATAACTGGATAGGAGTGGAGGAGGATCCACCACTGTATACATTAAAGGTGTGGTATGAGAGATAAGAGTAGAACCAAGAAAGAACACAGCCCTGAAATCCAAGTGAGGACAGAAAATCAAAGAAAAGGTGGTGATCTACAGTGTCAAAAGCAGTTGATAGATCTAGAAGGATGAGGCCTTTGGATCTGGCCAAGGACAGGTTGTTGGAGACTTTAGCAGGGGCAATTTCTGTAGAGTGTAGGGGGCAAAAGCCTGATTGGAGTGGATCAAGAACAATTAGGGTTGACAAGAAGTCAAGGCAACGGCGGTAAGCAGCATATTCAAGAAGTTTAGATAAGAAGGGAAGGAGGAAGATGGGGTGATTGTTGGAAGGGCAGGTAGAGTCCAGTGACTGTTTTTTTGTGGTTTTATTTTTAGGAGAGGTGTAATTATGGCATGTGTGAAGATATCCAGGATAGTTGCCATGGAAAGTGATAGATTGAGAATGTAACACATGGAAGGGGTGATAGCAGGAAAGATAATGCTGAGGAGATGGGTGGGAATCAGATCAGAGGAGCAGGTGGTAAGTTTAAAGGAGGAAAGAGTGTGCAGTTTTCCCTTCAGTGATTTTGGGAAAGGAAGAAAAAGCAGCAGGGGGTCAAGGGGAGTTGAAAGAATGGGCTGGAGAAGGGAGAGGTTGAGGTGGCTTAGTTGAAAACTCAAGGTTGATCTTGTGAACCTTGTCATAGAAATGGTCAGCTGTAGACTGTGGGGAAAGTGACAGTGAGGATTGGAGTTGAGAGAGTCAGTCAGATGGGTGAAGTAGTCTTGTCTGGTAAGTGAAAGAGCAGACTGGAAGGAGGTCAGGAGGAATTTGAAGTGGATGCAGTTGGCATGAGTGTGGGATTTGAACCAAAGACATTCAGAAGATTTGACATATGAATGTAAGTAGTAGATTTTAAGGCTCAACCAGAGCTGGGGTTTGGCATCCACTAAGAATCAGGGGCGGGAAATTTCATGGGGATACCAGGAAGTACTTCTTCACAGAAAGAGTGGTAGACCATTGGAACAAACTCCCAGAGCAAGTGATCGTGGCCAGCAGCATACAAGATTTTAAGAAAAAATGGGATGCCCACGTCAGATCTTTACGAGGGCAGTGTAGAGGTGATGCCACCTGTGAGCGACCCCTTAGGGGGTAGTTTGGGGAGGGTTAATGGAGTGGGCATACTTGATGGGCTATGGCCCTTTTCTGCCGTCATCTTTCTATGTTTCTATGGCATGTCATATGGGATGTGGAGTGGGGGGAGCGAGGGTGTCTAGAGCAGAGGAGAGAATGGTATTATAGGAGACAGCCTCATTAGCAGACTTGTGTAGCATAGTGGTTGCGAGAAGGAGTGAAACAATGGTGGAGAGAGTGCAAAGGGCAATAAGAACATAAGAATTGCCATCTCCGGATCAGACCCTGGGTCCATCAAGTCCGATGATCCGCACACGCGGAGGCCCCGCCAGGTGTACCCTGGCATAGTTTTAGTCCCCATATCACTGTATGCTTCTCAAGGGAGATGTACATCAAAAGTTGGATAGCTCTAAGTCTAATAGATGCTGGCATTGTAATCTGGAAGTATGGACTTTAGATCACTTAATATTTTATTGTCCCTGTATCATGGCATTTTGGAAATCAATCTGGTCTCAAATTAATTCTTTATTAGAAATCCATGTAGCTCTTGACACTATTCTATTTGGGACGTCAATGAGAATAAAAAGTCAAATTTCATCAAATAATAATAAACTTTTATTGATAATGACAGGAGTTGCCATTCAACATATTACCATGAATTGGAAAAATTATTCTAGACTTAATTACACTTTCTGGTTGAATTCGTTGTGTCATATATACAAAATGGAAAGAACAATTGCCATGCAAAAAAGGGAATTATAATAATTTAAAAAAGATTTGGGGGCCATTGATAAACTATTGTAATGATTAGACGCCTTTTTATACTGAAAGTATATTTATAATTAGGGGAAGGGAAGGCGGGTTTTTAGTTATATTAAAGATTTAATTAATAATTATGAATGTAATATTTATATGATATTTTGACTATAATATCTGTGGAAAGGGTGAGGGGTGGAGGAAATAAATTTATGTATGTAAGATGATATTATTAAAAATTTCAAGTGATATGTATATGTTCAATTGAAATAATATTTGTGCACTTGATTTAAGATGAAAAAATGAATAAAGAATTGAAAAAAATAAAAAAGGGAGATGTGCATCTAATTTACCCTTACCCGTAACACTCTATGCCACTCTTAAGGAGATGACAACCTAAAGAGAGGGTTTCACTATAACCCTCCCCACGAAATCTTCTATATCCAAACTGCTCAATAAGCTTCCTTCAGGCCCTCAGAGGTGCCACCAGATGCTCAATAATATCTCATAGCAACTGGCTTTACGCCCCCTATCGTCATCGGGTCATTAATTTTTAGAGATTTTTTTGTGCAATGCTATAGTTTGCTTGTGTGTTCATTCAATAAATAGTTAGTAAAATTTGTTACACTTATCTTGGGTGGTTCAGCCAAGAGGGACAGAGTACTGCCAACATGTTTCACCCTATCCGGGTTTCCTAAGGGCACAATCCCTACAATAAAGCATAACTTAAATTAGATACTTCTAAAACCCATTACATCAACCACAAACAACTAATAGTGCAGCTTACTTCAAAACTGTGTAACTCTATACGACGTGGCAACCCGAATAATTGATCCAAGATGGCCGCGGCGTGTACTGGAGCTCATTAAATATTCTACAACTCAGCTGGGGCTGACGTCATCCTATCAGCACGGCAAAACCGAAAACCCGAACCGGGCAGGGTTAAACACAGGTAAACACTCCTTACTATCAATCCTTTTGAAGTACTATAGGTCAGGGGACCCAGTGAAACCTCACCAGAGGGATTTCCACTCAAGCTCCAAATTAAGCCCTTTCGGTATAACTGAATCCAACAAGTAGATCCATCTTTGTTCAAGAAAATTGAGTTTAGCTTCCAAGTTTCCCTCCGCCTGCTGGCTGTCAATCGCATCTATGATACGCCATCTAATTTGGTCTGTGGTATGTTTCTTATCCTGCCAGTGAGGGACTAGAGGGGCTGTTAGCGTCCCAGTTGTTATCCGGGACTTATGTTCATTCAGTCTTAGGTGAACCGGCCATCTAGTCCGTCCTACATAAACTAGGTGGCACGGACAGACGATTACATAGACCACCCAATTAGATTTGCATGTGGTATGGACTCTGGCCCAGATGGTACGTCTAGTGTGTGGATCCTGCCAATCACTCCCTGCCAGGGTTTTGTCACACCACTGGCAGTGGGAACACGGGGAATGGACCGCCTGATCAATGGTGGGATACCTTTTACGATTAAGCAGTTGCCCTATGGTGGTGCCCTTAGTATAAGCTATAAGAGGAAATTCCTCCAAACCCCTAAGGGCTCTAAGTATGGGCCAGTGGGCTCTGATGGATCCCACTACACTCCTAACCACATCAGAAAAAGGGAGCACACACACCATACGAGTGGTGCCCATCTCCTGGTCCCTGTTATTAGAGGCGTCCTGTAACAACAATTCCCGGTTGGCATAACGGGCCCTTACATGCGCCCTATGAATGGCCTTATCTGGGTACCCCCGGGCCCGAAACCTCTGAGTGATCTCCATGGCCACCCCCTGGAAACAGGATAAGTCTGAACACAGCCTCCTGGCCCTAAGAAACTGGCTGACCGGAAGATTGTACTTGAGCTTATAAGGGTGGAAGCTAGAAAAATGGAGTAAGGTGTTCCTAGCTACTGCTTTCCTGTACAAAGTGGTGGAAAACATATTACCCTCCTTAAGAATGAGAATGTCCAGAAATTCAATTTTTGTCAAACTATAAGATGCTGTGAACTGTATGTTCAAATCAATGGTATTGATCCAGTCTACAAATAGTTGAAGTTCAATATCTGTCCCTGTCCACAAAAGGAATACATCATCTAAAAAACATTTCCATAAGATGACATGTTCCTGGAATATTACAGAAGGGTATATGGCCTGCGCTTCAAGTTTACCTACATAGAGGGTAGCCACAGAGGGAGCAAACGTCGCCCCCATGGCCATCCCCTGGGTTTGTTTGTAAAACATGTCCTCATATTTGAAATAATTTTCCTGGATCACCCATTTGGCTAATGTCATGAGAAAGTCCGTTGGTATACGCTGGGGATCCTGTCTGGCCTCCAAGGTATCCCTTATGATCTCCAAAGCTCCAGCTTGAGGGATTTTTTTATAAAGGGATACTATATCCAAGGTGACCATGTAACATTGTATGGGGACATGCTCAATAAGCCCTAATTCCCTGAGGAAATGAGAAGAATCTTTCAAGTATGAAGGAACCTTGAACGCTGCCTCTTTCAAAAATATATCCAGGAACCTGGACAAGGGCTCCAACAGACTAGCCCTGGTGTTAACTATAGGTCTACCTGGTGGACTATAGAGGTTCTTATGAATCTTCGGTACAAAACAAATTTTAGGGGTCACAGGGGATTTTTCCAGAAGGAACTTATACTCATTCAAGGTGATGTGTCCTGCCTCATATGTGGCTGTAATATAATTGAAAATCTCTTTTGCCAACGCTTCCCCTGGATCACTGGGGATCAATTCATAGGCGGCTACATCACCTAGCTATTTAGTAACTTCCTCCCTGTATTTAATGGAATCCTGCACAACTATGGTTCCCCCCTTATCCGCCTGTTTGATGGTAATATCATCTCTGTTAGCCAATTCTATGATAGCCTGGTATTGGGAATGGGATATGTTGTATTTTTGGTGTCTAAAGTTGTAATTTTTCTGTAAATGTTCAATGTCTTTGATCACCAAATCCCGAAAAGTGGCTACCGCGGCATCCATAGGCGGGGGAGGAGTCCATGTGGATTTCACCTTACAGATGGAATCATCATGCTCCCTGGAAGTCTCCTCCTGCTCCTCTACATTCTGAAAGAAGACCTTGATCTGTACATTCCTGATAAATCTGTGAAAAGCAATCAATAGTCTGAAAAAGTCCGGCTTTTCCTGAACTACAAATCCCAACCCTAGTTGCAAAACTTCCTTCTGTATGTTGGTAAGATTCGAGGAAGATATATTCACCACCAACGAAGATACTATTTGGGTTTCTGAGCTCCCCCCGTCCTGTGGGGGCCCCTGCCTCTGGTCCGAGAAAGCAGGTTTTTTGAGGCTGGATCTGCTTCCCCCGATGGCTTTGGACAGGAGTTATCAGTGGACTCACCACTAGTTACATCAGACTCCTCTGATGTAGCATCAAATGCCACCCTACGCTTGGGGGCTGTCGGTATAACTGATTTTTTGTTCCAAGTGTACACATGTCCCATCTGATAATCTCGCTCATCCCTTCTAAGTTTCTTAATCTTGGTTAGTTTCAATGCTTCCCGTGCCTTGTTAAGGGTTTCCTCCATCTCTTTTCTTTTCTTGTCATATTCCTCCACTGAATATTTAGCCTGAAGTTCTTGTTGGATATCCACCACTTTGACTTTAAGGTCCTGTTCAATCTCCATGGTGCTTTCAACAAGCAAGATCATCAAGTCTCTTGAACATTTATTCAGTATAGCTGTCCATTTGTCAAGGAAAGATTTGTTGGAAGACATGACTTTTGGCTCCTTAACAATCCTCAGGCCCCGGGGTATCATAGATTTTTTCAAATACTGTACTAGGGTGCTACTGTGTAGTTCAGCTCTCATCAATCGTTTCTGGATCAATTCCCATTCCGCCCATGAGGTCTCACTGCAAATCTAATTGAGTGGTCTATGTAATCGTCTGTCCGTGCCACCTAGTTTATGTAGGACGGACTAGACGGCCGGTTCACCTAAGACTGAATGAACATAAGTCCCGGATAACAACTGGGACGCTAACAGCCCCTCTAGTCCCTCACTGGCAGGATAAGAAACATACCACAGACCAAATTAGATGGCATATCATAGATGTGATTGACAGCCAGCAGGCGGAGGGAAACTTGGAAGCTAAACTCAATTTTCTTGAACAAAGATGGATCTACTTGTTGGATTCTGTTATACCGAAAGGGCTTAATTTGGAGCTTGAGTGGAAATCCCTCTGGTGAGGTTTCACTGGGTCCCCTGACCTATAGTGCTTCGAAAGGATTGATAGTAAGGAGTGTTTACCTGTGTTTAACCCTGCCTGGTTCGGGTTTTCGGTTTTGCCGTGCTGATAGGATGACGTCAGCCCCAGCTGAATTGTAGAATATTTAATGAGCTCCAGTACACGCCGCGGCCATCTTGGATCAATTATTCAGTTACACAGAGTTACACAGTTTTGAGGTAAGCTGCACTATTAGTTGTTTGTGGTTGATGTAATGGGTTTTAGAAGTATCTAATTTAAGTTATGCTTTATTGTAGGGATTGTTCCCTGAGGAAACCCGGATAGGGTGAAACATGTTGGCAGTACTCTGTCCCTCTTGGCTGAACCACCCAAGATAAGTGTAACAAATTTTACTAACTATTTATTGAATGAACACACGAGCAAACTATAGCATTGCACAAAAAAATCTCTAAAAATTAATGACCCGATGACGATAGGGGGCGTAAAGCCAGTTGCTATGAGATATTATTGAGCATCTGGTGGCACCTCTGAGGGCCTGAAGGAAGCTTATTGAGCAGTTTGGATATAGAAGATTTCGTGGGGAGGGTTATAGTGAAACCCTCTCTTTAGGTTGTCATAGTACACATTCTTCTACAATTATACTTTAGTTATAAGCCTATATACTAATACTCTTAAGGAGATGTGCATCTAGTTTACCCTTAAATCTTAGAACGGTGGAATCTGCAATTACTTCCTCTGGGAGAGCATTCCAGGTGTCCACCACTCGTTGCGTGAAACAGAACTTCCTGATATTCGTCTTGGACCTGTCCCCCTCAGCTTCAGTCTATGTCCTCTTGTCCGTGTCACACTGGACATTGTAAATAACTGCTTTCCCTGCTCCAGTTTGTCGAAGTACAAGGGGGCACTCGGAGAAATTGAAAGGGGACAGGTTTAGAACAAACGCTAGGAAGTTCTTTTTCACTCAGAGGGTGGTGGATACATGGAACGCGCTTCCAGAGGCTGTTGTAGACAAGAAAACATTAAATGGTTTCAAAGAAGGTTTGGATAGATTCCTAGAAGAAAAAGGGATTGGGGGGTATAGATAGGTATAGACCATTGCTCAGGCAATGGGCCTGATGGGCCGCCGCGGGTGCGGACCGCTGAGCAGGATGGACCTATGGTCTGCCTCAGCGGAGGCAACTTCTTATGTTCTTATGTTCTTATGTTCTTATTTTGAAAGTCTCGATCGGATCCCCTCGCAGTCTCCTCTCCTCAAGGGAGAACAACCCCAGTCTCCTAAGTCGTTCCTCGTAGTCCAGATTCTTCATATCTTTCACTAGCTTCGTTGCTCGGCTCTGCACCCTCTCAAGCAGTTTTATATCCTTCTTTAGGTATGGAGACCAATGCTGGACGCAGTATTCCAGGTGCGGTCTGACCATGGCTCTGTAGAGCGGTATTATAACTTTCTCTGATCTACTCGTAATTCCCTTCTTTATCATGCCTAGCATTCTATTTGCTTTCTTCACTGCTGCCGCACATTGCGCCGACAGTTTCAGGGTCCTATATATCCGTACACCCAGGTCCTTTTCCTGTTCAGTCTTTCCCAGAGTTACACCTGACATACTATTCTTGTGATCTTTATTTTTTCTGCCTAAATGCATCACTTTGCATTTTTCCACATTAAAATTCATCTGCCATTTATCTGCCCACTTCTCCAATTGATTCAAGTCGCTCTGGAGTTCCTCGCTGTCCTTCTGCTATCTGATTGCCCGGCATAGCTTTGTGTCGTCTGCAAACTTGATGATTTCACTGGATGTTCCTTTTTCCAGGTCATTTATGAAAATATTAAATAAGATGGATCCAAGTACTGAGCCCTGGGGTACACCGCTAATCACTTTTTCCCATTCTGAGAACTTCCCATTTATGCCCACTCTCTGTTTTCTGTTCTCTAGCCATTTGCCTATCCATCTTAGTATATCTCCCTCTATTCCAATAGCCTGTAGATTCCTAAATGTATTGGGAGAGATTGGCTGGGAATGGTGGGAGGGTGATAAGTTGTGAAAGTTTTCAGATGATGGTCAGAGGGAGGAAGAATTGTGGTGGAGAAATTTGTGATGGAGCAATTGGAGAAGAGACAAGATCAAGGCAGTGGCCATTTTGGTGCATAGGGATGGTAGAGCACAGCTGAAGATTACATAGAAACATAGAAACGTAGAAGATGACGGCAGATAAGGGCCCATCAGGTCTGCCCACTCTACTGACCCACCCCCAAGTCTACTATCCTAGGGATCCCATTCCTGGTGACAGGTTCCCTTGGCTTAACCCTCTAAGGGATCCCACATGGGCATCCCATTTGCTCTTAAATTCTTGCACGCTGTTTGCCTCAATCACCTGCACCGGGAGCTCGTTCCAAGGATCAACCACTCTCTCGGTGAAGAAATATTTCCTGGTGTCGCCATGAAATTTCACGCCCCTGAGTTTGAGCAGATGCCCTCTTGTGGCTGAGGGTCCTTTGAGAAAGAGAATCTCTTCTTCCATCTCGATACAGCCGGTAATATACTTAAACGTCTCGATCATGTCTCCTCTCTCCCTACGTTCCTCGAATGAGTACAGCCGCAAATTTTTCAGCCTTTCCTCGTACGATAGATCCTTGAGCCCTGAGACCATCCTGGTGGCCATCCGTTGCACCGACTCTACTCTCAGCATATCTTTTTGGTAGTCTGGCCTCCAGAATTGCACACAGTATTCCAAATGAGGCCTCACCATGGTTCTGTATAATGGCATTATGACTTCAGGCTTCCGGCTGACGAAACTCCTGCGGATGCAACCTAACAACTGTCTTGCCTTAGATGAAGCCTTCTCCACATGATCAGCAGTTTTCATGTCTGCGCTGATGATCACTCCCAAGTCTCGTTCTGTTGAAGTTCTAGCTAAGGTCTCACCATTCAAGGTGTAAGTTTTGCATGGATTTCTGCTGCCGAGATGTATGATCTTGCATTTCTTAGCGTTGAAGCCCAGCTGCCAGGTCGAGGTCCAAAGCTCCAACAAATGTAGGTCCCGTGTCATACTATCGGGTGAATTGCCATCTCTCACTATATTGCATAGTTTGGCGTCATCAGCGAATAACGTTACCTTACCTTGAAGCCCCCGAGTTAGGTCACCTATGAATATGTTGAAAAGGAGCGGGCCCAAGACTGAGCCCTACGGTACTCCACTGGTCACCTCTGATGTTTTAGAGAGGGTACCGTTAACTACCACCCTCTGAAGTCTGCCACTCAGCCAGTCATTGACCCATGTAGCTAGTGTTTCTCCCAGCCCCATTGATTTCATCTTGCTCAACAGCCTGCGATGCGGGACACTATCGAAAGCTTTGCTGAAGTCTAGGTATACGACATCCACGGATTCTCCCAAGTCTAACTGTTTTGTTACCCAGTCAAAGAAGCTGATGAGATTGGATTGGCAAGACCTACCCTTGGTGAATCCATGTTGACTGGGATCCCGTAGATTGTCCTCATCCAAGATTGCATCTAATTTACGTTTGATTAGTGTTTCCATGAGTTTGCATACTATTGATGTGAGACTCACCGGTCTGTAGTTTGCAGCCTCTGCCCTGCAACCCTTTTTGTGCAGTGGAACGACGTTAGCTGTTTTCCAGTCTATGGGGACTCTTCCCGAACTTAGGGAGAGAGTGAAGAGTCCTGATAGCGGTTCTGCCAGAACATCACGCAGCTCACTGAGCACCCTGGGGTGTAGATTGTCCGATCCCATGGCTTTGTTCACCTTGAGTCTTGCCAATTCATAGTAGACGTCGCCAGGTGTGAACTCGAAATTCTGAAACGGGTCTTCCACGCTGGGCCTTGCCTGCAACTGTGGACCATGCCCCAGTGCTTCGCAGGTGAAGACCAAGCAGAAGTATTCATTCAGTAGTTCTGTTTTATCAGAATCTGATTCTGCGCAGTTGCCATCTGATTTTCTAAGGCGTATTATCCCATCTGTGTTCTTTTTCCTATCACTATATACCTGAAGAAGGATTTGTCCCCTTTCTTCATGTTCTTTGCCAGAGTCTCTTCCACTCGAAGTTTGGCCTCCCTGACTGCCGTTTTGACCGCTGCAGACCTCGCCCTATGTTAAGGCTAGAAGCATAAGAGACTGAGAGTCATTGGTATGAATGTTAAAATCACCAAGGATGAGGGAAGGGGATGGAAATTCAAGAAAGAAGGGAAGCCAGGAGTCAAAGTCAGTGAGAAAGAAGGAAAGGGACATATCAGGGGGGTCAGTAAATGACCACTACATGGAGGGGTAGCAGAATGAATAGACTGATGGCATGAACTTCAAAAGAAGAAAAAAACAGTGAGACTAAGGTGGAAGAAGGGGTTAAAATCTACAAGATGGCGAGAGTAACAGCCCAATACCACTTCCGCAACCAACTAAGCAAGGTATATGTGAGATAAGTTAGCCTCCATGACACAGGGTGTCAGCTGAGATCCAGGTCTCAGCTAGTGCAAGCAATCTGCATGAGTAGGGTGAGAATTGAATGGGAGGATCAGTATTGGGATTGATATTCCTGGCAGAGAGCAAAAGAAGGAGCGAGAGAATACAGATGAGAATGGAAGAGGCATGGGGGGGGGGAAACCGCACACAGGAAGAGTGGGGATGGTTAAATGAGAAAGAGATAGTTGAAGCTTTAGGGCAGAGAATGGGGTGGAGGACAAAAGGGAGAGTGAAGTGGTGAATCCAAAAAGTGAGTAACATGGTGGTGAGGGGTTCGGTGGTTTGGGGTGAAGAGAGAACTGAGGAAAAGTCAGTATTAGTAGTAGGAAGAGGTAGTGTACAGGAGTCATAGAGGGGGAAGGCGTGCCTTCTTAGTAGAAACCAAACAAAAACTGCAGGCTATGTACAAGATGCAGGCAAAATTTATTGTTCTAATATTTGAATGCAGTAATATACAACCTTATTACCAACCAAAGGACCCGACATGGGCCGTGTTTCAGACAACACACCTTCCTGATTGACTCACACAGGCAATTGTTTATCATTTATTTTTATGCGGTTTGCTTCACACTTTATTTACCATGGACCCCTGAGGAAGGTGTGTTGTCCGAAACACAGCCCTTGTCGGGTCCTTTGGTTGGTAATAAGGTTGTATATTACTGCATTAAAATATTAGAACAATAAATTTTGCCTGCATCTTGTACATAGCCTGCAGTTTTTGTTTGTTTTTTCCTTGGTGTTTGGTATACTGCAGAGTTTGTTGGATTCTTTTTGTTGTGCCTTCTTAGTAGACAATAACATTTATCCTAGAAATGGGAGTTTCCTAGGCCTAGATTAGTGAGACTTTTCAGACTTGTGAGACAATGGTGGCGAGGTCAAAAATGCTTGGAAGCTTGTTTCATAGAATGAAGGTGAGATGTAGTTTAGTAGAGTAGACTTACTAGGGGGAGCTTAGTAAAGTAGACTAAAGTAGTCCATGGCTAATGTGACCATACGTCCCGTTTTGAATGGGACCGCCCGTTTTTAGATACCCTGTCCCGTTGTCCCCAAGCAGAGCTTCGGGATGCTGAAATGTTCTGTTTTCAGAAAGAGAGCAACTAGAGTCTAGTTGCTCTCTTTCTGAAAACGGGACATTTCGGTGTCCCGAAGCTGTGCTTGGGGACAACGTGCAGGGATGCCCAAAAAGAGCCCGGGATTTCTCCCTGTTGATGCGAGCGGCTGACTATGAGGGCCGAGAGGGAATGCGCAGGGAGCGCCGAGTGCCCTGGGAACCTCGGCTCGTGCGCTGTTTACAGCACGGAACACTCTTGCTGTTGCACCAGTGGCTGCATGCAACGTCGGATATTTCCGGCCCTTTTGAATTTCTAGTGCTTGTAGCCATCAAAATGCAGCTCGTTGATGCTGGCCTCTTCCTCTTCAAAGGTACTCATGATGGCAACAGGGGTGTAACACCGCTTCATCGCTTTTTCTAGTTGACGGATTCGCTCGCTGACTTTCCATTCTGCCAGTCTAACGCAAGGAAGCTGGCTCAGTTGTACATGGACAGATTTAAAAGAAAGAAAGGAAAACATTTTTAAAAAAGCACTGCTACAAGGTTCAGCCCTGCAGAGTAGTAGTAGCAGCAGCAGCAGCAGAAAGGCAACTCTAAGATGCTTCTCTACTTGTGGCAATACTTGGTTATACAAGATTTTGAAACAGGTGACCAGAAAATGTGAATTACAGAGAATTTTTGACAGTTTAAACCCAGGTGCTCCCAGGATACACAGAATAGAATACGCATTGAAATGTTCAAAGAGTAAGGTTCTAAGAAGGGCAGTAAATGTTGATGTGGATGACCTGGACAAGTGTTTAATGGACATAATGAAAGCGAAGAAGATTTATGTGCAGAAGGATCCAAGGTTTAAGCTCAGTCTGAGAGTATGCTTGCTACAAATATCTGGCTATAAACAGCTCTATCTGTGTGTGGCAAATCTTCGAAAGCAGCCCTATGATAGCAATAATGAGGACCATGAGGAGCAATTAATGGAGCTTTGGAATCTACTAATTGCCAATCAAGCACTGAAGTCACGAATCACTAAGCAGTGGGGAGACATTGGCTTCCAAGGTGATGATCCCAAGACAGACTTTCGATCCATGGGCATGCTAGGACTGGTCAATCTTGTGTACTTCAGCAAACACTTGCACTCGCTCTCCTCAGTCCTCCCCCCGAAAGGACCGCCCCCTCCCTCTGGCCCTGGCCTAGTGTTCGTCACAGGAGCTTAGGTGTGAGGAGGAACCGATTTAGGCTGCGGTGTGAGGAGGGCCCCCCCCCCTGTCTGCACGTTGGATGTGAGCAGCCCGGGCTTCGGCGGCAGCAACCCTCGCCATGCTCAAGTGCATTCCCCTCTGGCACTACAACCAGCATAGTGGGCAAGTGGCACTGTTCCCTGCAGGCTGTGCCCGATGAGATCTACTGCTACAGCTGCAGCCTGAAGGAACTGCTGCTCAACGCCAACCAGCTGCTCTAGCTTTAACATTCTTCAAAGATGCAACAGGAGAGAGATTTGTGTTTGAAAGAAAGAAAGAAATAGGGGGGGACAGGGAGAGAAAAAGAACGGATGCACAGTCAGAAGGAAATGCAACCAGAGACTCACCAGACAACAAAAAGGTAGGAAAAATTATTTTATTTTTAATTTAGTGATCAAAATGTGTCAGTTCTGAGAATTTATATCTGCTGTCTATATTTTACACTATATTTGTCTATTTTTCTATAGTTGTTACTGAGGTGACATTGCATATTTTTTTTTTTTTCTTTATTCATTTTTAAACTTACATCAAGTGTACAGTAAATATCAACCAAATATATAATACAACATCACTTCTTGGTGTATGACATTGCATATTTTAAAGTCATCTGCCTTGACTTCTTTGAAAAATAAAACAAATATAAATGAAAATTAACATTTGCTCTGCATACAGTGTGCTTTGTTGTTGTTTTTTAATTTTATGCTTACCATTATGAATTAATAAGATATTGTATGCACATGTAAAATGAATGGAAAAAAATCGGGGATGGGGTTAGGGCAGGATTGGGGGAAATTAGTAGATGTCCCCTTTTGAGGGAAAAAATAAATGGTTACGTTATCCATGGCCCACCCAGTAGCAGCGCACCTATGAGGTAGCTGGTGAGGAAACCCAAGCCACATCAGTTATAAAGTTCTGAAATCTCTCACTTTTGTATGCCCTTAATCAGCAGATCTTTGCCTGCAGCAAGCAGCGTGACTGATTCACACTGCTCGCGCCAGCCCCACAACCTTCCTTCTGATGCAACTTCCTGTTTCCACATAGGCAGAGTACATTAGAAGGAAGGCTATGAAACTGTCCTGAGCAGTTCTGTCAGCGAAGATCTGCTTTCTGAAAGGTATGTGGTGGTTGCAGGGGGCTTGAGATACCAGAGTATAGGGGGAGAGGGCAGTTTGAGGCACTAGAGTGCTGGGGGAGGCCAGATCACCCGGGCAGGAGAGGGAGAGATCTGCCCACCCAACTTCAGTCCAGGCCAATCCAAAATTGACTGGCTGTGCCCCTGGTTAAGGTTACCAGATTTTTGTCCTGAGAAACCTGGACACATGGCCCCGCCCCTAACCTGCCCTGTTCCGCCTTTAGCCCTGCCGTGTTCTGCCTCTAGCCCCGCCCCCAGAAAGCCTCATCTTTGTTTTCCAATCTCTGGACCACGTTTGGAGGGTCTCTAAGCATGTGCGAAGGCATGTAACGTCATCCGCACATGCTCAGAGGCCCTCCAGCTGCAGCTGGGAGGTTGGGGCATTCCAAAACCCAGACAAACTACCAGGTTTTGGAAAGTCTGTCCGGGCATCCAGACAGTCCTCTAAAAAGAGGACATATCCAGGTTTTCCCAGACGTCTGGTAACCCTACCCCTGGTATTTATTTCTTTAAAATGCTAACAGATCACCTTCCTGGTCCTCTGAGATCACCTATATGCTCTCTTTTCTATAGCAGTGTTCTCACCTCAATACACTGCACTCCCATGCTCTCATCTGCTCAGCAGTGCCAGCTTCTACAGTGTTGCCAAATCCCTTGTGTTCAGCAGTGATTTCCCTTCACTAGGGTTACCAGACGTCTGGTAAAACCCAGACATGTCCTCTTTTTAGAGGACTGTCTGGGTTCCTGGATGGACTTTCCAAAACCCAGTGGTTTGTCCTGGTTTTGGAAAGCCCCAACGAGCTCTGGCTGCATCTGAAGGGCCTCTGAGCATGCGCAGATGACATCACACACATCCGCGCATGCTCGAGACCCTAGTCCAGACGTGGACGGAGCTCGTTGGGGAAGAAAATGAGGCTTTGAGGGGGGTGGGGCTAGGGGCAGGATTTGAGACAGAACTGGGTGGGGCTGTTGGCAGAATAAAGGAAGGATGGGGCAGAATGGGGTGGGACATGCATCTGGGTTTTAGGCTTCAAATATGGTAACCCTACCCCTCACCACTCTACAACTCCATCTCTTGATTGCTTTTCCCATAGTAGCACAGAATGATTGTAGCCTGTACTTGAAGTCTTTTATTGATTCTTTGGGTGCCATTTATTTCCAGTGATTATCACAGTGTTTGACCTGGCAGATATTCAGACCCTGGAACACACTAGGTAAGTCTTTGTGCCTCTAGCAATACAAGCTTTCTATCTGGTACTCCTAAGAGAATTTGTACAGAAATCCTCCCCTATACAAAGGTCAGCAACACAATCAGTGGTAGTTGATATCATTCTCTCCTATCTCCTTTGCCTGGAAATGCCTCAGCTGCTCTCACTCTCTATCTCGTCCACTCCCAACCAGAAAAAAACTACTTTCTTCAGTGTCCCTCCAGACCAGCACAGAAACGGATGGGTTTAAGCTCCTCTGCCAGCAGGTGGAGACTGAGACATTGACTTTTGGCCACAGTACAAATGGGCTGCACAGTCCCTATTACACTCAGTCTTTTCTCAGTCTCCCACAGGTGGAGTGGAAAGACTGTGCTGGTTAGGGAATCTGGTTAGGGATCTGGTTAGGGAATTTTTTCTTGTCCCTTTTGCTGTACGGACAGAGCTTGGGGGACCCTCTTGGGGTCCTACCAACATTTGGGGTGCCATACTCGGAAGGTTTGAATCCCTCCCCCATTTACACAACCTCCCCAGGTTTTCTGAATTTAGAGGAGTCTCAGCTATCTGCCTGACCCCCTGTCTGGCACAGACTACAGTCTGCTCTCTTTGAGACAGCTGGTGAACTATGAGAAGTTAAAAAAATAAAAGACACAAAAAATAAAAGGAGCATAAAGTGATCCTGAGGCCGCCATATTTGTATGGCGTTGTGCGTGGGTTTTTGGCTCCTTTAGTATGAGTGCTTTAAAAAAAAAAAAGCAGCATAAGTGCATTTTATGGTGGGTGTCAAGCGATGGATACGGCTGGCAGGTGCACAAAATGTTCCAGCCACCTCCGGGGGACCCAGCTTCAGGTATCGGCGTCTCAGGCTTCTCTTCATGTATGCACTGCTCGTTGGGAGGTGGTGGTGATGCCTGGGCCTCACCTGCTGCCCATGCCAGGGTTTCCTCATCTGCCAGCGGTCTGGTAGATTTGGTGTTCTGGACCACCAGGGAGGCTGGGGATTCCCTTGTTGCTGCAACTGGCGCTGCTAGCAGGGTTTTTGTAGTGGCAGGGTTGAGTTTGGTTTTGGTGCTGTGTATTATATCAGGTGGCAGTTTAGTGACGTCTCTTCCCTCAGTTATGGCGGGAAGCGTGGCCATTTTGCCTTCGGCCTCAAATGATCTTCCTCCTGTCTTAGAGAGACAGGAACAGGTCTTAAATGTGTCTTCTGCTCTTGCTATGAGTTTTGGTTTGCTGTCAGGGTTGTTTAGCCCTGAGTTTATGTTAGCCACGTGCAAGGCTTATTTATAGGCGGCTGGGGGTTCTTCTTTGGTTCTGGGGGTCACAGGGTCATTTGGAGAGGTTTTCCTTTTCATGGCCACCCCCATTCAATCCCCTGCTATAGCTGCCTCTATCCAGCCCCCTCAGCCATCATCCAAGCGGCCGTAGGTGTCTTAGGATTAGGATGCTTTTTTGGCTGATCCATTTTTCTCTGGATGAGGACTTGGATCTTGTACCGGTTGGCAAGGATGTGTCAGTTGGGTGCATTTTTCATCGGGAAGAGTTGCAGGAGCTCATTCTTCAGGTGTCCTCAGTTTTACACCTTGAAGAGGAAGCTAAGGACCCCCCCCCCCCCTAGTGTGGAGGACCCTCTTCTTAGAGGGATTCGGTCAGCATCCTACTCTTTCCCTATGCATCAGGATTTTCGGAATGTAGTGCATGCTCAGTAGAAAGTTCCAGGCATGCCTTTTCATTTGGTGCGGTTCATGGCCAGACTGAATCCCATTTCAGATGTGGAAAGAGATACTTTTAAGTCTCCTGTTGTGAACGTGGTGGTCTCAGCTATTGCGTGCACACATACCATGCCAGTGGAAAGTGGCTCGGCCCTGAGAGACCTCAGGACCTTAAAATGTAGGCTCTTCTTTTGATGTGGCTGCTCTAGCTGTCTAGGTGGCGATTTGTGGCGGTCTGGTAGCCCAGGCTTGTTTCCAGTGGTCTGAGAAAGTTCTTGACCACGAGATGGCTGACTGGTCCTTAGTGGATCAGGAAGTTGCTAAGATTGAGCTGAGAGCTTCTTATCTCTCTGATGCTATGTATGATCTGTTGCATGCCTCGGCCAAGTCCATGACTCTCTGTGTAGCGACCCGCTGTACCCTGTGGCTTCCCGCCATACCCTGTGCCTTCGGGGTTGGTCAGCGGATGCAGTATCTAAGGCTAAGCTCAGTAAGTTTCCCTTTCGGGGCTCCTTTCTCTTCGGGGAGGAGTTGGATAAACTGGTTCAGGCCTTGAGGGACTGTATCAAAGCAGCACATAGCCAGGGATATAGGCGATCAGCCTTGTTGGGAGCAGCTGACTGTTGAGCCCTGTGGCTGTTCCTTCACCAGCGACAGCAATTTTGACACGACTCCCTCTCATGTCATTAGGAGTCCAGGGTCTGTTGCTTGCCATTGGAGACAGTTTGCTGGAGTCTATGGGGCTTGGCATTGGGAGATTTTCTGTGGCCAGCCTGCTCTCCTGTCTTTGGAGATCAGATGATTGTCGCTCTACATGGACTGAACTAAGTTGGGTTGTTGTTTTTTTTCAAGCTCCCTCCAACTCTTCCGCAAACACCTAAAAACCTGGCTATTCTCAAAACTGTAACACTTCCCCCCTCTTAGGCCTCTCACCTTCCCCCTTTACACCTAACTCTTTAATCTCTCCACTGTAGTTCCTCTTTCATCCTTCTTCCTGTAAACCGTGCCGAGCTCCGCATTCGTGGAGATGGTGCGGTATATAAACCCAAGGTTTATTTAGTTTAGTTTAGTTTAGTTTACATTGACTGAAATTATATTTTATTTTGAGCTTATTATATTTTGCTAATTTATGTTGAATCCTTGCGTTATTCTTGTTTGTGTTAATCTATTATATTTTTCCCTCTCAGGTATTTCACCCGTTTGGTGTTTTATTTATCTTTCTTTCTTTTAATATGTGGAGGGGCATAATCGAAAGGAACGTCTAAGTCCGTTTTCGTCCAAGTCGCAAGTCTTCCAAAGTAAAAAAAATAGCTTAGGACACATTTTTGAAAAATACGTCCAAGTTTTGTTTCGTTTCGAAAATTGTCTAACTATATATCCGTTAAGTCGTCCATCTTTATACCACATTTTCATCCAACTTTTCGTCCATGTCAAAAACGCCTAGAACAAGCCCTGTTGGACATGGGAGGGGTCTGCAAAGTGATGGACTGAACACCCAGACATGGCACCTAAATAGTGGGGTACCTTACAGGGCACTGCTGTGAACTTCACAAAAAGGATGCCATGTCATCATCTCACTACAGCTCCCTTATAGGTCATGGTGAGTCCCCCAAACCACCTCCAGAATCCCCTAGACCCACTTATCTACCACCCTAATAGTCCTTATGGCTGCAGGAGCCACTTATATGCCAGTACAAAAGGGTTTGGGGAGTGCATATGTTTCAGTATCAATGCAGTGATTATAGGGGCTTATGGGCATGGGGCCTCCTCTCCATAGGTCCCTAACCCACCCCCAAGATGGCTTAAGATGCCTCTGTACAGGTCAACTAGGCTTTCCTATCCTGGGCTACCAGGTGATGATGGTCTGGAGGCTGAATTTTAAAGGTGTGATTACGATTTTTATGGAGTTGGGTGGGATCGGTGATCACTGGGGTAGTGTGTGGGGGTCTGTATTATGTGTTTGCAGTACTTATCTGGCGACTTTAGGTGTTTTTTTGTGACTTAGACCATGTTTTAAATGGTCTAAGTCACAACATCCAAGTTCCGTCAATCCTGTGCTGTATAACATTCGGTTATACATGCAGGATGACTAAGTCTAAGCCGGCCCATGTCCCGCCCAACTCCCGCCCTCAACACTCCTCCTGAAATGCCCCATTTAGCTATGGTCGTTCAGTGGCACTATGAAGGCCTAAGTCGTTTAGAAATATGTCCAAAACCCGTTTTTATTATCCGCACTTGGACGTAGTTTGACAATGTTCGTCCAAGTGCCAACTTAGGCTGGTTTTTGGACGTCATGACTCCTCCAGAGGCTCCTCGGCTGCCCGTCTGGCCCAATGGCTCATTGTGGGTCCTACCCCCAGTTCTAGTCAGAGCCCAGTTGCGGGAGTTTTACCAGGGAAGGACTAAGATCACAATGGATCAGTGGGTCCTAGAGATGATTCGGGATGGTTATGATCTGGAGTTTTCACAATCTTTGCCAGATCATTTCCTTTTCTCTCCTTGGCAGGCAACTTGGAAAACCCAAGCAGATACTGCTCAGGTTACTGGGTCTCAAAATGGTAGTCCAAGGTCCTCTTCAGGAGATTTACACTGGCAGGTACTCCATTTACTTCGTAGTGCCCAAAAAACAGGGGTCTTTTCGGCCCATTTTGGATCTCAAAGGTGTCAACAGAGCTCTCTGGGTTCTGTCTTTTTGCATGAAAACCCTGAAATCTATAATTTTGGCAGTCCAGCCTGAGGAATTTCTGACTTCTCTCAACCTGATGGAGGCCTATCCACATGTTCCCATTCAGGCCACCCATCAAAGATTCCTTTGCTTTGTGATTTTGGGAGAGCATTATCAATTTTGTGCGCTTCCTTTTGGTCTGGCTACGGCACCGCACATCTTTACCAAGATTATGGTAGTGGTGGTGGCAGCTTTGCGCAAGAAGGACATTCTAGTGCACCTCTATCTGGACGATTGGTTGATTCAAGCAAAATCGTTGCAGGAGAGTTCCCAGTTCGAACCAGGTCCCTTTTGTCTTATGGCTTGGCTCTTGAAAGGGCTTGCCTAAGGAAGAAGGAATAGTTGGATAAGGTGATCTCCACTCTCTTAGGGTCTCGGAGAATTTTCACCTCTCGGGCTTATGTCCGTGTTTAGCGTCTTTTTAAGGACTGGTGTTCCGTGCATGGTGTGGTTCCCCTTCGAGCTGCTTTGCCTCACATTCTAGAGTTTCTGCAGGATGGCCTGGTCTTCCCTTCGGGTGCAGATTACCACTTTGTCTTCTTTTCATGGCCTTTTGCATGATAAGCGTTTGGCCTCTTCTCTGGATGTGATTCGGTTCTTGAGAGCTGCGAAGTTGCTTCGGCCATCAGTTCAACCGTCGGTTCCTTCCTGGGACCTCAATCTAGTCCTCTCCAGGCTTGTGCATCCTCTGTTTGAGTCTCTCAGCACATGTACATGGAAGAACCTTACTCTTAAGGCAGTTTTCTTGGTGGCCATTACTTCTACAAGACGCATTTCAGAACTGCAGGCTTTTTCTTGTAGGCTTCCCTTCTTGGAGTTCCCTAGGGAATACCAAGGGAGCGGGTTGTGCTGTGGCCGGTTCCCTCCTTTCTTCTGAAGGTGGTTTCGTCGTTTCATGTCAACCAGTCTGTGGTTCTGCTGGTCTTGAGTAGTTGAGAGGGCTCGTTGGAGCAGAGGCAATTGCGCAAGTTGGATGTCCATAGTGTCCTTCACTCCTATGTTCAGCGGACCCAGGAGTTCCGTAAGTCAGATCGTCTTTTTGTCTTCTTAGCGGATCCTCATAAGGGGGATGTTGCTTCCAAGGCTACCATTGCACGCTGGATCAAGGAGGCTTTCGCTTTGGCGTACCTTCTCCAAAAGAAGCCTGATCCTGAATTTCTCAAAGCTCATTCTACTTGGGGTCAAGCAGCTTCTTGGGCTGAATCTTCTCTTGTTCCTCCGGTGGATATCTGTAAAGCTGCGGTTTGGTCTTCTCTCCATTCCTTTGTTCGCCACTACTGTGTGGACATTCAGGCGCATTGGGATGCGGTGTTCAGTGAGTGTATGCTTGTGGCGGCCCTTCGGGGGTCCCACCCATGATGGGTACTGCTTTGGTACATCCCATCTGTTTCTGTGCCGGTCTGGAGGGACGCTAAAGAAGGAGAAATTAGGTCCTTACCTGCTAATTTTATTTCTTTTAGTCCCTCCAGACCAGCACAGACCCCACCCTGTCATTTTGTTTGGTGTTTTCGTGAAGAATTTGTGTTTTTTTTTCTCTTCGGTTTTTATTTGTGGTTGTTTGTTTGGGGAGTTTAAAGAGAAGCGGCATTTGCTTTGGCTGGTTTAGTTGGCAAACTGTGGGGTGTTTCAGAAAGGTTAATGTTCTAATCAGTATCCAAAAGTTTTTTCCTTTGTCTTCTCCATGTAAGTATGGCATTGGGATGTTATTGTTTTCAGCCTAGTTTTTTTCTGCTTGTCTATTCGTTAAGACTGAATGTAATAGGGACTGCACAGCCCACTTGTACTGTAGCCAAAAGTCAATTTCTCAGCCTCCACCTGCTGGCATCTGTTTCTGTGCCGGTCTGGAGGGACTAAAAGAAAGAAAATTAGCAGGTAAGGACCTAATTTCTCTGTACCCTCTCCATCCCTATAGGAATGGCTCCTTACAGCAAGGTGGAGGAGAGTAGCTATTTGTTGTGCTGCATCCTCCTCCTCTGTTGCTCTGAGCCCTATTAAATTTGAACCATGTAGGACACTGTACAGCTGTGGTTCAAATTAACATTTGACACTGGGCAGTGGAGGAGAAAAATGCAGCTTGATGAAACTGCTCTCCTTCTCTCCCTTGCTGTTTATTGGTGGCTGTATGAAACAGGAGCAAGAGTGATTGCTATGAGGGTGAAGAGAGTACAGTGAGTATTCTATTTTTCTGATGGAGTGTAGTGTAGGAATGAGAAGGATAGAGAGAGCAGCTAAGTGTTTTTATTGGGAGAAGGGAGAGGGATTTGCTGAGGGGGTATGTTGAATGGGGCAACAGAGCAAACAGGAGGGATGCCTGTGGAAGCCTGAAGAGGGTTTTTCTGCTGCAGGGGTAAGGGGAGAGCACACTCAGGGGTTTTGTTAGTAGAGGAGGGGAGGGAACAAAGAGCAAGTGCAAAGTGATGCATGTGGGAAAGAGGAACCCAAACTATAGCTATGTGATACTGGGTTCTGTGATAGGAGTCACTGCCTAGGAAAAGGATCTAGGTGTCATTGTTGAGGATACGTTGAAACCCTAAGCTCAATGTGCGGCGGCTACTAAGAAAACAAATAGAATATTAGGAATTATCAGGAAAGGAAAGGAAAACAAAGATGAAAATGTTATAATGCCCTTATATCGCTCTATGGTACAGCCACACCTTGAATACTGTGTGCAGTTCTGGTCACCATATCTCAAAAAAAAATAGTGAAATTAGAAAAGATACAGAGAAGGGCAACAAAAGGAATGGGACGACTTCCCTATAAGGAAAGGCTAAAGTGGATAGGGCTATTCAGCTTAGAGAAGAGACGGCTCAGGGTGAAATGATAAGAGGTCTATAAAATAATGAGTGGAGTGGAAAGGGTAGATCACTTGTTCACTCTTTTTCCAAAAATACTAGGACTAGGGGACATGCGATGAAGCTACTAAGTAGTAGATTTAAAACAAACCGGAGAATTATTTGTTGCTTTCTTCCTTCAATTTGTGAGGAATGTATATAGAGCTTTCCTATAAGATATTTATTCCTTCTTTCTTTCTTTCTTTATTTTTTTAAATTTTTTATTCATTTTTACATCTGACATCAAGTGTATAAATAATTCCTTGTTTCTTTATCAAGTATTATGCTTGTAAACTATAATAAACTTATAAATAAAATAAAACAAAAACAATCCAGAAAAAATATTTCTTCACACAATGTGTAATTAAACTCTGGAATTTGTTGCTGGAGAATGTGGTGAAATCAGTTAGCTTAGCAGGGTTTAAATTTCCTAAAAGAGAAGTTCATGGGCCATTATTGAGATGGCTTGGGGAAATCTGCTGCTTATTCCTAGGATAAGCAGCATAAAATCTGTTTTACTATTTGAGATCTAGCTAGGTATTTGGGACCTGGGTTGTCCACTATTGAAAAAGGATACTGGGTTTGTTGAACCTTCAGTCTGTCTCAGTATGCAAGTCTTATGTTCTTAAAGAGCAACCTGAGGGGTTTTACTATATTATGGGATTGGTTTGAAAGAGGGAGAGAACATGTTGAGGTTATTTTCTGTCAAGTTGGAGGGAGGGGGAAGAGCATGCTGAGAAAGTTTGCTCTTGCAGAAACAGAGCAAGCTGGAAGGGTGTTCCTGGGGTAGGAGAGGGAGGGAATGAGAGCAGAGGGAATAATAATAATTTATTCTTATATACCACCAAAGCCATAATAGTTTGAGGCGGTTTACAATAAGAAGTGCTGGACAATCGGAGAAATAGGCACAATATAAAATCATCAAATACATGCATACAGAATAAAAGAAGTAAAAACAGTAAAATTCTTAGGTTACAAATTGATTAAACAATTTCGTTTTTACTGATTTTCTAAAACTAAAATAGGATGAGTGCATAATAATGTTACCCAGCCAATCGTTCAATTTACCTGCCTGGAAAGCAAGAGTTCTGTCCAGGAATCTTTTATAACAACAGACCTTTATTGTTGGATAAGTGAACATATGAATTCTATGTGTAGGCCTATTAGATTAATCCAAATTAAAATGAGAAACCAAGTACATAGGGGCCAAACCAAATATTGATTTAAAACAGAGGCAAAAAAATTTAAACAAGGATAATGAGCTTGGGGATATAATACTGATGTCTTGCTAGGATAACTACAGGAGGGGGGACTTGGGTTCACACCCTTTTTAAAATTGTGGCAACAGATGCATGGCTGGCGGGGATACTCAGACTCTGCCAGCCAAAGGAGATACACCATCCAAACCCGTGCCTGAGCAGCAGGAAGTTAGCAGTACTCTAGCCTCTGATGCTAGTACTTCCATGCATGCTTAATTAATACACTGAACTAAGCATGTGTGGAAGTGCTGGCACTGGAGGCTGGAACACCCTACTGGCTTCCTCGCTCCTCAGGCAGCATGGGTGGGAGCTGTAGCAGAGAATCTCTTCAGCTGGGTGGGGATAGAGCAGTGTATCGCAAACTGTGTCTCCTGAGATTTCAGGTGTGCCGCGAGATGCTGGGGAGGAGAGGCACTAGCTGACTGCCTACAGGACGTGCTTCTCGCGATGAGAGGAACATCCTATAGGCAATCAGCCAGTTCCAACATTTCTCCTTCTCTCTGCACATCTTCCCTGCATTCGCCCCCCACTGGTGGCTCAGGGCCCATCTGGAGCGCCTTCATGCATGCATGGACATGGACTTCTGCACAGTTCTTGATGCCTTGAGCTATGGCCACTACATTTAGGGCCTGTTTTACAAAGCCGCGCTAGCAGCTGCAGCGCGGTAACGGCCTCGAAGCCCATAGAGATTTAAAGGGCTTCGGGGCTGTTGCCGTGTGGCAGTCGCTAACGTGGCTTTGTAAAAAAAGGCCCTTAGTGTGCTGCGGCTTGACAAAGATTGCAGGGCACTGGGCTAGAGCAACCCCACCAGCGAAGGTATGATTTGGTAGGGGTAGGAGAACTGAGAGGAATGCTTGACCACCCCAGTCCATTTCTGCCACATCCACCCCCCCAAAAAAAAAATCAAGTTCTGACTACACCTCTGGGGAGGAGCAGAGAGGATTGGGGGTCTTGCTGGAGAGGATGGGGGGGACTGATGAAGGTAGGGAGAGATCTAGGGTGCGTTCATCTTTGGTTAGTTTCTCTATTCCCATCCTTCCTTTTAATTCTCTTGTTTTTCTGTTCATTTCTTTGTGTTGCTTTTTTCCTTTGCCCAACCCTCTCCTTCTCAAAACATCTACCTCATTCTCTTCTCTATGTCTCCCAGATGTTGGCTGGAAGATGCACAGAGGGAGAATGAACCAAGTTCCACTTTAATTTTCCTGGTTGGGACAAAGAAAGATAAAGTGGTGAGTTGCAGAGAAGATATAAGTTTGTGCACCGCCTTCAGGTAGAGAACCGTGGGCTCATAAGTTTTCTGTTTTTGCATGCACATACAAGGAGAAATTTAATAAGCGTGTCCTTCGCTGTACTGGGACTCGACTACTCTAACTGTGAAAAACCAAGTGCGCAGCCTAGGAATACTCCTTGACTGCAACCTGTCGTTTTCCAACCATATCTCTCAGGTGGTATCTTTCTCATTTTACAACCTGCGACAACGCCGAAAAATAAGGAACTACTTTTCAGAGTCTGACTTTTCCCAACTACACCTTAATACTCTCCCGCATGGATTACTGCAATGCGCTATTCAGCAGTCTCACGTCAAAAAATGTACAATGGCTCCAGTGTGTTCAAAACATGGCAATCAGGCTTCTAAAAAAACCTCAGTGCCTGCGACTCTGTCTCCCAGGCTCTAGCGTCGGCTCACTGGCTACCCATAGCCAAACGTTGTGCTTTCAAGGGCCTGATGCTAGCGTTCAAATCCTTACATGACATGGCGCCGGGCTACATGATGGCTAAGCTTCCTCTGTATGTGCCAAACTGGTCTTTCCGCTCCTGGGACAAAATACGCCTCAAAATGCCCCCTGGTCATGCCCTTTGACTGCAAACCACCGACATCCTACTCCCACTTCATACCGAACCACTGGAATCGACTTCCCTCCACAGATCAGATCCCTTAAAGGATTCCTCAGCTTTAGAAAAGCAATAAAAACATACCTCTTCACCTAAACATCTGCCCTTGACCAATGGACTACAAAGAGATGTATATTGGTACCAGAACTGGTATGTGTCAGATAAGGAATCTTGTATTGTAAAATCTTACACTATAGCTATGACAAATCTAACATGTAAACTTATCTGTGTGTCAAATTAGGATAAAACTTGTACTGAAAACCTTGCACTATAAGGATACCTATAGCAAATTGTAATTGGTAAACTGTATATTATGTATATTAATATTATATCCCTAGTATGTGTCAGGTTAGGATAAAAACTTGTATCGTAAACTTGAACTGAAATTATGTATTTTTAACCTGTAACCCGTTCTTAGCTCTTTAGGGACAATGGGATAGAAAATGAATTAAATAAATAAATGTGTATTGTCATCTGCTGTTAACAAGACATTTCCAAAAGTATATGTATTATACTATTGCCATTTGTCAATGTACACAAACAGCAGATGCAAAATACTCATGCTAAAAGCATCCATGTACTTCTACTGTGACAGACACATTATTCCTGAACCTTCGGGTAGTCAATCTATTCCTATGAGAATTCTTGTAGAGAGCCTCATTAGCATTATTTTGCTCTGCCTCCCATCTCTGTAGTCTGTCCTCCAGTTCCTCAAGCGAGATGGTAGGAGCCTGTCTTTTTTGCTTGTGTTTATTTTTCCATTAAATTAAGTTTTTGCTTAATGTTTGTGAGGCTTTTTGGTGCTGCAGAGGATCCCATTCTTAGAACATCTCTAGCTGTGGGAGAGGGCAGACTCTAAGGTCGGAGGTCTATATTCAAGGGCAGACAGCCTTGCAGTGCACCTACTCGGGCAGCCTACACTAAAAGTCCAGGAGCTCAGGGACTGTTCCCTTTGGAGCAAGGATTGCCACAGGTTCTGTCCACAGTGGGCTTGAGTGTAAGATGAGTGCCTCCATGGCATTTGTTTTCCAGGATCAGCTGCTTTCGTCTCCCGACGGCGCATGTTAGGTTCTGGTGGGGGTTAAGGTTTTCGGTCAGTTGTTAGGCCCAAGAAGCAGTCTGAAGAGACAAGCAGTCTGGATTCCAGGCTTATTTGAGGCAGAAGTTCTCCCTGTAAGCTGTCTGCAGCTTCATCACAAACAGCCCCCAGCACACAGCCTTTCACAGTGAGTAACAGGCTGACAACCTTTAAATCAGAATCAGGGGGGGGGTAAAATGGTGATTTTTTTTTGTGTATTTGGGGATTAGAACCAGAGTCTTCCGCCTCTAAAATCCCCAAATCACTAGTTTTTGGACCCCAATGTAGCTCCCACAAACTGTTTTTGGTGCTAAAATCTCTGCTATGGAAGTCATCTTGGATTTCCTAATTTGAAAACAAAAGCCTCTATCTGCCTCAAAACACCTCGATTTTGATCAAAACCAGGCATAACACCTGATAACAGGCATAATCCAAGATACATTGGATTCATGCTAGATTTGCACTGGATGGCTGTCTGAGAATCATCCATGTTCCACGTGTCGTACGGCACTTGAGGGGGGCAGAGGCCTCCTCTAGTCCCTCAGGAGGTATTAGTGTCCTACTGGCATGAGGGCCAGGCAAAAAGTCCAGGTTTGAGCTGGAGAGCAGCGCAAGTGCATCCCCAGTGAAGCACAGCCTTGCTACTGCTGCAAAACCCCAGAAAGGAACTCAGGAGCATCTTCAGGGGATGACTGGACAGGGGTTCTTCTCTAAATTCATCAATATGATGTCTGAAGCTTACATGATTAACAAGGGCCACATAGAACCCTCAGGGATCACAGCCATGCTGGCGCCAGGGGTTTCCCCCTTTAAAAAGAGCAATTCCCAAGCATCTGTATCATGCGCAAGATGTGGAAGTCCAGTCTGAGGAGAACTAGGCTAACGAGGTCTCTATAGCAATGCCTTTACTTTTCCAGGCTGGGTCCTCAGTAACAGGAGATGCTGCTTCATTTCTAGAAGGTAAATCATTAAATCTTGAGAAAAATACAGTTGTATAATTTCAAACAAAAAAGAAGGTTATAATGCACTTTAAATCTGTTTTGCAGGTTTCCACATTCATCCAAACTAGACAAAAAAAATCATAAATGCACAAAAAAGTAGAGAAAAACAGACTTCATACACATGGTCGGGACTGCACTGTACCCTAAGCCGTCTGTATCATCACTGGTCTGAAAAAAACTCCATACATAAATATATAAGTCTCTCATGCATTTTCAAAACTTTGCTTCTAAACAGGATAAGAAGAGTAGCTTCACTGCAAAAAACACAATCAATGGCTACAGGTGAACATAGTGCATAAGGAGGCAGATGTGCAAAAAACAACTTATTCGCAAATCTTGAAGCGTAAATATCACTTATCTGAAGATCCTATATTTATGGCAGTTGATATCAGTTTCTTCTTTTCAGAAACCTGCCCATACAGTCTTCTTCCCAACAGAAAATACTCCTGTTTCGCACTCTCAATGGTGCTACATCAGGGGAAATTTTTCACGCGAACATCGCTCAAGTATTCCAAATTTTGTAATAGGCTTCCGTACTCCTGCACAGCCATTTTCTGCCAATTCTGCCATGCAGGAGTGCAGAAGCCTGTTTAGAAGCAAAGTTTTGAAAATATAGAGTCCACTGAATGCATGAGATTTTTTCAGACCAGTGATGATACAAACGGCTTAGAGGGGCATTCCCGTGATGGCTGGCCTGTCGGACGGATGGGCTTGGCACCTGTCCGTCCAACCAACTTTTTTTAAGATACGGGGAAGGGGGGTGGGGTGGGGGGGTCATGGGGTCGGCGGGGGGGTTGCGGGTCAGCGGGGGGGGGGGGCCGATTGGGGGTTAGGGGGCAGCCATGGGGGAGTTCGTCGAGGGCAGGAGGGCCTGGGATCCCTCCTGCCCGTATTTTAGTGGGGGGTGGAGGTTAGAGGTTGTCGCCGGCCAGGAGGGCTTGGGCTCCCTCCTGGCCAGATCATGTGGGGGGGAGGAGGGGAGGAAGATCGCTGGGCCAGGAGGGCTTGGGCTCCCTCCTGGCCAGATCATAGGGTGGGGAGATTGCAGGGCAAGAGAGCTTGGGCTCCCTCTTGCCCCGATGTTGTCGGGGAACGTCGCAGCTGGTGGGGCAAGAGGGCTTGGGCTCCGTCTTGCCCCGATGTTGTCGGAGAGGGTCGCGGCTGGTGGGGCAAGAGGGCTTGGCCTCCCTCTTGCCTGATTGTTGTAAGGGGGGGGGCTCATCACTGCAGGAGAGATGGCTCATCTCTCCTGCCGCGATGATGATAGCCTACACCCCTCTGAACCGCGGCACTTCGGGGTCAGCATCGCCGGTAGGGGAGATGCCCTGCCCTGATGCTGACCCCGAAGTGCCGCGGTTCGGAGGGGTGTAGGCGATCATCATCGCGGCAGGAGAGATGAGCCATCTCTCCTGCAGCAATAGGCAGGTTGCTGGGGCCACTGAGCCGCAGCGATCAGCTCAGCGGCCCCTTTTTCGGCACTTATACCTGTTTTGACTCGGTCTAAGTCAAAACGTATGAGTGCCGACTAGGCAACCTGTCAAATGTTTTGGTTATACGTGTTGTACGCCTAGTTGTAGGTCGGCCCACCTCCCGCCCACCGCCCGCTCTTTCCCTTCCTCTAAAAATGCCTCTTTTCTCTCTGTGCGTTTAGAGGCAGGGGAAAGGCCTAAGCTGGTTTTAGATATGCCTAAAACCAGCTTTGATTATGGGTACTTGGACGATCAGGCTTTTTGATCATCCAAGTAGCCATTTAGGCCACTTTTTAGACTTTTTTTTTTTTTTTTAATTATTATGAGCCCCTTAGGGTACAGTGCAGTCCCAGCCATCTATGTATGAGGTCTGTTTTTCTCCACTTTTTTGTGCATTTATGATTTTTTTTTGTCTAGTTTGATATACTTTTGACTGGATGAACGTGGAAACCTGCAAAACAGATTTATAGTGCGTTATAACCTATTTTTTTTTGTTTGTCATTTCTAGAAGGGCCAGATCTGGATCTGGTGGAGGCTTTTGATCTTGGAGAGGACCCGACTGTGCGCAGGCTGTTTAAACCTTCAGTGCTTTTGGAGGTAATCATGGAATCCCTCCAGGAATTAAAGATAGAGGCTCCACAGTCCTTGTCTACATAGTGCTTGCTTATGAGCAGCACAAAAGCACAGCCCACATGTTTCCCCTCTCATCAAGTCATTACAAAAATGTTAATGGACCATTGCGAGGTCCCAGAGGGGCCCCTTCAGGTTACTAAAGCCATGGCAAAGCTCTATCTGATGGATGCTGAATTTAACCAGCTCTTTTATCCAATGAAAGTGGATTCCTTAGTGTAAAAGGTTACCAAGCGTACCTCCCTTCTAGTGAAAGTGGTGTAGTATTAAAGTATGCCCAGGACCACATGCTGGCTTTTGCTTTTAAGAAGCTATTTGAAGCCACAGCCTCAGGTTTAAAACAGCTGATGCGGCTTCTTTTGTCACACATGCTTGCCACTCCAAGTTGCGCCGTGATCCAGAGGCAGTGGCTGGGAAGGATCACCAGTTTCTGATGTTGGGAGTGGATTATGTAGCTAATACTCAGTATGATCTGTTCAGAGTCATGAGCAAAATGTCTGTTTATTCCATTTCCGCCCACAGGATGCTGTGGATCAGAAAGTGAGTGGGGAACTCCTCCTCCAAGGCAACCTTGAATAAGCTACCATTTAAAGGACAATTACTCTTTGGGAAAGGTCTGTACGATCTTATGGCCAGTGTGTAGGATTGCAAGCCGAAGACCTTACTAAACAGCAGACCTCGAACCCCTAGGGGGTCAGGGTTCTGTAATTATTGGGCCTCAAAGCGATATCGTCAGTTCTCAGGAGGGCCTTTGGGCCAGAGATCATTTCAAAGCTCGGGACAAAGATTTGTAGGGGCTAGGCACCCCCAATCTTCAGGATCCCACTCCATAGCAGCTCCCAAAAAGCAGTTATGATGCCAAGCCGTCAGCCGGGCCTCCACGCATCGGAGGGAGGTTATTTGGAAGCATGGGCAGAGATCACTACAGACCACTGAGTGCTGGACATTATATAGGACAGGGCCGGATTAAAGGGTAGGCCCAGTAGGCACAGGCCTAGGGCCCAAAATGGTTAGGGGGGCCCGCCGATGCGGTGCTTTAGGGCTTAACCCTTGCTGGATTCGCCGGTGGCGGCAGCAGCAGCAGCGTCGTCACCTCAGGCCCCAACCCCCGACCCTCCTATCTCTTCCTCCCATGCAAACCCCACCAATCTTCCCACTTCGAGAAGAACGACCGACTGACCAACAAACCTCCCTCCAGCAGTGTCGGCAGCCGCAGCATTCTAAACAGGCTGCTTCACAGCTTTCTCCTGCCAGTGATTCCCTCTGCCGCATCATTGATGAAGACAAAAAATAGAAAAAAGATTTTTTTGTTGCTTTAGAATAAAATAGTATTGTAGTTGTATTGATAAAACTTTTATAAACAGAAAATAAGGTAATCTTTTTACTAGACTAATTTTAATACGTTTTTTTACTAACTTTTAGAGACCAGGTCAGGACAGTATAATGTAAAAGCAGTATACTATATTGACCTGAAGGAGGCTATGGCCTCTGAAAGTTAATTGAAAAATGAATAAAATGGTATATTCTTATTTTCAATTTTTGTTTTATTTCTATTTGTTAATTTGTAAAGTGGTGATTGTCAGTTTCTTCAAATTTACATCTGCTATATTTATATTTTGCAGAGTATTAGGAGGCTATGTATCATTGTTTCTCTGGTGTTTTACTGTATGCAGTTTGGCTTCTTGATGGTTCAGTTTAACCTTTATCTACATATTCCTATTTTTAGTTGTGATTAACTTATTCCATACTGGGTGAGGGTGTATCTGTGTTCTGTGTGTATGAAAGACATGGTTTTCTGTTAGCGTTGACTAGCCTTGTTTGGCGAAATGCATCAGGCATGGTTCTTGGGAGCACCTTGAATAGACTTGATTTGAATCTCCTTATTTTCTGCCGATCTTCTTTTGTTTCATGTTGGATTCTTTGGTGGACTGCTTGCCTTGTTGTTTCGTTACAAGTTAACATACATGGAGTGGAATGTACTAGAGGAGTTACAAATTTGGTTGTTTATACATACATATGGGTTATAGTTGGTTGACATAGAGTGAGGCCATTGAGAGGCGTTGTAAACTTGGTTAATATAGACTTATATTTCAGATAGTATTTCTGCTTTACAATATATTTGAATACTTTTATATATGTATGGAAAGGATTCAGAGTTAAAGTCCTGGGTAAGTAGGTGGGAAGGGAAGGAAGGGGGATTTGTTCAGAGATGTTTGGGGGTTGCATAGAAGAAAAACTGTGCACTGGTATGCTAATCTTTATTTTGAATTAAAAAAAAGAAATACAAGTGGAAATAAAGAAGTGAATAAGAAAACAGATAAATGGAGGCGGGGTGTGGGCGGGGCAGGGGCGGGGAAGGGCCAGAGGGCCCAGTATACTTGTGTGCTTAGGGGCCCTCGAAGAATTAATCCTGCTCTAAGGAGAGGTACGAGCTTGAGTTCTTTCATCCCCTCCTGAACCTCTTTCTGGACTCTCCAGCTGGGAAGCCAGAAAAAGTAGTCAGAGTTTGAGCAATGGTGCAAAGGCTGCTAGATCTGGAAGCCATAGAGCCTGTACCAGAAGAAGACTCAGGCTCTGGCAATTACTCAATATACTTCATAGTGCCCAAAAGAGACTCAGAAGACTAAAAGCCAATTCTAGATCTCAAGGCGGTCAATACAGCCCTCAAGATACCACTTTCCGGATGGAGGTGGTGAGGCTGGTAATTGCTTCAGTGGCGTCTGAGGAATTTCTCACCTTACTGGATTTGACAAGAGACTTATCTGCACAATTCTCCCACTTTTCTGAAGCACAGGAATTTCTTACAATTCCATATGTTGGGCAACACTTCTAGTTTGCAGCCTTACCCTTCTGACTGCCGATAGTGCCATGCACCTTCACCAAGGTGATAGTGATAATTTCAGCACACCTACACAGAGCGGATATACAAGTACATCCATATCTGGATGATTGGTTGATAACAGCCCAGTCCAAATCCAAAGGCAGAATGGCTGTGCAAAGAGTGATTTAACTGCTACAGAGGCTGGGCTTGGTGGTTAACTTTTGGAAAGCCACCTGGATCCAAATCAAATCTTGGAGTATCTGGAAGTCCAGTTCAACACAAGGGAGAACAAGGTGTTCCTCCCAGAAGCCCGCAGAGAGAAGTTCCTGTGTCAGGTACGGAAGTTTTGGAGCAAGACAGCTCTGACAGCAACATTACTTACAGGTGCTGGGATCAATGGTAGCGAACATGGATGTGGTTCTCTGGGCAAGGGCACATTTGCGTCCACTTCAGAATGCGCTCCTCTCCTGATGGTATCCACTAGTGCTGCCCGATTCAGGAAAAAAAATTTTGATTCGATTTGATTCAGCCTACTGAATTGGTTTTTTTCAATTCGATTCGATTTTCCTGCCCAATTGGGTGTTTTGTTTTGGCTTTTTTTTTCCAAACATCCTGGTGGGTTTATTTTATAGCCTCTTCACCCCCCTTTGCCTTCTCCTAACCACACTGGCGCTGTGGTGTAAACAAAATGAACAAACAAAAAAGACTTTTCCTCTCTCTGTTAAATTCTAGCTCACGTTTGCGGTCTAATACCAGCTCTGGCAGGATACACATTTCAAATCTGACATATTGTAATTACAAAATGGAAAATAAAATTAGTTTTTCTACCTTTTGTTGTCTGGTCATTATTCAAATCTTGTTGGTCCCAGGCTCTAGTTGTCTTCTGATAACTTGCTTGCCAGGGTCGTCTTCTTTCTTCTTTCTCCGTTCTAACCATCCATCTGCCATTTCTGTCCTCCCCTTCCGATTCCCTTCCCTCTTCCGGAGGTCTGGCATCTTTCTTTTTATTCGTCTCCATCCACAGATCCACCTTTTCTTAACTACCCTTTCATCCAGCATCTCTCCCTCCTTCCCCACCACCCCAGGGTCTACCATCTCTCCCTTTCTTTTCCCAACTACCCTCCTATCCAGTATCTCTATCTCCCCGCCACACCATCCCTTGTGTCCAACTTCTCTCCCTTTCTGTTCCTTCCCTCCCTAAATCCCATTGTCCATCATCTCTCTCCCTCTCCTCTATTTTTAGACCCATTATTTCTTCCCCCCCCAAAGTCTGGCATATGCACATCTCTTTGAGCCCCCCTCCCATGAAGGTCTGTCCCCTGCTGAAGGCCTGCACCTCCCCCCTGAAGGCCTGTCCCCCCCCTTGAAGGCATGCCTGTCATCTCTGCAGGCCTATGCCACCATCCCTGGCCTGTCCCCACCCCCTGAAGGACAGCCCCCCGAAGGACTGCCCCCCCAGGCCTGCCTGTCCCCCCTTTTGAAGGCCTGTCCCCCCTTAAAGGCCTGTTTCCCATTAAAGGCCTGTTCACCCCTTGAAGGCCTACACCCCCCCAAGGCTTGTCCCACCCCCTGAAGGACTGCCCTCCCCCCCCCCGAAGGACTGCCTCCCCAGTCCTTCCTGTCCCCTCTTTAAAGGCCTGTTCCCCCCCTTAAAGGCCTATTCCACATTAAAGGCCTGTTCACCCCTTGAAGGCCTGCACCCCCCCAAGGCTTGTCCCACCCCCTGAAGGACTGCCCCCCCAAAGGACTGCCTCCCCAGTCCTTCCTGTCCCCTCTTTAAAGGCCTGTTCCTCCCCTTAAAGGCCTGTTCCCCGTTAAAGGTCTGTTCACCCCTTGAAGGCCTGCACCCCCCCAAGGCCTGTCACACCCCCTGAAGGACTGGCCCCCCCGAAGGACTTCCCCCCAAAAATACTGCACTCCCCCCCCCCCCCCGAGAAGGCCTCCGTGTTCCCCCTGGCCTCCCCGAACCGTTTACCTTAAAGCTTCAGCCGAACATCGTGGTTACAGCTCTTTGCACTGCAGTGCTTTGAGCTGTTTCCTCTGCTGCGGTCCTGCCCCTCCTCTGACGTCAGAGGAGGGGCGAGACCGCAGCAGAGGAAACAGCTCAAAGCACTGCAGTGCAAAGAGCTGTAACCGCGATCTTCGGCTGAAGCTGTAAGGTAAATGGTTCAGGGAGGCCAGGGGGAACATGGAGGCCTTCCCGGGGGGGGTGCACAGTCTTTTTTTTGGGGGGGCAGTCTTTCGGGGAGGCCAGAAGGGAAGCCGGACGCAGCACTTCCCGACTGACCCTCCCTCCTCGCCCTCTAAAACAGGTGTGGCAGCAGCCAGCAAGAGCAGCGCTGCCACTCCTGCTTTAGGGGGCAAGGGGAGAGGGTCTGAATCGGGAACCCGATTTTTTAAAAAATTTAAATCAATTAGAATCGATTCATCCAAAGTGAATTGGTGAACCGATTCGAATCATGAATCGGGCAGCACTAGTATCCACAGAAGGATGCACTGCATCAGCGGCTACCTTGTCACAGTTTGGCCTGGTGGTTGGAGTCCCAAATTTCTAGCCAGAGTTCTCCTTCGCATCTACGCATGGGTGATCCTGACGATGGATGCTATCCTATATGGCTGGGGTGTACATTGCGAAGGGCATCCGGTTCAGGGATGCTGGTCCCCTTCTCAGAGGAATTGGTTGATAACCACTTGGAACTTCAAGCCATCTACCTGGTGCTTCAGGCATTCAGGAGCACACTGTAGAACAAAGCAGTACAAGTTTTCTTTGACAACACAATGGCAATAGCCTATGTCAATCGCCAGGGGGATACCAAGAGTGCTCCTATACGCTTGGAAGCCCAGATGCTATTTTGGTGGATGGAGTCCCATCTTTTGGCACTCTCGGCGGCATGTGGCAAGAGTGGACAATGTACAAGTGGATTTCCTCAGTTGGAAGACTCTGGATCCCAAGGAGTTGTCACTGTTTCCAGAAACCGTCACCTGCATTGTGAGCCAGTGGGGGCACCCAATTTTTAATCTGGTGGCATTGGCAGCCAACAAGAAGGTGACTTGGATCTTCAGTGGAAGTGAAGGTTTGGACTCTCTGGTGCAAGCCTTGGCTGAAGGCAAAATTCTTTATGTCTTCCTTCCATGGCCCATGATAGGCAGATTTCTGCACAGAATCATGATGCACCAAGGACTAGTGATTCTAGACTGGCCAAGGTGACCATGGAATGCAGATCTGGTCCATCTGGTCAGTCTTCCATGTCATCTGAAACTGCTCCCTCAGTGCCCAATTGCTGGAGTATCCAGAATGATTCGGTCTTACAGCATGGCTCTTTAGCGTGCAGCGCTAGCACACAAAAGCTATTCAGAGTGGTCTCCACCCTTCTAAGATGTAGGAAGAAAGTGACTCTAGCCGAATATGCAAAAGCCTGGAAGTGTTTCCAAGCTTGGTGTGCTCAGAGTAGTGAGGACCTGAGCTTGGCACCAATATCTTTGGTGCTCACCTTCCTCCAGGAAGGACTGGAAAAAGGCCTAGCGGTTGGCTCCTTGAAAGTTCAGATTGCGGGGCTCTCATGTTATGGGCCTAAGGTTAATAAGAGCACCGTTTCCACACGTCCAGATGTAGCTAAGTTTTTGAAGGGCGCTTTGCCTTGTCTGGCATGGAGTCTTAATTTGGTCCTATGGGTGCTAGCTAGAGCACCCTATGAACCTCTAGAGCAGGGGTGTCCAACCTTTTGGCTTCCCTGGGCCGCATTGGCAAAAAAAAAATGTTTCTGGGGCCGCACAAATTTGCAAACCCTGCAGCAGACAGAGGAAGGAGCCGGCAAGACGGTAAACACCTGGGGGCAGTAGAGGAAAACACTGCATTGCCCTCGACCGAGGCCGTGTGAAATACTTCACAGGGCCGCATGTGGCCCTTGAGCTGCAGGTTGGACACCCCTGCTCTAGAGCAAGCTTCTCTGATGGACCTTGCAATCACTGTGAATGTACAGTAATATTTTATTTTGTTAACCGCACAGAACTGAGAGTGTGTTATGTGTTATGTGTCCTGTCTTAGACTCTGGGGACTGCTTTGATATGTCCCAAAGGTTCAGGAACAGTGGCGTACCAAGGGGGGGGCGGGAGGGGCGGTCCGCCCCGGGTGCCAGCCCTGAAGGGGTGCTCCCGGCCTGGCCGTTCAGTCCCCCCACACCCCTGAAGGACCGCTCGCCCCACTGACCTTCCTGCACCACCTGTGAAGCAGCAAGCAGCAGGATCGCGAGGTCAGCTATCCCTGAGCTGCTTGGGCGCTGCTTCCTGCGCCGTAGTCCCGCCCCTCCTCTGACGTCAGAGGAGGGGCGGGAACGCGGCGCAGGAAGCAGCGCCTAAGCAGCGCAGGGATAGCTGACGTCGCGATCCTGCTGCGGCTGCTTCATAGGTGGTGCAGGAAGGTCAGTGGGGCGAGCGGTCCTTCGGGGGTGGTGATGGTGGTGGGGACTGAACGGCAAGGCCGGGAGCATAGGTAGTGCTGCTTCATAGGTGGTGCGGAGAGGCCAGGGGGACGAGCGGTCCTTCGGGGTGGGGCGAGTGGGCAGGCAGGCAGGCATTCAAGGGGGAGGAGGGTAACAGGCAGGCAGGCCTTCAAGGGGGGGAGGACAGGCCTTCGGGGGGGGGCTGTGCATACCTTCAAGGGGGAGGGACAGGCCTTCAAGGGGGGACAGGTCTACAAGGGGGGACAGGTCTACAAGGGGGTGGGCAGGCCTACAAGGGGGTGGGACAGGCCTTCAGGGGGGGTGCAGGACTTCGGGAGGGTGCAGGCCTTCAAGGGGGGGGACAGGCCTTCAAGGGGGGGACAGGCCTACAAGGGGGGGACAGGCCTACAAGGGGGTGGGACAGGCCTTCAAGGGGGGGACAGGCCTTCAGGGGGGTGCAGACCTTCGGGGGGGTGCAGACCTTCAAGGGGAGGGACAGGCCTTCAAGGGGGGGACAGGCAGGCAGGTCTTCAAGGTGGGGGGACAGGCCTACAAGGGGGAGGGACAGGCCTTCAAGGGGGGGACAGGCCTACAAGGGGGTGGGACAGGCCTTCAAGTGGGGTGCAGGCCTTCAAGGGGGGACAGGCAGACCTTTAAGGGGGGACAGGCCTTTGGGGGGGACCCTGATTTAGAAGTACACGGAGGGAAGGGGGTGTTCAAAGAGACGTGCATATGCCAAACTTTGGGGGGGGGGATGAAGAAATAATGGGTCTGAAAATAGAGGAGAGGGAGAGAAATGATGGACCATGGGATTTAGGGAGGGAAGGAACTGAAAGGGAGAGAAATTGGACACAAGGGATGGTGTGGAGGAGAGATAGAGATACTGGATAGGAGGGTAATTGGGAAAAGAAAGGGAGAGATGGTGGGCTCTGGGGTGGTGGGGAAGGAGGGAGAGATGCCGGATGAAAGGGTAGTTAAGAAAAGGTGGATCTGTGGAGGGAGATGAAAAAAAGGAAAGATACCAGACTTCCTGGGGAGGGAAGGGAAATGGAAAGGGAGGACAGAGTTGGCAGATGGATGGTTAGCACGCAGAAAGAAGAAAGAAGGAGACCCTGGCAAGCAAGTTATCAGAAGAAAACCAGAGCCTTGGACCAACAAGATTTGAAATATAACCAGACAACAAAAGGTAGAAAAATTAATCTTATTTTCTGTTTTGTGATTATAATATGTCAGATTTGAAATGTGTATCCTGACAGAGCTGGTGTTGGACTGCAAACGTGAGCTAGGATTTAACAGAGAGAGGAAAAGTCCTTTTTGTTTCTTTATTTTATTTACACCACAGCGCCAGTGTGGTTAGGAGAAGCCAAAGGGGGTAAAAAAGCTATAAAACCCACCAGGAGTTTTGAAAAAAAATCACCCAACTGGGCAGGAAAATCGAATTGAAAAACCAATTCAATAGGCTGAATCGAATCGAAATTTTTTTTCCTGAATCTGGCAGCATTAGTTAGCGCTACTGTCTTAGACTTTAGGACCTGGGATTGGGGAGAGATGGCATCCTCAGTACTTTATAATGCAAGTGAAACGAGGATTTGGTCAGACTTTTGAAGGGTCTGCAGAAAAAAAATATTGTATAGGCCGGGGACTATATTGTATAGGCAGGAAATGGGAACTTTTCTTCCTTCTATTTTTGTGAATGGAAAGGCTGAGGATGTCAGAGAGTTCAGTTAAAATATGTGCTTTATAAGAAAATATAATAATGTGTTTTATAAAGTTTATAGCATAGCTGGCCTACCCAGTGAGGTGTTTCTAGTGGTGGTGGTGGCAGCGTGTCAATGTGTTGAGAGGAAGAGGTGGTCTGGGAAATTCTGCTGAGCAAACTCCGGGCCCATTTCCACCCCCCAGTTAGTCCACTCCACTCAACTGGTTCACACACTGAGTGGGTCTTTGGGTGTTGTGTTGGGATCTCTCTCTTCCAGTGGTTTATCAGCATCTCCTTCTGGTCCAAGGAAGGAAACTTTGTTATCCTTAGCATTGACCTACAGAATATGTTTGTAACAGCGCTGCTTGTGTGGCATTAGGCTATGTAGTGATCGAAAGAAAAAAACAGACCTTTGCACATTTTTGCACTATATGGTGGGTGTATGAGGAGATTCACATTTCCTGCACAGCTAAGTCCATGTGAAGTTACCTTGTGCTGTATTTGACATCTAGCAAGGTCTCTGTTTGAAAGGAAAGATCTAAACTGAAAAATGAAGTGGCCAGAAGTTATGGTAAAAGCAGATAGTGTAGCTGGTTTTAAGAAAGATTTGGACAAATTCCTGGAGGAAAAGTCCATAATCTGTTATTAAGACATGAGGGAAGTGTCTGCTTGCCCTGGATCGGTAGCATGGAATGTTGCTACTCTTTGGGTTTTGACCAGGTATTAGTATCCTGGATTGGCTACCATGAGAATGGGCTACTGGGCATGATGGACCAATTGTCTGACCCAGTTAGGCTATTCTTATGTTATATTCTCATCTGTAGGGGCCTTTGTTTTCACTTCTTATTTTAATGTATTTTTTTTCTGGGAACTTATCAGTGTTTTTTATAATGGGAACAAAAATGGAAGAGAATTAATGTGTGTGGGATGAGGGGGTAACTAATTTCTTCAGCTAAATAATTCAATCCACTTCAAACAGACATAGGAGAACTCACACACCATTCACACACCCTCCAACCAAAAACGTCAAAAGAAAAAAACTGTTCGACAACCTCCTAGCCATTCGAGCTGCAACACTCAACCCCCAACCCTACAACCAATTGACATCGACCACATACTGCAAAACCTTCAAAAAGAAATAAAAACCCTTCTATTCAAAAAACACATAAAACCGAACTAACACAATCAGAACTGTCCCAAGCATCACCTGCAACTACTCCATATGTACTTCTGATGTCATGACAATTCAGACATAATTTATGTTATGTTATGTTTGGAATATAAGAAAATTTTCACTGCCTGTTTCTATTCTGACCATTTATTCCGTTTCATGGTCATTACAAAAAATATTTTTTTACATGGGGGGGTGTCAAAAAATGATGGGCCCGGGTGCCACATACCCTAGGTACGCCACTGTTCAGGAATAATGTGTCTGTCGCACAAAAAGGAAAGATGAGGTTCTTACCTCGGTAATCTTTCTAGTAGAGACATTGGGCTCCTTTTACAAAGGTGCATTAGGGCCTTAACGTGTGGAATAGCGCCTTCTCTTGAGCAGGCGGTAGTTTTTCAGGTAGCGCGCACTAAAGCACCTTTGTAAAAGGAGCCCATTATTTCTGAAGCCCATCCTATCAGATGTTCCATTTACCTGCTTACTGCCTTGAATGTGCTGGGGGAATCTGGATGTCTTATTTCTTTCTTTTATCCAGCATTGACAAGGATAGAGGATGTGAATGCCACTTTGAAGAATCTAAGGGGGGTATCTGACTTATCTCCCAAGCTCTTAGTACAGGTTGCACTCTGGTTGGTGTACCTTTGGAACTTTGACATTTTCAAATAAAGTCCATTAAGGAACATCGTCATTCTACAGAGTTTCTTTTGATTTCTTCTGGATTTTCTTCTCTGTGGATATTTTGGAGTCATTTTTTTGGTATTCGCTAAATGTAACATGTACAATTTTTTTGTTGCTCCCTGCAGTCATCTGCTCAATGTAAGCATACAGAATGTGATGCTATCAGGTATGCTAATGAGATGCAGGCGGAATACTGGACAGTCTCAGCCAAGACAGGTAAGTTTAACTGTTTGTGCACATGTGTTTTTCTCTATTAACCCTTAAATGTGTGCATTCATTCACTCTAGTGCATGTTTAGACATTCATTTATATGTAACTGTGTGTTTGCACATGCATTTTAATGTGGCCTCTTTGCATGTCTGCAGGGCAGGCCCTACTACTAAGCAGACTGAGAGCCAGATTCTCAAAACTTAAGGTTGCCTTTAACGCAGCCGCTAAACTGGTTCCAGAGGGTTTAGCGGCAGATTATCAAAACAGCTTATCGCAGTCTTTAGCAAGCTTTCTAGTAGTCTCTGACACTGTCAAGCAAATGGGCTTGAATATTGAAATGAGCACTCCGGTGGATTCTTAAACATCGCCGAGTCATTCTCCAAGAGCGGCATCAGCTTTTGGCAACAAAAATCAGTATCTTGTGGCATGTGTTTTGACTGTGATTAATGAAAAAATTAAAAAGTACATGATTCTCATAAATTATATTTTTTTTTTAGTGGGAGTGCTAAAAACATGCTTCTTGAGCATGTGTATTATAGCCCCCCTTGGTAGCAGGAGAGATGCCCACTCTTTCCTGCTGCCGAAGGGATGTTGGGGTGTGTGTTGCTTGGCAGCAGAAGAGAGTGGACATCTCTCCCACTGCCCGGGGGTGGGTGGGGGTGTTTGCAGCAGAAGAGAGTGGGCATCTCTCCTGCTGCTGAGGGAATGTTGGGGGGGGTGTTGCCTGGCAGCAGGAGAGAGTGGGCATCTCTCCCGCTGTCGGGTGGAGTGTTGCTTGACTTTGGTGGCTCGATTTGTTGTTCCTAGAAGGTTAGCATCACTCTGGTGAAGTAGGAAATAATCCTGTAGCTAGGACCTGCCCAACAGGGGATGCTATATTCTCTTGCACAGAGGATGTGTCTCCAGGGGCCTCTGCCCAGGAGGGAAGGGTTAGGACAGCTGTTGTAGTTGGTGATTCAATCATTAGACATGTAGATAGCTGGGAGGCTGGTGGACATGAGGATTGCCTGGTCACTTGCCTGCCTGGCGTGAAAGTGGCGGACCTCATGTGTCACTTAGATAGGATTTTAGATTGTGCTGGGGAGGAGCCAGCTGTCTTGGAACATGTAGGTACCAATGACATAGGAAAATGTGGGAGGGAGGTTCTGGAAGACAAATTTAGGCTGTTAGGTAGAAAACTGAAATCCAGATCCTCCAGCATTTTCAGAAATGCTTCCAGTTCCATGCACAGGACCCAAGAGGCAGGCAGAGCTCTGAAGTCTCAATGCGTGGTTGAGACGATGGTGCAGGGAGGAGGGGTTTGGATTTGTTAGCAACTGGGCAACCTTCTGGGACAGGGGGAGCTTGTTCCGAAAGGATGGACTCTACCTTAACTGGGATGGAACCAGGCTGCTGATGCTAAAATTTAAAAAGGAAATACAGCAGCATTTAAACTGAGATGCAAGGGAAAACCAACAGTCACCCAGGAGCTGATTGTTCGGTGTGAGGTATCCTTGAAGGATACTATTGAAACAAGATATTTAGGGAGTCCCAGTAGAGAGGTTTCAATAATGGTGAAAGAAAGCCAGGAGGATTTAAGAGGAAGGCAGAGTGAGTGACCCAAATTTTCCCTGTCTTCTCAGCAGTCTGTAGTTACAAGAAAAAAAAAAACACAATTTGAAGTATCTATATAGAAGCCTAAAAAGTATAATAGGAGAGTTAGAGTATATAGCACTGAATGATGAGGTAGATATAATAGGCATCTCAGAGACCTGGTAGAAGGAGGACAATCAATGGGACACTGTATTACCTGGGTACAAATTATATTGCAAGGATAGAGTAGTTTATTTTGGAGGGGGGGAGGTGCGTTATATGTTAAAGAGAGAATTGAATCAAATAAAATAAACATTCTGCATGACATAGATAGCAGTGTGAAATCCATATGGATAGAAATTCAATGTGTGATGGGAAGGAATATAAAGGTTGGGTTATACTACCGTCCCCTGGAACAAAATGAGCAGACAGATGAAGAAATTTTTTCAGAGATTAGGAAAGCTGGAGAACTGGGCAACAGTATTATAATGGGTGATTTCAATTACTGCAACATTGACTGGTTTAATGTTACATCAGGGAGTGCTAGGGAGGTAAAATTCCTGGACGTCATAAATGACTGCTTCTTGGAGCAACTAGTCCGGAAACCAATAAGAGGGGGAGCTATTTTAGATTTGGTCTTTAGTGGAATGCAAGTCATAGTACAGGAGTTAACTGTGTTGGGTCCACTTGGAAACAGTGATCATAACGTGATCAAATTTAATCTGATACCTAGAGTGACATCGCAAAATAAATTTGCTGTAAAGGCATTTAATTTTTGAAAGGGAGACTATTATAAAATGATGAAAATGGTTAAAAAGAAGCTAAAAGGATCAATTGCAAAGGTTAGGACTGTAAATCAGGCATGGATGTTATTTAAAAATACCATCATGGAAGCCCAGACCAGAGGTATCCCACGTACTAGCAAAGGTGGAAAGAAGAGGAAACGAGAGCCGGCATGGATAAAAAGTGAAATGAAAGAGGCTATTAGAGCAAAAAATACATCCTTTAAAGGATGGGAAAAGGATCTGAATGAAGAAAATAAGAAGAGACATAAGCACTGGCAAGTTAGATGCAAAGCTTTGATAAAGCTAAGAAAGAATATGAAGAGAAACTTGCCAAAGAGGCAAAAACTCATAACAATTTCTTTAGGTACATCAGAAGCAGAAAACCAGTGAGGGAATCCGTGGGACCGTTGGATGATCAAGGAGCAAAAGGGGCACTCGGAGGATAAGGCTATAGTGGAGAGATTGAATGAGTTCTTTGCTTCGATCTTTACGGAAGAAGATGTAAGCGATCTACCAGAACTGGAAACGGTATTCAAGGGTGATGATGCGGAGGAACTGAAAGAAATCTCTGTGAATCTGGAAGATGTACAAAGCCAAATCAACAAGTTAAAAACTGGACCGGATGGTATAAATCCCAGGGTACTGAAGGAACTCAAACATGAAATTGCTGACCTGCTGTTAGTGATCTGTAACCTTTCACTAAAATCGTCTATAGTACCTGAAGATTGGAGGATGGCCAATGTTCCACCAATTTTTAAAAAGGGCTTCAGGGGAGATCCAGGAAACAGACCATTAAGCCTCACTTTAGTCCTGGGCAAAATAGTTTAAACAATTATAAAAAATAAAATTGTGGAACACATAGACAAACATGATTTAATGAGACGGAGTCAGCATGGGTTCAGCCGAAGGAGATCTTGCCTCACAAATTTGCTTGACTTCTTTGAAGGTGTGAACTAGTGCTGCCCAATTCACGATTTGAATCAGTTCACCGATTCACTTCGGGTGAATCAATTCGAATTGATTTAAAATAAAAAAAAATTGGCTTCCCGATTTGGACCCTCCCCCCTTGCCCCCTAAAGCAGGAGTGGCAGCGCAGCTCTTTCTGGCCAGCCACTGCCGCACCTGTTTTAGAGGGAGAGGAGGGAGGGTCAGTCGGGAAATGCTGCTGTGCTGCTGTCCGGCTTCCCCCCACTAGCATCCAGTTCCCCCCCTGGCGTCCGGCTTCCCCCCTGGCCTCTCCACACCGTTTACCTTCTAGTTCCAGCCTGCACAGAACATAGCGGTTATAGCATCTTTGCAAACTGCTTTGAGCTGTTTCCTCCGCCGCGATCCTGCCTCTGACGTCAGAGAAGGGGCGGGACCACAGCAGAGGAAACAGCTCAAAGCAGTTTGCAAAGACGCTATAACCGCGATCTTCTGTGCAGGCTGCAACTAGAAGGTAAACAGTGCGGGGAGGCCAGGGGAAACACAGAGTCCTTCCCGGTGGGGGTGCACAGTCCTTAGGAGTGGAGGGTGGGGCAGGCCTTCAAAGGGGGGGACAGGCCAGGGATGATGGCATAGGCCTTCAGGGGGAACAGGCCTTTAAGGGGGGGACAGATCTTCAAAGGGGGGACAGGCCAGGGATGGTGGCATAGGCCTCCAGGGAGAATAGGCCTTTAAGGGGGGGGGACAGACCTTCAAAGGGGGGACAGGCCTTCAAAGCAGGGATAGGCCAGGGATGGTGGCATAGGCCTTCAGGGGGGACAGGCCTTTAAAGGGGAGGGACAGACCTTCAAGGAGGGGACAGGCCAGGGATGGTGGCATAGGCCATTAAGGGGGGGACAGGCCTTCAAGGGGTAGGACAGGCCTTCAGGGGTAGGTGCAGACCTTCAGGGGTGGGGGGCCTTGGTGTAGAAGTACATGGAGGGAGGAAATGGGTGTTCAAAGAGACGTACATATGCCGGACTTTGGGGGAGAAGAAATAATGAGTCTAAAAATAGAGAAGAGGGAGAGAGATGATGGACAATGGGATTTAGGGAGGGAAGGAACAGAAAGGGAGAGAAGTTGGACACAAGGGATGGTGTGGAGGGGGGATAGAGATACTGGATAGGAGGGTAATTGGGAAAAGAAAGGGAGAGATGGTGGACCCTTGGATGGTGGGGAAGGAGGGAGAGATGCTGGATGAAAGGGTAGTTAAGAAAAAGTGGATCTGTGGATGGAGATAAAAGAAAAAGAAAGATGCCAGACCTCCGGGGGAGGGAAGGGGAGGACAGAGGTGGCAGATGGATAGTTAGCGCGGAGAAAGAAGGAGACCCTGGCAAGCAAGTTATCAGAAGACAACCAGAGCCTGGAACCAACAAGATTTGAATAATGACTAGACAACAAAAGGTAGAAAAACTAATTTTATTTTCCATTTTGTAATTACAAAATGTCAGATTTGAAATGTGTATCCTGCCAGAGCTGGTGTTAGACCGCAAACATGAGCTAGGATTTAACAGAGAGAGGAAAAGTCTTTTTTGTTTGTTTATTTTGTTTATATCACAGCGCCAGTGTGGTTAGAAGGCAAAGGGGGTGAAGAGGCTATAAAATAAACCCACCAGGATGTTTGAAAAAACATCCAATTGGGCAGGAAAATTGAATCGAATCGAAAAACCAATTCAATAGGCTGAATCAAATCAAAATTTTTTTCCTGAATCGGGCAGCACTATTGTGAACATGTGGGTAAAGGTGAGCCGGTTGATATAGTGTATCTAGATTTTCAGAAAGCTTTTGATAAAGTTCCTCACGAGAGGCTCCTGAGAAAATTAAAGTGTCATGGGATAGGTGGTAAAGTTCAGCTGTGGATTAGGAATTGGTTATCGGATAGAAAGCAGAGAGTGGGTTAAATGGTCATTCTTCTCCGTGGAGGAGAGTAAACAGTGAAGTGTTATAGGAGTCTGTACTAGGACTAGTGCTATTTAACTTATTTATAAATGATCTGGAAATTGGAACAACGAGTGAGGTGATTAAATCTGCAGATGACACTAAACTGTTCAATGTTGTTAAAACGTATGTGGATTGTGAAAAATTGCAGGCGGACCTTAGGAAATTGGAAGACTGGGCGTCCAAATGGTAGATGAAATTTAATGTGGACAAATGCAAAGTGATGCACATTGGGAAGACTAACCCGAATCACATGCTAGGATGCTATGGTCCACCTTGGGGATTAGCGCCCAAGAAAAGGATCTGGATATCATCATAGACAATACGATGAAACCTTCCACTGTGACCAGCCAGGCACCGTGCCCTTCAAGGTCCCAGGCAAGGCTGACATGAAGGTGCATAGAAAACCCAGGAAAGGAAGTTACAAAGTCGGTCAGGGATCTGAGCATGATGATTTTCCGGCTAACCACCATGGGGAGCCGGAAATATCTAAGAAACTGAGAGACAGACAGAATTCAGGTCGCCACCAGAGGAGCCCAAGAGCCACCCAGATTCCTCCTGCTTCCTCAGCTAAGTTAAGGCACTTTGGTGTTGTATTTTGTCACAAGCCTAGCACTACAGATAGCCTTGTTCCAGTTAAAAGACAAAAAAACTTAACTTTGAAGCTGAAGAAGGCTGACCAGTGTAGAAGTTCTTCTACTAGTAGGCAACATGACTGTTCCTATTGAGAGTGCCCAAGAGCAGGAGCCCTGGGAGGAGAGGGAACAGTATGAAAACACTCACTCCTCTAAGCCTAGAGTAGCTCCCAGTAAAGCACAACCTAGAAGTCAGGCTCTTAGCCCTTTGAACGCCCACCTGCTAAAGTTAATTGAACAGCAGGAGAAAGCTCAGCAAAAGCAAAAGCCTGCCCATCCCCTAGTCAGGTTAGGGCGTAGCTTTCTGAGAGCAAGACAAACTGAGCAGAACAAGCCTAGGAGAGTCAGTCCTGAGCCAGCAGAGGAAGGAGACACATGGACAGGTGCCCCAGAGCTCAAGCAGGGGAATGAAATTGAAATGGAAGACTTGGAAGATTCCTCTCTGGTGAACCAGCCAGTCTGTCCACAGTCAGAGGAAGCTATGGACATTTCCCTGGAACCTGAGGAGGTTTGCATGGAAGCAAGCTAAGTTTTCTTTTTACTTTTGAACTATTTTGGTATTGATGAATGAAGGGACTAGTGCTGTCTGAGTGAGCATTTCAAAACTCACTACAGGGAGATGGTACCCTGTTCAAAGGACTTTGGACTGTGTTTTTTTTCTCTCTCTGTTTTGGAGAATATAGCCACTGAATGTGATAGTGGGGGTTGTGGGGGTTGTGGGGCTAATCCACAGAAGATCCTCTGGGTTGAGATTGTGGGGCCGATTTAGGCAATTTTGATAGTGGATTCGGCAACTCCCCACCCCCGCCAGCTTGCTAAAGTTGGTAGGGGAAGCCTGCTTAAATCCAGGCAAGCACGGTGTGCTTTATCAGTACCAATGGACTGTTCTGAATAACTGCTATGAAACTGTGCAAACTCACCAATTACTGTTTTCCTGTTGTTCTTTTTCTTTGGAAGAAGCTAGTGAGAGACTAGTTATACTTACCCTGAGGAAAGGGTCTGACCAGCCTTGTGCTGACTTGGTAGCCAAGGCAAAAGTACTGTTTTTGTTTGTTTGCGTTTGTTTTTGTTTGTTTGGAACTTTTGAGCATTGGCTACATTACTGAGTAAAGCTTTATTGTGGATTAAAGCCTTATTATTTTTGAGGAGAACCGTGCTGTTCTGACTTTTATTTTCTCCTCATATTATTATGACCAGCAGGGCTTTCAACCTTTGAAGGCACGCCAGAGACTGTATTTTTGCACACTGCCTGGTAGCCATTCCAGAATCCGGTACCGGGAGTGTGACAATTTGTTGTTGCTTGCATCAATAAAAAATTGTTTGAACCTAAAAAAGGGATGGTTAACAAGACTAAGAATGTTATAATGCCCCTGTATCGCTCCATGGTGCGACCTCATCTGGAGTATTGCTTTCAGTTCTGGTCTTCTTATCTCAAGAAAGATATAGTGGCACTAAAAAAGGTTCAAAGAAGAGCAACCAAGATGATAAAGGGGATGGAACTCCTCTCATATGAGGAAAAACTAAAAAGGTTAGGGCTCCTCAGCTTAGAAAAGAGAAGGCTGAGGGGAGATGTGACTGAAGTCTACAAAATTCTGAGTGGAGTAGAACGGGTACAAGTGGATTGATTTTTCACTTTTTTCAAAAACTACAAAGACTAGGGGACACTCGAAATTGAAGGGAAATACTTTTAAAACCAATAGGCTATTTTTCACTCAGAGAATAGTTAAGCTCTAGAACGCGTTGCCAGAGATTGTGGTAAATGCGGATCACATAGCTGGTTTTAAGAAAGATTTGGACAAATTCCTGGAGAAAAAGTCCATAGTCTGTTATTAAGACATGGGAGAAGCCTCTGCTTGCCCTGGATTGGTAGCTTGGAATGTTGCTTCTCTTTGGGTTTTGACCAGGTATTAGTGACCTGGATTGGCCACCATGAGAACGGGCTGCTGGGCTTGATGGACCATTAGTCTGACCCAGTAAGGCTATTCTTATGTTCTTAATGCACTGCTGCATCTTATTCCAAAGTCTATTTTCTTTGGGTTCTTGTGATGGTAGGATGGTAGGGGCAGTAGCAGTGGTAGCATGGGATGGGAAGAGGGGGGAGGCACTGGACACCTTGAGGGAGATGCTGGACAGTTTGGAAGAGGGGGAAGAGAAGATACTTGGCACTTCTTTCTTTATTTTATTTTTTAAAACATACCTCGCCTAAGAACTAAGTGGTTTACAATTAATTCATAAATTAATAACAATACTTACAAAAAAATAGAGACTAACAAAGAAAGCTATTGGGGGAGAGAGAAGGAGAGAGAGATGCTAGATACCTTTTGGAGTAATAGGAAGAAGAGATGAACTGAGCAGCTAGGGAGGGGACTACAGATGGGAGGGGAGTACTGTTTGTGTACAGGCAGTCCCCAACTTATAGACGCCCGACTTAAGTATGACTCATACTTAAGAACGCAGTTGCGGCTTCATTTGATTTCACTGAGCAGTTTTCCAGTGACATAGACTCCTACACTTCTCATGTAGCAGATTAAGGAATGATGCATGGCCACTTTAAGAACAGTGTGTGGTTGTGCAAGCTGAACCTTAGAGGGAAAACTGGCTGTCGCTAGTGCTGTTTAGCACTGTTTCCATCGGGACAGGCAGTCCCGCTGCTGCCCGACTTTTCCCAGCTGAGAGGGTCCTTCGGAGATCCTTTAAACAGCGGTCCAGCCGCCGAGGGAGCCTGTCGCTAGTGCTGTTTAGCACTGTTTCCATCGGGACAGGCAGTCCCGCTGCTGCCCGACTTTTCCCAGCTGAGAGGGTCCTTCGGAGATCCTTTAAACAGCGGTCCAGCCGCCGAGGGAGCCTGTCGCTAGTGCTGTTTAGCACTGTTTCCATCGGGACAGGCAGTCCCGCTGCTGCCCGACTTTTCCCAGCTGAGAGGGTCCTTCGGAGATCCTTTAAACAGCGGTCCAGCCGCCGAGGGAGCCTGTCGCTAGTGCTGTTTAGCACTGTTTCCATCGGGACAGGCAGTCCCGCTGCTGCCCGACTTTTCCCAGCTGAGAGGGTCCTTCGGAGATCCTTTAAACAGCGGTCCAGCCGCGGTACGCGGCCCGCGGTCGTGAGCCCCGGGGCGTGTGCTGAAGGGGCGTGGCTAAAGGGGCTTGCCCCTTTTGAGCCCCTTCGGAGCCTAAGAGGAGCAGGGAGCAGGTCTACCGATTCTTCAGCATGGGTAAGAGGAAAGCCAAAGCAATACCATCTGCTGGAACAACAGGCCCGATGGATCGCCATCTTGTGGTTCCTATCTTGCCTCCTGTTGAGGAACAGGTAACTTTTAATATTCAAGCTGTTTCCTTATCTTCTGGGGAACCAACACCACCTCCTCAACCATCATATTCCCTACGGTTAGAAGAATCTCCTTCCCCTTTTAAGGAAGGAATAACTTCTTCTTCCCCCCAATCATTGTTATTATCTGGTCTGGAGGTTTCAGGACAATCCCTGGGGCAAGCTAAAGAACTAACCCCAGTGCAGATGATTACTGGGCAAAGCTCGGACGTTCTCCCCAAGGATAAAGTGATCACTTTAAATGATGTTTGGCTTAGCATTAACAGAATAGAGTCATCTTTACAAAAAACCGTTTTGAACTTATGTCAATTTTCATCTGATGTAACTGTGAAAATTAAAGAACAAGATAAAAAAATTGGAGAAACAGCTGTAAAGGTTGAAAAGTTAGATCAGGCAGTAGGTAATTTACAAGCCAGTGCTGTTTCTAATATAAAGGATAGTATGATGATACATGCTAAATTAGAAAAAATGGAAAATGCTATTAGAGTTAAGAATCTTCGCCTGTTAAATTTTCCGATCACACATTACCTCTCTTCAATGGAACTCTTGAGAATGTATTTGAGGGAAATATTACATTATAATAAAGTGGAGACCTTTGAGGTCGAAAATTTATATTACATCTCAAGAGATTCCAAAGAAAAGGTAGATGAAGGTGGAATGGATAGAATAGTATCACCTGAGAGTTTGAATGTATCACAGTTTTTGGAGTCATCTAAAGACATAATTGAGAAACGAGCAACTCTTCTCGTGACCTTTAAGACAGAGCTTGAGAAGCAAGATATCTTGAAATTATATTTCCTGAAAAAGCAAGAGATGTTTTGTGGTCAACGGGTGATAATTTTTCCAGATGTCTCTAGACAGACCCAGTTTAAGAGGAAACAGTTCCTTCAGCTAAAGCCAAAGGTTTTGGCAGTCGGAGCTACTTTCTTTTTAAAATTTCCATGTAAATGCCTGATTTCATATGAAAGTGATAAATATGTGTTTTTTGAGCCAGCCCAGGTGGAAGATTTTATTAAAGAGAAACCTTTGTTGAAAGTTTAAATTCCTAATATTTAGTTTATTTTTGGAGGATGATGTATAATATATATAAAAGCCATTTGCCTGTTCCTAGATAGTAGATAGAAAGATTTGCTTTGATGTTTTATTTGTACTGGCGATCAGCTTTAACGTGGACTAGGATATAGTTGTATTAGTTTCCTTATATATTATGTTAATTCCCGTTGGGGAATTTACATTTGTACTATTTGTGTTCATTCATGTAGGTTTGTTACTAAGATATTGTAATGAATAATCTAATAAATATAAAATAAAAAAAAATAAAAAAAGAGGGAAAACTGGTAGGGACGGTTGGCCCTTTTGTGAGCTGGGAGCAGAGGTAAGCAGCAAGAATCTTAAAATCTACAAATTCTGAACTACATACAAATCTGACTTAAGAACAGCTTTAAAAATGTAACTTGTTCTTAACCCGGGGACTGCCTGTATATGGGAGAACAGAAGGACAGATGTTAGACAGCCCATTTCCAGACATCTAGAATTCAGGTATAGAGTATTATCCCAGGACAAGCAGGCAGGTATTCTCACATGTGGGTGACGTCATCGACGGAGCTCCTTATGCGGACGCCTCACAAGCAGACTACCTTGAAGAAACTCGAAGTTTCGAGTCGCCCGCACTGCGCATGTGCGAGTGCCTTCCCGCCCAATGCAGGGCGCATCTCCTCAGTTCTCAGTTTTCCGTGGAGCTGAGAAGTCAGTCTTTGACTCTCTTCGTTACTTTGTGCCTTCTTTGAATCGCGGTTTGTATTTTTTTCCTCATGAATTGCTTTTCTTATTTTATTTCTTTCATTTTCAGTTTAAAAAAAAAAATTTTTTTCCTCGTCCGTCTGTTTTTCAGGACAGGCTGCTTGGCCGCAGCCCAAGGGCTTTGATCTTGCGGCGGCTATTTTTTCTTCTATTTCCCAGCCTGTCACAGGCTTCAAGAAGTGTGACAAGTGCCAACGTGCAATCTCTCTTACGGACCCACACCGTGTCTTGGGCCGAAACATCATCCTAGGTCATGCCTGTCTTGTCAAACACTTCAGCCTCGAGCTTTCAATCGTCATATTTTGGTGGACAAGCTCTTCGAGATGGAATCTTCTACTGATCCCTCAACTTCAAAGGCGACCTCGGCCTCGACTCCTACCAAGGTTCCTCCTGCTCCTCCTGCTTCCACCTCGAGCCTCATCAGACCTTCGTTGTTTGCAGCAGCTCTTTCTTCGATGACATCTGCTGTATCTTCCCCTGTTTCCACAGGTCAGATAGCTCAGCAGTCGGTTCCAGCGGTAGTGAGTAAAGTGCCTAAGACTTCCAAGTCGAAGCACACTCACACTACCTCGAAGGAACCTCCAGCCAAAGCAGGTGGTCCGGTTTCAGACGTGGATCCATCCTTGCCGGCTTCTTTCCAGACCATGTTGGAGAAGCAATTAATTCAGTTCCTTACTAATATGGGACCGAAGCTTCTCTCTCTTATCCAGCCTGGGCATTCAGCAGACTCCCACGGGGTTGAGCTGCTTCCTTTGCCTCAGTCTGAACTCACACACTCTTTACAGGGAGCAGAGTCTCTGCAAGTGTCTGGTCTGGTATCTAAGCACGTGCAGCAAGGAGCAGAATCTTTGCAAGTGCCTCGGCAGGAATCCTCACACTATATAAGGTGCAGAGTCTTTGGGAATGCATCAAGGTTCCTCCATCAAGCCTCTGGAGCTTCGATCTACAGCCTCCAGTCCTATCCATTCTTTGATAGCATCAGCTGCTTCCGTCTCCGAGGCAAAGTCTCCTCGATCCTCGAGATCTGCTTCCAGGCACAGTTCTCACTGATGATCGAGGCCTTCATCAAGGCATCCTTCCAGGCATAGTTCTTCTTCTAAAGAACGACCTTCTTCAACTAAGCCTCGATCTACCCCAACTTCGACTAGACTACCGACTCCTCTTTCGAGGTCTCCAATGCCGGACCTCGAAGATGTCCCGGTTTCGATTGCCTCGTCCAAGTCACCATGTTCCTTCGATGCCTTTTTTCCTGACAAAGCTTCATCTTCGACCCAGGCTGCCTTGATGTCCTCAAGTCCTTCTCGAGGAAAAGCATTGGCGGATCAGCTATCTTTCTCATCTTTCCTTCGTCAGATGGCTGTGGACTTGGATCTTCAATTAGATACTGGCTCTAAATACTCTAAGGAGTATCTCGAAGTCATGCATCTCCCTCAACCTCTGGCAGAGTCACTTAAGCTTCCTCTTCATAAGCTTTTGAATCAGACTTTTGGTCGATGCCTGGAAACACCTTATACCATACCAGCTGTTCCAGGAAAGTTGGACTCTAGGTATAAAACTGTACATCGCAAAGGCTTTGACAACTCACAGTTATCTCATCAATCCCTGCTTGTCGAGTCCTCCTTGAAGAGGTCCCATCCTTCCAAGGTTTATGCCACCGTTCCTCCTGGCAGGGAGGGAAAAATTATGGGATCGGGATGGTGCAGAATAAGTTGTGATGGGGGGGACCTTTTCTTGAAGCAGCCTGTCGGCGAAACATGTCGGATATGGCAGGTCCCTTTCCCGATGAGATAAGATCATCAAGAAAAAGAATATAATAAGATACGTTTTAACCAGTTTTTATAACGGTTAAGTTATTGACATTAAGCACTTTAAGCACTTTAATAAGTTTGAGATATAATGAAGCACTTAAAAAAAACCAAAAAATTGTGAAACATATTGAGTAGGGGATAGTGAAGAAGCCATAGCCAGTGAGAAGAATTTTGGCAACCAAGCAAACACAAAAAAATTGTATGGTGACCAAATGGCATGTCTGAAGCCCTGATAGTTTGACTAAAGCAATTTATTAAGAAGAGAGAGCGGCATTGAGAGATATAGTTGTGGTATTATGAATGGTTTACCAATGCCAGAGTATTGACTGAGATTATAGCGTGTATAGTAAGATTTGAGACATATCAGAAATGTACACATTGGGAATCACTTTATTGTAACTGTTATTATGTATTCATATGTCACTTGAGATAGTAGCTTTGAGAAGCACATGAAATAAGTAAACAATGAATTACCTTGGTCTAAGCCTCACTGTAAATGCATTATGAAATTATAACCTTGTAGAGCATTAGCTAAGTAATTAATTTTTTTTTTTTTTAATTTATAAATTTAATGCTTAACAATATCAGATGATATTAAAGAAAAAGGTTTCTTATACAAAATTTTAAAACAGTTAAGTAATACAAAACAATCCTTTTCAAAAAAAATAAATAAATAAAGCTAAGTAATTAATGGAGCTATGATTATCAATAAAAGGGGGAGAGACCATCCATTTAGAGTGCTTCCTCCCCAACTCTAAGACTGCGTGTATGTGTTTCCTGTGTGAAATTCTACAGTATGAACCTTTAAAACTAGATACAGGAGAATTTGTTCCCTGTTTACGTTACTGAAAGTTTCGTGCAACGACGAGTAAGCGCTGGGGCAGTATTACTAGGTAAGTGAGGGTGTTGCGCTTAGGCTGTTAGTTTAACTAGAAGGTTTCCGTAGATGTAATGCTTGTTGTTACTGGTTGCCACGATTATGATAATATCATTAGCAACATCTATAGGCATACAGGGTATGAACATCAGGTGTTATAGTGAGTGGGTGTAGAAAATTTGACTTCAATAAATTTGATTTTAAATAGTTTGTTATGAAGTTAATATAGTTGTAATTCTGTTATTAATTCCAATTTAAAACTTAAGATTTAAATCTATGAAGTGAACAGGGCAGGTATTAAGAAATCCTGCTGTGATTTCTTTGAAATCCCTTTTTTTTTTTAAATTCTTTATTCATTTTAAAACTGACAAACAAGTGATTAATATTAAAACATTACATTACTAATAAAATATATAGCACTTGACATTCTTATACATATAATCCATTAAAGTAGAAATTATAACCCTTTCCCCCCCCACCCAACAATTCTTCAACAGAAATCCAATCATTAAATAAAAATATTAATCATCCAATTTCCCCCCCTCCCCCCAATAAAATACATGTATCCATCAGAAAGGAAAATGATGTTCATTCATTACAATAATTCTCTAATGGCCCCGGTGTCGAAACTAGCTCCTGTTAAGTCTTTAAATTTATAATATTCCCCCAAACATGACCCACGGTGACGCAAGGCCATGCTTCCCCTCCCCTCCCCCCAAACATGACCCACGGTGACGCAAGGCCATGCTTCCCCTCTCCCCAAACATGATCCACGGTGATGCAAGGCCATGCTTCCCCTCGCAGCGGTATCGCCTACGAGTGTTACATTTATTTATTTATTAACTGCTCATCTCCCAGATGCAAGGCCATGCTTCCCCTCCCCCCAAACATGATCCACGGTGATGCAAGGCCATGCTTCCCCTCGCAGCGGTATCACCTACGAGTGTTACATTTATTTATTTATTAACTGCTCATCTCCCAGATACAACTGGGCCAAACCCCATTTTCCGCCTCGAGCTTGTTACCGCTCCCCCACCACATAAGCTGCGGCCAACAGCTTTAAAACAAGTCTCTAACAAATCCTAAAGAGTACCCCAATAAAATTGGCCAAACCTATGCCTGAAAGGTAGACAGCATCAGGACAATAGGATGGTCTTTGAAATCCCTTAACGATCCCCTTGGGTCTTCTTTATTGGCCAGATTATGCTCTTCTTAAGTTTGATCAGTTTATATATTAGGGAATTTTAGTATGTATAATTTATACTTTTATTCTCTTTTATACTTGTAAACGCATACCATCCATGCCCTGAAGAAGCTCTCGTTACAGCATGCGAGCGAAACGGAGATCTTCCGTCGTTGGTGTTGAGGCCGGGTAGACAAACCCAAACTAAGTACTTTATACAAATACTAGGGCCCTGAGAAGGGCTCATATTCTTTCATGTTAGTTGGGTAAAAGCCCTTGGACATTTATTTATTTATTTATATATCGGGAAATACAAGATAAAAAGAAATATATGACAAGAAATAGTAACAAGATAGTAACAAAATTAGCAATTAAGCAGCACTTAATAAGAGACTTATTGGACTGATGATAACTCGCATATAGGCCAGTAAGCCTAGACAAGTTCAAGCGGCTACCGGCTGTGAGCACTTGAGATCCATTGTCTCTAATAGAGTTTTATTGAGATTAGTTTACTCTGGTATTAGCCTATTTTTAGGTAATTTTGGTGTGCTACACAGTAGTACGGTAGTGTTTTATTCGGACATGCATGTATAGCATGGCTTTTTGTGTTCCCTGTCCTGCAGGAGAGAATGTGAAGGAATTTTTCTTCCGTGTTGCAGCACTTGCCTTTGAGCATTCTGTGCTGAAGGAGCTGGAGAAGGGCAGTGGTCCCATGACCCAAATTGGAACAGGAAATCTTATCAGTATGTATAACAAAAGTTATCAAACTACTGGATGGAAGGTTGGGGCATGGCAGGATAATCAGAATGGGTAACCATTGAGCTCTGACTGTATAAATGTGCATGGACCAAGAATCGAATAATATAAAATTTGTTATACAAATAAATTTGGGCTAATCTGGAGCTCATATTTAAAAAGCAGTTATACATTCAATGCTTTTTTTTTTAAATCTGGCAGTATTGCATGTATAAGGGTAATTTATAACAGTGTGCCTAGGATATTAAGGCAGGAAGACCCCTAGGGCTGGATTCTCTAAACAGTGCTATCAGCAGCTGCCTTCAAAAGCGGTGCCAATCACGTGTAAATCATGCAACAACAATGTTTTGAGAATCATGGCTACATGAAAGGTAGGCGCCAAAAATGTAAGCCAGGGTTTTAAAGGCCTACATTTCTGGCGCCTACTTTTTATCTGAATCACACCTAAGGAGGCACCTAATGGTACCTAAGTCCATTTGCAGCATTAACCATGCCTACAGTGGCCTTAAGTGATGCAAGGCACCTCCTTAGACAGGACAACGTTGCCATTTTAGGAGGTGCAATTATGTGCTTTTATTATTTTTTTAACAGCCTATTAATTGGATTTTAATCGGCGCAGTCAATTACTGCACCAATTGAACCAATTAAACCAGGCAGCAGTAGGGTGCCTATCGCTGCCTAACTGTTTTGAGAATCCAAGCCCTTGTTTATAAGGACACATATGTGACTATGGCGCTCGTGTCTCAAAATGCCCAAACATCCAAATTGCAATTTTGGAGTGGCAGAATTTGAATGTTCTAGCACTGTAGTGCATCCAAATAGGAAAGGAGCATGTTATGGGTCTATTATAGTTGGGACTTGGGAGGGCCACAATTAGTGATAATTGAACCAGAAGAAACATCCAAGTCTAAAAAGGATGTTTTTATTTAGACCTAGTCCAGGCACATCCGGGGCACAAAAGGGTGCTCTGATTGAGCAGGTGACCCCTGGAAAGATTAAGGCATGACCTCTCAGTCCCCTCCCTCACTGGAAAGGGAAACTAGACTCCCTGACCAACATAAGGCATTATCAGCATTCTGAAAACAGCAGCAAGCAGATCTGAAGAGGAACCTAGTAGTTTTGGCCAGGTAATAGTGACCTGGATTGGCCACCATGAGAACGGGCTACTGGGCTTGATGGACCATTGGTCTGACCCAGTAAGACTATTCTTATGTTCTTATGCAGTGGACTGTAAACCAGGGGACCCACGTTCAAATCCCACTTCAACACTTATTTTTTACCTTTAAGTTGTGAGCCTGCCAGAAACCTAAATGTTAAAGATACCTGCAACTCTGATAGAAGCACTGATAAAGGACAGCATCTGTGAGCACATTGAAAAAAATGGGCTGATGAAAGCGAGCCAACATGGCTTCTGCAAGGGAAGATCGTGCCAAACAAACTTACTGCACTTCTTTGAGGGGGTAAACAGCCAGTTGGACAAAGGGGAACCCATAAATATCATTTACCGCGACTTCCAAAAGGCCTTTGACAAGGTACCCCATGTGTGGCTACTTAGGAAGCTGTGGAACCACGGGGTGGAAGGGGATGTACACAGATGGGTCAAACACTGGTTGGCAGGCAGAAGGCAGAGGGTTGGAGTGAAGGGTCACTACTCGGGCTGGAGGAGGGTCACGAGCGGAGTTCTGCAGGGGTCGGTGCTCGGACCGCTGCTGTTCAATGTATTTATTAATGACCTGGAAACGGGGACGAAGTATGAAGTTATAAAATTTGCGGATGACACTAAACTCTGTAGAAGGGTTAGAACTGCGGAAGAGTGTGATGACCTACAAAGGGACCTAAACAAACTGGAGGAGTGGGCGAATAAATGGCAGATGGACTTCAATGTAGGGAAATGCAAGGTCATGCATATAGGGAGAAAGAACCCGATGTTCAGCTACCAAATGGGGGGATTAGTATTAAAGGGAAGTAACCTTGAAAGAGATTTGGGTGTACTGGTGGACACAACAATGAAGTCAACGGCACAATGCGCAGCAGCCGCGAAGAAGGCAAACAGAATGTTGGGTATTATTAAGAAGGGTATTACGACCAGAATGAAAGAAGTCATCCTGCCGTTGTATCGGGCAATAGTGTGCCCGTATCTGGAGTACTGTGTTCAGTATTGGTCACCGTACCTTAAGAAGGATATGGCAATACTTGAGAGGGTCCAGAGGAGAGCGACACGAATGATTAAGGGCATGGAAAACCTTTCATACACTGAAAGATTGGAGAGACTGGGGCTCTTCTCCGTGGAAAAGCGGAGACTCAGAGGAGACATGATAGAGACCTACAAGATCATGAAGGATAGAGAGAGTAGAGAGGGACAGATTCTTCAAACTTTCAAAACATAAAAGAACAAGAGGGCATTCGGAAAAGTTGAAAGGGGACAGATTCAAAACGAATGCTAGGAAGTTTTTCTTTACCCAGTGTATGGTGTACACCTGGAATGCGCTTCCAGAGGGCTTAATAGGACAGAGTACGGTACTGGGGTTCAAGAAAGGATTGGACAATTTCCTGCTGGAAAAAGGGATAGAGGGGTATAGATAGAGGGCTACTGCACAGGTCCTGGACCTGTTGGGCCACCGCATGAGCGGACTGCTGGGCACGATGGACCTCAGGTCTGACCCAGTGGAGGCATTGCTTGTGTTCTTATGTTCTTAAGCAGACTATTGAGGTGATACACATTCAAATACTATAGGTATTTTCCTGTCTCTGGAGGGCTTACCATTTAAAATAAAGTTGCAGTGGAATACAAACCTGGATGCTCTGGATTAAAGTCCTTTGCACTAACCACTAGGCTGCCCCTCTGCTCTGCAAGGACATCTGTGTGGCCGTTTTTATGCTGCCAGACAGATTCCTTGTCCCTGTTTTTTTATATTCATCATTTGGACGCTTTATTTTAGAAAATGGCTGTATATTCAAGTTCTCATATATTTTTGAACAGAAAATGCTAATATTTTTCTTATGCAAAATGGCTGTGGATTTTTGTATGTTTTAAGCCAGTGGTTCCCAACCCTGTCCTGGGGAACCAGCAACCTGTTGGGCTTTGAGGATGTCCCTAATGAATATACATGAGAGAGATTTGCATACCTGTCACTTCTCCCTGGAAAAGCGGAGACTCAGAGGAGACATGATAGAGACTTACAAGATCATAAAGGGCATAGAGAAGGTGGAGAGGGGCAGATTCTTCAACCTATCGGGAACCACAAGAACAAGGGAGCACTCGGAGAAATTGAAAGGGGACAGGTTTAGAACCAATGCTAGGAAATTCTTTTTCACTCAGAGGGTGGTGGGCACCTGGAATGCGCTTCCGGAGGCTGTGATAGGACAGAGTACATTACGGGGTTTCAAAGAAGGATTGGATAAATTCCTGATGGATGCGGGGATTGAGGGATACAGATAGAGGTATAGATAGGATTATGTAAGGGTATAGACAGAGGGATAAAGGGGATTGAAGGGTTTTAGGCAAAGAATCACCTTGCAGGTCATGGACATGATGGGCCGCCGCGGGAGCGGACTGCTGGGCACAATGGACCTATGGTCTGACCCAGCAGAGGCAACTTCTTATGTCACTTCCATTATATGCAAATCTCTCTCATGCATATTCATTAGGGATATCTTCAAAGCCCAACTGGCTGCTGGTCCCCCAGGACAGGGTTGGAACCACTGTTATAAGCAGTACATCCTAAGTCTGACTTGGACATTCTTTCAAAAGTGCCCCTCCACATCTCAAGTTCGTTGAGGGGACGGAGCTATTTGTAATGAAACTGTTTCTTTTGTGATATGCAAAATGTGGCTGGAGTATTGTAACACTGCGTGAGTGTCAACTTAAAAGCAATTCCTTTTTTTTTTTCATTTCAGAAGTGGAGAAGGATGAAGCAGAGAATGTGAAAGGCAGCAGTCAGGCCAGCATCAGCTGCTGTTAGCAGACAGACCTGGTGGGCAGGAAGGAATAAATGTACCAAGCTTTCTGGGCCCAATTCTGTATAGAATGTGTGTGCAACATTTGATAATAGTTTTCATGTGTACCATTTTCTATATATAATTAATTTGTAATGTTTGTATGTTGGTCACTTAGGCAATAATTCTATAATAGTGCACATATATATAGGTGCCTATTCTCTGTAAGAAAGAAGGTACCTACTTTCCTTTTTTAGAATAAGAGTGTAACTGGGTATACATGTGTGTAAGTGCTAGGCGTGAGCACTTACGCCAGCCTTTGGGTTGGTGTAAATGTGTGTTTCTATATTCCAGAGATATGCAGATAACTTCTGGTGTTCTTTAAGTTATATGTGTAACTTTGTGCACTGCCTACACTCTGCCCATGTGTTTGCCCACCTACAAACTATGTGCTACCAGAAATAAAATACTGCTTAGATGGCCTATCACACATCAGATATGCACACTTCAGTGTGTGAATGCTGGTATTCTAATGATTTATGTGCATAGGTGGCACCTAAATGTATGCACCCACATCATAGAATGACCCCATTGGAGACACATAGGAACAACTTCTGTAAATCTGCCCTCCTGATATGCTCACAATTTCATGTGCATAAATTTACCCAGACTAAGTGGAAGCATTATCAGGGATAGAGATGGGGAGGGGATAGTATTAAAGTGCATGCTTTATAAGACAAGCACACAAATTAATCCAGGAAATCAGTGGCATAGTGAGATTGGGCGGTGCCCTTTTCTTTACCCCCATCGTGCTTCCCCACCTCCCCAATGTGCATACCCCCTTTCATTTTCCCTGTACCTCTAACTTCCCCAGCACGAACAGCAGCTCCAACCTGCTGTTTGTACTGGCCTTGGCTCTCCCTCTGATGTCACTTCCTAGTCCCACAACCCAAAGTGGCGTCAGAGGGAGAGCCAAAGCCAGTGTGAGCAGCAAGTTGGAGCTGCTGCCCATACCAGTGAAGAGCTAGAGGTACTGTGGGGAAAAGGAAGGTACGCGCTTTGAGGGAGGGATGGGAAGGAGCGGGGCAGAGAGGAGGAGAGGTGCCGGTGTCCCCACCAAGATGACACCTGGGGCAGTCCGTCCGCCCCCCTTACTACACCACTGCAGGAAATTTGTGCATGCCAAAGAACAGAAATATATGCACAGAAATTCTCGGGGGTGATTTTCATACTGGAAGAAATTGCATACTCTTTGCAATTTGCTGTACCTGCACAGAGAAATGTATGTGCATACTATTTATGCGTCTATACAGTTATAAAATTACCCTTTTCTGAATCTGACCATGGGTACTTGCAGGACTGCAGGTCATTTTCAAAGAAAGCTTGTCCTGGACTTTCTATTTGAAAATTCCATTGGTATGCACAGATACAAAGTATGTGCTTAAAGGTTTGCATGGCAATGTAAAAATGCAGTCTTTGCATGTACTTTGCCTTCTCTCATCTCTCTCTGCTCACTTTTTTGCTTGGGTAATAGGACACATTCCATAAACAACATGCTTATGGGGGTGGATGGAACACCAATAATCAAAACATGAATTACTGTTATGTTTCAAAAACCTTATATGATTTTTGTTTTCTTAAGAACTAATATTCTGTGGACATTGTGCAGTTAGTTATTGGATACTACAGTATAACTGGATATTCAGCAGTCTTAACCAAGAAAGTCTTGCCACCAACTATAACTAGTTAAAATTATCTTTTTAACTTTATGACAGCTATTTCAGTGGCCTCGCTTATCTTGTTATGTGTAAGTACATAGCACTGGTATTCAGGTACTGGTAAACTAAACCTGTGCCCCCCAAATATCCCAAACATGGTCCAAACATAATATTTGGATACATTTTGTCTGGCTAATTAGTTGGACAGATATATTCAGTTGGTGGGGGATGGGGGGATGAGAAATTAAAACATCAAGATTTATCTGGATAACTCCTAAAGTTATCCAGGCCTATTTTCTGAATATCAGCCTCTTAGGCCCTGATGCACAAAAGGTTTCCTTGCAGGTAAGATTGGTTTTAACTAGTATTACTTGCAAGGAAACTTTCCTGCTGATGCACGAAAGGCTTTTCTTTGGATGCATCCAATCATCAGTAGCAGCCACCAAGAATCCTATGTTAATACATTGCAAGAAGCCCATTAGTATTCTAATGAGCACTCCGTGTAATGCACAGCAGGGAAAGTACCCATGCAGACTTTACCGACAGGGTCTGAGCTGTCATAGTCTTACTTTCCTGTCAGTGCCTGAATGTTGATTGGCTCAGGCTTTCACAGGAAAGTAAGGCTATGACGACAGCCCACCCTGCCAGTAAAGGCAGTCGTTTAAAAATAAAAATCCTTCCCTCCCACCAATCCCCCCCATCTTCCCTCCTGCCGAGCCTTCACCCCGATACTGCTCCTTGTTCACGCTCCTGCTGGGCCCCCCCAAGCCCTGTACTTTTTTTCAAGATTGGCAGGAGGAATACTCACTTCTTCCTGTGGGCAGGCCCGCCTCTTCAAAATTGCAGGCCTTCCCCTTCCCAGTGCATCCTTGCATGCACTGGAAAGGGCCTAAGGCCTTGATTGTCTCAGGCACTTAAGGCCCTACCCATGAGGAGGGGCCTTAGGTCCCTCAGTGTATCACAATGATGCATTAGAAGGGACCTAAGGCCACTCCCCTAGGATGCACCAGGAAGGGGAAGGTTTGCCATTTTGAAGAGGTGGGCCTGCCGGCAGGAGGAAATGGGCATCCCTCTTGCCAGTCTTCACTTTAAAGGTATGGGGTCTCAGTTGACATGGTCAGGTGGAGGTAGCCCCATAGATCACCAGGTGGCCCTTTGTCAGGGGGTTGTCAGTGTGGCCAGCGGCAGGAGGGAGTGAGCATCTCTTCTGCCAATAATAAAAAAAAAGTACAGAGGGGTGGGGGGGGCATTGGTTGGTTGGTCCTGACTCAACTTTTTTTTTAATCCACACAGATGTGAGAATGTAACACACGCACAGTAGCTGTGTACATTAACAACAAAAAAAAGCAGCTGCTCTCCCCCTGCCCCCAATAGCTGAGCAGCAGTGGAAGCCCCAAAGGCACTCAGCTGTTTGGGGCAGGGAGAGCAGCTAGCTTGATAGGAGGGAGGAGCTGTGCCTAGTGATTGCTCTTCTGAGCAAGCACAAGGCTTAGTTACTCCCCCTTTTACCAACAATTCTCCAATCGAATAGTGTGTATGTAATTTACATGCTAGTGTGCTGAACATCGCTATTAAAAGAAAAATCATCCCCACTACGGTATTTTCTATCTGTGGTGTCAGAGCTTTGTGTATCTGACCCTTAGTATCTCTCCTGGTAGCCCACCAAAAATTGTCTGTGTTCTCATAGGACACAAAGACAGCAATTCTCTGCGTACTTCCTACATATAAGTATGTATGTAAGTGCACAGTGGAACAGCACATTTTATGGTGTACATGTACTGTGTGCTTTGTAGACAAGATGACCCATAAAACCAAATTCCTTTCCAGTGTTGTATTAAGGGAACTGACCATCCATCCTCTGTGAGTCCCTGAACTGATTCCCTATGGCACCTGCAGCTGCCATGGATTCTGAAGGTGTGAACAGCTTTAGTACAGTCTCTATGTTGCTGCTTTGTGAGGTCTGATATGAAACAGTACCGACAAAGACCTAGATTCACTAACCTGCCCGATCTGGGCAGGTCCGACAAATTCAGGCCCCCATTTGCCTGCATGGATTGCTGTTGTGATGGTCTGCACATACCTGTCTGAGACGCAACTCTTTTTTTTTTAACTTAAAACTTTTTTTTATTAGTTTTTAGCCCTGCGAGCCCGTGGTTTTAACCCGCTTTAAACCCGTGGGTTAAAACCACAAGCTCGCAGGGCAGGGAAGGGTAGGAGAACGGTGATGCGGCAGGAGAGATTCGGGGAAGGGCAGGAGAACAGCGATGCGGCAGGAGAGATTTGGGGAAGGGCAGGAGAACAGCAATGCGGCAGGAGAGATTCAGGGAAGATCATGGCAAAGCAGGGTGGCATGTGGGGTGAGCAGCAGGAGATAAAAAGCAGGGCGGCATTCAGGGCGAGCGGGGAGGAGAGATTGCAGGGCAGAGAGCAGGGCTTCCAGTCGGAAAGATGTTTTCGACTGGTCCCCAGCAGTCGCTTATTCAGGTGACTGGCCAGCCCAGTCGGATCTGAAATTTAGGGCTCCTTTTACAAAGCTGCAGTAGCGACTTCAGTGCGCGTGACTTTTCATCACACACTAACCCCCATGCTAGCCTAAAAACTACCGCCTGCTCAAGAGGAGGCGGTAGCGGCTAGTGCAGCCGGAGGTTTAGTGCACGATATTACACGCGTTAAACTGCTACTGCGCCTTCGTAAAAGGAGCCCTTAGTGTTGTGAATCGCATCCCAACCTACTTTGTATGCGTTTTGCCTCATTTGCATGCACAGATTCGAAGCGGATTGCAGGAGAGGTAAGTGAATCAGGCCGGAGGGAAATTTGATAGTAAAGGGGTCGCAAACTGATCGGTACACGATCGGTTTGCTTTGTGAATCTAGCCCAAAGGCTGTTAGAATGAGGCAAGTGCATGATCAGTGACACTAATAGTGGAAGAAAGAGTCTGTTCTTTTGCTGCACAGGCTATTTGGATAATGTCTTTAATCATGTAAAAGTATTTCTTCCCATCATGTGGTTTGCTGAGAACCCCTCACTCAGGAAAAAAAAAATTAAATTGACTGTTTATTTTTATTAAGTATTTTGACTTAAGTATTAAGTTAGTTCAAATGAGATTGTTAGCTCTTCTGAGCAGGGACATTCTGTTGAATGTTGAATATACAGCGCTGCATATGCTTTTCAGTGCTATAGAAGTGATAAATAGTAGTAGAAGTAGTAGATCTTGCTGAAAAGACACTGTACATAATAAAATAATACTTAGTACTGACATGTGTCCTGAAGCAAATGGATGAGGCAGATCGGGTTTGTTTTTAAATGATTTGGTCTCTTAACTACCTGTCATGTGCACTTTCTTTATAAATATACCTTTCAGAAAAAAACAAACACACACTTATATATATATATATATATATATATATATATATATATATATACACTATTGTTTTAGCCCGCTACATTAACGGGTGCTAGAGTAGATGTCTATTTTGGGGGGCTTTTTTCTTTGTCTTTTTCTCCTTGGATGCTGTCTGTCTGTCTGTCATTCTTTCTGTTTGTGTCTCTCCCTGGCCCCTTGTCTGTCTATCTTTCTTTCTGTCGCTGTCTCCCTGGCCCCCCTGCATTTCTCTGTTGCGCCATGCCTGCCTGTCTCTCAGTGGCCCCTTCCTATGTCCATAGTGTCCCATCCTATGTCCTTAGTGCCCTCAGTGACTCCTTCCTATGTCCTTAGTGCCCTCAGTGCCTCCTATGACCTTAGTGCCCTCAGTGCTTCCTTCCTATGTCCTTAGTGCCCTTTCCTATGTCCATAGTACCCCAGTGCTTCCTTCCCATGTCCTTAGTACCCCTTCCTACGTCCTTAGTGCCCCCAGTGCCTCCTTCCCATGTCCTAAGTGCCCCCAGTGCATCCGTCCTGTGTCCTTAGTGCCCCCAGTGCCTCCTTCCCATGTCCTTAGTGCCCCCAGTGCCTCTGTCCTGTGTCCTTAGTGCCCTCCAGTGCCTCCTTCCTATGTTCCCCTCACTGCCTTCCAGACTTTGACCCAACCCCACTCCCGAAGCCTGCCTTCCTCTCATCCCCCTGTGTAGTAGACCCAATGAGCAGCATCTTTAAATTTCTACCCCCCATTCCCCCTGTACAATAGAACCCGGCATTTTTATTTCCCTCCCTCCCATCCCCCTGTGCAGTAGAACCGGTGATCAGCCTGTTTCCATCTTCCCCCCGCCACCGTGCAACCGACCTCATTGACCCTCCCATCCGCCCCTCCCACTGCGAGACAACCTACAAATCTTCCGGAACCAGCAGTGTCCCCAGCACTTTAAAGATGCTGCTTCGCGACCTTCTAATGCCGATTTCCTCTGCCGAATCCCTGATGACATCATCAGAGACAGAGACACGGCAGAGGAAATCGGCATTAGAAGGTCGCGAAGCAGTGTCTTTAAAGTGCTGGGGACGCTGCTGGTTCCGGAAGGTTTTTTGTTGTTTTGGGGTGGGTGGAAGGCTCAACGGGGGTTTGGGTGCAGCGGGGAGGGAGGGGCCGAAGACAATGAACTGCTTCCTTATAGTGAGTCGAGGGAGGGAGTAGAAGTGCGCATACGCACTCTTGCTGGCGGGGACCTACAGGTTCATGGAAAACGGAACACGCAGGTAAGAGTGCGCATGCGCGCTTAGGGGGGGAGAGGGGTCAGAAGGAAGCCAGCCCTATTCCTGAATGCAGCCCAGTTAAGCGGTTACTGAAATGACTAAAAGCAAGATTGCTATCCAAAAGGAAAAGAGTCCAACAAAAGTTGTGCACAAAATAAGAGTACTTTATTTGTTCCCGCATTGGGACCAATATCAAAATAAGAGTACATTTAAGTGCTTCCCTCATGCACTGCTTTGTTTCCAAACAATAGGGGGCTCATAATCGAAACAGAAAAACATCTAAAAAATAGCCTAAATCGGCACTTGGACGATCTCAAAGACAAGTCATCCAAGTGCCGATAATTGAAATGGGTTTTAGACGTATTTAAAAATGACCTAGGTTTCACAGTGCTGCTGAATGACCAGAGCTAAAAGGGGTGTGTCAAAAGGAGTGTCAAGGGCAGGATTTGGGTGGGACGTGGGCCGTCCTAGACTTAGTCATAATGCATGTATAACTGAAAGTTTTACAACACTGCCTAGACGGAACCTGGATGTTGTGACTTAGTCCATCTAAAATCAGGTCTAAGTCACAAGAAGGTATCCAAAGTGACCAGATAAGAACTGCAGACACAAAGTACAGACCCCCACATACTCCCCCAGTGATCACTGACCCCACCCCCACCCCCATAAACATCGTAATAAAACTTTACATATCTGCCTCCAGAACATCAGCACCTGGCATAGGAAAGCCTAGTAGAGCTGCACAGAGGTGGCTTAAGTGGTCTTGGGGGTGGGTTAGTGAACCATAAAGAGGAGGGCCCAGACCCATAAGCCACTCTAATCACTGTATTCATGGTGAAAAATGTGAGCCCCCCCAAAAAAAAACCACTGAAAGGGTGGTTGATCGCTGGAATAGTCTTCCACTTCAGGTTATTGAGGCCAGCAGCGTGCCTGATTTTAAGGCCAAATGGGATAGACACGTGGGATCTATTCACAGAGAAAGGTAGGGGAGGATCATTGGGGTGGACAGACTAGATGGGCCGTGGCCCTTATCTGCCATCTATTTCTATGTTTCTATAAATGTGGTCGACTTTGAAAGCCCATTCTACCAAAAATGTAAAGAAACACACCACTTATAGAGATGCTACAACCACCTAAGCTTTTTTACTTATTTTTTACTTTTTAAGAAAAATTATTATACTGTATTCACTCAGGAAAAAGCCTCAGAGTAGGAGCCCACGCTCAGTCTTATCATAGACTTATCTTTCAGCGTGGTTTTTTCGCTCCACGGTTCCAGTCATTGGCTAAAAAACCTGAGACTCAATTTTTAATAATAAATAGTTCAAAACGTTTTTATCATAAATATCTTTACAAATTTTTAAATCTTTGAAATAACTACTTTTTTTATATATAGCTGTGGATGCAACACTTCCTTAGTTTGAAAAAACTAGCAACCAAGCACTTATCTCAGTGTTCGTTTTATGTGCTGTCATGCTGTCAAATAATTGCCGCTGCCTGCCAACGTTTCGCGGATATAACATTTAGTCCACTGCTTCAGGGCTAAGGGCAGAAGCATTCAAGCATTGTTCTCAGCTGTAAATAATACAAAAAAGAGAGAAGAAACTGACTTAGTAACGTTTCTTATCCTAGTTCACCTAAAACAGAGTGTAACTTACTGTTCTCAGCTGCAAAGGATTTTCCAAATCGAGGCAAAATGGCCCCGGCATTCATTTTATACTTTAACAGTAACATGCTGACAAAGGACGTTATGTCACGTGCTGACGTCATCGTTCCCGACATTAACTCTTACAGGGAATATAGAAGAATCTATCAGTAAAAATGCTGCCACTCTATATTCCTATTGAGCCCGCTAGGGGCTAAAGAACCCAGTCGATCAATCCAGCGTTGTTCTCGCTGGGCAAGATAACGTTTAAAGTTCCCCCCTCTATTACTTTGATGAACAATTTCAATGATGTTACATCAAAAATCGTGTTTTAGGAGCTCCTTTGGCTAGACACTGTGTAGAAAATAATCATGATTTTTTCTCTCTCAAAGCTATAATCATTGAAATTGTTCATCAAAGTAATAGAGGGGGGAACTTTAAACGTTATCTTGCCCAGCGAGAACAACGCTGGATTGATCGACTGGGTTCTTTAGCCCCTAGCGGGCTCAATAGGAATATAGAGTGGCAGCATTTTTACTGATAGATTCTTCTATATTCCCTGTAAGAGTTAATGTCGGGAACGATGACGTCAGCACGTGATATAACATCCTTTGTCAGCATGTTACTGTTAAAGTATAAAATGAATGCCGGGGCCATTTTGCCTCGGTTTGGAAAATCCTTTGCAGCTGAGAACAGTAAGTTACACTCTGTTTTAGGTGAACTAGGATAAGAAACGTTACTAAGTCAGTTTCTTCTCTCTTTTTTGTATTATTTACAGCTGAGAACAATGCTTGAATGCTTCTGCCCTTAGCCCTGAAGCAGTGGACTAAATGTTATATCCGCGAAACGTTGGCAGGCAGCGGCAATTATTTGACAGCATGACAGCACATAAAACGAACGCTGAGATAAGTGCTTGGTTGCTAGTTTTTTCAAACTAAGGAAGTGTTGCATCCACAGCTATATATAAAAAAAGTAGTTATTTCAAAGATTTAAAAATTTGTAAAGATATTTATGATAAAAACGTTTTGAACTATTTATTATTAAAAATTGAGTCTCAGTTTTTTTAGCCAATGACTGGAACCATGGAGCGAAAAAACCACGCTGAAAGATAAGTCTGATAAGACTGAGCGTGGGCTCCTACTCTGAGGCTTTTTCCTGAGTGAATACAGTATAATAATTTTTCTTAAAAAGTAAAAAATAAGTAAAAAAGCTTAGGTGGTTGTAGCATCTCTATAAGTGGTGTGTTTCTTTACATTTTTGGTAGAATATTCTTTAGAGCCACTTTGGGTGACAGTCTCCGACTTTGAAAGCCACCATACAAGAAGCAACAAACCGCTATGTTAACCCTTTTGTACTGCCATATAAGTGGCTCCTGCAGCCATAAGGGCTATTGGGGTGGTAGGTGGATCTAGTAGATTCTGGGGGGGGGGGGTGTTGGGGGGCTCACCATGACCTATAAGGGAGCTGTTGTGAGATGTGTATGTGGGATCCTTTTTGTGAAGTTTACAGCAGTGCCCTATAAGGTACCCCACTACTCTGGTGCCATGTCTGGGTGACCAGTCCCTTACTTTTCTGGCCCCTCCTGTGGCCAAAAGGTCCTTTTCTATGCGTTTTTGAGTTGGATGAATTTTTGGTTGAAAATGGGGTATAAAGATGGACAACTTAGCGGTCTGGGCGATCAGATGGCTGGACGTACAGTTAGATGATTAAAAAAAAAATATGCTGACTTATTTTTCGAAAATGGACCTTTTCCTGTGTCTGACTTTGGGCGACTTACAACTTAGGCCAAAACGGACTTAGAAGTTTCTTTTGATTATGCCCCTCTAGTTGTCCATAAAAATAAAAAATATAGGCTTTTCTCTATGGCTTTGCTAGCAGCTTGAGAACAAAATCACAGATCATGACAAAGACACACTGTCATCCTCTCCTCCTCAGTTCTCCATGTTGCTAGCAGCTGCATATTAAGCTCACAAACCAGAGTCCTTTAAGATACTGTGGCTCCTGCCATCTTGTATTTATTGGCTAGATCAATGACGACTCTATGCTGTGCCTCCTGTATTCCAGGCTTGGTGGATTTGCCCTATCTTGGGGTTCTAAAGTGGCTTCTAGCTAGAGTTACCAGACGTCTGGATTTACCTGGACATGGCTTCTTTAGAGGACATGTCTAGGCATCCGGACAGCTTTTCAAAACTCAGCACTTTGTCCAGGTTTTGAAAAGCTTTGAGCTGGGAGCGGTGTCCGGAGGGCAGCTGTGCATGTGCGGATGCAACATGGTGATGTCATGAACATGTGCGCAGGCATGTGATGTCATCATCACACCTGTGCACGCGCAGATGCCATCCCAATGCCGAACAAATTAATAGGTTGAAGGTTTGGGGCTGGGGCATAACGGAGCGTGATACAAATGGAATGAGGTGGAGCTGGGCAGAACTGGGTGGGCCTGGGGGTGTGGCCACTGGTCCATATTTTACTTACATAAAATCTGGTAACCCTACTTCTAGCCCCCTTCCTCTGAGGTAAACTGCCACTACAGTTTTACAATGTAAAACAGCCCTGTGCTCTGTTAATTCTTTCCCTCTTCTCCAACTGTGCACTGAGCTTAAACATTCACTACCACTAGTAATTCAGCTCTCCACTGAACCTTTAAACATAACTATTTGGCTCAGTGAAAAAGGGTCAAGCATCCCTGACTTCTTGTCCCACCCATATGTAAAAAATCCCTGAATGAACTATGAATCAGATGTGAGCTTTGAATTACATAAGCTTAACAATGCAAATAATATCACTGTGCTTTCCTCAGGAAGGGACTAAGGGTCCCCTTCCCCCTTCACTCTGGAGTGCTTTTAACCTGCTGGTCTGGTTTGCATAAATATGGTGAGCCTAATCTCCCTCTTTCCAATACTCAGGCCAGCTCACTCACTAGTGGCATTTCAGTTCCCGGCTCCCAAATAATTTCTTCACCTAACTGAACTCTCATACACTTATACAAACAGCCATTTCTGGCTCTGTTAAGCTCATCTCAGACACAGATAACATGTCTACCTCTGGACAATTAAATGACTGGCTTAAATCTTGGTAGCACTTATCTGTCTGAATTAGCATGGGTAGTTTCTTGCCAGATTCTTTAATTCAGCTCTTTTTCTGTCAGCAGCTGAAGAGCTTAAGGGTATGGAACGTAAGCTTTCCTTTCCTTCCCCTAAGGTGTGTTGTGTTTGAGGTTCTCCCAGGAACTGATGCCACTTTTCCTTAGCTTCAGATTCCCAGGCTGTTTAACTGAAACACATGGTGCAGTAGAGGCTCTCATTGACTGTCTTTGAGATTGCCTAATTGATCTTGCTACTGCCTGCACTGGTGTGCTCGCAAGGGTTGTCTCACTCACCCCTTCCCCTCTCTGTGTTCTGCTGGAAGCAGTGGGTGTGAATCCTGTCAGTGGGTTTGGCTAGCTGCATGTTTATTCAAGAGCAAATAAGATGGTGGCTCAGGGCCATTTATATTCCCTGAAGCCTTTTGCCTTGTCCTAGGAACATTACTGCTGGATTTCTTTACAGTGACAGGGCATGATACTGGTGCCAACCTTTGTACATTTGAGACCTGTGCTAATGTATCATAACACCTTTACTAGAGCCATGGAGTCACACACTGCATGGGAGAAGGCAATGGCTAACCACTCCTGTTCTCTGCAATGAAACATCACAGGGTGTTGTCAAGGGTCAGTAACCAACTCATTGGCACAATCCAACCATCCATATACTGTATATATGTTTGGATTTTTTTTCTCAAAGGTAAGTATTTTCAGTTGACCCAGAATAATAGGATTACCTGATTTTTTTGCATATCACCCCAGGGAGCTTAGCAGTCTGTTTAAAACCAATCACCATACATTCACTCCCTTAATTTATTTTGTCTTTTTCACTTATCCCCACCAAAAGATGATAACAATGGATGCATCTCCTTATGCCTGGGGAACGCACCTGGAGGGCCTTCAAACACAAGGTCATTAGTCTGCCAGGGAGCAGAAATTTCACATCAATTTCCTCAAGCTCAGAGTGATATATTATGCTCTCAAAGCTTTCCAGCACCTCTTGAGTCCTCAAGTCCTCCTCCTCCACACAGACAATCAAGTAGCAGTGTACTACATAAACAAGCAAGGAGGCACGGGCTCTCTTCTGTTATGTCAGGAGCCTCAGAAAATCTGGCTTTGGGCGACAGCTCGCAGCATTTTCTTAAAGGCTGTCTACATTCAAGGGAAGACGAATTCCCTGGCAGACAATCTCAGCAGAATTCTTCAGCCTCTCAACTGGACTCTCAACTCTGCCACTCTCCATCTCATCTTTACTCAGTGGGGCACTTCTCAGGTTGACTTATTTGCAACTCTCCACAATCACAAGTTGCCCCAGTTTTGCTCCAGACTTTACTCTCCTCACCATCTGGAAGCCGATGCATTTCTCCTGGATTGGACGGGCCTGTTTCTATATGCATTCCCTCCATCTCTCCTGTTGAAGACTGTTCAAACTCAAACGAGAGTCAGCCATCATGATTCTTATTGCTCACTGATTCTCCCTTCTAGTTCAGCTCAGCACCAGGGAGCCAATTCCTCTACCAATCTTTCCTACTCTGCTTACTCAGAATCAAGGATCTCTTCTACATCCCAACCTGCAGTCGTTACACCTGACAGCTCGGGCTGAATTCATATGAATTACATCTTTCTCAGCCTGTTCACGATATTATTGACGCCTCCAGGAAGCCAGCCACTCAACAATGTTATCAACAAAAGTGGACTCTATTTTCTTCCTGGTGTCTCCTTCATCATCACGATCCAACTTCCTTGTCAGTGGAACTGTTGGATTATCTACTTCATCTGACTGACTCTGGACTTAAATCTATATCCATCTCAGTGCTATTACAGCTTTTCACACGCCAGTTGGGAGAAAACCTCTTACTGCTCATCATTTGGTCTCCAGATTAATGAAAGGACTTTTCAATGTGAAACCACCTCTCAAACCTTCTCCAGTGGTCTGGGACCTTAATGTGGTTCTTTCCAGCTTAATGAAACCTTCATTTGTGCTGATGGCCACAGCTCATCTCAAGTTTCTCGCCTGGAAAGTTGGCTTTCTTATTTCTCTCACCTCTGCCAAGAGTGTCAGTGAGTTGCAAGCATTGGTGGCAGATCCACCCTTCACAGTTTTTCACCATAATAAAGTGGTTCTACGCGCACATCCTAAGTTGTTACCAAAAGTGGTCACGGAGTTTCATCTCAATCAGTCAATTGTTCCAGGTTTATTTTCCCTAAGCCTCATTCTCTGGCTGGAGAAACGGTGCGGCACACTCTGGGCTGTAAACATGCTTTGGCCTATTACATCAACAGGACAAAGCCACATAGAACATCTCCTCAACTTTTTGTCTCATTTGATCCTAATAAGTTGGGTCATCCTGTTTCCAAGAGAACAATTTCCAACTGGGTAGCGGCCTGTATATCGTTCTGATGTGCTCAGACTGGACTGTGCCTGGAAAGTCGTGTCACAGCTCACAAAGTCTGAGCTATGGCAGCTCCTATAGCTTTCCTTAGATCTGAGAAAATCTGTAAAGCTGCCACCTGGTTCTCAATTCATACATTTACGTCACATTATTGTCTGGAGTCTTTCTTCAGACGGGATGGGCACTTTGGCCAGTTAGTATTACAAAATTTATTTTCTTAAAGGCCAGCTTTCTCACCATCCCATTCTAGTTAACTTGGAGGTCACCCATATGTGAGAATATGCTGTCTGCTTGTCCTAGTATAAAGCACAGTTACTTACCATAACAGGTGTTATCCAGGGACGGCAGGCATATATTCTCACAACCCACCCTCCTCCCCTAGTTGGCTTCCTAGCTGGCTTATCTTAACTGAGGGACCGTGCACCTACGTCAGGTAGGAAGGCACTCGCGCATGCGCGGTGTGGGCTGATTACAACCTTTCTAAAACTTAAAGTTGTGATTCACTTTTCAAGCTTCTGTACCAGGGCTCCATTGGTGACGTCACCCATGTGTGAGAATATCTGCCTGCTGTCCCTGGATAACACCTGTTACGGTAGGTAACTGTGCTTTCTCAACCACCCTATCTTAACACTTTATGCTTCAGTCTATGGCAGTGGTCTCAAACTCGCGGCCTGGGGGCCACATGCGGCCCGCCAGGTACTATTTTGAGGCCCTCGGTATGTTTATCATAATCACAAAAGTAAAATAAAAGTTTCTTGACCATATGTCTCTTCAGCAATAAATTACAATATTATTATTAAGACTTAGCCAAAAGGAAAGATTTATAAACTACAAAGAGTTTTACCTCATGCAAAATTGTCATTTCTTCAATAAGATATTAACTATTTTTTTCTGAGGCCGTCCAAGTACCTACAAATCCAAAATGTGGCCCTCAAAGGGTTTGAGTTTGAGACCACTGGTCTATGGGATTGTGTTTTTCCTATGGAGATTCCCAAGTCCCACCAGTGGAACAGGTAGGTCATCTACCTGGCAGACAGTAGCACTTTTCATGGTACACCACTCCACCATGTCTGCATAGTAACTTAGTAAATGATGGCAGATAAAGACCTGAATTGTCCATCCAGTCTGCCCATTACTTATACCCACTAAAAATACATGATTAAATTAACTTGTCTATTTGATATTTCTGGGTCATATACTGTAAAGTCCACCTGGTATTGTCCTAGGTTCCAAATTCTGGGTTTCATACTCTTGTGAAAACTGATCAAGTGCAGAGGGTCTGACACAGCAGAGGCCCATGGAACGTACAGTACTGCCAGGCTGCTAGTGGAGGACCTGTTCCACTGGTGGGGCTTAGGGATCCCTGCCAACTCTGATATTTGGTGGTCATAGGGGGTGGCATGGAGAGCTGGACAGGATGGAAAATGGGGCAAATTTTTTTACTCCCCTCCCTACGTTTAGGTTCAGGATTCCTCACCCAAATTAGAAAGACTGGCTACAGGACTATTTCACATTGGCACCCCTATCTCTACAAGGACATCTATCAACCATTTCCACATCTGATTAGACGAGCCAACTTTTCCAAAATTATTGGGTATGCTAAACTCAATGGAAATGATCTCTCCTTTAACACAGATGAATTCGCTGAAGGGTGACAGACTGCACTATGAGGTTGCTCTGTATTCACACTGGAGATTCAATAGGTCTACTTAATTTGCGCATGCGGATTCAGTTAGGGTCTTGAAGGGGTCAGCGAGACGCACTTGAAGGGAGAGAGGCGGAGGACAGAGGGGCTACCGGAAATGCTCCGTCTGGAGCAAAGAATGCTGGGTTAGGCAGGAGGAGCTTCTTGCGGTACACAATAAGCTGAGCCAGCTGCCGCCGCCGCCGGTGTTCTCGTTCTTTCAGGATGTGCTGTGTCTGTTTCTAGGACGGGTGAAGCTCAGGATCCGCCTCCTTCTCCTCCGTGGCCATGGTGGAGCCGGTGGGCTTCGTGGAGGCTTGGAGAGCCCAGTTCCCAGATTCGGAGCCGCCGAGGATGGAGCTGAAGTCGGTGGTGGATATCGAGCAGGAGCTGGATACGTGTAAAGCCTCTATCCGCAGGCTGGAGCTGGAGGTGAACAAGGAGCGCTTCCGCATGATTTACCTGCAAACCCTACTGGCCAAGGAGAGGAAAAGCTACGATCGGCAGCGCTGGGGCTTTAAAAGGGTGTCCCGGGTCCCCGAGGAGGAGGCGGCTGAGATTAGCCAGTCCGGCCACGGAGAGGAGGAGAAGCTGAAACCACGGATGTCATCCCGGAGAAAAGCACAGGGGGCAGGACCAGAGGAGCCAGTGGCCGCTGAAGATAAAACCAAGGCTCCAGGAGAGGCAGAAGAGAGGACGGCTTCCAGACCTAAGACCTCTGCTGCTCAGAAGGCGGATGGCTCCTCTGATGCTGTGAATAGGGACGTAGGAAGCGGCACCGTGGCTGCTTTGAGATATAATTTCGAGAGGATTAAAAGGGGGGATGGGAGACCTTTCTATGTGAATATGGAATACCACCATGAGAGAGGCCTCGTGAAAGTCAATGACCGCGATGTTTCCGATAAGATCAGTACGCTGGGCACTCAAGCCATGAAACAGGAGCACAAGAAGGCAGTGCACACTCATCCTTGCAGCACTGGGCTGGGGGATTATCAGAAGGCTTATCAAGGCTATTCAGTCGATAGCAGCTATGGGTATGATAGGGAGTATGAAGATGCCGAGCTGAACCCCAGATTCCTAAAAGACAACTTGAACAATACCAATGGGGGAGGTCGGTCCCAGTGGCAGTCTGTAGAGTATCAGCCTTACCAAAGTGTTTATGTTGGGGGGATGATGGAAGAAGAAGGAAAAGTCCCTGTTCCACATCAAAACTCTTCTGATCAGGAGAAGCATCTGACTTGGCCCAAGAGGTCATATTCACCAGGGAGTTTTGAGGACATTGGTGGAGGATACACCCCAGACTGTAGTTCCAATGAGAATCTTAGCTCTAGTGAGGAAGATTTCTCTTCCGGCCAATCCAGTCACATTTCCCCTAGTCCTATTGCTTATCACCTTTGCAGAGAAAAAAGCCGTTCTCCATCTGAAAATTCCCAGCAGTCATTAGAAAGCAGCAGCCCACCAACCCCCCAGTCCCAAAAACATCAGAAGCACAAGGTATTGGTTTCTGACACTCCCATAACAGGAATACGGAGATCAGGGCTAATGTGGCAGAATGATGGGGATGCTACATCTGTAAGAGCTAATCAGGATAGCTGCTTCCGTGGAGATACAGGTGAGCAAGGTTTTAAACTGAGGGTACTGTTTCCATGTAGAGTGAGAGTTTTTAGTAATAGACCAAAGTTCATTGAACCAGGCATCTGATTGTTACTGCACGGTGTGAGTCACAAGTACCAATAAGTAGATTTGTTTCTTACAACTTGTTTCCAGGGATAAGTGATGGTTTCCCCAAGTCTGACAAATTGTTTTTATGAATGCTTTCTCCAGGAATTTGTCCAGTATATTATTTGCCTTGACCACTAATACCACTACTTATTATTTCTATGGCTAGGCATATGCAGTGCTGTACACAAACATGTAAGAGACGGGTCCTGCTTGACAAAGTTTACAATCTATTCAAGGCAGACAAATAGAGGAAATAAATTTTAACATAAATAATCTCTTACTTAACTGCCTTTATGAAGAAATTCACCCTTTATGTACAGCCATGCATAGGTAATAGACAATTATAGCTGTAAATATATTTATTTATTTTTAGTACAGGTAGTCCCCAGGTTAAAAACAAGTTATGTTTTTAAAGCTGTTCTTAAGTTGGATTTGAATGTAACTCGAAACTTGTAGATTTTAAGATTCTTGCTGCTTACTTCTGCTCCCAGCTGACAAAAGGGCCAACTGTCCCTAACCAGGGTTCCCTCTAAGGTACAGCATGCACAACCACACAGTGTTGTTAATGTAGCCATGCATCATTCTTGAATCTGTTACAGGAGAAGTGTAGGAGTCTATGCCACTGGAAATAATACTCAGTGAAATCAAATGAAGCTGTAACCGCATTCTTAAGTACGAGTCGTACTTAAGTTGGGTGTCTGTAACTCGGGGACTGCCTGTATTTATACTCTGCTTATAAGCAGTTCACAATATGACTAATGTACCTGGGGCAGTGGAGTGTTGAGTGACTTGTCCAAGGTCACAAGGAGCAGTGCTGGGCTTGAATCTGCAACTTCAGGATGCTGAGGCTGCAGCCCTAACCACTAGGTCTACTTACAATATCAACACCTTAACTACATAGGATATAAGCAGAGGCAGAGAGATAATAATAATAATAACAGTTTATATACCGCAATACCGTTAAGTTCTATGCGGTTCCTAAAGATTAAGCGAGGTACAAATTGATTAAATTTAAGAGGGGAGAAGAGGAGAATTAATAGGACCGGAAATGCGTTGTTGAGGAGAAAGAGATTACCGTAACAGGACAGAGGAAACACTATGGAGGAGAAAGAAGATGAATGGGTCAGTTGTCTAGATACTTTAGGAACAGTTGAGTTTTTAGACGTTTTCTGACTTCCTCATAAGTAGTGGGCGAAAGCAGTTGATCTAGGTCTTTACCCCACAATGCTGCTTGATGTGAAAGAAGGTGTTCATGGTGTTTTTTCAGTTTACAACCTCTAACTGGGGGGAAAACTAAGTAGGAATGAGAGCTTCTCTTGTGTCTGTTGGCAGAGAAGGAGAAAAGGTCAGTTATGTATTTAGGGGCAAGTCCGTTTAGCGCTTTAAAGCAGAAACGGGCGAATTTAAACTTTATGCATGCTTCCATCGGTAGCAGGATGATACATGATCGAATTTATTTAGTCCGAAGATTAGTCTGACCGCTGCATTTTGCATTAGTTGTAAACGTCGCATATTTTTTGGTAAAATGGCTAAGTAGGCGATGTTACAGTAGTCAAGTTGACTTAGTACGAGGGATTGGACCAGGGTTCTGAATGCCGACGTATTGAAATAAGCCTTAATGGATCTGAGTTTCCAGAGAGTGAAGAAACCCTTTCTGATTAAGGAGTCCACCTGGTCTTTCATGGTTAGGCATTGGTCTAGAGTTACACCTAGTATCTTTATGGTGGGCTGGATGGGGTGATTAAGTTCATTGATGCATAGAGGTGTTTTGGTGTCAAACGGATGTGGTAGAGCAATGAAGAATTTTGTTTTTTCTGAATTAAGTTTGAGCTTGAAGTTTGTCATCCATTGCTCCAACATGTTTATGGCTTCTGAAGCCTTGGGAATAGTTTCTGAGATAGTCAGCAAATGGGATTATAATCGTGAAGTCATCTGCATAACTGAATAGTTTTATCCCCAGCTGAGTTAATTGCAAGCTCAGTGAGGACATGTAGACGTTAAATAGCAGTGGAGACAGTGGTGACCCTTGTGGTACACCGGATGGATTACTCCAGGTATTGGAAAGCTCATAATTGAAGCGTACCTGATAGGTGCGGGATGTAAGGAAGCCACGAAACCAGTTCAGCACCTCGTCTTTGATACCAATGGCGTCTAGGCATTGTAGCATTTTCCTGTGGTCTACCAGGTCAAAGGCTGAACTCATATCGAATTGCATAACCAATGCATTGAGGCCCCTGCTAAACAATAGCGCAGGTTGTCTAAAATAGCTGCAATTACTGTCTCCGTACTGAATAAAGGTCTGAAACCGGATTGGGTTTTGTGTAGAAGAGAGAACTGATTAAGATAGTCCATCAGTTGGGTGTGTACTAGTCCCTCCATGATTTTTACAATAAACGGAATGGATAAGATAGAGTAATATGTGGTAAACAATAAGGTGGCTAACTTAAGGAAAAATTGAATATTGAGCAAGAAAAAGTGTGTGAAAATGCTTATTCATGCTCACTGTGTTTTCAGGATTTTCTCAAATATTCATGTGATAAATTTTAATGCAATAGACAATACGTGCAAATAGATCTCATGGGTATTCATTGGGGAAATCCTGATAACTGGGACTGGGTTGTAGCCCTCAAGGACTGAGGTTTCACATTAAAGGCTTGGGAGAAAAGCCTAGTATTTGATTGTTAAACCATGTCATTTTAATCATTTTCATAATAAATGAAACTCACTCCACCAAATCCAAACAACCTTCAGAAAGCTGCCTATCATCCGCAACAACTATGCCATCTCTCGCCATACATTGAGGAAAGCAAGTATTCTCACAGTGGTTCACGCCATATCATCACCAGTGCTCCCTCTAAGCGGGCGGGTGTTGTGAGCAAAATTTTTTTCGCTGTGCGCTACAAATATCGGGCGCCAGCAAGTTATGAGCCAACTCGCCCGATTCTCCTCTCGCCGCCCTGCCCGCCGTGCGCTGTGACGTGAAACTTGTGCGCTGGATGTAATATTTTGTGCGCCAGCGCACGCCAGCGCAGCTTAGAGGGAACACTGATTTCATCACCACAGCTGAATTACTGTAATGCACTCTACATGATTACAAACGGGCAAATAAGGGGTTAAGATTTATAAACAGTCTCAAAATGGTGGGCTTTAGCCTGGATTTGAATAGAATCAATGATGGAGCATGACCTACTGACTCAAGAAGTCTTTTCCAGGAGTATGTTGCAGCCAAATGGATGGAACAGCATCTAGAGTTGGTGGTGGAAGTTAAGGACACAGATAAGTGACTGTCTCAATAAATGGCATTCTCCAGGGAGAGGGAAAAGGAGAGATACAAGTACATTCATTCTGTGGCGCCTCAGAGAAGTTTGAACATACTGAGGAGCTACATGAATGTACTTGTCTCTCTCCTCTTTTTTTTCTCCTTGGAGAACTCCATTCATCATGACAGCCACCATCATACCTCCTTTTGTGGAACCCACACAGACTGAAATGGAGAATGGAGCCAATGACGTGTGTGTGTGTGTGGGTGGGGGGGGTGTTGTTTTTTGTGCCCACCAAGTTGTAACTCCCATCTTTCTTGTACAATCGCACTCTGTTCCTGGACGAGTGTGTTATGCATCTCCAGCCGCTAGACAGCTTGTAAGAAACTCGTTTACATAACTTTTTAGACCCTCCTCTCTTACCTCAAGACTGCCCTCAGGAATCCAGTTGCTTTCCTACAAGCTAGACAGTAGAAGCTAGTCTTTTCTGCTCGTGTTTTCTTTAAACTTTCTAAAGAGTCACCTTGAGCCGACACAGGACTTTGAATACCTGGGGGGTTTGCTTCACCCTGGGCCAGAACAAAGGCTGCCTACCTGTCTCACGCCAGGAGAAGCTTCGCCATTTATTCCAGAACTTTCTAGATTGTCTTGTCTTGAAGGCCTGGTAGTCCCTTTCAGCCCTGAGGTCTATGGTAGCAACGATCAAAGTGGTTCATTGGGCCAGGGCCCGCTGCAGGATGCGCTTATTTACCACTGGGGTTTGCAGTGGGATCTGTTGCATGCTTGACTCCCCTGGAGGGCGGAGGCTCAGAACAGCCTAGTCTTTTTCACTGTCCAGGGGTCTTCCCCCTCTGGATCTCCGAGTGGGTGATCTTGAAGATGGATTCCAGCCTCTTCGGCTGGGGTGTTCTTTACCTGGACAGTCCGGTTCAGGGTCAGTGGTCCTCCCCCTTGGTATGGAAGTGATTGATCAATCGCCTGGAGCTTTGGCTGGCTCTCTTCCACTCCAAGTGTCTTCTCCGGAATCGGGCCATGTGGGTCTTTTCAGACACTGCCATGGTAGTGGCTTCTGTCAGTCGCCATGGGGACACCAGGAACATACCTCTATGTGCAGAGACCCAGCTTTGCTTTCAGTGTTGGAAACCACCTTGTGGCACTTCCAGCTGCACACGTGGCTGGGGTAGACAACATCCAGGCAGATTATCTCAGATGTCAGATTCTGGACCCCAGGGAATGGTCTCTGTTCCTGAGGGCGTTCGGCTGCATAATGGAACGGTGGGATTGTCTGACATTCAATCTCATGGTGTTAGTGGTCATCAAGACAATAGATTGGTTCTTCAGCTGCCAGCGTGAATCAGGCAACAAATAGGCCGTCTGTTTAGAAGGATCACGGCGCACAGGAGTTGGGCGATTCTTGTGGCGCCCAACTGGCCGAGGTGTCTGTGGTACGCTGACCTGGTTCATCTGCAACTGGACCTGGGACTCTATCTTCCATGTTATCCTTGTCTTCTAACGCAGGACCCAATAGCGCTTCAGAATCTGGACTGTTTTAGTCTTACGGCCTGGCTATTGAACGCGTGGCCTTAGTCTGCTACTCTTTGGGCGTGATTGCTATTCTTCTGCGCTGCACAGGAAGTCAACTGTGGCAGCCTAGGCGAAAACTTGGAGATGTTATTGATCATGGTGCATCCAAAGGCGTGAAGATTCGGCTGTGCCAGCCTGGAAAAGGGACTGGCTGTTGGCTTTATGAGGGTCCCAAATCGCTGGTCTCTCCTGTCTGGGTCCCAAGCCTCTGAGAGGTTTTTTGGCCTCTCACCGGATGTTGTCCAGTTTCTGAGGGGCACTCAGGCTTCGGCCTCCACTGTGGCCATTCTTTCTAACTTGGTATCTCAATCTTGTACTCCAGTCTCTAGCTTGTCTGCCTTATGAGCCTTTAGAGCAAGTGTACTTAATGGATTTCACTGTGGATACAGTCTTCCTGGTGGCCATTCCTTCCAACTGTAGGGCCTCTGAGCTTCAGGCTCTATCCTGCCGGGATCTCTTTCTTAGGATCCCGGTTTACAGTGTGTTTCTGCATACTGTTCCCTCCTTTATTCTGAAGGTGGTCTCTAGTTTCCTCATTTAATCAGAAGGTTCGACTTCCTACTTTCTCTCTCTGGGTCATGGGAGTACAACAGGGTGTTGCAGTCACTGGATGCATTCAGGATTTTGTTGCGGTACCCGGAGGTTATAAACAAGTTTGGGGTTTCTGACTATCTGTTCGTACTGGTGGGTCCTGCCGTAAGGGCAGGCTAGCTTCAGAAGCCATCATTTCTAGATGGATCTGTTTTTCTTCCACCTATATTGCAGCCGGAAAGAAACCCTCCCTGTCTATGAGGGCTCATTCTACTAGTGGCATTTCCTCTTCTTGGGCAGAGGCATCGGTGATCTTTTTGGAGGGCTGCTACATGGTCCTCCTTGCATACTTTAAAAAAAAAGATTTTATTTAAAGGTAAACAAAACATACCAAAAAGTATCAGAATAACATAAAACAGACCCTTCCCCCCAATCTTCACAAAGTACACAATGCCATGGTGACATCTTAAGTCTTTAGACATAAAAATAAAGTCTTATGTTATGGAGAAAGGTAAAGGAGAGGAAAGTACTAAGAAACATTACAAGTTATGCCATGATACATGGGAATCCCTGTCACAAAGCAGTCAGTTTAGACAGTAAGCAAAAATAGTCTAGTTTGACCAGTACCATGTCCAGTGGGGGCATTGCTACCTGCCTCCACCAACAAGCCAAAGCCAATTTAGCTGCCACAAAGAGGTGTGTCGCAAATCTGTGTTCAGGTATCGGTATCCCTGAAGGGCAGTAATGAAGGAGACAGAAAGCTGCAGTAAATAGGGTACAAGTTCTTCTCTCCCCATACGCTTTATAAAAGTACACAACTGATGATAATGTAAAAGATCTCACACAGACATGCCATATTCTGATATAAGCTCTTCAGCTGGTGTATCCTGTCTAGAGGAAGCCAAAGCAATGGCTAAAAGGGAATGGACTCAAGCAACTGCTGCTCCAGATGAAGCCAAGGCTTAGTGGGACCTTGTATCCATTCTGCTACTATCTGTATCTGAGCTGCCTGGTGATATAATGCAAAATGAGGAAGCCCCATGCCACCACTAGATTTTGGTTGGTACAGTATCGTTCTTTTTATCCAGGGAGGTTTCCTCTTCCAAATATAAGCAAACCGTTTTTTATTTAACAAAAAGAAGAAACATTTTGGAATATCTATTGAGAGAGCCATAAACAAGTACAATAATTTGGGTAGGACCACCATTTTAACAGCATTTATCTGCTCCAAACAGGAAGTGCTCAATCCCTCACACCTATAAAGATCAGTTATAAGTTCTCTTAACTTTGGAGGAAAGTTATGACAATAAAGCTCCAGTGGGGATCTAGTCAAATTCACCCCCAAGTAGCGAATATATTTAGGTGCCCATATAAATGGAAACTGGGAGCGCAAATACTGAACCTCTGTATCCGGTAGTGTGATATTAAGGATCTCTGACTTTTCCATATTAACCTTGAATCCGGAAACCAGGCCATATCGCTCTAAGATATCCATCAAAGATTCAAGAGATTGTCTCAGGTCACCCACAGTGAGTAAGATATCATCTATAAATAATAATAAACGATGCTCCTTTCCCCCCCAGAGCAATACCCATGATTTCCACGGATGTCTGAATCATGTGAGCCAGCAGTTCAAAGGAAAGTGCAAATAATAGGGGGGAAAGGGCGCAGCCCTGTCAAGTGCCCTGGTGCAACTTGAAGGGCTCCGTGTATTGATTATTTTTAACAATACCAAGGGGTGTGTATAAAGTACTTGTACCCAGTGCAAAAAAACCCCCGATATCCCAACTTGCCGCAATGTCATCAACATAAAGGGCCAGGAAACCCTGTTGAAAGCCTTCTCCACATGAGTAACAAAAGTATTGCTGGAGTATGGGAACTACGAGCAGTATCCCAAGAAGGTGAAATCTTTCAAATATTATCAAAAGTCTTCCGTCCTTCAATAAAACCTGCCTGGTTAGGGTGTACTGTCTGTGGCAGCACCTGTTGCAGTCTGGCTGCCAAAATCTTTGAATAGATTTTATAATCTGTTCCCAGCAATGGAATTAGGCAATAGGAGCTACAGGAAAGGGGCTCCTTGCCCGGTTTAAGCAAGAGAGTCACCACTGCCAATCTCCAAGAATCAATACTGTTATACATCTAGACCAGGAGAGAAGCCAATTATTTACTAAAGCATTTATAAAAGCAATTAGTGAACCCATCCATTCCCACCACCTTAGATAGGGGTAGATCAACAGTGGCCCAAAGAACTTCTTTGAGCTTTATGGGTTGAGAAAGCATCTCATTTTCCGCTGAGGAAATGATAGAAGGTACAAAGATGTAAGAAAACCATTAAGCATCTCCTCCAAGGGAGATGCCTGAGGTGTATATAAGTGTTGATAAAATTGAGTAAACTCTTGCTGAATCGCCTTTAGGTTGGAAAGAAGAGTACCTTCAGTTGTAGAAAGAGAAGTGATACAGTTATGAGCTTGACACTTCTGCAATTTATAGGCCAAAAGCCTGCTAATCTTATCATATTCAAAGTGTTCTTGTCTTGTTTTGTTCAATTGCTCAGCGATGTCAACCAATTCAAGCTCAAGTAACGGTAAGGTGGAGACATGAAGTTGAGATAGCAACTCAGGAGTGCTACCTGAGCCCTTACAGGCCGATGATGACGAAGCTACTTGTGCTCATAAGGAGAGTTCCTGCTCCCGACGAGTTCAAAGAGCATATGTCTGTAGGGAGATGATATGGCCCCGCATGACTACTTTTAAGGTTTTCCAAAGGATAAAGTCAGAGACCGTAGAAGTATCATTAATATCTAGGAAATCATGAATCTGACCTTCCAGCTGTGCAATATGTTTAGGATCTGAAAGATGCCACGGTCTATTTCTGGACCCCTTGGTGTCACATGTATAGAGTAGTGAGACTGCCTCATGATCGGACCAAGTGTTTGGGTGACTAGCAATGTCCCGTACACACTCCAGCCCCAATGTGCTCATAAATCACATATCAATATGAGACTAGGAGGAATGTTTAATTGAGAAAAAAGTATAATCTTGAACCCCTGGATGAAACCGGCCCCAGACATCCCCGAAACCCCATTGGTCCAGGAACCGGCAAAATTTAAACTGGCCCTGCACAGCATACAAAACCGAGGGGCTAGAGTTATCCAACCAGGGGTCAACTGTAAGGTTAAAATCCCCTTCCAGAATCAGGATGCTCTCCACAAAGTTAGCCAAAATACCTGAAATAGAATTGAAAAATGATCCTTGTTTCGAATTAGGCACATAGATATTCACAAAGGTGTAGCAGCTCTGGTAAAGCTTCACCTTAACTAGGGCATAGTGCCCTTCCTTGTCCAGTACAGTAGATATAATGTGCCAAGGCAGGCGATGGGAAAACAAAATACTCAGATTTGCTCTGATATCTCTTGGAAACTAAGAAAATCTGTGAATATTGTTTGAGGAATACCCATTCGTGATGGGGGATCAGATGAGTTTCTTGGATAAATAATATATCATCTTTCAACTGGATGGCTTCATGAAATAACAATTGGAGTTTAATAGGAATATTTAGTCCCTGCACATTAAGGGATAAAAATTGGATCTCACCCATCTGTTCAGGTCACAGCACCACAAAAAGTGCAGAAAGAAAGAAACCTAACCTCCCACTCTCCCTGGAGCACAAGTATGAAACCAGAGCCCCACTAAAAGAAAAAAAGAACCCCGCCACAAAAGAAAATCCCTAACAAACTCACCCTCGCCCTCAATCAATCCAACAGGATAACCAAGCGCATCATAGCACAGGTGTGTCTATAAAGAGAGAGGAGGAATGACGCTTCACAAGAGACCCCAGCTCTCACAAATCTATACTGGGAAAAGTCTTCCCCCATAGTTCCAGGTCCCCTCTCTCCCAGCCACCTCATAGAGATCACTGAGCACACTAAGGAAAGCATGTGATGATGAGCACTAAAAACACTCAAAACTATGTAAGCAATAAGTAACGAGTACCCAAGTCCAGTGTTCATGAGAATAAACAACAACAAGGTAGAAAAACCAAAAATGCACTTGCTGTAGCACCAAAGTATAAGTCAAGGTGCCAGACAAAGCGGCAAGAAGAATGGGGATACCCTTTCAGAGTTTAACTGCTGTGGTCTGTTGCAACAGGTGCCCCCCTTTCCTGAGAAGCCCTCTGCCATTTCGGGCGAGCAGTAGATGAGACAAGTGATTGGTAGAAGGGTCCGCCACCTTATTAGGTGTTGCTGTAGAAGGTATAAGCTCTGGGAGCAGCTTCTGAGCCTCTTCCAAGGTGTGCAAACATTGTAGTTTTCCCTCTAAGTAGAATGAAAGTGCGAAGGGGTGCTGCCAATTATATTTGACACCTTTGTCAATCAACAGCCGCATGCAGGGCCTCAATTTGTTCCTGTGATGCAAGGTAGTAGCAGCCAGATCCTGGAAGAACTGAATCGGATAAGTATCCCAAATAAAGGACTCTACCCTGCAGGCAGTAGATTAGATAAGTTCCTTCAATTTGAAGATGGAAAAACACTACGATATCCTGCGGCATGTTCGTGTACCCAGTGCTCGGTGTGTGCTCTTGGAGAATATTTTCCTGTGCTAGCGGGTGAGATGAATTAGATAAGAGTGTGCTTTCCAGCCTCTGGATAGTGGAGTCACATTCAGAATATTCTGGAAGCTCAGATAAACCTCAAACTCGGAAATTGTTTCTTCTCAACCTGTTTTCCAACTCTTCAATTTTGTCCCAAAATACATATTTGCAGACTTACAATCCTGTAGCGAGGTTTCCAAGGAAACAGTCGCTTCTTGGTGCTCCTCCAGCCGAGTCTCTGATTCCATTACTTGCCCACCTAACTCAGTGATTTCATCATGCAAGTCCGCAGAGAGAGCAGTCAATCGGACTGCCTTGATATCTGTCTTGATTTCCTCAAGCAGCTGGCGAAAATCCAACATTGGGTCTAATATGGTCACGGACACCAGTGTTTCTGCTGCTCCAGACTGTGGATCAGTTGGTAAGCTGTCTTGCTCATCTGCCATCTTGGCAGGTGGGTAGAGCTTTATAAGCAAAATTTGCTAAGTCTGGTTGGGACACCAAGCCACTTTGCATATTCCCGTGATGAGCCTTTGATCAGATAGCTAATGCTCCGTCGTTGGGAGGGGGAAAATAATTTTAACTGCTAATTTTTGCAAAAAAAGGGCCAAGTCCAGTGGAGCCCAGGACTTGAACGGCCAGCATGGGCTGTGACATCACATCCTTCTCCCTCCTTCCATACTTTTGCCAAGTTTTGCAGGATCGGTGTTGCAATCAATTAGGATGCTGCTTTGGTTCCTTTGTTTTGGCAGTGGGCTCATCAGTCTCACCCTGATTTTACGGGACTTCTCTGATACGTCCCACTTGTCCAGGAATAGAGTGGGATTGTACAAGAACAAAAGATTAGGTTCTTACCTCTGCTAATCTTTCTTGTAAATCCATGCCACATTCCTGGAACCTGTCCTGGGAGTTGCTGATTCGCCGATTGTCTGCCTTAACCAGTACAGGTAACCTAGAAAAGCTGGCCAGAAAATCTGAAGTCCAGGAGTTCCATCCGAGTTTGTTTCACACTTTTCCTTGGAGGTTCCTAGTTGTAGCACCCCCTTCCATTAGTGCAGGCTGTGTCTATAGCACGGTTTGTTTCAGGTTTATACTGTTTTATAACCTGTTTCAATTTTGTATGATTGTTGTGATATTTCGTGTTACGAACAGATTAAACTGATTGGCAGGGAGTTTCCCCGTGCCTCCCCATTTTGTCTGTCCTTTACAGGTGAATGTCTGCTTTTCTACAAACTGAATTCCTGAGGGTAGTCCTGAGATAAGAGGGGAGGGTCAAGAAAGTTATGTAAATGAGTTTACAAGCTATCTAGTTACTGGAGATGCATAACCTACTTGTCCAGGAATAGAGAGTGTATTTACAAGAAAAATTAGCAGAGGTAAGAACCTAATCTTTCATAAATATACATTATATATCACATAATTGTAGCATTTTATGAAACTAATTTGAATTTGATACTATATACCAAAGATTCCAGAACGAAAACATATATAAGGAGTAGATATCTGGTCAAGAGGTTTTTACCTTTATTTTTGGCGTTGCACTGCTGGCTTGCAGGCGTTTGCTTTATACCATTTTTATTGCAGTTTATCCTAAACCTTATCAACCATGGACCCCTGAAGAAGGTGTGTTCTCCAAAACACAGACCATGTTGAGTCCCTTGGTTTGTAATAAGGTGATATTAGTAACTGCATTAATATTTGGTACAATAAACATAGCCTGCATATTGTACGTTTTAGTCTGCAGTTTTTCTTTTGTTTTTTGCAAGAGGTAGAACAAACATCAGAAAGGAGAAAAGTCCTGTATAGAAAAAATACTAAAGAAAAGGAAATAGGGGAGGACCAACAAAAAGTAGAAAAGGGAAACTTTGGAGTCAAAGTTTATAATAATAATAAAAAAAAATGCCATGTCTATGTAAAACAAATACTGTATATAAAAACATGAGTGACCAAGATGATAAAGGGGAAGGAACTCCTCTCATATGAGGAAAGACTAAAAAGGTTAGGGCTCTTCAGTTTGGAAAAGAGACGGCTGAGGCGAAATATGACTGAAGTCTACAAAATCCTGAGTAGAGTAGAACGGGTACAAGTGGATCGATTTTTCACTCCGTCAAAAATTACGAAGACCAGGGGATACTTGATGAAGTTACAGGGAAATACTTTTAAAACCAATAGGAGAAAATATTTTTTCACTTGATAAATAGTTAAGTTCTGGAATGCGTTGCCAGAGGTTGTGGTAAGAGCGGATAGCGTAGCTGGTTTTAGGAAAGGTTTGGACAATTTCCTGGAGGAAAAGTCCATAGTCTGTTATTGAGAAAGACACGGGGGAAGCCACTGCATGCCCTGGATTGGTAGCAGGGACCTGGATTGGCCACCGTGAGAATGGGCTACTGGGCTTGATGGACTCAATATGGTGCTGTGTTTTAGTGCTGCCTGCATCAGGATTTAGAGCAATCTAGAGCCACAGATAAAATCAAACACAGAAAACTTACAAATCTGTAAATGTATGAAACATTATAAACTGTACAATTTCCAGTGGATATAGATATATCTGAAACTACAAAAAGTTTTAGGCATAGACATACTGAATGACTGTTATTACAAAACAAGCTGATTATTAAAACAGACATTAAACTATATTTCTACTAAGTGGTAGCTATGAATAAAAATATGTAAAAAGTACATATCAGTTGTTCATGTCAGATAGACAAAAACATATGCCCATGCCAATTGTATTCAAAGATAATAAGATAAAACTATTAAAATTAATACCTTGTATAATATATAAATCATTAGTGCACCTTAACATAAGAACATAAGTATAGCCTTACTGGGTCGGACCAATGGTCTATCAAGCCAATAGTCCGTTTTTATGGTGGCCAATCCAGGTCACTAGTACCTGGCCAAAACCCAAGGAGTAGCAATAGTCCATGCTACCGATCCAGGGCAAGCAGAGGCTTCCCCATGTCTTAATAACAGACTATGGACTTTTCTTCCAGAAATTGGCCTAAACCTTTCTTAAAACCAGCTACACTATCCACTTTTACCACAACCTCTGGCAATGCGTTGCAGATCTTAACTGTTCTCTGAGTGAAAAATATTTCCTCCTATTAATATTTCCCTGCAGTAAAAGGATCCCTAAGAATATTTTGTTATTTTTTCATACAAGTGATCTGTAGGTGCTTTCTAGGTTTTCATGTTACCAGTATAAATATAGTGGTGCAGGGTCACTATATAAAGATACTTAGCAAGACTTGGTGAGAGCTCTGGTGAAAGAAATTTGGTGGAGTGATATGACACACTTCTTTAGAAATAAATACATAAAAATGAAATGATGGCAGGATCAGTTTGCAACTACTTATACAGAGGTAAAGCAACCAATACAGATGCAGCCTACTAAAAGCCAGTGACTATAATAGATTGGTCAAAATCAAATAATATCGCATGCCCAACATGTTGTGGTACCTCCATGCCTTCATCAGGGGCAAAATTGTTCATTTGGGTTTATGATCCCACCTTAGGTAATCGTCAGAAATTCTTAGGGTTGCTCACAATGAGCTCCCTGAGCATACTATGCATGTAAACTGCTGCCAAAAGTATTTTGAAAGGTATGCAGCTACATATTGCCTCTCTTTTCAGAAGTTAAGGCCTATACTGAGCGCTTAAGGAAAAACTGACATTTTCCACTGCCCTTGGAGCCCTAGTTTATATTGCTTAGGCAGAACTTTTGTTCAAGAAAGGCAATATATAAGAGCATCTTAATTAGAAAGTTCTCAATCATGCTCTTTATTCCACATGCAGGGCCACACAGACAGGGAGACCTCTAGAGTTTCAATATGTGGATGAGAAGATGCCTCAGGGAAGAGAGTGGTAGAAATTGTTAGAACCTGAACAATGTTGAGTCTATTCCAGAAGGATCATGGGATGGATGGAACCAGGGTGGGATGGAACCAAACTGAAGATGCCATCTTTCAAAAGGGAGAAAAAGCAGTAAAATTGTCAATGTTGTAAGAAGAAAAAGCAGTAAATGTATATATACTGAGATATGCCAAAAGTAATTTCTCTCAAGTTCATTTCCAATTGAAAGGATTCTGCAGTGACTTTAAGGGTACAGGTACAAGATTCTTTATCTGCAATTTCAAAAAAACAAAGAACTCTGGAAACTGAAATTTGATGGGAAACAGAAGTAGTTAATTTCCCCAATGCGACACACGCTGAAACCAATGCAATTCAGGTCAGAAGGCTGGAAAGTGGAGAGCTGCAGATTCCAGGGTGGCAATAAGAAACAGAAAAGGTTAGAGGGTTTGAAAGTTGCTGACTTAACATTATCATTCCAAAGATTTTGGATAAGGGATCTTGTACCTGTACTTTGCAGGCGCCTTTCATTTATTTGCATTTGTTACTTTTATAGATGTAAAGCTGCTTTGTATTAGATTTTTGATATCATAAAACCAAACAATCTCTTATAAGCAGAGTTATGGATCCCTTCAACAGAAAGATGTCTTTATGGATTTGGAGTTTAGATGTGAATATTACTTAAGCTGAGATTTACAAAGGTAAAAACTATTTACAAATGCAGTAAAAATGTAGTTGTCCCTGGAGAATGTATGGTCTGTTTTCTATTTGGGGCAGGGAGGACTAAGTGGCTTGCCCAAGACCATAGAATTTGAATTCTAGGTTATCAGTCTCTGGGCTGAAATGTTCACCCACAGACACAGACCCATTTCACACTTTATTCATGATTGTCCCCACAGCTAAGCTGTTCCACAGATTTGCCAGTAACCACCTGAAATGAGGGCTGACATTTTTGGCTGTGTTTTGAGCATGGAGCTTCTTGCTGCTATTCCTGGGCTTTCTTCTTTGCAGATGCCTCCTTTACTGGCACACCACCCAGCTATAGCTATGATTTGGATCATGTGGAGGAGCACCGCCAGCACCAGGACCTGATGCAATATGTGGATGACTCACCAGCATCCTCGCCGCGCTGTAACAGCCGCAACACCCTGTCCTCGGGTTCCTTGGAGTCCATGAAATCTGTGAGTCCTGAGCAGTGGGAGCTAGTAGGGAAGAGACTCTTGAAGGTAGTCAGTTGGAGAAGGCTGCTGCTGCTACAGTGTATGATAAGCACAATGTTATGGTGCCAGATAAGGATTCTCAGTGGGACACTAGAGTATCTTTTAACTGTATGTATTTATATTCTGCTTAACCACATGTTTGTTAATGAGGAAGGGGGATGGAAGGAAGACTCTTCATGGAAAAGAATTTCTTAACAGTTCTGTTTTTCTTACCATAGAGTGAACCGGATTTGGAGAAAGGCCTGGAGATGCGAAAATGGGTTTTGTCAGGAATTTTGGCCAGTGAAGAGATCTACCTCAGTCACCTTGAGGCACTTCTTCTGGTAAGCATATTCAAGCTAGGCCATTGTAAGGAGTCAACAGCACTTGAGTGGTGTTGGAATGGAAAATCTATTTATTGATTGGAAAACTTGGATTACGTTATTTGTAACAGTCTGTAACAAATATGCTGAATGAGTACTTGTTTGGGCACATAGGGAATAATGCAGTGTCTATACTAGTACTGCCCGATTCACGATTTAAATCGGTTCACCGATTCAAATCAGGTGAATCGATTTGAATCGGTGCGTTTTTGTTAAAAACCGGACTTACCGATTCAAGACGAGTTCAGGATATTTCACGCCGCCAGCCGCTGGACTCTACCCATCTAATGTAACTTCTGGTTTTGCGAAACCGGAAGTTACATTGGAAGAAATGAAAGGAGTGGGAGAGTCAATCGGCGAGCGAGCGGACCTCGTGCAGCAAACCTCGGCAGCAGCAAATACTATTTTTGGCTGGCTCTTTCCCCGCATTTCTTCTCTCTTCCCGCGATTTAATATCCAGTCCAGTAAGTAAATGAATCGGAATGGGGGCTGGTGAGTCTTGGGGGCCTGGGGATGGAAGCTGAAATCGGCAGGGGGGCTGGTGAGTCTGGAGGGCTGGGGATGGAAGCTGGGAATCGGCAGGGGGGCTGGTGAGTCTGGAGGGCTGGGGATGGAAGCTGGGAATCAGCAGGGGGGCTGGTGAGTCTGGGGAGCGGGGGATGGAAGCTGGGAATTTTTGATATGATATTGCCTTGGTTAAATAAAATGTTTAAACTTAAAAAGCTGTGTCATTAACAGTGAATCGAATCGAAAAATCGATTCAACAGGGTGAATTGAATCGAAATATTTTTCTCTGAATCGGCAGCACTAGTCTATACATGAGTTAGAACTTATTTGTATACCTTCTTATGCTGTTATCTAAGTACAATTGATTTTATACCAAAACATCTCCTAAAGAAAAGTGTCCCTCATGTCTTACTCTGTACTGGTTCCATGTTCAGTGATCTCCCATACCACTAGTATGGCAAGAAATTGTTGAAAATTCCTGACTAGTTTCTTCAGCCAAGCTGTATTTCTGACCGTTTTTATATTTCAGTTTGTCCAGAGAAAGTGGAGTTGCTTATCTGTAATGGGGGGTTCTCCGTACACAACAGGGTGATGCACACTCTGGATGACACTATCGCCATTTGAGTGCCTGCTTCAGTTGGTACAGAGACAGCAGGTTCAAATGAGTGGAGAAGGTGGGAAGGACTGTGTGCCTGCTTATCTTGTCTATGGAGAAACCCCCCACTACAGCTAAGTAACGCTGTTTTTTGTCAACATGCAGGGTGGGATGCAGCCACATGTGGTGACTCCAGAGCCGCTTCATTAGTATCGGTCTGTGCAGCCTTGGAAAGCAGAAAATGGACAATCTGGAGCTGAAGCAGTCGTGAAGAGGTTCTGTAAGACTTGCAAAGGCCTCATGTTATCTGGATGACAGATTGAAGCAGAAGTGCTATGTGATGGATGCTACGATGGAGTGCTACGATGAAGTGCTACAATGGAGGACCAGGTGGCAGCCTTAGATTGTCCACTGGTGAGTCGGATCTGAGGTTGGCAACAGATGATAGTGGCTTGGAGTTAGCATGGTGTGGTGTGGTGTGCTGCTGTCCTGCATGGCAGAGGGACCTGAGCCTGAGAATAGCAGAAGTTGATGCAGTTTGGATATCCAGTTGGAGATGGTATGCATGATTAACCTGCATGCCTAGTTTGTTAGGATCAAAGGAGATAAATGGCAGTGAGCATTGCTGCAATTTGGTTCATAGTGTGAAGGGGGGCCTCGCTGAGTGATTGTTTGAGATGGAAATAGCAACCATCTTTGGGAGAAACTTTGGGTTGGTGAAGAGTACTGCCCTATTGGGGAAGAAATGTGTATAGGGGAAGGTAGTGCACTAGCACTTGAAGTTTGCTGCCCCTTCATACAGAGATGATGATGAGGATAATTTTTTTTGATGAAAGGAATTTGGCACATCCTCTGGGGGCTCAAGGGAGGATATGTGACCTGAGCTAGTATGATATTTTGTCCCTAAATTGGATTGACAGAGTATAGCATTGTATGCATGAGACCTGTCATAAGTCATGGGGTGAAAAGCGACGACTCAGGGGAGACATGATGGAGGCCTTTGGGATTATGAGGGGCGTGGAGAGAGTGGACGGGAATGGATTTTTCAGGCTGGGGGGGCCAGGGGTACAAGGGGGCACTCAGAGAGGTTGGGGGGGAGGGGTTTGGAACGGACGCCGGGGGGTTCTTTTTCACCCGGAGGGTGGTGGATGCGTGGAGCATGCTGCCGGAGGATGTGATGGGCGGAGGTGCGCTGCAGGGCTTCGGGGAGGGTCTGGACGGGTGCCTGGAGGACGGGGGGATTGGGGGGTACAGATGGGAGTGGAGGTGAGGTTATAGGGACAGGATTGGAGGTAAATTATAGGGTTGGTCAGGGACCACTGTTCGGGCGGTGGGCCTGGTGGGCCGCCGCGGGAGCGGACCGCTGGGCAGGATGGACCTCTGGTCTGCCCCAGCGGAGGCAACTTCTTTTGTTCTTATGTTCTTATGTGAAAGAACGCTGGCTTGTTAACTGGTTCATGGTATATTGCAATGGCCCTAAAGTGACCTTGTACAGCCTCAGAGAGAGAAAAGAGGTATCAACATTGCAGAGACCTGGCATTTAGATGTTTTTTGATTGGTTGATTCTGCACCAGTTTATAAACTGACCGTATTTAAACTGTTAGAAGTTCGTGATAGAATGTTGCCAGGAAGCAACAATGAGATTTCTAATATACTGAAGCACAAGTAATGTACAGATTAGTTGTCCTTCATTGTTCAAGCTGTCAGTGGTAAGGTACAAGTTCAGATGATGGGGATTGCCCTCTTGTTGTATTAAAAGATGGGTTTCTAGGGGTTCGGATCCACTATCGCCAGGGTGATCATGTAAAGGAACAATATTTGGTGAGACCAAAATGGGGTAACTAGGATGAGGTGAACAGAGTCCTGTATTTGTTATTTTGGTCCTCGAGGTAATAGAATCGGAGGGAAAGGCATGTATGAGGCCCTAATAATGGTGGATTGTAAAAATATCCTATACAAGATGGGTTCATTGTTAATCATTGGGAGCAGAATATTGAACATTTGGAGGTGAGCTGAGTAGTAAACAGGTTGATCTCTGGCATGCACCATTACATGAAAAGATGATTGGCCCATAGTCAAGAAACCATTCGTGGAGATCCAGCCTGTGGCTGAGTGAGTCTGCTCTCTGTTTCTGTTTGTCTGATAGTCTCACATCTGATCAGGAAGCAGTCGAGGAAAAACATAAGGTGCCAGATTCTGGTCATTTCATGGTACAATTGCAGGAGCCGGATATGCCCTGATTTATTATGGCAATCTGATTGTTTGTATGTATGAGTAGTACTTTATCTACAACCCAGTTTTTGAAGATAGTATGGAGTTCTAGGTACTTTAATGTGAAAACTCCTTTCATGAGAGGACTTGCTGCTCCGAGGACGTAGATTGAGAAGCTGTGAGAGAGGCATCTGTGGATGCTAGAACAGGCTGCTGAGATACTGGTTAGTTAAATGGTGCCATCCCTGAAGGGTGTGCCAGAAGGAGGGGTTGATGGGGATGACTGTTTTGATGCCATTGAAATTTCAACTACTATGTGGAGCCTCGTGAGAGGTAGTCATTGACTATAGCTGCCATGTGGCCCAGAATCCTGAGGATAGTGGTTGGATACTTCCAGGCTTGGGCATATTAATGCAGTCAAGATGGTGATCCTACCTAAGTTATTATATTTATTTATGGCGTTACCAATAAAAATCCCTAAATGTTTCTTTTATATTTTAAATAGAAGAGTTTTCTCCTACATCTGGAAGAAGAAACCATGGTTGGGAAGAGCTCTGTTTTGTCAACTTAAAGAGGGGCTATGCGAGTTCCACACTTTGTTCCATATGAAGCCAGGGTTTAGAAGAGATATTCACCCATTCAGTTATAATCTGCAGCTTGGTGATATAGAGCAATTACTGATTGAAAGTATCCCTCTTTGGGCATTGCCCTGGCTCCTCTTAGACTGAGGCAAATCCTTTCGGAGGTTAATATCTTTATGAGAACACCATTAGCAGCTTGGATAGTACAGTGTCATAAATTATTTCCAGATACAAAATATTTTCTTCTTACCCCGATTTCTTATCTCTCAGATTTTCTCCATTGGGCAAAGCAATCACTGCGCACGCTGAATCAAATATGGGAGGGGGTGAGATAAAGCCCTTTGAAATATTAGTTGGAGAATATGGTACTTTATATAAGGACCTCTTGTGTCTTGTAGCGCTATAGAAATAATTAATAGTAGTAGTAGACCTCTTCCACTATAACCAGCTTTGAGATTTTGATAGACGTAGAGGGAAGGAGGAATTCGAATTAAAGGAAACAATATTAGATAAAGCACTGGCACAGGGAGAGGAGGTAAAAGCAAATAAAGAAGCCCAGTGTAGTGTCATATCCTACGGTGGGAGAAATATCTGGAGCATAATAACACTGCGCTTCAGTGGAATTAAATCTTTTAAGCATTTGTTTAAGGTCTCTATAACAGTCTCACCAATAGAAAATAGGTACAAAATCTTCTATAAGTGGCGTCTTCACCCTAGTTTCATTATCAAAGATGTTAAGGCACTGAATCTTGCTGCAGGGAGTGTGAAGTTAGAGGTACATTTTTCACATCTTGTAGGATTCCACATCTTGTAGGATGCTCATAGGATCCTATGAGCTTCTGGAGCAGCAAGGAGCATTCAGCACACCTCCCTGCGCAAAAAAAACGCTATCGCGGTTTTGTAAAAAAAAAAAAAAAAAGGGTGTATATTTGTTTAATTTCTAAATTGACTGCCTTTAAATATGAACATTTAATACTGAGTCTCTCAAACCTTTTTAGCTCTGGCATACTAAATGGAGCAAATGTTTTTCGTGGCACATTATAATTAAAATTATAAAATTGCAAAACCAACCAAAAATTACAATTGAGAGTTACTTATTTAAAGTACTTTAAGCTATGTATGAGTAATTGTAACAATGGTGAAACTAAAGTGGATAGAATTGCTAATCAATGTGATGGATATGCTTGTTTTTGAGTGCAAATTAACTCAAAATGCGGCTCGATAATCAACAAGCAAACAAACCTTGATTGCTTTGTTGCTCAAGTTAGGATAACTACTGCATAAAAATTAAAATTACATCACATCAAAGAATACTTGTCTGGGTGGTTGTATCCTTACACACACATGCTCATAACATTGACAGACTCTTGCGTAAGCAATATACATGTCATCTATCCTAGTGTATACTTATGAAGAGAATTTTAAAAAATAAAGTAAAATTCTGGAATCTCTCTTGGCACACCCAGAATCTCTTTGAGGCACACCACTTGTGCCGTGGCACACAGTTTGAGATACATTGGTTTAATATCTTTCATAAAGCTTGGGACTTGTATTTGGCTTGGCGCACAAAGCCTCAGAGTTGATACTACCTCATGTATATTTTTGTCATATTGATAAAAGCTTTTGATTATTATGAGAACTGAGGGGGTGGGGTAGTTGGGGGAGGAAGAGGATTTGTCTTCATCCCTCTCCTTTCCCCTCAAGAAGTTTCTCCTCAAGAGGTGTAAGTGGCTAAGTGTTGAGAATGTTAACCTTTTATATTGATGAAATTGAGGAATTTTTTCCCGGTCAGTGACATTGAAGCTGGACTTGCCCACATACCAGGCAGCTTTTGAGGGTGTCAGGTCAAAAGCGTGCCGGGACAAAGGCGTGCCCAGACAATTGAGCACAGCGTGGAGGCGCGCACTGCTCAAAATTACTGTTTTTAGGGCTCTGAAGGGGGTGTGTGGGGGGGAACCACCCATTTTACTTAATAGACATCGCGCTGTGTTGTGGGGGGTTTGGGGGGTTGTAACCCCCCACATTTTACTGAAAACTTCACTTTTTCCCTGTTTAAGTTATGCTCAAAAACAAGCATATCCATCACATTGATTAGCAATTCTATCCACTTCAGTAAAATGTGGAGGGTTACAACCCCCCAAACCCCCAATAACGCCAGCGCGATGTCTATTAAGTAAAGTGGGTGGGTTCCCCAACAAAAACCCCCTTCGGAGCCCCTAAAATCAGTAATTTTGAGCGGTGCGTGCCTCCACACTGCGCTCAATTGTCCGGGTGCGCCTTTGTCTTTCGCGCTGTTGTCTATGAACCGCTTTTGAGGCATCCTGGAGAAGAGAAAAACTGAGCTATTAGTGGGGCTCTGTGTCCTAGAAGGTTTGCCATTGACTGTCTTTACTGTGTTTATTACTCACAGATACTGTGCATGATCAATTTTTGGGTAGTGGGAACTCCCCTAGTTAATTTGGCACTGCTGAGTGCTGTCTCAAAGGAGATTAATTTTATTCAGGGGCAAAGCAGCTGGGGAAGCATGGGCTAATTAGAGACTTTCCCAGGTTGCTGCAGATACTCCTACAAGGAAAGCTTGTATAATTTTAGCATAAATAGACATGGACATACTGCAGATAAGACAAAGGGTCATATCTTGCTCTGAAATGGCATATTCAGTGGTCATATATGCCAGTAGTAGTCATGGTTTTATGGCAGTTTAGAACAGGGCTTGAAGTGAACCCTGGTCTTTCTGTTATAATGGATGATTAGAAAAGAAAGAAATTGGAGAACATCACTGTGCATCTGATTAGCTGAAACAGATAAGGGAACCTGCAGCATTCTTGGATTATGGGGCACACAGGAACAGCTGCAAATGCCCAGTAAAGGCTTTTCTGGGCTCTGGGGAACTCTCTCTCTCCCAGCACTTTCTGGATGATGTCACCATCGCATATGTGGCTGCATTCATCTTACTTGTGAATGGAAAAGCAATATTTTCTCAGTTCCCTTCTCTGGCTGTTAATAGGAGGTGGTAATCCTGTAGTGCAGGGATAGGGAATTCCGGTCCTCAAGAGCCGTATTCCAGTCGGGTTTTCAGGATTTCCCCAATGAATATGCATTGAAAGCAGTGCATGCAAATAGATCTCATGCATATTCATTGGGGAAATCCTGAAAACCCGACTGGAGTTCCTACCCCTGCTGTAGTGTGTTGCTAAGTGGAGAGCATTACTATACTGCACATACTATAGCAGGACATGTTTATCCTCTCCTACCTTAGCTGAGAGAATTTTCAAACACCAGTCTGACCTCCTCTGCAACTTACATCAAATTAGTCCCTTATTTTGTAACCCCTCTTAACTCTGTCTCTTCTATCTATACCAGAGGTCTCAAAGTCCCTCCTTGAGGGCCGCAATCCAGTTGGGCTTTCAAGATTGCGGCCCTCAAGGAGGGACTTTGAGATCCCTGATCTATACACTACTCCTTTGTTTATACCCTATGCTGTCTATTAAAATGCTTTATTGCGTATTATGTTGACATTGCAATGTATTTTCAGACCTCGGCAGTGTTGCTGCATGTATAAAGCTTCAGCATACAGACTTATATCACCATTGTCATCATTGGTTAAAACTCTCAAGACTAATCTAAAGCAATTCTCTTTCATTATTTTAATTTTCAATTTTTAAAATAACTTATTTAAGTACTTAAAATACTTGTTTAAGTACTCACCTTTTTAAAGAGAAGTGGCTAAGCGCTGAAGCTTTCTCAAGGATATTCCCTTTAATTTGCCATTTCCACAAAACATAGTTCTATGTCATAACGAGACTCCCCTAGCCGCTTCTTCTCTTTAAAAGATGAGTTCTTAACAAATTTTGAATATGACCAGATTTCAGTTTGGAGAGTAACCAAAAAACATTTTTGTCAGATGACCACGAGTTAAATATCCTTTGTTGGATATTGAATCTTGCTATGCGAAGTTCAATAAAGTAGACCACTGGCTTAACAGTCGAAGTGGATCAGCCTAGTGCTAATGAATACCTCTATCTTTAAAATAGCCAATGAAAATTTAAAAAAATAAAAAAGTGCACAGTGAGCCAATTCCTATTCTGGTTTTCTCTTTTCCAGATATTATGCTACAAAAGGGATCCCTTGCAGTTGCTATTCCTCAAATTATTGGTAAAAGGCTGAGACAGAGCTGGAATTATCCCCACATAGCTTAATGTTGTGTATTCCACGAATTCTGAAGAAGAGAGAAATGGGATGGGTATTGGCATATTATGCATTTTTGTATCTTCAGTGATTATGAAGACACTTAAATGATTTTCAAGGAAGAGGGGAAATTTATACAAAGAGGGTAAAATGTAGATTTATCTAGTGTCCTAGGGTGAATCCTGCCATCTCATTGCCTGAAGGGAATCCACATGCTGTATTCTGTTCTTTCATTCGCCCGCAGCCCATGAAGCCTCTGAAGGCAGCTGCTACCACTTCCCAGCCTATGCTTAGCTGTCAGCAAATTGAGACCATCTTCTTCAAAGTACCTGAACTGTACGAGATCCACAAGGACTTCTATGACAAGCTGTTCCCTCGTGTACAGCAGTGGAGTCACCAGCAGCGAGTGGGCGACCTCTTTCAGAAACTCGTGAGTTCACCTCCTTGCACTTTTATAAACTCCTGTTTCATCTGCACTTCCACCTTTTCCATGCCAGAAGTAGTGCATGTACGTTTCTGAAATGCTAAACTGCAAAGCGCTCTTGGGTTTGTGGAAGGAAGCATATGCTGTGGATGTAAGATGTTAAAAATCAACTGTTTTGGAAATGTACCTAAGGCCTAGCTAACATGCATTAGTTTCACACATTGCTGGCTTGTGTCTCTATCTGCTGTATATAGTATGGTGTAGGATTAGTAGGGAAAAGGTTCAACCCAGTGCTAACAGTGGGGGAGCCTGCAACTTGTATACTTTTCACTATTTGCTGATGTAGGGAATGGTACTGGAGTGCACAACTCTTGCTGTTCCAGTTCTCTCTGCAGGAGTACTGGTTGTAGGGGACTCTGCAGCACTTGCTTATATCCTGACTGAGCAAGATTCTTTTGGCCCCTGCCAAACCTTAATGTGATGGGTTAGTTCTAATGTAAAACTGGCATATTTCTGTAGCTGTCTTGCCAAACTCTGCGTTGCTGCTGGGGAGGCTTTGGAATGGGGCCTGTGATACAGCTTGGGTGCTCATTGGCTTTTTAATGACCATTCACTTTTCTTATTGGGTTTGGTGTCATGATTCCAGGCCAGCCAACTGGGAGTGTACCGAGCCTTTGTGGATAACTACGAGACTGCTGTGGAAACGGCAGAAAAATGCTGCCAGGCCAATGCGCAGTTTGCTGAAATTTCTGAGGTAGCTATTCTCCACATGACCAATCTACAGCACAGATATGCCTAAGTTCTGTAAATTACAGTTTGAAAAATGTACTACAGCATACAGTCATCATACATAACAAAAGAATGACAGCAGTTAGCATCTCATATGTGCAACAGCAGTCAAATAGCATGATTATATTACTCTTCACTTCCTCGGATGAAAAAGTCTTTCCAAGCACCCCTTCATACGTTGCCCGTACAGCTATGTGCAACTGTTAAGTGCTTTAGTCAAATGATGTATTTCAAGGAATAGAATCTGATGCAACTTTTGTGATACAAAGTTAAACATGACATTTTTCTGCAAATTGCATTAATGCACTAAATATGCAGCCCTAGTTTTTAAAAATACCTAAATTACTGATGGAAGTTCTTTGGAACAATTCAGCTATTAAGCTGAGCAGTAGCAGTAAATTACCCTGGTTTGAGAGTGAGATTTATTACTGTCATGGAAACACTGTCTCCAAAAGATGTGCAGAGTGATAAGGAAAACCTCCTTGCTTTACCCATCCCTTCTTTTTACGCTTTTAGGAATTTCCCTTGATCAATTGTCTTGCTTTTTTTCCCATTACCAGAACCTGAAGGCCAGAAGCACAAAGGATTCTAAAGAGCAGACGACAAAGAACTCGCTAGAGAGTGAGCCCTTTTCTGTACCATGAATCTAATGGCCAGATGTAGGGTTGGGTCAGAAAACCAATGAGGGATTATGGGAAGGACAGGTCAGCTCTATACTCTGGAAAGGAGGAAGGGGAATTAATGGAGGAGGATTGTAAGTCTCCTCTCTTCTAAATATGTAGTTATAAATGTATGTGGTTAGTAAGCTTAAGCATTGTTTTCTCTCCACAGCTCTGCTGTACAAGCCTGTCGATCGAGTGACACGCAGTACACTTGTTCTTCATGTGAGTAAAATGAGAGAACAAGATTTACTGCATAGACTGGGTAGGGGCTGACCTTTGTGATATTGGTGTCTCACTTTATCTGCCTCTTAATTTTGGGGTTGATAGGATCTGTTGAAACACACTCCAGCAAGCCACCCGGACCACTCCCTGCTGCAGGATGCATTGCGTATCTCTCAAAACTTTCTGTCTAGCATCAATGAGGACATCACTCCTCGTAGGCAGTCCATGACTGTGAAGAAAGGAGAGGTGATTTTGCAGATTTGCATTTTGGATTACTGGGTCTAGGACAGTGGCTTCATACCTGGTCTGTGGGATGCCTTCAAGGCAGCTAATTGTGTTTACAGGATATCTATAATAAGATAAATTTGCATGCTGTGGTCTACTTATTTGCAAAACTGTTTATTGGTCAAAAGCACAAAAAACTCCCACCAGACCAAATTTTCAAAACCATAAAAACCTCCCTCTCCCCCCCACCCAAAAGAAATAAAGAAATAAAAGGCATAGAGCAGCAGAAGAGCAAATGTCACAGGCAATACAAGAAAATAACTACACAGTCAAATATTTAATACATGGCTACAAGCATACCCGGTCAAGAAGGCCCAAAAAAGGCTCCCAAGTAAGCTGACTGTGCTCTACTTATGTTTCATACAAAATTAACTATTTGTGGTGTTTGGATATCCTGAGAAACATGGTTGGCTGCAAGTCCCAATTTCTCTAGGAGATGGTCAGTTATTCTTGGCTGATTGTGTTTTGGAAATTTTGATCTAGACTAGAGACACTTGTCTGTGGTGTGAGCCAGAATAAGTGTGCAGGAATGGGACGAGCATGTTTGCTGTCCTTATTTTGTCTGTCTGCTCTTCCTATAGCACCGGCAGCTCCTGAAGGACAGCTTTATGGTTGAGTTGGTGGAAGGAGCCCGGAAGTTGCGCCATGTTTTTCTCTTTACAGATCTATGTCTATGTGCCAAGATGAAAAAGCAGATAGGGGGGTAAGGCGTTCCCTTCATATACTCCACCCTGCCCTTTGTTCTCCCCTCCCACCTCATACACTTTCTTCTTTGTTTCATAGGAGGAACCAGCAGTATGACTGTAAATGGTACATTCCGCTCACAGATCTCAACTTCCAGATGTTAGATGAAATAGAAGGAATCCCTAATATTCCAGTAGTGCCAGAAGAGGAACTGGAGGCCATGAAGATGAAGATATCACAGCTGAAGAATGACATACAGAGGGAAAAGGTGAAAAGAATCATTACAAAGCAAACCAAAGCAAGATAAAGCAGGGGTGTAAAATTCACCTCCTCCCTTCATGGCAACAGGGTTGTGCAGGAGCTAAAATAGCTGCTCTTTTTTTTTTTTTTTTCTATCTCTAACTGAGGCAGGATGGTGTAAGGGATAGGATTATCTCCTACACCCTTCCATGGTCCAGAATAATCCTCTCCCTTCCCTTGGACAGAATAGGGACTAAAACTTTGTATGCTGTACTTTGTGGGAAAAATCTGCACACAGAGTTTCAGATTCTGCACAAAGATTCTATTCACAACATGTGGAAGCATTTGGAGTATTGAGATTAAGCATCATATTTCTGCTTCTCAATGGCCACGAAATTTGGTCTTGGAGAATAAGGTGTACAGTGTCCGCATCTATGAGACAAACTTGGTTTTTTCTGTTACATAGAGCTTTTTGGACCCCAGTTCGTTTACAAAAGTTGGATAGCTCTAAGTCTAATAGATGCTGGCACTGTAACTTGGAAGCGGGGACATTGGATCATTTAATATTTTATTGTCCTTGCATTATGAACTTTTGGAAATCTATTTGGTCTCAAATAAAGTGTCTTCTAGAAAATCATGTAGCTTTATCTTATGATACTATTCTGTTCGGCATGTCAATGAGAACTAAAAGTCAAATTTGTTCAAGTAATAAACTTTTATTGATAATGACAGGTGTTGCCATCCAACATATTACCAATAACTGGAAAAATTATACCAATCTTAATTATTCATTTTGGTGGAATTCCCTATGTCACATATATAAAATGGAAAGAGTTATTGCTTTGCAAAAAGGAAATTATAATAAGTTTATAAAGATTTGGGGACCATTGGCAAATTACTGTAATGAGTAGACATCATTTTCTCACTGACAATATTTTTTCTTTTTGGGGGGAGGGATTGGGTAAGAATCAGTATTGTATAATTAAATATATGAATGTTATATGATATGTTCCTTTAAATTAATTGAGAAGGGGTGAGTGGGAAGGGATTTAAATTTTTTGTCTATGTATGATGATAAGAGAAAGTATTTTCAAGTATTTCTGTAAATGTTTGTTAAGGAAGTAATCTTGTACACTTGTGTAAGTTTTTTAAAAATGAATAAAGAAGTTTAAAAAAAAAAAAGAATCTGCAAAATTCCACAGGCTGTGTTTGAAAAGTGTCTTGTGCATCTGCCTTTCCAATGCATGTGTGACTCTGCTCGTGTTGGTGGACAATTTCAGCAGGAGTTTTCACTGCGAGCCTTGTCTTTTTCACAGAGAGCTAACAAAGGCAGTAAGGTGATCGAGAGGATGAAAAAGAAACTGTCAGAGCAAGAATCACTACTTCTGCTGATGTCTCCTAACATGGCCTTTAGATTCCAGAACCGGAATGGCAAGGTGAGAGGGACATACCTGCCTGAGATACCCTATGCATATGTGTATAGTGGGGTTACATTTCTCTGTATCTGGTTTCTGTTATTCCAAAGTGGATGTTAGTGGTTTGTTACCAGTTACCGTATATACTTGAATATAAGTCGACCCCAAAAAGGAGGAGAAATAGTTGGCTCAAATATAAGTCAGGCAGCTTAATATTCAAGTGCCCTATCCTGCCAGGCATTGCTCCCTCCCCTATCAGGCTCTGCACCCAGCCCCCTCCCTGCCAGGCACTGCATCCAGCCCCCTTTCCTTCCTCCCCTGTCAGGCTCTACACCCAGCCCCCTTCTTTCCCTGTCCTCCCAGGCTCTGCACCCTGTCCCCCCTCCCTGCCTTGTCCATTGTATGTTTTCTCTGCCACGTATCTGGAAACCCTGGGGGTCCAGAGGTGTAGTGGGCAGGAGTGAGCTTTCTGCGCTTTTGCCCTCCTGCCCCGCTGCTAAACCGGTCGCTGCTGAGTTCTGACTTCAGCTGTACCGAGCAGGAGTGCGGTTTGGCGCTGCTGCTTGGCACTGAGTGGCTCCCATGAATTCTCGTGAGACTCACTACAGCCATTCAGGAAGCCGCTCAGCACCTAGCAACAGTATCAAAGTGTGCTCCTGCTTGGCGCTGAGTGGCTTCCTGAATGACTCCCATAAATTCTCATGAGACTTGCCACAGCCATTCAGGAAGCCGAGTAGCAGCACCAAAGCACGCTCCTGCTCAGTACAGCTGAAGCCAGAACTTGCGGCAGCGACTGGTTTAGCAGCGGGGCAGGATCACGGAAAGCTCGCTTCTGCCCTTTACACCTCTAGACCACCAAGAATTCCAGGTATGCGGCAGAGAGGACGTACAATGGACAGGGCAAGGAGGGGACACAGGGTACAGAGCCTGGCGGCACGGTGGAGGCCTGCGACAAGTCCAGGAGGAGGAATGGGTGGGTGCTGGGTGCTACTGCAAATATAAACCAAGACCCCCCATTTTTGGGCCCAAAAATCTCGGTTTATATTCGAGTATATATGGTAAGTTCCAACAAAATATCTGTTTCATTGCAACTTAATAGATGCTTTATTTTACCCTGTTTGCGCCACTTAACTTTGGAAAATTTTGCTGCATACTGTCTGCAGAGCTACACCTTCTTAATCTCATCAGACTATGAGCGTGCCGAGTGGAGGGAGAACATCCTGGAACAGCAAAAGAAATGTAAGTGATTTGCAGGGTGGGAAGGTTGCTTAACAGTTGCTGCTGAGTGTGGAATTTTGATTGCTAACTGAGCATTGTGTGGAATAGGTATCACCTATAGACTGGATGTGTCTTGCCAATTAAATTATTGTAGGATAAGGGAGTGCCCATTGAAGTGCTGTTTGGGTCAAATTTTAGAAATGCTATACCATTTGATGTGTTAAATGTGCATAATTCAGTACCTGAAATGGTTGCAGAGATTAACATTAAGCTATATCTGCCTTTCAGTGCCTCCAATCTCCATCTTCTCTCTTAGCCACATTCTGCTCTGTTTTCCCATAACCTACTTGTTTTGCTGCCTCTTTCTTTCATATTATGATATTTTTACATTCCATTTCTGCAGTATGCTTTTTCACATGCTAAAAATGCCGCAGTTTTTAGTAGCCCGAGTTTGATAGAAGGGGAATGAAATTTAAAGTTTTTATGCAGTGTTTAAATTTATCCTTTCAACTTCCTTTACAGGCTTTAAAAGTTTTTCACTAACTTCTCTAGAGCTGCAGATGCTGACAAATTCATGTGTTAAACTGCAAACAGTGCATCATATCCCACTAACCATCAATAAAGAGGGTAAGCAGGGCCCCACGTCTCACCATGAAAAAAGAGGGTAGGCAGGTTGCCATGTCCCACTAGCCATCATCGAAGAGGATAGGCAGGTCATATCACCCTAAATCTAGTGGGTTTATATTCTTACCTTTTATTTGCCCTCTAAGGTTAGATGTACTGATTGAGGGCTGGGTATGCTTTTCCCAGCTGTATAAGATCAGCCTGATTTTTTTTTTTTTCTCTCTTCTGCTTTTCCATAGATGATGAATCTCCTGGACTATATGGATTTCTGAACGTCATTGTTCATTCAGCTTCTGGATTCCGACAAAGCTCAAGTAAGTTGTAGATATGTTGGTTTTGGGAAGAAATTTATGTAAACTGCGGTAGGCTCTCGGTTCTGGATACAGTATGGTGTCAGTATTTTCCTGTATCTGACCTGCAGATCTGTACTGTACCTTAGAGGTGGATTCATTCGGCTATTTTGTGAACAAGGCCAAAACACGAGTGTATAGAGACACATCTGATCCCAACTGGAATGAGGTAAGGTTATAGTTTTATTTTTTCATTTCTGCATCTTGTAAATGATGACAGGTGTAGCCATGGGGGGGCCCTGAGTCCCACTACTTTGGGTAGTGGGACCCAGGGCAGGACCGCAGGCTAGGGTAGGGGGACCGCAGGCTGTTCAGACCCCTACTTTGGGTTTGGATCTCCTCCAAAATAGAAACACCCCTTTAAATGGCTCACAGGGATGTGCATGTCATTTCCTCATTTAGTTTTGATATTTTAAATATTTTGTATTGCTATTTTATTGTTTCTGTAATTATTTGCTGATGTACTTTATTATTTTTTTTATAGAATGGTTAAATTGAATTCCAGCTTGAACTCATGATTGGTTAAGTAAATAAGTAGTAGTCCAATTAAACTAAATAATTACTCTAGGCACTAGAGCACCCCCTAGCTGCAGTGTGAGAGGTTAGGTTTCTCTCATCAAAGCTGTAGGGGTGTGACAGAGATGCTTCACCCTTTGTTGTCTTTTGTGTCCCCGTATTACACTTTTTGATCTTATGGCTTAGTATGCCACATCTTATAGACTTTTAGCTGTTCTTGTTTCTCTAATGTTGTAGGAGTTTGAGATTGAGCTGGAAGGCTCACAAACCCTGCGGATTCTCTGCTATGAGAAGTGTAATAAGTCCAGGCTTGCCAAAGAAGATGGTGAGATCACAGACCGAATCATGGGTAAAGGCCAGATTCAGGTGAGACATTAAGAAATCAGTAGATAAGATATTTAGTAGTAGAGACTCTTCTAATGCACTGGGTGTGTCATTCTGGATAGACAGTTAATATCCCCATGCTCATGAGCCATGCAGAAGGAATCCACTCCAGCTTTTGATTCCCTTCTGCTTCACTAGAGGGCTCTGCTGCCCCTTCAGTTTTCCTTCTGCATGTGAGCCAGAAGGAGTCTTTCTGATCTGTTCTGTATATTTCTTTCTCTCTTTTTTTTTTTTGTCTCTTTCTGGGGGGTTTTGGTGAATTTTTGATGGCTTTTGGTGCTCAGTACTCCCCTTATCGAGGGTTCAGCTTTGCCTGCATGGAGAAGAAGCAGACTGAAGTCTAGGGCTGACAGGCTAATCCCTCTATGGTACCTGTTGGCCAGCCTGCAGAAACCTTTTGGAGCTCAGGGATTGGTTCCTCTTGTAGCATTGCTTGCCTACTGCATCGCAGGGGCTTTAGTGCAGGCTGTCAGGCATTTGTATGGGACTTAGCGGGGTTCTGCCGAGTGCCAGCTGCATTTCACCTTTCCCTTCTTTTGTATCTGCGGGGGAGGGGGTCAAGGCTCAGTCATACATTGGTCTGACTGGCAGTCCGAAGATTCATTGTTGAAGGAGCGGTCGATTTGAAGCAGTGATTTCTTCTCCCAGATCCAGCTAGTTTTGGAGCTGAGGCAGGCTACAGCACATTTCCAGCACAGGCCACAGTGAGCAAGGCCATTGCAGCCTGAGGAAAATCAAGGGGAGAGGGTCTTTAAACCTTTTTTTTTTTTTAAGTTTCTGCCCCTTCCCTTAGGTTTCCCCACCACTAAAATCCTAAAATTGCTGGTTTTGGAGCCACTTTATGGTGCCAAAACGCTGCTGTCACGACCATCTTTGATTTCCTAATTTTTTGGTTTTATTGTTTTTCAAAATTTTCCAGAACCTTCAAATCACCTCATTTTACCTCAGAACTGGCTGTGATGGAGTTCTCTGGCTCTTTTACCCTTAATTCATGCCAGGTGTGCACAGGATGGGCGCCCGAAGAGTGACCTTGCACCACATGCTTACAGAACGTGAAGAGAGGGCAGAAACAGTCGGCATAGCCTCCCCTTTGTTCTCTAGTGCTGAAGAATGGTCGGGGGTTCCATCGGTTGGGAGTAATCCCTTCCATAGCTCCAGAATGGTGGCCATTCTAAGCGCAGGAACATGGAGGCCACAGAGCCCAAGAGATGCAAGCTGGAGATATCTAAAAGGAGACTCTGCACTGCCTAATATGTCATTTTCTCCAGAATTTGTCAATCTAATGAGGAGAACTTATCTGGATGGATGAGATTCCTAGGGGAAATCTGGAAGCACACCAGGGGGACGCTCGAGGGGGCTTGGCCTCCCAAGGCAGGGCACATCTGCCTCAGTGTCGGAGCCTATTGAGCTTATTGATCTCCCAGTAGGTCTCCTCTGCTTCCTGCTCTATAATGAGCACAGTGAGATTCCAGTTTTCCTCATTTCCCTAGCATCCTGACATCAACGTATTAGTCACAGAGCATTTGGATGCTCTTGAACAGTCCCTTAAAATAGCCAAGACAATGGCTCAGCTGTATCCGATGGCACAGGAGTGTCAGCATCTGTTTGCTCAGCCCAAAGGTAGATTACTTGGTGGAGCAGATAACCAAACACACGTTTCTACTGAGCGAAGGAGGTGTGGTATTAAAGGATATACAGGACTGCAGAGTGGATGTGATTCTTAAGACAAATTGAAGTGCTAGCCTTTAGAATCAAGGCAGCTGCAACAACTGCCTTTGTGACATTTTCCTATCGTACCAGGTTGCAGGAGCTTGAGATGGCTGAAGATGAGCCTTTGCCCCAGCTCCTATTAGCAGGAGTGGACTATTTAGCTGACTTTCTCTCTGACATCATCAGAATCATGAGCAAAGTTTCAGCTTATTTGATCTTTGCCCGCAGAATGCTCTGGATCAGGCAATGGACTGGAGATTCCTCCTCCAAGGCTACCCTCAACAAACTTCCTTTCAAGGGGCAAATGTTCAGAAAGGGACTGGATGATCTCATGACTGTTGTGGCAGATTGTCGGTTGAAATCTCTACCTGACAGCAGACTGCAAGTCTCTAGAGGCCCTGGGCGGTCTAATTTTTGTGGCTCCAGATGCTTTTGTCAGTATTCAGGTGGCGCGTCCTCTCAGAGATCCCTCCAGGGAGCCAGAAAGATTCTCAGATTCCAGGCAGAACCAAGCCTCCAGTTTTCGTTCCACTCCAACCTCCACGAAAGCACAATGACACCAGATCCCAAACAATTCCCGTGAAGATAGGGGGATGGCTCTTGGAATATGTGGAGGCCTGGGTGCAGGAGATCATTGAGAGCGGTTACAAGTTCGAATTAGCCCAGCTCCTAACAGGACTGATTTGTGGCCTCCCCGGCTGGGTGACCAGAGAAAGCAAGCAAGGTTGTAGCTGCAGTTCAAAGGCTGTTAGATATTCAGGCCATAGAGTTGGTACCGCTTGACTATCTGGACTTGGACAGATACTCCATATACGTTGTCATGCATAAGAAAGGCTTAGATGATTGGAGACCCATTCTGGATCTTTCACAAGTCAAAATAGTGTCGAAAGTGCCATGCTTTTGCATGAAGACTGCTCAGTCAGTCATAGTGGTGTGACACCAGTGAAATTTCTGGATTTCACAGAGGTCTACTTGCACTTTCCCATCTTTCTGGAATACAGAAAGTTCCTGAGACTTCATGTCTGTATTACCAGTTTTCAGCTCTTCCCTTTGGGCTGGCGACAGCTCCTCGCATCTTTACCAAGGTGTTGGTGATGGTAGCTTCCCATCTACGCAAGTCATCCTTGCAGGCTCACTCAGTAGCCTACTTGGTTCAGGTCCTGCAGACCCTGGGCTGGATAGTGAATTTCTAAAAGAGACAACTGGTTCTGTCCTATTCCCTAGAGTACCTGGGAGTTGTCTTCAAAACAGCAGAAAGTCGTGTCTACCTTCCAAAGGTATGCAGACAAAGATTTGCATCCAGATAACAAGCTTGTTGGCCAAACCAACGCCATCCTCATAGCAACTATTTACAAGTGCTAGGCTCCTTAGCAGCCAAGATAGACATGGTCCCTTGGGCAAAAGCTCACATGTGAACTCTCCAGGGTGTGTTACTGTTCAGGTGGTCATCTCAATCAGACTCCCTGCATATGTCTCTGCCAAGGACTCCAGAAGCCCAAGCCAGTATGAGCTGGTGGCTCCATCCACAGGCATTATCAAGGGGCATGCCCCTCTAGAAGCCAGCCTGTTTGAATGGGAGGCTCACTGGAATGGATGCCTAATTCAGGGGTGTTAGTCGGTCTCCCAGAGGAAATGGTCAATCAACAGGTTGGAACTTTGAATCATTCAATTGATACTGCAGAGGTTGGAGAAGATCCGGAGGGACAAGCGGTCCGAGTCTGCTCAGACAGTAGCATATGTCAATCGCCAGGGAGGCACCAATAGTGCACAGCTGTGTCTGGAGGCCCACTTACTGTTCAGATGGCAGAGTTTCATCTTCAGGCGCTTTCAGCGGCGCATGTAGAAGGAGTGGTCAATGTCCAGGTCGATTCCTTCAGCAGACACACTGGATCTGGGAGAATGGACACTGTTTGAGAAGCCTTCCAATCCGTTCTTTGGCGCTGAGGTCTCCCAATGTTCGATATGATGGTGACAGCAAGAAACAAGAAGGCGAACCGATTCTTCAGTCAAATATCTGAGCCTGGAAGCGCAGGTTTGGACGCTCTGGTCTCTCTTTCTCTGTGTGTCTCTCTCTCTTTGTCTGTCTCTCTCTCTCTCTTTCTCTGCCTGTCTCTCTGTCTCTCTCTTACGACGCTTTTGAACTCTCTGCAACTCAGCAGCAGGGAGCCCTTCCTTCTGCCAGTTTTTCCATCTCTGCTTACGCAGCTTCAGGGATCTCTGCTTCATCCCAACCTGCAGTCGCTACACCTGACAGCTTGGTTCCTCTCAGCGTAACTCCCCTTCAGTTTTCACAAGTTTGCGGGATGTTTTGGAAGCTTCAAGGAAGCCTGCTACTAGACAATGCTATTCCCAGAAATGGACTAGATTCTCTACTTGGTGTTTTTCTCATCACAAGGAGCCTCAACGTGCCTCCTTGTCCTCTGTTTTGGACTACCTTTTGCACCTGTCTCAATCTGGCCTCAAGTCTACATCGATCAGAGTCCATCTTAGTGCAATTGCTGCTTTCCATCAGCCTCTTCAAGGGAAACCTCTTTCTGCACATCCTGTGGTTTTCAGATTCATGAAAGGACTTTTCCATGTCAATCCTCCCCTCAAACCGCCTCCAGTGGTTTGGGACCTCAATGTTGTTCTTTCTCAACTTATGAAGCCTCCATTTGAACCTCTTAACAAGGCTCCTCTGAAATTTCTCACTTGGAAAGTGGTGTTTCTCATTGGCCTCACTTCTGCTCGTCGAGTGAGTGAGCTTCAAGCATTGGTTGCGGATCCACCCTTTACAGTGTTTCATCATGACAAGGTGGTCCTTCGCACTCATCCCAAATTCCTCTCCAAGGTGGTCTCGGAATTTCATCTGAATCAATCCATTGTTCTTCCTGTGTTTTTTCCAAAGCCTCATTCTCATCTTGGAGAATCAGCTCTTCACACTCTGGACTGTAAACGTGCTTTGGCTTTCTACCTGGAACGCACCAAGCCTCGCAGAATTGCTCCTCCACTTTTTTATCTCCTTCGATCTGAACAAGTTGGGACGCCCTATCTCTAAGCGCACCATCTCCAACTGGATGGCGGCTTGTATCTCTTTCTGCTATGCCCAGGCTGGATTACCCCTTCACAGTACAGTCACAGCCCATAAGGTCAGAGCAATGGCAGCCTCTGTAGCTTTCCTCAGATCGACACCGATTGAGGAGATTTGTAAAGCTGCCACTTGGTCCTCGGTTCATACCTTCACCTCACACTATTGTCTGGATACCTTCTCCAGACGGGATGGATAGTTTGGCCAAACAGTATTACAAAATTTATTCTCCTAAGTTGCCAACTCTCCTTCCATCCCTTTTGGGTTAGCTTGGAGGTCACCCACTAGTGAGAATACCTGCCTACTTGTCCTGGGATAAAGCAATGTTACTTACCGTAACAGTTGTTATCCAGGGTCAGCAGGCAGCTATTCTCACGTCCCACCCACCTCCCCTGGGTTGGCTTCTCTGCTAGCTATCTGAACTGAGGAGACGCGCCCGGTGCATCGGGTGGGAAGGCACTCGTGCATGCGCGGTGTGGGCAACTCGAATCTTCTAAAAGTTTCTACAAGCAAGTATGCTTGTGAGATGGCCGCATCGGGGCTCCGTTGGATGACGTCACCCACTAGTGAGAATAGCTGCCTGCTGTCCCTGGATAACAACTGTTACGGTAAGTAACATTGCTTTTCCATCATGTTGGTTCCAGTTTCTTTTTTTTGCTTTCCTGTCGTCTACTAATTCTCCTTCAAGTGGCTGCTATCCATTTTTTTTCTAGTCTCTCCTGTCTATTCCTTCACCACACCTGCCTCAGACATATTGATTATTCTTTTTTAGTTCTTTTCTGCTTCTTACCCTTCTCCTTTTTTCCACTTTTCAGCTATCTATCTTAAATTTCAAAGTGATTCAAAATAATCAACCTGATTTCCTTAATAATATCTTAACTCCATATACCCCACCCAGGATACTCAGGTCCCAGTCACAAAATCTACTCTCTATTCCATCCCTCTGAATTTTGAGTATCACTCGAACAACAAATTTTGCAGTTACCGTACCAACTGTTTGGAACTCTCTACCTATCGAACTACGCAACGAAAACTTGCTTGACAAATTTAAAGGAAAACTGAAAACATTCCTCTTTAAGGATGCTTTTAATCCTTAAATCTTTCCTACTTCAGTTTCCCGATTCCTCCTAGCTCTTTGGACTGCTTTTTATCCCAGGACAAGCAGGCAGCATATTCTTAACGCATGGGTGACGTCACCGACGGAGCCCCGGTACGGACATTTTTCACTAGAAAGTTCTAGTTGGCCGCACCGCGCATGCGCAAGTGCCTTCCCGCCCGACGGAGGAGTGCGTGGTCCCCAGTTTCTTCGTTTCCGCGGAGCGAAGAAGACGCATGTGGTTTCAACGGCCGTTGAAAACATCCTTTTTGCCTTCCCGCTCGCGCTTTTTTCTCGTTTTTTTCTCTTTTCCCCACTTCGGGTTCTCTTTTTTATTCGATTCAAAAAAAAAAAAAAATCTCTCGATTTTTCTCTATTTTTTGAAACCGGCCCCAGCGGGCCCTGTTGTCACCATACAGGCCTCCGGTTTTGATTTTGCGGAGGCCGTGTTTCCCTTCATGCCCCCTCAACCGGGCTTTAAGAAGTGCCAGCGGTGTGCACGCCCGATCTCCCTCACTGACCCACACAATTGATGCCTACAGTGTTTGGGTCCAGAGCATCGGGCTGACACCTGCACCCGCTGTGCCACTCTTAAGAAACGCACTTTAAAAAATCGGCAGATCCAGCAGAACATCCTTTTCGGTACCGGATCTGCTATGGAACCTGCAGCGACGTCGACGGTACCGCAAAAGACGGCACCGACCACTTCGACGCCCGATCCTTCCTCGGGGTCGCTGGCACCAGGTAAGCCGGCTAAGAAGCCTTCCACCTCCCTTGAGCGCCCGCCTGCCACAATGGCGACGTCGGTCCTCCCAGCCTCACGCCGACCCCGCAAACGCTCCGCCCCGATCTCGGTGAGTGCCTCATCATCGGCCTCCTCATCGCCGGGGCGTGGAGCAGCACCTATGGAACCGAAAAAGAAAAAAGCGGTCCCGGTGCCACCCCTGGATGACCGCATCGTGGCCATACTCCATGACAAATTGCAGGAACAGCTGCAGCAACAACTCCAGCACCTGTTACCGACCCTCTTGGCACCACTTCTTTCGGTACCAGACCGGCCCGAGCCTTGCACCATCCCACCAGTGTCCATCCCTTCGGTGCCACTCAACACTTCCATGCCAGTCCTCTCGGCTGAACCACCCCGTTCTCATCCTGTGGTACAGACCCGCTCTGAGGTCGATCCTCCTCGGGACCAGGAAGGGCACCGGTCTCCCCGGGTCCCAGAATGGCACCGCTCTTCCTGGGACCGGGATCAGCACCGGTCTTCCTCTCCTGGTACCGTCTCCATGCGCTCTGGCAAGTCTCTTTCTAAGACCCGCCACACCGAGCCTTCCACCCCAACATCTCGGTGTGCGCACACTGATATCAGGGACCCGGACTTATGGGAAGAATCCCCACCCGGTACCGAGGAGGACGCATCATCCACAGACGAGGAACCCTAAGTGACCGATACCACTTCCAAGCCTGAGCAATCCTCTTTCACCAAATTCCTCAGGGAGATGTCGGCGGCTCTTTCTATTCCTTTAGAGTCCGACTCCAAAAAGTCCCAGGCCTTTCTGGATGCCTTAGACTTTGAACAACCTCCCAAAAAGTTCCTCAAGTTACCCGTCCATGACATACTGCGGGAAACTTTTTATAAAAATTGGGAAAATCCACTCACTGTCCCCAGAGCTCCTCGTAAGCTTGACAGCCTATACAGGGTCATCCCAATTCCGGGTTTTGACAAACCTCAATTGCCCCATGAGTCTCTCCTAGTTGAGTCTACATTAAAGAAAACTCAGGGCTCCAGTGTTTATGCCTCCACCCCTCCTGGCAGAGAAGGCAAAACGATGGATAAGTTTGGCAAACGCCTTTATCAAAATGCCATGCTAGCCAACAGGGCGAATAATTACACATTTCACTTCTCATTTTATATGAAGTATCTCGTACAACAACTATCCGCCCTACAAAAATACATCTCGGAACGCAAAGTTCCACTCTTTCAACAACAAATTTCCAGCCTCCTTCAACTGCGGAAATTCATGGTGCGCTCTATTTATGATTCATTTGATCTGACCTCCCGAGCGTCTGCCATAGCTGTTGCCATGCGACGTCTGGCCTGGTTGAGGGTATCTGATCTTGACATCAACCACCAAGACCACCTAGCTAACGCACCCTGTCTTGGGGACGAACTTTTTGGGGAGTCCCTGGATTCAACCACCCAGAAGCTCTCAGCACATGAGACCAGATGGGACACTCTGGTAAAACCTAAAAAGAAGGCTCCACCTGCTCGTCCTTATAGACCACAGTCCTCTTACCAGCGCAGGTTCTCGGCCAGGCCTCTCAACCCGCCCCAACAGCAGCCTCGCAGACCTCGTCAACAACAACACACTCGGGCTCGCTTTCAATCTCACCAACCTGCCAAGCCTCTTCCTCCATCAAAACCATCTCAGCCCTTTTGACTCCTTTCTCCAGGGCATAGCCAGTCTTCCACCATCATTACCTCTTCCTCAGCCAATCGGAGGACGTCTCCAACTCTTCCTCAACCGTTGGGAGGTCATCACATCAGACCTGTGGGTCCTCAACATCATCCGCCACGGCTACTCTCTCAACTTCCAGACTCTTCCACCAGACAACCCTCCTATAGAGTCTGCGTCCCACTCCTCCCAGTCCCTTCTCCTCCTAAGGGAGGTCCAATCCCTCCTTCTCCTCAATGCCATCGAAGAGGTTCCCATAGACCAAAGGGGTCAGGGATTCTACTCCCGTTACTTCCTGGTTCCAGGAGACCTTTGTCCCATCCTCGATCTCCGGGACCTCAACAAATGTCTGGTCAAGGAAAAGTTCAGAATGCTCTCCCTGGCCACGCTTTATCCTCTTCTCTCTCAACACGACTGGCTATGTTCCCTGGACCTCAAAGAGGCCTACACTCACATTCCAATCCATCTGAATTCACGTCGCTACCTCCGATTTCAGATACAGCACCGCCACTATCAGTACAAGGTGCTACCCTTTGGCCTTGCATCATTGCCCAGGGTGTTCACCAAGTGCCTTATTGTGGTGGTGGCCTTTCTCAAGTCTCACAACCTCCAGGTGTTCCCCTACTTGGACGATTGGTTGGTAAAAGCACCTACGTCTCCACTTGTGCTACAAGCCACTCAGTACACCATCTCCTTCCTCCATCTCCTGGGGTTCGAGATCAACTACCCCAAGTCGCATCAGCTTCCCACACAGCGACTTCAGTTCATTGGAGCCGTTCTCGACACCACTCTCATGAGGGCGTTTCTCCCCTCCGACCGCCAACGGACCCTGTTCCACCTCTGCCGCCAGGTGCTCCTTCATCACTCCATTCCAGCTCGGCAGATGATGGTCCTCCTGGGCCACATGGCCTCGACGGTCCATGTGCTTCCTCTGCCGCGACTCCACCTCAGGACACCTCAATGGACTCTAGCCAACCAATGGTCACAGACCACCGTTCCTCTTTCTCATCCCATCTCTGCGACATCGTCTCTTCAGCAATCTCTTCAATGGTGGTTGAACTCATCCAATCTTTCCAGGGGTCTACTCTTTCATCTACCCCCTCACTCCATGATCATAACCACAGATGCCTCCCCCTATGCATGGGGAGCTCACCTGGGAGAACTTCGCACTCAGGGACTCTGGACCCCTCAGGAGCGTCAACATCACATCAATTTCCTGGAACTCAGGGCCATGTTCTATGCCCTCAAGGCCTTCCAGCACCTTCTCTACCCTCAGGTTCTTCTCCTGTGCACAGACAACTAAGTCGCCATGTACTACATAAACAAGCAAGGCGGCACCGGATCTCCCCTCCTCTGTCAGGAGGCCATCCGCATCTGGACCTGGGCCACGGCCCGCAGTCTCTTCCTCAAGGCTGTCTATATCCAGGGCGAACAGAACTCCCTGGCTGACAATCTCAGCCGCATCCTTCAACCTCACAAGTGGACTCTGGATCCCCCCACACTCCGCTCCATCTTTGCTCGGTGGGGCACCCCTCAGGTGGACCTCTTTGCAGCTCCTCACAACCATCAGCTGCCCCAGTTCTGTTCCAGACTCTTCTCTCCTCATCGTCTGGCCCCGGATGCATTCCTGCTCGACTGGACGGATCGGTTCCTCTATGCCTTTCCTCCACTGCCTCTGATGTTGCGGACATTATTCAAACTCCGCAGGGACAAAGCCACCATGATTCTCATCGCCCCTCGGTGGCCTCGCCAACACTGGTTCTCCCTCCTGCTCCAGCTCAGCTCCAGGGAGCCCATTCCTCTTCCTGTGTTTCCTACTCTACTTACACAGCAGCATCACTACATCCCAATCTGTCCTCGCTCCACCTGACAGCTTGGTTTCTCTCGGGCTGACCTCTCCAGAGAATCTATCTCAGCCTGTCCGTCGTATTCTGGATGCCTCCAGGAAACCGGCCACCCTCCAATGTTACCATCAGAAGTGGACCCGGTTCTCCTCTTGGTGTCTGCTTCATCATCACGATCCCACCTCATTGGCGGTGGAAACCGTACTGGACTATTTGCTCTCTCTCTCCGACGCTTGCCTCAAGTCGACCTCAATCAGAGTCCACCTCAGTGCCATCACTGCATTCCATGAGCCTATCCTCGGAAAACCTCTTACGGCTCATCCCCTGGTTTCCCGGTTCATGAGAGGCCTCTTCAATGTCAAACCACCTCTGAAGCCTCCTCCAGTCGTCTGGGACCTGAATGTGGTTTTATCAGCACTCATGAAACCTCCGTTTGAGCCTCTTGCCACAACTTCACTCAAATTTCTTACATGGAAGGTGCTTTTCCTCATTGCCATCACCTCTGCCAGGAGGGTTAGTGAGCTGCATGCACTGGTTGCCGACCCACCTTTCACTTTTTTTCACCATGATAAGGTGGTTCTGCGTACCCATCCTAAATTCCTTCCCAAGGTGGTCTCGGACTTTCATCTCAACCAGTCCATTGTGTTGCCTGTCTTTTTCCCTAAGCCCCATTCTCATCCTGGGGAACAGGCATTGCACACGCTGGACTGTAAGCGTGCCCTTGCTTACTACCTTGACCGTACCAGGGCTCACCGCTCATCTCCTCAGCTCCTTTTGTCCTTCGACCCTAACCGTCTAGGTCGTCCTGTCTCCAAACGGACGCTTTCCAACTGGCTTGCTGCCTGCATTGCGTTCTGTTATGCTCGGGCCGGTCTCTCACTGGAAGGTGCTGTCACGGCCCACAGGGTCAGAGCTATGGCTGCTTCTGTGGCTTTCCTCCGTTCCACGCCCATCGAGGAAATCTGCAAGGCGGCCACTTGGTCCTCAGTTCACACATTCACTACTCACTACTGTCTGGATACCTTCTCCAGACGGGATGGGCACTTTGGCCAATCTGTGTTACACAATTTATTTTCCTAATGGCCAACCATCCCTCCTCCCTCTCTGTTAGCTTGGAGGTCACCCATGCGTTAAGAATATGCTGCCTGCTTGTCCTGGGATAAAGCACAGTTACTTACCGTAACAGGTGTTATCCAGGGACAGCAGGCAGATATTCTTACGACCCACCCTCCTCCCCGGGTTGGCTTCTTAGCTGGCTTATCTTAACTGGGGACCACGCACTCCTCCGTCGGGCGGGAAGGCACACGCGCATGCGTGGTGCGGCCAACTAGAACTTTCTAGTGAAAAATGTCCGTACCGGGGCTCCGTCGGTGACATCACCCATGCGTTAAGAATATCTGCCTGCTGTTCCTGGATAACACCTGTTATGGTAAGTAACTGTGCTTTTTGTGGTGATGGATTTCTAACCCTCTTGTTTAAGTCAGTCTTGTTAGTCTCTTGTTTGTTTCTCCTTTTTTTTAGAGTTTTACTTGTTTAAAATGTTTTATAATATAAAACCACCTAGAAGTATGATAGGCAGTATATCAAATTTTTAATAAACTTGAAACTTTATCTATCAAATTTCCATCTTCTCTCCCATTCCCCTACTCATTCCTTCCTGAGCCTTCCATTTATTTTCATCTTCAATGTACCTCCATGCTACCTTTTGTTATATCTATCCTCTCATCCATTTCCTTTTCACCCTCTCCTTCCCCTCAGGGTTGTACCATTCTCGGCATCTTCTTTCCTCTACCCTTATAGCCCAGCATCTCCTTCCCATCCTCGTAGCCTGACATCTCCCATTCTCTTCCCTCACTCCCATTTCCAGGCATCTCTCCATATTGTGCTCCTGGATCCAACATCTCCCTCCTTCTCCCCTTCCATCTCCTGTGTATCTCTCTCAGGGGAATGGGAGAAAGGAAGGCCGCTAAAATGAATATATGGCTCGGAAAAATGATGTTAGAGGCTTCTTCTTACTTAGATTTTAGGAAATTACTAAAGACTCAATTATTTAATAGGCTGGTATTGTAATTGTTGTCTTTTTCTTTCATTTTAACCATGTTGCATTGTACTCCTACATTTCTTACCTGTATGGTTTGCACTTCCATTTTGATCAATTTTACTGAAATGTCTGTACTTTTATTTTGATCATTTTATTGATATGTATGTATTGCCTTTTTTGCTATATTTTAATAAGATGTTTTATGGACATGTATGTATTGTTTTTCTCATGCTGTGAGCCACTTAGAACCTCCCCAGTATGGCGGCATATAAATAAATTATTATTATTCTCTACCTGTCATCTACCCCCCCTGTCCAATACCTCTCTCTCTCTCTCTCTCCTTTCCTTGTGCCCTATGTCAAATCTCTCTATCCCCCTCCATGCACCATCTCTCCCTTCCTCCCTTCTATCATGTGCAATTTCATCCTCTCCCCTCACCATGCATATCTCCCTCTCCTCCCCTTGTGCCACTATCTTTCCTTCCTCTTCTCCCCTGTACTCCAAGGTTTGCTTCTTCGGGTCACAGTATCAGCAATGACTGCCACAGAGAGACTTCAGGTCAGCAGCAGGCAGCATGTGGGAATTGCTGCTGATACTGTGAGATGGCAAGATTCAATGCTGACATAGCGAAATTCTGCGTGGAAAAAGGGAATTCCATTCCTTCCTCCCATTCACCCGTGCAGGACTTCCCAATTGAACCTCCCCCCCTACCGTAAGACCTCAACTTTTGGGCCTGATAAATCAGCAGCAGCATTTCCTCCCTGCCCCAACCACAGTTCTGCAAACATAAATGCCCTGCAGCACTCTTCCCAGCTAACACTCGCATATAGCTCTGCCAATGCATTTGGAGCTCAGGCTGGAAAATGGTGCACACAGTTTTCTAATCACAGTAAGAGACTTACCTCATTCTTACCTACACTAAATAATCACAGATGTTTGTTTTACAGTTGGATCCACAGTTATTGCAGAACAAAGATTGGCAGCGTACTGTGATTTCCATGAATGGAGTGAGTACACAGAGCAGGTGTTGATTCACACAGGCCGTGGCATTTTCATATTTTGCATGAAACCCCCTTCCTCTAGATGTGGGGAGTCTCCTCTTCTGCATTCATACCCCTTTTCTTCTGCTTGTGGTGACTTTGGGCAGGTTGCAGCCTCTAGTTCCATTTAGTCTCAAACCTTGCAGAGCTATAGTGGATGAAAAGCGCTTGTTTTTCATTTTGTATGTGAAATTAAGATTGGAGAATCTACCTTTTGATAAGTATTAACAAAGTGATGTATAGTTTAAGACCCAAAATTTAAAAAATATAAACTTGACAGTTAGCCTGATAAATGTCTGGATCGCTAAGTGAATCTGGATCAAGTTTGCCTAGAGTGTCGGCTTTTTTTTTTTTTTTCCTTGTAGCCTGAAGTGAAGCTTTCTGTGAAGTTTACCAGCCGAGAGCTTAGTTTAAAGAGGTTGCCATCTCGGAAACAAACTGGAGTTTTTGGTGTAAAGATCTCATTTGTCACCAAGTAAGTATTGCTTTCTTGGATTCTCACCCCTCCCTCCACCCCCCCATGCAAAGCTCTTTCTTTATTCATGCATAGAAGTATATCAGTATCATATCTTAAGTAATTCCCCTCAAGTTCAGGTTTGAACCAGGACAGTACTTTGTAGGCTTCATTGAACATAACTTTTTCGCCAGATGATGCTGACTGGAACTATTCTGCTTTATTCTGAAGTTGGGTTAACTGTTCTTTGGCAGGATTTGTTAGCTAGGTCATGGGTGAGCTCTGCTGTGTGTTCAGAGCTTAAATAGTGAAAAGTGGGTCACACAATCTATTCTTTTATTGTTTCTATATCTGTCTGTGTATCTACTTCAAATTTGCTTCTCTCCTGCTGGTGTCCTGTAATTGCAGATCTTCATAGATGGAGCTCAGTTCTTTTTGCCTTTTGGTATTCTCTGCTCCCTTGTTTGGTGTTCTAAAAATCAGTTTTCATTATTAATAAAATTTAGATCCTACTGTCTCCAACATTCACAGTGCATTGCAACCTTATAAAATCAACAAAAACAATAAAAACTATAGTAAATAAAAGCACAAAAAATAAGTCACACAGTTCTTGATTTTTCTCTCATTTTCTTATCATTCTCTTGCACTGACCATATCATCATACCCCTGGTTACAGGAGGGAAAGGTCAAAGGTGCCTTACATTGTGCGGCAGTGTGTGGAGGAGATTGAGCGCCGAGGCATGGAGGAAGTAGGGATATACCGTGTCTCTGGAGTGGCCACTGATATTCAGGCTCTGAAGACTGCATTTGATGCTAGTAAGCATTATTTCTGCACTTAAAACTTCTCAGATGAAACATAAAAATAGGTTATTTAGGGGTCCTTTTACTAATCTACAATAAGCGCTAGCCCACGCTTACCACATGATGCTATACTGCCTTTCCTGAAGGCATAACAAGACAGTTTACAGACCAGGAGTAAAATTAAGAAATAGAAGGAACACCATTCAATTTTTGTGCATTGTTTGTTGGAATGGAAAGGTGCTATGTGCTGGAATGGGCTAGCAACATGAAGATGCTGCTATAGGATTACATTGAAGCAATATGGTAGCATGAATCAGTTGAGACATACTGAGCTTACAACTTCTTGTGTCTTGCAGATAATAAAGATGTATCTGTGATGATGAGTGAGATGGATGTTAATGCTATTGCTGGCACATTGAAACTCTATTTTCGGGAGCTTCCTGAGCCTCTATTCACAGACGAGCTCTACCCAAATTTTGCTGAGGGCATTGGTATGTATACATAGAAAGTGTTACATAAAAGAACTGTTATGGCTTCCCAGTCTGCCCATTTCTACTTGTCTGCTCTTCTGTCATAGGTCTTACTAGTTTTGTGATATGTTTCCCTTGCTCTGCTATTAACGTCCCTATGTGTCTATCCTATATATGCTTGAGCTCTGCAAATGTCTCATTTTTTCTGTGGTGGTCTCATCCTTCCATTTCTTAAATTTTTCATTCTGTGGAAAAAAGCTACCTTCTGATGTTTTCATTTAAGTATTTGTATCATATCTTACTTCCATATCTTACTTGTATCTTTTCATATCTTACTTCCAGACAGTATATTTTTAACTACTTTGTAAAAGGCTTGTTGTATGACCCATGCACCATTTTGGTGGCTCTTCTTTGAGCTGCCTCTGCTATATCGGTATCCTGCAGATGTCCACAAGATGCTATGGCTCTTTTTTGCTAAATTCTGGACTATGACTTGAATTTTGACTTGGGCTATTCTAATTGAAACAACTTCCTTGTAGTTAATATTAGGAGCAGAAGATGAAGAGCGTGCCAATTTTCAGAGTGTTACAAGGTGCTGTATCCTTCCAGTGCCTATTCTGGAGAACTGTATTATGAGATAGTAAAATTCAGATCTCATAGCAGGGAAGTTTCACAAACAACATGTGATGCTATAGTAAATATGAATCTAACTTCTACACCTTGACTTCATTTTTACTGCTTTCTTTTCTCATTCAACAGTTCTTTCAGACTCTGTTGCAAAAGAAAGCTGTATGCTAAATCTGCTGCTGTCACTTCCAGAACCCAACCTGGTGACCTTCCTCTTCCTCTTGGACCATCTAAAGAGGTAACCATGCCCCTCTCCCCAAGTCAATCTCTACCTTGTTCCTCCAAAACATTTTCTCACCACATGTCCCCCTTTGTTCCTCCCCCTCACTTTGGTTCTCTTTTTTTTTTTCTTCTCTCTCAGAGTTGCAGAGAAGGAAAGTGTCAATAAGATGTCTATGCATAACCTAGCAACAGTGTTTGGTCCCACGTTGCTGAGACCCTCTGAGAAGGACAGCAGAATTCCTGCAAACCCCTCACAGCCCATAACACTGACAGACAGCTGGTCACTAGAAGTCATGTCACAGGTCTGGAGTAAAAGCAGTTGGCCTATTAGTACAATTGTGACATTTACATTCCGCAGAAGGGCCAATGGGCAGACTAGATGGGCCATTTGGCCTTTATGTACCGTCATGTTTCTAGCAATTCCCCCTGGGGATGGAACATTTCTTATTTCAGACTTCTTGAATGAATTCTCTCATACTCTTCTCTTTCAGGTTCAAGTTCTTCTTTACTTCCTACAGCTGGAGACTATCCCAACACCAGACAGCAGGCGCCAGAGCATCCTGTTCTCTACAGAGGTGTAGGTGCCAGGGTACTACCAGTTTGCTGATTTAAGACATCTTTGCAGCACATTGTAATCCAGTCCCAACTACAGCCACAGCCGGGACTCTGTTGTCAGTTGGTGCTGGAGCTTTGTCCACAGATGAGCTAAGAACTGCTGAGAAGGAAGACCTACCACAGTGGCACTGTAAAGCAATGGACTCAGCTCTTTGCCACAAGTTAACAGACTTAAACACTAAAGCACAAGGTTGTCATTTCAAATAAGGCAGAAGCCTACGCACCTCCTTTCTATGGACTTAATTTATTATAAAGGATTCATAATGTTTTCTAATTGAATTATGTTGCTCAGAAAGCAGATCTCAACTTTTTTTTATAAACAATTAATATGTGAGGATCTTGCCCACCGCTATGCATGTCATAGGCCAATCAGGAAACTTCTCTTTTCAAACCATGCTGTTTCCTGTTGTGGGGTGTTTTGGTCCAATGAGTATCCAAGGAGCAATGGTTTATTCTTTTTTGGAGCAATTCATAAGCATAATATGTCTGTATTTCTTAAGAAGAAGAAAAATGAACATTTTAAGCCTTTGTTTTTCCTTCTTGGAGTGGGGTTCTGTATGTGTATTTCTGGGTTGAATCCTCTTTGGTTCAGTTACTGAACACAGAATTGCACCAGTGTTTCCATGCATAAGATGAATTGATTCTTGTAGGCCTTGCTTCTATGATACTATAACAGGAGCCTTGTGTGTTCCAGCTCCAGCCTTGAGTACTGCAATTCAACATGAATTTAGGCCAGGACATTCTATTCTCTAAGAGAAGAGTATGCTGAGTAGAGAATGAGGTTATCAGCAGTTCTCTAGAAGAAAGGTTTAGCCTAGAATAATTCTCCTTTTCTTTCCAATATAGCTGTCAGCAGAAAGACATTTTAAAACTAGATACATAGCATGAGGTTCTACCATGGCAGTAAAAGACCCCAATAGGCCACAGGCTTACTTAGTACATTTGTGACTAGCACTGAAAATTCCACTTTCTTTACCAAGTTAGCATAGAATGAGGCACATTACAAGATCCATTAACAAAAATTATTGAAGGAGTTTGTTTTCAAAGCTGTATAGACTTCCAGCTTGAAGGAAGTGCTTGCATGCAGGCCTGTAATAATGATTGAGGACATCATTTTTTTAAAAGTCTTTTTCTCATTTAGTACAGTATTTCATATATTATGTTTCTTTTGTTAGTTTAATGTGGCACATTTTCTGATGCATGATTTCTAAACCTTGACTGGAAAATACTTGCAGCCATCATGCTGCCTTCACTAGTGCTGTAAAAATGCAGGGCCCCATACTTGTTTGGGACTGCTAAAACGGAAGTCTGCTGCACAGATGATGTAGTTGACTTCCCTAAAGCAGTCAACACACATGTAACAAATATTGGCACTATATATTGTACAAAAAAAAAAAATCAAATATGGCAATTCACTGGAACTGATTCCACCAATACTTTTCCTGTAAAGAAGGTAACACATTGGAAGGGGCGTAGGACATTCTACATCCATTTTAGAAAGAAAATGCTGGAGCTATATTGCCAGGGAACAAGGAGAGTTGAAGCAGCAGTCTCAGCAGCACAGTTGAGTAGATATAACCTGTGTGGTTGAAGTGTGCCCGGACAGGGGTCCTAATTGCTGAAGACTTCCCAATGTAGCAAGTTTGGGAGAACAGGTTTCTCGAAGTTAAAATCTTGCTCCAAAATTTTCAGAACAGGGAGAGATGGCCCAGAATGGGCTTACTCTGATTCATGCAGTGATGTAGTTGAGAGGAGATGACTGGAACATGTGACAGTGCTGGGGGAAAGACCACCTTTTATAGTTTTCTTCTGTATTCCAAAGAGCAACCTTGTGCTAATGGTGGTGGAATGGGGTTTTTTTTTTCCTTGGCTGTAAAAGATAGCCTTAGGAAGGAGACCAGAACAGGAGGATGCATCCATTAGACTGGGAACCTAGAGCATAACCGCAGCACACAGGAGGCAGGTAGCTAACATGTGCTCTGGTCTTTTCTGGATTTTTCTAAGCTCTAGGACTGTGGTTCTCAACCCAGTTTTTGGGCCATAATTTGCCAATCAAGTTTTCAGGAGTCCTACACTAAATATGCAAGAGGGAGATTTACATGCACTGCCTCCCTTACATGCAAAGTTATCTAATGCATATTTTTTATGGACATCCTGAAAATACAACTGGCCAGATGTGCTCCAAAGACTGAGTTGAGAACTATTGCTCTAGGAAAGCTAATCTTTCCATGTTGTGTTTGGATAATGTCACTGGTGTGTGGCTAGTCTCCTGCTTGTGCATGGAGAAAATCAGTCTCCAGGAAGCTGCAAGAATGGCCTCGGTTCCAAATGTCTTTCCAAAGCCTGATACTTGATTCAAAAAGTCCCCCATTCAAGGAAATAATATGATGAGGCTGCAACTACCTTGATTTAACCAAAAAATAAAAATATTGGCATCTGTTTCTTCTAACCAAAAGATGATTTAACTGAGAATGACTACTTTCTGTTATGTCCCTTCTGGATTCCATACACTAGGTGTTCAATCCTAACCCGCAATCTGGGAATTGCAGAAATCCAACACTTTTCTGAGTGCTCCTCCCACTTAGACTGAGAGCTAGAGCTATATATAGTTTCAATTTCTGCAAGCAATCCATGGGACCTCTCAGAGAGAGAAAGAGATAATGGTTACTATGAATGGGCAGACTAGATGGGCCATTTAGCCTTTATCTGCCGTAATGTTTCTACGTTTCTTTTGAATTGTTCTGCTTCTTTTTCTTATTTTTTCACTTAAACTTTGTATTTTTCAATGGCTTCAGTGCCTTGAGACCCCTTTCTGGTGGTCCCCTGTTGGTGGAAAGGACTCAGTCCTGCGGAGTTAGACTGCTGCTTCACGGAGAAACTTTAGTGGATCTGTGGAGCCAGCCTGTCTTGTGTCACCATTCTTGAACTCAGGGGTCCATTCTCCTGAGAATTTGCTTGCCCACTGACCTTGTCAGGGGTTTAAGCACAGGCTTTATGCATCTGAAGTGACACTTCCCTGGGTTTCAGGGTGTGGGCTGCATTTCCTGCCCCTGATTGCATGGTGAGGATCCATAGGGCTAGAGGTTAGTCTGTGTTCATCTGACCGGCAGTCATCTTCAAGTCTGGTCATTTTGGAGCTATTCGGAGGCAGAAAATCCTTTTCCTCCATTCAGCTGCTGCGTGAAAGAGCTGACAGGCTGGCATATCAGAAACTATGAGTAATCCTCCATTATTTCCAATGAAAATTTTGGGGAAGGGTTGCTAAACGTTTTAAAAATTGTTTTTCACAGTTTCTGAAGGTAGAATTTGGGTCCCCCACCTCTCCAGACCCCAAATTGCTATTTTTTATTTTTGGATTTTGTTTGTTTTTGGTGTGAATTCGCTGGTGGCAGCCATATTGTATTTTTTTTGTTTGTTTGTTTAAATTTTCTTTTATTAAGAAAAGAAGAATACAAAGAAGTAAACCACAATCTGAATACAAAGAACCAGGAACAAATCAAAACACAAGACAAAAGGGTCTATCGCGTGGTTTCTGCGCGGAGACAAAAGATACTCATCAAAAGCCAAGAACAACCCACCCCCCAAACCCCCCCCTCACCCCCCCAAGCACTCCAGTGTCAGAAATTCGCCATATTGTATTTTAATCAGTCTTTTGTTTTTTTTAAGTTTTATTTCTGCCTCAAAACCCCTCGATTTGCTTAAAAATATTTTGAGATGGACTCCCCAGCACCTAATCTGTTGAATATGTGCTACATCATGCTGGGGTAGGGGGTGGGAGCTATGGGCTTCGCCTCCTTGAGATCCCTCAGGGTTGGGGAGCCAGCCTGGGTCCATGATTTGGAGGAAATATCTCACCCAGAGGTTGTTCTGGAGTTTGGCACCAAACGCCTATGTTCCAAGTCTGGGGACTCTTTTGACATGGTGCGAGTGCCTTAGCAGGGCCCTGCAGTGTTCACAATGTGAATTTTCACCAGACCTTTTTTTGGCTCCTCTGGAAAATGTATTCTTTGAACCCAGCTTGTTGGACATTGCTGGTGGGTGCGTCTGTTTCTTCTAACCCAGTTGCGCCAGTAGCAGAGGTCCTTTTTCAGGAGCCCTCTTGTCTGGCTATGGCAGAGCTCAATTACATTATGCCATTCGAATATTATGCTGCTTTTATCTCTTGACACTGCTTTTATTTTAGATCTGGCTGACACCCTTGCTGGGACTAGTTCACACGGTCACCCTGAGTGGTCAGTTTTGGCTTGACGACCCCTTCGTCAGCAGGCTTTTTATGCATGGATTTGTCCATGTATATTGCTGGGGCTCTGCAAGAGCAAAAAAAAACACAAAAAAACCCTCTGTTTTTCCATTCCATCCATGGCTGCTTGGTCTGGTTACAGGACAAAAGGATGCCCAAGCTGCTCTTTCTGGCTTTCTCAAGCTATGTCTAAGCTTTCGCCGCTGGATCCTGCTTTCAGCAGTTTTGAGCACCCTAAGATGGATTCCGCCGTTGTGCAGAATACCCAACACATGGACCTCCCTAGTGTTGGAGGAGAAGTGTTTAAGGATTCCCAGGATTGCACAGTGGTGGTTTTGTTTATTTAAAAAATTATTTTAAAAACTTTTTTGAAGTGTCTTATTCAGGTTTCCAGGCGGCGACAGCCTCCTTTATGGCAAGTGCATGTTAGGCATGCTTGCACAGGGTGCCCTCTGTGGAAGTGGAGGTCTGTCCCCAACTAATGCTGAACAGTGTGGATTATGGCAGACACCCTTTCTGATCTCATTCAAGTTATTATCGCTTATGCAGTGTCTGTGTTGGCCTCATTGGTTCTGTCCTTGGGCTGGGATCGCTGCCTCCAAGGCCACTTTAAGCAGACTTCCTTTCAAGAGTTAGCTTCGTTTTTGGGACAGGTCTGGATGACCTCAGGGCTGGTGTTGCAGTTCACTGACCTAAGTCTCTCCCTGTGCACAAGTCTCGCCGGACTTTGGGAGGGTATGCCGTTTTCAGAGATCCTTGGGCTCTTCCTCCCAAAAATATTCCCAGGGATACGGTCTCCATGACAACTCTTCTATTCCAGCTGTCCTCAGCCCTCCAGATCCATATCTTCAACTGCCAGCTCCAGACTCCGTGCCTTCTACCTTGCTGTGCGGTATGCTTGGAACAAGCTGCCCTAAGGTGGGCTCAGTCTCTGGCAGTGTTCAAGGCCCAATTAAAAGCCCACCTCTTCGGAGTGCTTTTGATATCTAAATCCTCTCACCTTAAGTTCTGCATCCTCAACCCTGTCATGTCTGTCCAAGTTACACTAAGTTCTTCCGAGGAGGAACATCTATTAAATGTCAAAATGTACAGCACTGCATACGCCTTTCAGTGCTATATAAGTGATAATTAGTAGCAGTAGTAGAGCCAGTTGGCGCTGTCTCAGACTTTGGAGTATTTGGGCCTTCTCTCTGACATGCGGCAGGGTCAGGGGTTTCTTCCCAAACCACGCAGTCTGAAATTTCAATAGCAGATCATAGATCTCCTGTACCTTCCAACTCCCACGCCTGGCATTATCTGCAGGTGCTGGGCCAATGCGTACTTGCATCCTCTACAGGAGTCCCTCCTCTTTTGCTGGTCTCCACAACATCATCCTTTTCAGATGCCGCTCCCCTGGATGACACCAGCATGCAGAAGTCTGCGCTGGTGGGAGAAGCGTTGTGCCAGGGCAAATTTCTTCAGATCTTAGAGTGGTTAACTCTTATGATGGATCTCAGCCTGTCAGGTTGGGGTGATGACTTTGGGGACTGCAACATTCAGGGGCAGTGGTCTCGTCAGTGGTGTTGGTCAATCAATCATTTGGAGCTTCAGGCGATTTGCTTGGCATTACTCACTTCCAGCCTCTTTAGAAGGAACAATGCCACGGCGGTGGTGTATATAATTTGTCAAGGGGGCACAAGAAGCACTCCCTTGGGCCAGGAGGCTCGCATGCTGTTTTGCTAGGTGGAGTTACGTCTTCTGTCCCTTGTGGTGGCGCACATGGCAGAAGTTGACAGGGGAGAGTGTGGCCTAGTGGTTAAAGCTACAGTCTCAGCACCCTGAAGTTGTGGGTTCAAACCCACATTGCTCCTTGTGACCCTGGGCAAGACACTTAATCCCCCCTTTGCCCCAGGTACATTACATTGATTGTGAGCCCACCAGGACAGACAGGGAAAAATGCTTGAGTACCTGAATAAATTCAAGTAAACCATTCTGAGCTTCCTTGGGAGAACGGTATAGAAAATTGAATAAATTCCTCAGTCGAGAAGTCCTGGACCTAGGAGAATGGTCCTTCTCATGGAAAGCATTTCCATCTGATTGTACAGTACTGGGGCTCAGCCCCAGATGACCTTAATGGTGTCAGTAGAGAACTCGAGGGTCAGGCACTTTTTCAGTCATTGAACAAAGCACAGTAACTTAGGGCTGGATGCAGTCATTCAGCCCTGGCCACCTCATGAACTCCTTTACTTGTCTCTTCCGTGGCCTGCGGTTGGTTGGGTCATCCACCAGATAGTGACGCATCCCAGCTTCATGATTTGAGTTGCTCTGGGCTGGCCTCATCATCCATAGTTTGTGAATCTCGTCAGTCTTCAGTGGGACATGAAGCTCAACCTCCTTCTCCCTGGCAAACTTCTCAGTCAGGGTCCAGTGTCCATGGAGAATCTACAGTGTTTTGGTCTTCTATCATAGCTCTTGAGCGCTTAGCTTTGCTGAAGCGGTTCTTCAGATGTAGTCCTCTCAACACTCATCACTTCTTATGTCAAAGCCTGGAAGGCTTTCCATCAGTGGTGTGTTAAGGATCAGGTGGAGCCTGAGAAGGCTCCCATTTTGGTGGTCCTGGCTTTTCTTCCAGTGGGCCTAGAGAAGGGTTTAACAGTTGCCTCCCTTAAAGTTCAGATTGCAAGCCTTTTGTACTTCAGTGCACACAAGAGGTTCTAGTTCACTTACTGCTCATCTAGATGTGACCAGATTTATGAGAGGGGCGCTTCGTTTGTGGCCTCCCTTGCGTCCTCCTTTCCCTTCGTGGAATCTTAACATCATTTTTCAGAGCCTTTGGGGAAGCTCCATTCAAGCTCCTGAAAGATGCTACTCTTCTGGATCAAGACTGTCTTTCTGGTTGCCATTGTCTCAGTTTGGTGTATTTGGAGCTTCTAGCTCTTTACTGCAGGGAACCCTTTCTCCGTATTATGGACATGGAAGTTGTTCTCTATACTGTACCTTCCTTTTCTCCTGAAGATGGTTTCTACCTTCCATGTCAACTAGGAGGTTCATTTGCCAGCATTTCCACAGGATTGGGCAAAAGGATCAGATCTTGCATAAGTTGGATGTCAGGAGAGTCTTGCTCCTCTATTTGAAGAGAACTAATAATTTTCAGCTGTCTGATCACCTCTTTAATTCTGACTGCTGTGCCTCACCATGGTCTGTTGGCCAGGGTTCAAGTCCTCGATCGCTCAGTGGGTTCAATTGGCCATTTTCCACATCTTACATCGCTCATGGCAAGGAGCAACAACTTCCATGGCCTATTTGACTAGAAGTGTTGCTGTGTCATGGGTAGAGTCTTGCATGATTCATCCACATGAAATTTGCAGGGAAGCTACTTGGTCCTTTCTTCATACATTTCCCAGATTTACCGAGTGGATGTGGCGACTCATTTGGATGCCGTTTTTAGGACCTCATTGTTAAGTGCCGATTTTTCTGTCCCTCCCTAGCTGCTACCATTGCTTTGGTATGTCACCTAACGTATGGAATCTGGAAGGGATGTAACAGAATGGAAGATTCGGTTTTTACTTTCGATAATCTTCTTTCTATTAGTCCCTGTAGGATTCCATATGACTTGCCCTCTCTGTGTATGCTGTTGTTTGGAATAGCCTGCTTTCTGCCTTGCTTATTCTCCTTACAGTATTGAAGACTTTCCAGCTAGTTGATGTATTCTGTGGGGTTTTCTACTTCTGTGAGTATGCTTAACTGAAGGCTGTCTCAAGTGGGTGCTTGTAGCACACAGTAAAGTTAGTTCTACATTGTTCCTCAATGTTTTTCTTGGTTGCCTTTGTGCCTCTTTATTACTTGTTTCATGTTTTGCAGAGCAGACCAGTTTATAAATTATTTGTTGCTGGGGATCTTCTTCCGTACCCCCCTTATCATGGATTTGTTCAGGTATGTTGCTTGGCTTTGGGACTCAACTGTATATGGCTTTAGCTCTAAGTCGGAGGAACATGTGCTCAGTAAAGTATTGGATTTCTGTAACTTCTAGAGTATGGGTTGAGATTGAACACCTACCATATGGAATCTTACAGGGACTAACAGAAGATTATCGAAGGTGAAAACTTAATCTTCCATTAAGTGTAGTGGGCTAAACTCCATTTGGAAGGCACTGATAACAAACTTACCCCCCTCCTTTTTTTTTTTTTTACTAAACCATGATAGCAGTTATTAGCGCAGGGAGCTGGGCTGCTCCCAGCACTCATAGGAACTCTATGAGCACTGAGAGCAGCGTGAAGCATTCAGCTCGGCTCCCTGTGCTAATCACCGCTATCATGATTTAGTAAAAGGGGGTGGGGTGAGTTGACCAAAGAGAATATTGTAGGTAATACCAGATAGAAAGGATCCAATGGATATGCCCCTGTATCAAATCACATGCCTAAAAAGCTTGATTTGAGATACTGATGGTATAAAGTGGCCCATTTTTTTTTTCAACTAGCATTGTTACCTCAGCAGACTGATGAAGGCTCTTAATTTGGGCAGAAGATTTAAAAACTTAGAGGAAAAACACAAAGTGCTTGAGTTATAAACTTTAGAAAAGAAACTTTGAGTTAAATTGAGCTGCCACCAAAAGTTCTGATTCTAAATTTATTTTAATACTTGGCTAGTGACCTGCCTTGCTGATGTGAGACTAGACAAGGTAGCAGAACAAAAGAAAATAAAAGATGTAGTTTTCTTTCCATCTTTTAACTTACAAAGATAAAGAGCTTTTTAATTCTTTATTATGAGGGAGTGCTGAAAAGTTCTTAGCTCAATCAACCAACTTCCTAAATTCCGAGTGCTTTTTTTGCCACTGTAATAAAAGAGCTTTTTAATTCTTTATTATGAGGGAGTGCTGAAAAGTTCTTAGCTCAATCAACCAACTTCCTAAATTCTGAGTGCTTTTTTTGCCATTGTAGCTGAAAAGTGTTAACTTATTTTGTTTAAGTGCCAATTTGCAGAAACAAAATTATATGTTTTGGCATTGTTTCAGACCATTGATTGAATTATATCCATGTCATTCTCTTCTTCGTTGGGTTGAGAACTTTTCAGTAACCTCTTGAATACTATCTGGCTTGAACCAAACAAAAATACATTTTTCTGCCATAGCTGTGGGGTAAAATGCAGACCTTCCTTAGCTGAAGTGTTTCCTCAAATTAATTATTAATAAGACTGTCAGCACAGATCTGTGGGGTTAGAAATGTCAACAGTTACAGCGGTGGAATGAGGGGCTAAAACGTGGACCTGCAGCCATGAAATCTGAGACCTCAGCTGTCAATACAGTAAATGAAGATTTTTTTAAGTATGTGCAGTTAAGATCCACGAGGTCTGTGTTTTACCCCTTCCCCAGCAGTGAATTAGGTGAAAAGCTTTCACGTATGTTGGTCTTATTTTGTTGCAATCAACTCCTACTTCAACTAAGCCCTGGACAAACAATTTGATTGTTAGAGCCCATCAGCTTTTAGTGTAAATGAGGCTTGGCTTAATTTAGCTTTATGCCTTTTTCTCTTTGTGTGATAGTCTGCTTTGTTTGTATTGCGGCTATAGCTAGCAACTGATAGAAAAATGTCCAACCCTGCCTAATCAAATCATCCAGGAATCTACTTCCTCCTTTCTCTACCACTACTTTCTCCTTTCTCTACCACTACTTTACCCCTGCCTTTATTCCAGGAGAAAGATATTTGAGAGGATGCAGGCAGTCCCTACCAATTGTCATTCTACGAATTGACTTCCTGGCTCCAGACATTTGCTGCATCTTTCCTTCTCCATGAACAAGCAGCATAGCCAACAGCTACGCATATAGGAGACTTCACAGCTGACAGCACTGAGCCGCAGTCAAATAGTTCAGATTAACCTTTTCCAAAAGGCCTCCAAGTCTGTGTGGTAGCTTCCCACCATAATGTATCCATTGGAAAGACCTGTTCCCTTCAGTTAAAAAATATATATATAAATAACTGGGTTGGGTAGGATGGGATTGTGTGGCTGTTGTATCGTGTTGTCCACAGAACACCTGTTACAGGTGTGCAACATTTGCTTTCTCAACAAGCAGGATCAGCAAAACCCGCAAAGGTGGCAACTCATGAATAGGAGCAACCTGATATATGAGGAGGAGGCAGATTGAAGTTATTAAATGGATATATTTATTAATACACTTTGTAAAGAATAATTTAGAAACATCTGGTCAACACAATAATGTTGCACAAAAGTATGTGGTGTTCTCCAGAAATCTGAGGTACAGAAAGCACTGTTACTTACCGTAACAGGTGTTATCCAGGGACAGCATGCAGATATTCTCAACATGTGGGTGATGTCATCCACTGAGCCCCATTGCGGACAGCTTTTCAAGCAAACTTGATTGAAGATCTAAAAGTTTGCTAGTGCTGCACCACGCATGCGTGTGCCTTCCTGCTCCACTAGAGGGCGCGTCCCCTCCTTGTGGTCTTCAGTTCAGATAGCTAGCAAAGAAGCCAACCCGGGGAGGTGGGAGGGTTGCGAGAATATCTGCCTGCTGTCCCTGGATAACACCTGTTACGGTAAATAACCATGCTTTATCCCAGGACAAGCAGGCAGCATATTCTCGACGTGGGTGACCTCCAAGCTAACCAGGATGGGATGGTGGGAGAGTTGGCAATTTAGGAGAACAGATTACGCAAAACCAACTGGCCGTCGGTCCTAGAAAAGGTATCCAGACAGTAGTGAGAGGTGAATGTATGAACCGAGGACCACTTGGCGGCCTTGCAGATCTCAATAGGCGTGGACCTGAGGAAAGCGACAGATGCCGCCATCGCTCTGACTTTATGCCCCGTGACCTGAACCGGCATAGCAGAAGGAAATACAAGCAGCCATCCAGTTGGACAAGGTACGCTTGGAAACAGGGCGGCCCAACCGATTGGGATCAAAAGATAGGAAGAGTTGAGGAGTCATCCTATGAGACTGGGTGCGTTGGAGGTAAAAAGCCAACACCCTCTTACAGTCCAGGGTGTGAAGCGCCACCTCACCCAAATGAAAGTGGGGCTTCAGAAAAACACCGGAAGAACAATGGACTGGTTGAGGTGAAAGTCCGAAACCACCTTGGGCAAGAACTTGAGATGAGTACGAAGGACTACCTTGTCATGATGAAATACAGTAAAAGGCGGGTCCGCAACCATCGCTTGCAGCTCACCGACTCTGCGAGCAGACGTGAGAGCAACCAGGAACACCACCTTCCAAGTGAGGTACCGCAGATGAGCCTTATCAATGGGTTCAAATGGAGGTTTCATCAACTGAGCCAGAACCACATTAAGATCCCAAACCACCAGAGGGGGCTTGAGTGGAGGATGAATATTGAAGAGGCCCTTCATAAATCGGGAAACCATAAGATGGACGGAGAGCAGTTTCGCATCAAGCGGCTGATGAAAGGCAGCAATCGCACTGAGGTGGACTCAAATAGATGTTGATTTGAGGCCAGACCGAGACAAGTGGAACAGATAATCCAGCACGGAAAGCAAGGAGGGCTCCATGCGGTGCTCAGCACACCACGCAGCAAATCTGGTCCATTTCTGGGAATAGCATTGTTGAATGGAGCTCTTCCGAGAGGCCTCGAGAACATCCCTCACCGACTGAGAGAAGCCGAAGGAGGGAGGCACGTGGAGAGGAACCAAGCTGTTAAGCAGATTGGGATGCAATAGTGAACCCCAACTCTGAGACAGCAGAGAAGGAAACACAGGCAGCAGCAGAGGCTCCCTGACACTGAGTTGAAGGAGAAGGGAGAACCACGGCTGCCGGGGCCAGCGAGGAGCTATCAAGATCATGGTGGTGCGAGCTGACTTGAGCTGCACGAGAGTCCTCAAGATCAAAGGAAAAGGAGGGAACACGTAGAGGAACCGGCCCGTCCAATCCAGCAGGAAAGCATCTGCCTCGAGACGAGCCGGGGAGTAAATCCTGGAACAGAAGCGAGGCAGTTTGTGGTTGAGGGGGGAGGCGAACAGATCTATTTGCGGTGTCCCCCATCGAGCAAACACCTGTGGTGTTCTCCAGAAATCTGAGGTACAGAATGTAAATATGCAAGGGCAGCTCTGATTTATGAGCTATCACTAGGTGCAGGATGAAGACTAAGAATTGTAACAATACATTATACATTCAGCCAACCAATTAGCATCCTTGTAGACACTGGATTCCCCAGTTTGTTAGAGGCTAAACATAAAAACAATTGAGGACAATTAATAATAATAATAACTTTATTTTTATATACTGCCATACCATAAACAGTTCTAAGTGCTTTACAAGGGAAGAGACTGTATACAGACAGTGACATTACAGTGAACTTATGAATGTTAAGTTGAGTCAGGTTTATCTGGAAGTGTTTTGAAAGAGCATCAGGTTGAGGTGGGGGGGTCAGAGAAATTTGTCAAAGAGGTAGGTTTTTATTGACTTTCTAAACGTTTGGTACGAAGGTGCGTTTGAAATGAAGTTGGTTAACCATTTGTTCCATTTGCCTGCTTGGAATGATAGTGTTCTGTCGAGGTATCTCTTGTAGGTGCAGCCCTAGTTCTTGCTGTTCTGTGTATATAAACTTGAAGGGCTCTTCTGTAGTTTAATAGCCCATTTAACTTTGCCCTCTCTTGTGTGTTTGTCTATACAGTATATAATATTTAAAAGCATGTCACCTTTTAAGTGAGGAGGGTGTAAAGCCAAGATTCACCTAGGGTCCTAGGGCATCTAATTTGCTTTCAGTGGTATTGGCCCTGGCTGCAGGTACAGGTGGAACCTCTTCTATTTGAACTTTGTCAGAATGGATTTACTAGTACAGGTACAAGGTCCTTGATCTGAAATCCTTGGGGCCAGACATATTTCAATTTTTGGAATGATAGAAGTCACCACCAAACTTTTTTAAAATTTAAAAATAAGACAAACATTAAACACTTCAAACACAAACATGCCTGCACTGGCTGACGTATCCCTGCCTCAAATTTTCATATAGGACAGATATAAAATAAAATATAGGAGTGCACATCACAACATTTTCAGTCTTTTATTTTCCAAGTTGTTTAGTGATCTGTACTCTTTTAGAAAGAGTGTGCACAACTGAGGAAAGAATCACACTCTTCACAATAGTGCTGCCCAATTCTTCGATTCACAACAATTCGCTTTCTTAAAAAAAAAAAAAAAAAATGGATTCTGATTCAGTGAGTCCTTACACATACAGGTCTCCTAAAGCAGCAGCAGTAGTGGCGGTGGCTGGTGGGAAGAGGCAGTGCTCAGAACAGGGTTCTCCTAGCCTGCCTCACAGGGGCCTTCACTCTGTTGCATCACTGAAGATATCACTAATGATGTGGCAGAGGGAAGCCCTATTGGGGCAGACCAGAAGCAGCCTGTTCAGAGAGCTGTCTCTTCCTGCCAGCCACCGCTGCTTTGGGAGGCCCGTATGTCAGATCTCACGTTAGATGGGGTCAGTTGGGAGGTATTGCACAGGGGGATAGGAGGAGGGGGGAAGATGCTGTGCATGGGGGAGAGGATGAATTGTTGGACATAGGGTGGAGGAGAGGAAGGGAGAGAAGCAACAAAGAAGTAGAAAGGGGTGAGGGAGAAATCCTGCAATGGAGGAGGGTAGGGAGACATGGAGAGGAGAGAGGGGGGAAATGTTGGATATAGGGTGGAGGGCAGGGAGAGAGGGTACAGCTTTCCAGAGCAGTTTCTGGTGCACACGGTTATTTTTTCCACGCCTATGTTTTTTTTTATACCATTACACTGGGACACCTGAGGAAGATATACAGGTCGAAACAAGGACTGTGTCGGGTTCTTATCATTCATATATTTGGAAAGAAACAAACTTCTTATAACCAGCCAACATGGTTTCTGCAGGGGGAGATCGTGCCTAACCAACTTACTACACTTCTTCGAAGGAATTAACAAACAGATGGACAGAGGTGACCCCATAGACATCATATACCTTGATTTCCAAAAAGCCTTTGACAAGGTGCCCCATGAACGATTACTCCGGAAACTGAAGAACCATGGGGTGGACGGAGACGTACATAGATGGATCAGAAACTGGTTGGCAGGTAGGAAACAAAGGGTAGGGTTGAAGGGACACTACTCTGACTGGAGGAGGGTCACGAGTGGTGTTCCGCAGGACTCGGTGCTCGGGCCGCTGTTATTTAATATATTCATAAATGATCTAGAAACAGGGATGAAGTGTGAGATAATAAAATTTGCAGATGACACCAAACTATTTAGGGAAGCTCGGACTAAAGAGGACTGTGAGGAATTGCAAAGGGACTTGAACAAACTAGGAGAATGGGCGACAAAATGGCAAATGAAGTTCAACGTTGAGAAATGTAAAGTATTGCATGTGGGAAGCAGAAACCCGAGGTACAACTATACGATGGGAGGGATGTCATTGAATGAGTACCCAAGAGAGGGACTTGGGGGTAATGGTGGACAGGTCAATGAAGCCGACTGCACAGTGCGCAGCGGCCGCTAAGAGAGCGAATAGAATGCTAGGTATAATCAAGAAGGGTATTACAGCCAGGACGAAAGAAGTTATCCTGCCGCTGTATCGGGCGATGGTGCGCCCACACCTGGAATACTGTGTCCAGTTTTGGTCGCCATACCTTAAGAAGGATATGGCGTTACTCGAGAGAGTTCAGAGAAGAGCGACACGTCTGATAAAAGGGATGGAAAACCTTTCATACGCTGAGAGATTGGAGAAACTGGGTCTCTTTTCCCTGGAGAAGAGGAGACTTAGAGGGGATATGATAGAGACTTATAAGATCATGAGGGACATAGAGAGAGTAGAGAAGGACAGATTCTTCAAACTTTCAAAAAATAAAAGAACAAGAGGCCATTTGGAAAAGTTGAAAGGGGACAGATTCAATACAAATGCCAGGAAGTTCTTCTTTACCCAACGTGTGGTGGACACTTGGAATGCGCTTCCAGAGGACGTTATAGGGCAGAATACAGTACTGGGATTTAAGAGAGGATTGGACATTTTTCTGCTGGAAAAGGGAATAGAAGGGTATAAATAGAGGATTACTGCTCAGGTCCTGGACCTGTTGGGCCGCCGCGTGAGCGGACTGCTGGGCAAGATGGACCTCAGGTCTGACCCAGCAGAGGCATTGCTTATGTTCTTATGTTATCACCTCTAAAGAATAAAAGTCTGTATCAATGCCATCTGTCTCTACAGCTTCTTCTGTTTTAGTTTATTGTTCTCCTGTGGACACATTGGGGGGGGGGGAAGAAATGTTGGACATAATGGAGGGGAGAAAAAGATATGCTGCATGGAGGGAATTAGAAAGGTTTGACCCAGGGCACAAGGCAGGGAGAGAGATGGTAGACAGTGGGAAAGAAACAGAAATATTGGATATGGCAGTGGAAAGGAAGATACAAGGATGGTGAGCACAGAGAAAGAAGAAAACATCAAATGGGCAGGAGACCCTGGCGAGCAAGTTAACAGAAGACAAACAGAAACCAAAGCCTGGGATCACCATGATTTGAATAATAAAATGACCAGACAACAAAAGGTAGAAAATTTTTTTTTAATTTGTGATTACAATATGTTAGATTTGAAATGTATATCCTGCCAGAGCTTGTGTTAGAAAGCAAGTGTGAGCTAGGACCTAAAAGAGAGAGGAAAAAACTTTTTTGTTTACACCACAGTACCGGTGTGGAGTTGACACAGTCTCTCAGCCAAAAACATCTAACATGCATCATCTTGTCTGTAATTGGCTATCTGAGGATAGTGCAGGTTCAGTGGCAGTCTTTTTAGACTTCTTCCAGTATCATCTGTCTAAAACGCTTCCTTTTTTGCTTCTAATGGCTCTGAGTGGAATCTGCATCTCTCTTTGCCATTTTCCAGCCCTCTGACTTTTTCTGCTTCTCACTGCCAACCTGGAATCTGCAGTTCTCTACTTTTCAGCCCTCCAACCTGAATTGCATAGAGATTAGGAGAAATGCATGCACCTGCGTTGATTTCAGCATGTGTCATGTTAGGGAAATTTACTACTTCCAGTTCTCGTCAAATTTTGATTTTTACAATTTCGTATAGGTTTTTTATTACTTTTCTTGAAAACAGTTTGTGATGGGGGAACTGCAGCCAATGCTAGATAGACTTCTATGATCTGTATCCTGCAATTGGCAAAAGACAGGTGAAGCTTCGGCAACTTCAGTGTTGTAGATCATTTTATCATGCAACTGTGAGTGAGGGTACTGTACAGCTCAGAGGCAATGGAAAACATGTTGAATGCTTTCGGTGATACTTAGGGATATGTGGTTATAACCAAGACTCCATCATGTTTGGTTACCTATATGGTTAGTATTGTGAAGATCTGACAACCAGTATTTAAGCATGGGTGATTAGGGCCTGCGCAGAGTGGCGGTGTAGTTCTGACCGCCTTGGGCAGATGAACCTGTGGGGCTGGACCATCAGGCTTTATCTGCCATCATTTACTGTGTTACTATCTTAAATAGTAATACCTAAGGAAGGGAAAAGCCTTTGAGAAAGTGAAATGATTCTGTCTGTTTGCATGTTTTGGCCCTCTTTTCTGTTCTTGGATAGAAACATTATATATCTCTCTAGTAGCTTCTGTACTAGTGAATTTGCTTAGTATTTGTACAGATGTTCAAACATTTCTGTGCCCAATGAGCCGACACCTATGCTATGATTGATTCAACCACAAACCTAGAAGCCCCAATCTGAGAAACTGATTAACCCCCCCCTCCCCCCCACAGAAAACCTTACTTGTCCATACTGCAATAGCTCCTATATTTTTTTTTAGTTATATTGGGGCATACCCACAGCACTGCATTCAACACCATCCCCAATAAAACCCAAGGCACTTGTCTTATTAGGAGTAATAATAATATGGTCAATTACATGGTCTGAGTACATGTAAAATCTGAAACTATCTTAATTTTCAAACTCTGTACAAAATGTTTAATTTGAAAGAGTTACATAGCTGATCTGCAAGAAATGTAGAGCTGAGACAGGAGGCAATGACCTTGTGAAGTGAATTGCCAAAATGCAATTACAAAAAATCCAAAATGTTTGTTTTCCATACCTGACAAGAAAAGAAAGATTTTCCATTATAATCCTGGGGGAAATAGAAGAAATAACAGCAAAAATGTTATATCCCTCCTATTCCTGTAGGATCCACTGCATGTCACGCAATTTCACTCCTATTTCCCTGGGACGTGATGTCTCTACTGAGGTCACTGATCCTTGCATAAATGTCAGATTGCTTAACATTCACCCTCTTTGCCAGAAAAGGCTTTTGGTTGTGGATCTTATTTCCAACTAGTCTGCAACTACTTTGTCTCACAAAAATCTGCCTCAGACTAGGTGAAACCACAGTCCTAGTTAAAGCATTCCCTCCCACCTTCAGTTTCTCTTTCTGTAATGAACTTTTGGGAGAGGGGGATATATTTCTTTACTTAAACTCATTTTGTGCCTCTCCTTATCTCTTTCCCCTTTTCTGACCCTCAGATTCTTAGCCTTACTTCCTATGCATCCTTGTTCATAGCTTTATTACCTTCCTCTAGTGATGATCGTTTGCTTTTCTTGCTGATCTGTGACCTGTACTCATTTTGCTTGATTTACAGCAAAATCTCATGCGATAGTTCTGCATTATATGAAAATGCAGTATTTCTTCAGATGTCCCCAGAAACGCATTCTGATATGGGGATCCCCTAACATCCTTTACTAAAGATCCGATGGGTGCCCATCACTTACGTAATCATATGTTTTGTGTATGGATAAGACACCAAAATATTATGCCCTGTGTGTAGTTCAGGTTTAACTAGATAAATCTAAAGTTTGTATATGAATACTGAACTAAGGATCTTAGTAAAAACTGGGTGAGTGAAATAGTGGAATGTCTGCACTAATAAAAGAAATGATCACCTCATAAAAGTTGAAATGAAGCAATCTAAAGAATCAACACAGTTGCAAACTGGGCAAGATTAGTGGGTACTCTGCTACTTTAATGTACCGTAGTTCTAAAACTGCTTCATTGAGCACCTTGAGAGTGGCATTGTGTCAGCTTCTCAGTTTTCCTATGAGCATAAAAGCTAATGTACTTTCTATTTGGGTGTTTTTGTGTGTACGCGTGCATGTTTGGAATGCTCAAAAAGTTCTCCCCCACTGGACTGGGAATTTCCCGTGTGCCATGAGTAACTCAAGAGGGGATAGAGGAAGGCCTCCTGTGATGTCCATTTGGTAGGGGAGCTTTGCAGAGGGAGGAGCCCAGGGAGCGTATCGCTTGAGAGCCCAAGCCAAAGGGGTGGGGCAAGAGGAAGATAAAAGGAGCGAGTAAATGAGTACAGGGGTCTTTGATTACCTGGCCTTCTGCCAAGACCCAGGAAAATAAGGGAGTATCTTCAATGGGGAAGAAGTGATGCAAGACTGCTTCAAAGCAGAAGTAGAAATTGATGATCCAAAATGGGAAAGGCATAGGACTTGATATACTGTACCATTTTTTCTGTGTGGTTACAATCAAAGCAGTTTACATATTTGAAAGGTACTTATTTTGTACCTGGGTCAATGACATGTTAATTGACTTTCCCAGAATCACAAGAAGCTGCAGTGGGAATTGAAGTCACACCTTCAGTACTGAGCAACTGCTCTACCCACTAGGCCACTCCTCCATTGCAATGAACTGGCCACTATGAATTTTCCCATTCTGAGAGGGAACAGGCATTGGAGATGGAAAGCTGCAGTAGAGTGCCATTCAAAGAGGGATCAGGGCACAGGGAGCAAAGGGGGAGGATTGAATTTTGGGATGTGGGATATTGCCCCCCTTCCCCCCAATACTGAATTATGCGGAACAGGAGGAGGGGGAGGATTGAGTGCCTGCAATTTGTGGGAGAAAATTCAAGTGACCTCTTGACCTGGCTTGGGGAAGGAGGTGTTAGTCTTTAAGAGCTAACTGAAAAATGTTTTAAGTCCTTTCAAAATATCTTCTATTTTTTAAAAATTTATATATTTGTAACTCTTAATTTGTACTGTACAGTGTGTATGATACCATCAGGGTAATGTAATGGAAAAGTTTTGCTCACAAAAAAATGTTGTTGCTCATATGAACTCAGTCTTTGGAGGGAACATTGGACTGTACTCTTCAGGCTGTGGGCAGCATGAGAGAAGTACACACGCTGGCTTCAGCGGCCCTGGAAGGTTTCCCTGTAGTAGAGGAAAAGCTTTATACCAGGGGTGCCCACACTTTTTGGGCTTGCGAGCTACTTTTAAAATGACCAAGTCAAAATGATCTACCAACAATAAAATTTTTTAAAAACCCACAAAGCACACTGAGAAAATGTTAATTATCATTCCTATTCCGGGGTTTTTTCAAAGAGGTCAAGGCAGATGACTCTATGCACTGTCACCTCAGTAACAACCATACAAAAATAGACAAATATACCCCCCTCCCTTTTTACTAAACCACAATAGCAGTTTTTAGCGCAGGGAGCTATGCTGAATGCCCAGCATTGTTCTCAATGCTCATAGGCTCCCTACGCTAAAAACCGCTATTGTGGTTTAGTAAAAGGGGGGCCATAGTGCAAAATATAGACAGCAGATATAAATTCAGACACATTTTGATCACTAAATTGAAAATAAAATCATTTTCCCTACCTTTGTTGTCTGGTGATTTTATGAGTCTCTGGTTGCACTTTCTTCTTCTGACTGTGCATCCAATCTTTCTTCACTTCTTTCAGCCTGTATGCTTCCTCTCCTCCAGACTTCATTCCCTCCCCCAACTTTTTCTTCCTCTCTCCCTGCCTCCCTTTCTTTTTTTTTCTCTCTTCATGCCCCCTTTCTTTTTTTCTGTTTCCCTTCTTTCCTTCTGTCTTCCTGCCTGCCCCCTTTCTTTCCTTCTCCCTGCCCTCCACCAAGCCACTGCTGCCACCATTGGGTAACAGGCCCCAAAGCCACCGCCGCCCCAAGCTCTCCCTGCATGAGGCTGACTAGCATTCTTCTCCCCGTCAATTCTGCTGTTAGAGAGGAAGTTCCGGCCCAGCCAGGCAGTGATTGGCAGGCCCGAACTTCCTCTCCGACAGCAGAATTGACATCGGGGAGAGGAAGGCTGATCAGCTGGTAGATCGCAATTGACCTATTGGGCACCCCTGCCTTATACTGTTGCCCAATTCTCCAGTTTTCCTAATCTCTGAAAACATTTCTTCATCTGTCTGCTCATTTTGTCTCGGGGAACAGTAGTATAACCCTACCTTTACATTCCTTCCCTTCACACATAGGAATTTCTATCCATATGGATTCCACACTTTTTTCTATGTCATGCAGAATGTTTATTTTATTTGATTAAATTCCCTCTTTAACATATAGTGCAACTCCCTTCCAATCTGATCTACTCTATCCTTGTGATATAATTTGTAACAAGGTAATACAGTGTCCCATTGATTGTCCTCCTTCCACCAGGTCTCCAAGATGCCTATTATATCTACCTCAGTGGTTCCCAACCCTGTCCTGGAGGACCACCAGGCCAATCGGGTTTTCAGGCTAACCCTAATGAATATGCAAGAGAGAGATTTGCATATAATGGAAGTTACAGGCATGCAAATCTTCTCCATGTATATTCATTAGGGCTACCCTGAAAACCCAATTGGCCTAGTGGTCCTCAAGGACAGGGTTGGGAACCACTGATCTACCTCATCATTCAGTGCTATATACTCTAACTCTCCTATTTTATTTTTTAGGGTTCTAGCATTTGTATACAGATACAAGGAAAAAAAAAACAGAATTTGAAGTAACTACAGGCTGCTGAGGGAAAATTTGAGTCTTTTACTCTGCCTTCCTCTTAAATCCTCCTGGCTTTCTTTCACCATTATTGAAACCTCTCTACTGGGACTCCCTAAATATCATGTTACAATAGTATCCTTCAAGGACACCTTGCACCGAACCATCCGCTCCTGGGCGACTCGGCTTTCCCCCGCAACTCCCTTTAAAAGCTGCTCTATCCCCTTTTTAAACATTAGTGCCAGCAGCCTGGTTCCATCCCAGTTAAGGTGGAGTCCATCCTTTCAGAAGAAGCTCCCCCTTTCCCAGAGGGTTGCTCACATGGGATGATGTTCTTCTGCTGCACTGCCATCCTTTAAATGCTGCTGCCCTGCAGCTGTTTTTAAGGAGCAATGTTGAATGACAAACTGAACACATAGGAGCCATTTCTTAAGTATACTGATCTGACCGGACAGGCTAGAGATATTGGCGTAAGCAGTGATGATCAATATCTGCACAGACAAATGTTAGAAGCAGAAGGAGGTTAACGTGAGCTTTGTTTTAAAGGCAGATTATAAAGGAAACATTTAATTTGTCTACTTGGAATTAATTATCTTTACTTGAACATTTCCGAAAGAGTTCAGATACTAAAGCAGGGCATCTGGGATGGTTTCAAAGCCCTGCTGTTCTTCTGAGCCTTTTTCCTACTTCACTCACACTTATGGAATGTAAACTATTTGCAACCGTTATGTGTCCCATGAGGGGCAGAAAGTGTCTCCAAAAAAGGAGGAAAAAAGTTGGTAGAATAGCTGGTTCGTTTTTCTTGGAAAAGCATTTTGGTGTTAGCAGTATGATAGCAAGATTAAAGCACAATAAAGCAAATTAAACCATATCAGCATTCAAGAAGGATTCTGGATGGAGGAGGTGCCTGGGACTACAGATAATTGCAGTTCCTGAACAGTAGAAAGCATGTCTTGATGACTTTTTGGTGCCAAAGAGAGGCTCAGCCTATTATGCATCCCTGAACTGCAGTTGCATTTTTTGTTTTTTTGCGGGGGGGGGGGGAGGGGAGGTGGTCTAGTTATAGCACAATACAGACTGCTTTAGCGAAAGATGCTGTCTGAGAAGTGTAGTAGCATTCTTTCAGATACGTCAGAGACTGACTTGTGTTGCTAGAATCTGTTTCTGCAGGATTTTGTTTTGTTCTTCTTAACACAGTAGTGTGGGGATCTTAGCTCATGAAAATAAAAAGATCACTATTTTATTCTAGTTTCACTTACTAACCTTTATTTCTATATGATTTTTTAAAAATTCTTGTGACTGCATATAGGCTGCTTCTATTGTGCTTTTGTGTATGTGTGTTTTTATCATCAGAGCAATTTGTAGTCAAAATAACATAGAATACATGGGGACCATGAAGAAAGTTAATGGCCTAAACCAGTGGGTCTTAAACCTGTCTTAGGGGCCCCCAGCCAATCGCGTTTTCAAGATACCCCTAATATACATGAGGCAGATTAGTATATAATAGAGGTGACAGGCATGCAAATCTGCCTCATCCTTATTCATTAAGGATATTTTGAAAACCTGACTGTCTGCCTAAACCATCTGCTTAAATTGAAGAATGTTCTGTATGCATACTTGCTGAAGCTACTTTTCTATAAAAAAACTAATTTGCCTAACTGCAAGCGTATCAGATTAATATCAAGATGGGAACCATACTGTGTATTTGTGTTGCAATTCCTCTTTGTCCATGCAAGACCAGCAGGGTCCATCCATTTACTCTGTATCAAGGCTGGTGCATCAGGGAAAGAAAGAGAACTATAAACTCCAATAATGTCAGAAATCCTCTGTAACAGAGCTTCTCCTCCACTTTGGGATCTGGAGGACACCCTTAAGGCCAGTCAGGAATTTCCTCCAAGGACTTCTTGGATGAAAGGAGGTGCAGGCTAAAAATGTCTCTGCTAAAAGATGGTGCAGTATATGGTGGTATTTTTGGGATGGAATGTCAAGTCACAAGCTGCTGATAATATTTTATGGGATGCAAATAAAGCAATGATGAGAACCTACTTAATCTTCAATTCTGCAATCGACTCCCTTCAATTATTCCGCAAACAACTGAAAACCTGGCTTTTCATCAAATTGTAACTCTATCCTCCCCCCCTTTTTTCTCCTCCCTTCTACACATAAGTTCATGTAATCCTTTTTCTTCTTCTCTACCTACTATTTAAGTTCTTGTAAACCGTGTCAAGCTCCATACTCATGGAGATGATGCGGTATATAAACTTAAGGATTAGATTAGATTAGATATAAACAGCTGAGGGGAGATATTATTAAAGTCTACAAAATCCTAAGTGGTGAACAAGTGGATCGACTTTTTTTTTTTTTTACTCCATCAAAAATTGCAAAGACTAGGGAAGTTACAGGGAAATATTTCCTCCTATTGGTTTTAAAAGTATTTTTTCACTCAGAGAATAGTTAAGCTCTGGAACATTGCCAGAAGATGTGGTAAGAGTGGTTAACTTAGCTGGTTTTAAAAAGGGTTTGGACAGTCCTCCTTGATGTCTCTATGATTTCTTTCACTTTATCCCCGAAGAGGGAGTCTCCTGTGCAAGGGGCATCCGCCACCTTGTCATGAACAACCATTCGAAGAGCTGAAGATTTCAGCCATGCAAAATGCCTTGTATATAGCATATCAAGGGAGTCATGTGCTGCTCGTATCATATACTTTGCACAGTATTCCAGACTGTCCAGAAGCTTTTGGAATACTGGTTGCACTGCTTGAAGAAGCTTGTCTACCTCCCCATGTAAAGTTTCCATGATGGAAGAGATATTCATTGTAATAAAACTGATGGATTGCTATCTTTGCAGAGAGCATAGCATTCTGGAACATTCTGTGTCCCATGAGATCCATAGTTTTTAAGTCCTTATTTGGAGGAAAGTTGGAAAAATCTCAAGAACTCATCTTACTGACCTACAAATACACTCACTCAGCTGCCCCTCGCTACCTCTCTTTACTTATCTCCCCCTATGATCCCCCTTGTGAGCTCCACTCAGCTAGTAAGTCCCTCCTCTCCGTGCCCTTCTCTTCAACTGCCAACTCCAGGCTCCATCCTTTCTGCCTTTCTGCGCCGTATTTTTGGAACAAGCTGCCCGAATCCCTACGGCGGGCTCCATCTCTGGCCCAGTTAAAAGCCCACCTCTTTGAGAGTGCTTTCAACTCCTAACTCCTTTCACCTTGGGTTCTGCATCCCCAACTCTATATATTGTGTGTGTCTGTCCAAGTTAGATTGTAAGCTCTTCCAAGCAGGGACTGTCTATAAAAGTCAAAATGTACAGCGCTGCATACTCCTTTCAGCGCTATATAAGTGATAAGTAGTAGTAGTTTGATAAGTAGTAGTAGTAGTCTGTCTCATGGCGGATCTGACAACTATGGATTGATGTGACAATTGAGGTTTACCAAACCTCATCGTATCTTTGACCTTGTATTTGTGTTCCAAACTTTGCTTGGCTGGCCTTGGAATAAATGGAGTATTCCAAATTGCCTTATGATTGTCTAATAACACATCATGGATAGGCAATGACTATTTTTTAGGCACAGGTAAGTATTTGAGTACTTTTAGATTATTTGCACAGAGGTCGGGTTTTGTTGACTCTGTAGTTGCAAAACCTGAGCCATTTGAAGGAGGAAAGATGAGTAGGACAAATCCTCAGGCTGCGAGGTTTTCACTGGTTCCGGTGGAGAAGGGTCAGATGGAAGACCCGGAGAATCTCTTGTCGGGGACTGTACAGAATGAAGATCCAAATGTGATGGAGAAGAACCAAACAATGAATGCATTGTTGCCTTCATGGAGGATGTAGAAGATAGTGACCATGACCTTTGCTGTTTGAGATGTGGTGGAGTTGGTGGCAGAGCAGGGGTAATCGGCTTCTCTGCATCCTGCGAGTGTGGTTGGTGATGTACAAGCTGCCTCAAGAGGGAAAGTATTTCTGAATTTATATTTGCTGAGTCTCCACCATCCTTTACAGAAACTGGAAACTCAGTGTTGTACACAGGTGAAGTTGCAGCCAGTGATGAGGCTGAGCTGCTGGTAAGAGACTCTGGAGCCAAAAGAACTGAATGCTCAGGAGTTGCCACTTGAGAAAGGTGCTGTGGCATTGAATGTGCTCTTTCAGACATGAGAGAAGGAGCCGGTGATGTTACTCGATGCCTTTTTGCCTCTTGTTTGCCTCTTTTGGAGATGCCGAGGAAGTAGGCTCCATTGCGGAACAAAGTTTAGATGTAGACACCCAAGTGCAGGAGAATCGGCATCCACTTCGATGTCTACTGAGGCTGATGTGTCAACACCCCTGACATCATGGGTTTAGACGTTGACGGCAACGCAGTGGGAAGTGAAACTTGCTCCTGCACCCTAGGCTCTGAAGTGGTAGGAAGGTGACAGCACTAAATGTTTAGATTTTCTGTTACACTTTTTCGGAGAAGTAGACATCTCCGTAGAAGCACTGCGTTTGAGGGATTACTTCATGGAGGGTAAGCCTCAATCCAATTTTTGTTTTGTATTCCGAATGTCTCTCAACTTGAGTTTGCGTATTTTAAGTGATTTTTTAATTCAATTTGCTGCAGTTGAAACAATTTTTAACGTCATGTTGAGAACCCAGGCAACGGACACAACTCGAGTGGGTATCTGTTAGAACATTTTTTGATTACATGACATGCAACATTTAAAACTTGGTTTTGCCTTATCAGCCATATTAAAGATTTCCGCTGTCAAATCGAAAAATGAAATGAGCAAAATGATCAGCTATATAGCTGACTAGAAGGAACTAATGAAACGGGATGGTGACTGCGTTGTGGAAACAAAAAAACTGAGTGCGAGAGGGCTGGGTAACTATTTACAGGAGGTACAGTAGGCGGGAAGCCTGGTACATGCGCAGAAAACTCTTCTAGAACTAGGACTAGCTGGGATTGGGTGCGGTCAGGGTGACGACACGAGCTGTGGGGCTGAATAGATCAGCTGTCCAGGGAGAAGTTGCTCGCAATGGGGGGGGGGGAGTGATGGTGCGAGAGTTGATTGGGGGGCAGGAAAGGAGCAGGGGGGCAGAGAGGAGGGTGCAGTGTGTGCCACCACCCCGGGCGCCTCCTACCCTCACTACACCACCGTACGCTGCTGCTGTAGTTCTCTGGCATCAGCTCTTTCAAGGCAGCCTCACCTCTTGCCAACCTAGAAGCTTTCTCTCTGCAGAGTTGTGCAAAGAGAATGTTTCTAGGTCAGCGAGAGACAAGGCTGCCATGACAGAGTTGAGGCTGGGAAAAATGAAAATAGACACCGGACCATGAGAAGGGAAAGGTTGTGAGGTGGGAGAATGCTGGACAGTATATGCACTGCACTAGGGGAGCCTGAGCAAAACACTGGGGGGGGGGGGGGGGGGGGGGGGGGGGGAGGGGAGGACTTGCCCCCCTACAGCTACACCCGTGACCCTCTCTCCCAGGCTCTTATTGTCAGCTCACTGGCTACCCATAGCCAAATGGGTCTTCAAGGGCACGATGCTTACATTTAAATCACTGCATGATATGGCACCGGGCAACATAACTACAAAGCTTCCTCCATACATACCGAACAGGTCTCTCCACTCTTAAGATGAAATACGCCTCAAAACACCCCCAGGTCATGCCCTCCAACTGCAAACTGCCAAATGACATTCCTATTCCCACTTTATCCCAAGCCACTGGAATCAACTGCCCCCCCTTCCCCCCCAGATCTGATCACTTGAAGGACTCTTGAATTTAGGAAAATAATAAAAAGATAAGTCTTCTAACTCCTCTGCCTATGGATGGTGGATTACAAAGAAAAGTAGTCTGCACATGCATAGGCATTCTTGGAGGGAGGGTGACAATTTTGTCTACAGCTGGGATGGTGTAGTGAGGCTGTGTGAAAATATCTAGCTGTAGGATTCAGATGCATCCAGCCCTTCTGGTGAAAATAAATACAGGATCCAGGTGAATGCAGCTTTCCTGGAAGAAAAGAGAGCTGGATCGGGGGGGGGGGGGGGGGAGGAGGGTTACATCCTTTCTGAAAAAGTAAGCTAGATCCAAGTGGATGCAACCCTCCTGGAAGCAAAGGGTGCTGGATCCAAGTGGATGCAGCCCTCCTGGAAGCAAAAACCTGCTCTAGCCTCCTTTGCTTAATCCCGCTTCCACAGGTGAACTGTAGGTAAGACCAGGACAGCGGAACGAGCCAGACATAAGATATCAGCATGGGGGCTTGCCCCATACCAAAACTAGAAGTGGCCGACAAAGGAAAGTTATACTCTGATCTTAAGGTGGTACTTTAAAGATCCAGAGGACCCTGCTTTTACCCAAAGCCCACCGTTGCCCATACACTCAATCTCCTGATCCCTGCCGCCACCTGCTAACTGCAGCACATTCACTCTGCCTCCTTCCCTTCTGCCACAGTCGCCGTCACCACCGCAACAGTTCTCCCTCTGGCCCCGGCTCACTACTCTGCTCTCTGACTTTGCTCCGGCTCGTCCTCCTCGCTGTAGCCCACCTACTCACTTGAGTCCGGTTCCTTCTGCTCCTAGTCGCGCCGGCCCGCCGCCACAACTAAAACGACTTGTAAGCCATGGGATATTTAAATAGAGTTGGCGGGTGACGGCAACTGGGCCTTTGTAGAGGAGGAGGAAGAGTGGAGGGGAGAACAAGACCAATCGGAGCCTCTCTTCCTGGAGGACCAATCGTGTTCTCTCTTACAGGAGGAGTGGAGGTGAGGAGGAGGTGGAGGGCGGACTAGCCCAGTCCAGCACCGGCGTCACTGGAGGCAAGAGGACTCTGCGAGTCTGCGGGCAGTAGCGGTAAGCAGCCATTTTGATTTTTAACTGAGAAAACAAAGCTTTTTACCACTCGTACGGGCGGTAAAAAGTTTTGCCCCTGCATCCGCGGTGATGCCCTTTCAATTTTTACCATTGCCACAGATTTACCTCTGTTTACTGTTGCTCCTCCTTCCCATGTCATTCTTTAACAAATATATCAACAAATGTTGATCACAAGGAGAAACTTAAGCAGAAAATTAATATTATATTCTTTTTTTATTTAGAGGATAGGCTGTCTGAAGCTGCAGACTGACACTAGTTAGATCTCATTGGTATAGAAAAGGTCTTAGAGACAAAATAAGGGGCTTAAACAAGTTAAGGATGCTCTAATTAGTAATGATTTTGAGAGAGGCATTTATAAGATGTTTTCTGAACTGTTGCTGCACATTAGAATGCTTCAGAAAGTGCTTCTCTTAAGTTGCCTTGTATATGGAATTAAGAGAGTACAGTAGTATCTGTTAGTATAATTCATGAGAGAGTGAAATTGAGACACAGCTGTGTGCCAGACCAAACTGTTTTGCTCTTTACTGAATACTTTAGTATTAGATTTTAAGTGCTTGCCAAGAAATTTGAATTCAGTTATTATGCAAAAATTATTTTATTCCATTGTTTTGTCAAGTCAAGCATTCACAATCCCATGATGGGACTTTTTGTAGCAGGTCCAGTTTTATGGTATTCTCTTCCCCAGAAATTAAGGGCGATTACATCACAGTTGGCATTTGAGAGAGTCTAAAAGTTTCTTTGTTTGGCAGTCTCCTATATTAAATAATGTGGAAGCAGACTTATTGAATATGCTTAAGAAGTATTTATTAAATTGATCAGGTCCAGTGTCTTATGGCGGAAGCAAATACTTAATATACAGTACTCGACGAAACATGGCCCATGTCAAGCTATCTGGTCTGTGCCTCGGATAAAGAGTGACATTGTTTTTAAGATAAGTACTTTTGTAAGTTGAAATAATATGAATGATTTTTCAAAAAAATTTTGATGGAAAACAAATGAATTAGCATGTGAAGCCTGTGACAATTCAGGTGAATCATGGGTTGAGTGGCTTGTATGAAACTAGTCACCTCTAAGTCTTCTGAAGATTATTACAGATGAGAAGGTGTAGCTGTGCTATTTATAAATCTGTTTTTGAATGCTGAGTTTATTAAGAATGAAGACATATTTATTGACAGGCACTTGAACTTTATTATGTTTGTTTTAAAATATTTGTTTTATTGTGTATGTTATTTTGTAACCGAAATAGACTAACCCACTTACAAAATTTTCAGCCCATATTTTCTAAAAGTCTAAGTTATATAAAGCTCAGTAATGCTTTATTGTTGGTAGATAATTCCAGTGATGTTTTGCTGAGAACACATGGGATATTAATGAAGTAAGGCAGAAACTTAAGAATTATTCTAAATCAGTGGCTTAGTAAGGGTGGTGCGCTGGTACCTCTCTGCCCTGCCACACTAAGCCTTGCTCGTGCCATCCCTCCCTCCCACCCAAACCTTACCTCTGTATTATCTTCGCTAGCGCAAGCAACTTCTGTCCATTGCTCACGTTTGCCTGGTTCCCCTCTGAATTACTTCCGGGTCACAGGGCCAGGAAGTGACACTGAAGGGAAATCTAACGCTGGTGCAAGGAGCATGCTGCAGGAGCACTCGTGGCTGGCAAAGACTAAGAGGTATTGGGGGAGGGAGAGCGCAAGTGTGGAATGGGGGCAGGAAGCAGCGGTCATGGGGGGGAGGGGGGCACCATCACCCCGGGTGCCTCCTACCCTTATTACGCCACTGTTCTAAATGCTAAGGACATTTTATAAAGCAAAGAAGAAATTTATAGAGATTGTGTTGCTCAGAAACCAGCTTCAGACTGCTCAGTTCTTATTAATAACATTTTTACATGATATTATATCAAAAGCTGTGCTGAAATTCAAGTAAAATGAATAATTTTCTAGTCAGTTGAAGTAATTAATCATGTTTTGACACAGTCTGCCTCTGGTAAAACCAATGCTGTGCCAGATCCTGAACTGCTACCTGCTGTAGTGTAGAATGTAGATCAGGAGAGTCTTAATTTTCTCACCTTCTAGGTAAGACTAACTGGCCTGTAGTTTCCAAACTCCTCAGATAACCACCTTTTTGACCAGGATTTGTATGCCCTCTTTTTCAATTCTGTGGAGCTACTTTGTCTCCAAAGTTCTGAATTGTATCCAGTCCAGCCTCAGAGTTTTGTCTGTCGTTTTTCTGCAAGATTTTCTTCTGTGAACAATCTGGAATTTACTCCTCACCAGTCCATCCCCCCGCCCACAGCTGACTCTAATTTAAAAGCTAGGAATCTCAAAATGTAGATCCTTACAAATGTGAAGGAATCTATACAACTAGAAATTACACGAGTATACATAATAGTGATTGCATGGCAATATATATTGCTAAACTATGTATGTAACATAACATAACTTTATTCTTCTATACCGCCACAATCGGATGATTTCTAGGTGGTTTACACTGAAGAGAGCTGGACAATCGGCGAAATACAAATAGCAAAGGTACAACATATTTCTTAAGAATAGTCAGAGTAAAATTATTGTAATTAATATGAGCATGCCAGTGCTTATGTGTGCGGACAGCAGGATGGACAAAAGCACCTCCTTGCATACTCAAGACTTATTACTATTGCAAGCTATAAAAATAACATAACAAATTCATTTATATACAGCAGTAACCTCTCAATTCAACGCGGTTAACATAAGATAGGAGTTAGAGTTTATCAGGACAGAAAAGGGTTTATTCCATGGTCCAGCTTGAAAATATAACATTCTATGGAAAAATCTTTTGTATATGCAACTTTTTACAGTAGGAAATGTAAATAGTATAAAATACCGAAACAAATGTTTTCTGTCAGTAAATTTAAAGTGATTAATAATATAATTGGGTATAAGGTCAAACAATATATCAATATATATATATATGTGTATATATATAAATAAAAACGGATATATCTCTGTGTGTATGTATGTTCCAGCATAACTCTGAAATGCATGGAAAGATTTCAACCAAACTTGGTATACATATGACTTACTATCTGGGGAAAAATACTGTGGGGGTGGGAAGGGGGTGACATGTAAAAATTATCAGAAACAACAGATATTACTGTCTAATCCAGGGGTGCCCATTAGGTCGATCACGATCGACAGGTCGCTCGCGCAGGCGACCCCAGTCGATCGCAGAACGGGTTCCCTTCTTCCCTTCTCTTTTTTCCCCTCCTGACTGGCCCGCCTCTTGAAGAACGCCAGCCAATCAGAGTGCTGGAAGGGCAGGGTGAAGGTCGGTGGCTTCCAAGGGAGGGGGGGCGGTCCGCCCCGGGTGCACAGCCGGCCAGGTCCGGGTCCTCCTGCCCTTCCTTTCCCTCAGTCCGCGCTCGGGGCTCGCGCCTGCCTGGTCCTGTGCCGCCGCCCAAACGGTGCTGATGGTTCTCACGAGACTCGCGGGAGTTGACTGCACCATTCGGACGGCGGTCCGGGACCAGGCAGACGCACTCGGGGCTCGCGTCTGAATTTCACTTCTGGCGCAGATGGGGGAGCCTGCCGAGCTGACACCATTCGGGCGGCACGAGACCAGGCAGGCGCGCTCGGGGCTCACACCTGCCTATTACTGCCGCGGCAGATGGGGATTTGGGCGGCTGTCCAGCAGGGAAGGCTGCCGATGCAGCGCTGGACCGCCAGGATTGCATCAAGGTACCGGGGGGTGAGGGGATGTTTAAAATACCAGGATAGCCATCTAGGGAGGGAGGGAGGGATTTTAAAAGGTACTGAGGGTGGGGAGATGTTTAAAATACCAGGTTAGCCATCTAGGGAGGGAAGGAGGGATTTTAAAAAGTACAGGGGGTATGATTAAAATAGGTACCGGGGTACGTAGGGGGATGATTTAAGGTACTGGGGGGTATGGGGGATGGTTTAGGGTACGAGAGGGGGATGGGGCCTGCCTGTCACTAGGCCTGCCTGCCTGCCCTGTGCCCTGTCCCTGCCTAGCGGCAGTGGTTTGGGGGAAGGCAGGGAGACAGAAGGAAAGAAGGGAAACAGAAAAAAAGAAAGGGGGCATGAAGAGAGAAAAAAAGAAAGGGAGGCAGGGAGAAAGAAAGGGAAGGGAGAGAGGAAGAAAAGTTGGGGGAGAGAATGAGGTCTGGAGGAGAGGAAGCGTACAGGCTGAAAGAAGGGAAGAAATATTGAATGCACAGTCAGAAGAAGAAAGTGCAACCAGAGACTCATGAAATCACCAGACAACAAGGTAGGAAAAATTATTTTATTTTAAATTTAGTGATCAAAATGTGTCTGAATTTATATCTGCTGTCTATATTTTGCACTATGGCCCCCTTTTACTAAACCACAATAGCGTTTTTTAGCGCAGGGAGCCTATGAGCGTTGAGAGCAGCGCTGGGAATTCAGTGCAGCTCCCTGCGCTAAAAACTGCTATTGTGGTTTAGTAAAAAGGGAGGGGGCATATTTGTTTATTTTTGTATGGTTGTACTGAGGTGACAGTGCATAGAGTCAATTGCCTTGACCTCTTTGAAAAAACCCCGGAATAGGAATGATAATTAACATTTTCTCAGCGTACAGTGTGCTTTGTGGTTTTTTTTTTAATTTTATTGTTGGTAGATCATTTTGACTTGGTCATTTTAAAAGTAGCTCACAAGCCCAAAAAGTGTGGGCATCCCTGGTCTAATCCATAGTTTTTGCGGCATAACTCTGAAACGCATGGAGAGATTTCAACTAAACTTGGTATTTATGTCCTGTGGGGGTGGGAAAGGGGTGACATGTAAAAATAATTGTAATCAACAGATATTGGTGTCTAATTCATAATTTTCGGGCTCACTGAGATTAATACTGACACTCCCAATGCTGTTTATATCCAAGTTCATAATACTGACACTCCCAATGCTGTTTACACTTCTCTCTCATTATTCACGGGGGGTACGGGTAGAGCCGGACCGCGAATGGTGAAAAAACGCGATTATCCGGCTCTGACCCACCCGCACCTCCCTGCCGCCTTCCCGGCCTTACCTGGCAGTCTAGAGGGCTTTCAGGGCAGGAGCGATCTTCCTACGCTTCTGCCCTGTGCAGATCGCCATGAGGAAATGGCTGCTGTGAGTTCCTGTAGTCTCTCGAGACTACGACGGGAACTCCCTACAGCCATTTCCTCATGGCGATATGCACGGGGCAGAAGTGTAGGAAGATCGCTCCTGCCCCGAAAGCCCACCAGGTAAGACTGGGAAGGCGGCAGGGAGGTAAAAAATATGTTTGTTTTTTTTCCTCTCCCCCCAAAAAATCGCGATTATGTGAAATTGCGAGTGCAGAAACCGCGAATGGGGAGGGGGAAGTGTATATCCAAGTTCAGCCCCATAGAGAGGGCCATTCTTGCTGCTAAGAATGAAAATGTCCACAAAATAAACAATCAAATACTTCCAGTTTTACCAGGCGTAATGATTGAATACAAGTCTATCGATACCGGAAGATAGGGATAAATAAATATCTGTGCAATGCCGGGTAATCAGCTAGTGTTTTATAACAGGTACAACCTAACTTGAATAATATTCTTGCCTCAACTGGGAGCCAATGTAGCTGTGTTATGAATGATCTGCAACCTTTTGATATTCTTTTTATATATTTATTTATTTTAAAAATGTATAATACTAAGCAGTGTACATAATTTACATACATAGTATTTAAAATAGACACAAGATAAAACAAATACATAATAAAATAGACTTGTTAAAATAAACATGCAAACAATCCTCAGAAAGACACCCTAGTTTAGATAATAAAAATTGTGGATAATTCATCAACTTTACCAGAAATGATTGTACCAGTAGTCTAAATGAGGCAGGATCAAAATATGCTCTAATCAATCGCAATTTCCATAGTATAAAATAATTTTTCCTATTCAGAAAATCTTTCAAGGCATATTTATTTCAAAAGCCAAAATAGCACTTGTCTTCCACTCGGAGCTGAAGGTTTTGTAACTCTCATAGAAACATAGAAATAGACGGCAGATAAGGGCCAAGGCCCATCCAGTCTGCCCACCCTAATGTCCCTCCCCTACCATTGCCCTGTGAATAGATCCCTCCTCTTCCTTTGCCCTGTGAATAGATCCCACGTGACGATCCCATCTGGCCTTAAAATCAGGCACGCTGCTGGCCTCGATCACATGTAGTGGAAGACTATTCTGTGAAAAAGAATTTCCTGGTGTCAGCTCGTAGTTTCCCTCCCCTAATTTTCCACGGATGCCCTCTTGTTGTCGTGGGACCCTTGAAGAGGAAGATATCTTCCTCCGTCTCTATGCGGCCCGAGAGATACTTGAACGTCTCGATCATGTCCCCCCTCTCTCTGCGCTCCTCGAGTGAGTATAGCTGCAATTTGTTTAACCGTTCCTCGTATGGGAGATCCTTGAGTCCTGAGACCATCCGAGTGGCCATTCTCTGAACCGACTCCAGTCTCGGCACATCCTTGCGATAATGCGGTCTCCAGAATTGCACACAGTATTCCAGGTGGGGCCTCACCATGGATCTATACAATGGCATAATGACTTCCGGCTTTCGGCTGACGAAGCCTCTGTGTATGCAACCTATGACTTGTCTTGCTTTGGATGAAGCTTGCTCCACTTGATTGGCAGCCTTCATGTCCTCACTGACGATCACCCCTAGGTCACGTTCTGCTTCAGTTCTTTTTTTTTTTTTTTTTAATTGAAAAGCTTTTATTGAAAAACACTCCAAACATTACAGAACAATTGCACATGGAAGGCAAAAACAAAAATACATAGAGCTGAATACCACACTCCCTGCTTCAGTTCTTGTTAGGATCTCGCCATTTAGGGTGTAAGTCTTGCATGGATTTTGGCTGCCCAGGTGCATAACTTTGCATTTTTTGGCATTGAAGCTGAGTTGCCAGGACCTAGACCAGCGCTCCAGTAGGAGTAGGTCGTGCATCATGTTGTCGGGCATTGAAACATCATCTATTGTGCATTTGCCCACTACATTACTTAGTTTGGCGTCATCGGCGAATAATGTTATTTTACCCCTAAGCCCTTCTGCCAAGTCCCTTATAAAGATGTTGAATAGGATTGGGCCCAAGACCGAGCCCTGTGGCACTCCACTGATCACCTCCGTCATTTCAGAGGGTGTGCCGTTCACCACCACCCTTTGAAGCCTACCTCCAAGCCAGTTCCCAACCCATTTCGTCAATGTGTCACCTAATCCTATAGAACTCATCTTGCTCAGCAACCTGCGGTGTGGTACGCTATCAAATGCTTTGCTAAAGTCCAGGTACACGATGTTCAGGGACTCCCCAATATCTAGCTTCCCCGTCACCCAGTCAAAGAAGCTGATCAAGTTGGATTGGCACGATCTCCCTTTTGTAAATCCATGTTGACGGGGATCCCGTAGATTCTCCTCATCCAGGATCTTATCTAATTGGTGTTTTATTAGAGTTTCCATTAGTTTGCTTACTATCGATGTTAGACTCACTGGTCTGTAGTTTGCTGTCTCCATCTTGGAGCCTTTCTTGTGGAGTGGAATAACGTTAGCCGTCCTCCAGTCCGACGGAATGCTGTCTTTGCTAAGGGAGAGGTTGAATAGCTTGGACAGTGGCTCCGCCAGGACATCACACAGCTCCCTTAGCACCCTGGGGTGTAGGTTGTCAGGCCCCATTGCCTTGTTAACCTTGAGCCTTGATAGCTCACTGTAGACACTGCTGGGCGTAAACTCGAAGTTACTGAACGGATCAACTGAGTCAACCCTTGTCTGTAGCTGAGGGCCAAGCCCCGGCGCTTCTCGGGTGAAGACTGAGCTGAAGTATTCATTTAATAGTTGGGCTTTTTCCGAATCCTTTTCCACATAGTCTCCGTCTGGTTTCCTAAGACGTACAATCCCGCCTGAGTTTTTACTTCTGTCACTGATATACCTAAAGAAGGATTTATCTCCCTTCTTGATGTTTTTTGCCAGAGACTCCTCCATGTGAAACTTAGCCTCCCTGACTGCCGTTTTGACGGCTTTTGATTTGGTCAAGTAGTCTGCTCTAGAGACCTGTTTCCCTGATTGTTTGTAAGAGATGAATGCTTTTTTCTTCTCCTTGATAAGGGCCGAGATCTCTGTAGTGAACCACTTTGGCTTATTGTTCCTTCGTTGTTTACTTATTAATTTAACATAGCGGTTTGTCGCTTCCTGTATGGTGGTTTTCAAAGTCGACCACATTTCTTCCACGCTATCGGTTTCTGCTTGTTCTTGTAGCGCCTGGTGAACGAAGTCTCCCATTTCTTTGAAGTTTGTGTCCTTGAATTTGAGGATCTTGGTAAGTGTGGTAGATTTAGTGAAACCTTTCCTAAGATTGAACCATACCCGACAACATGATGCACGACCTACTCCTACTGGAGCGCTGGTCTAGGTCCTGGCAACTCAGCTTCAATGCCAAAAAATGCAAAGTTATGCACCTGGGCAGCCAAAATCCATGCAAGACTTACACCCTAAATGGCGAGATCCTAACAAGAACTGAAGCAGAACGTGACCTAGGGGTGATCGTCAGTGAGGACATGAAGGCTGCCAATCAAGTGGAGCAAGCTTCATCCAAAGCAAGACAAGTCATAGGTTGCATACGCAGAGGCTTCGTCAGCCGAAAGCCGGAAGTCATTATGCCATTGTATAGATCCATGGTGAGGCCCCACCTGGAATACTGTGTGCAATTCTGGAGACCGCATTATCGCAAGGATGTGCTGAGACTGGAGTCGGTTCAGAGAATGGCCACTCGGATGGTCTCAGGACTCAAGGATCTCCCATACAAGGAACGGTTAAACAAATTGCAGCTATACTCACTCGAGGAGCGCAGAGAGAGGGGGGACATGATCGAGACGTTCAAGTATCTCTCGGGTCGCATAGAGACGGAGGAAGATATCTTCCTCTTCAAGGGTCCCACGACAACAAGAGGGCATCCGTGGAAAATTAGGGGAGGGAAACTACGAGCTGACACCAGGAAATTCTTTTTCACAGAAAGGGTGGTTGATCGCTGGAATAGTCTTCCACTACATGTGATCGAGGCCAGCAGCGTGCCTGATTTTAAGGCCAGATGGGATCGTCACGTGGGATCTATTCACAGGGCAAATGAAGAGGAGGGATCTATTCACAGGGCAATGGTAGGGGAGGGACATTAGGGTGGGCAGACTGGATGGGCCTTGGCCCTTATCTGCCGTCTATTTCTATGTTTCTATGTTTACCATGTTGTGGTCACTGGAGGCCAATGTGTCGCCCACCGAGACCTCTGTGATACTTTCTCCATTGGTAAGTAATAGGTCCAGTATTGCCTGATCCCTTGTTGGGTCCAACACCAGTTGCTTGAGACCAGCTCCCTTCATAGCATTTAATAGCCTCCTGCTGCTGCCGGAAGCAGAGGTAAGTTTATCCCAATCCACATCAGGCTTGTTGAAGTCACCTAACACTACTGTGTCCCCACGCAAGGTGATATTTTCTATATCACTGATTATTTCCATATCCAGGTCATCATGTTGTCTTGGGGGTCTGTAAATTACGCCAAGATACAAGCATTTGTCCTTCCCTCTGGCCAAATTAACCCAAAGGGATTCCCCAGTGTACTGGACATCTGAGATTCTTGTGACCATAATGTCATCTTTAGTATATAATGCTACACCTCCCCCTATTCTGCCCTCCCTGTCCCGGCGAAGCAAGTTGTAACCTGGTAAGACCATGTCCCACCCGTGGGAGTCTGTGAGCCAGGTCTCAGATATTGCCACCACATCCAGGTCGTCATTCCTTATTTCCGTTTCTAATTCCAGGATCTTGTTTCCCAAACTGTGTGCGTTGACGTACATAGCCCTCCATGTTGTATTTTTGTTACGTCTCAGTGGGGGTGTTCCTGCTTGAGCTACTTGAACACCTTTAGCATTGTTTGTATTCTCCCTAGACTCATAACTACAATGTGTACTCCCCTTGGACCCAGAATTACAATGTGTGCTCCCTCTAGACCCAAAATTACAATGTGACCCATAATTGTCATATGAACATACCCCCGATTCGAAAGTTTTCGTACTTGCCCCTGACCCAGAATTATGGTGACTACTTTCCTCAGCCCCAAAAAAGTATTGGCAGTTTAGTTCGCCAGGTATGTTGTATGTGCCCGTACCCTCCCCCGACTTACCTAGTTTAAAGCCCTGTGAAGTAGGCGGGCTAGACGGTGTCCAAGGACATTCTTTCCTCTTCCGGTCAGGTGTAGCCCGTCGTGTCCCTGTAGTCCTTGCAAAGCTTCTCCATGGTGTAGAAACCCGAAGTTCATCTCCTTGCACCATCCTCGCAGCCAGTCGTTCGCCTTCTGTATTCGATCCTCTCTGGCTCTGCCCTTGCCCCTCACTGGGAGAATCGAGGAGAAGACTACCTGCGCATCCATCCTCCTCAGCTTCTCCCCCAGGGCTTTGAAGTCTTCAGATATGCTGTCCGGGGTGCTCCTGGCGGTGTCGTTGGTTCCAACGTGGATTAGAATCATGGGGAAGTGGTCTCGGGGCTTGATGAGTCTGTCAAGGCAAGCGGTTACATCCCGGATCCTGGCCCCTGGCAAACCTGGCTCTCTGGCGTACCCAGCCCCCATGTATACATCAAAAATGAACATTTGGTGAACTGCAACATTTAATCTTTGTGCCTGAATTGAACACATTCATGTTAATCTGTTAGAATTTCACATCCAAATCATTCTGCTTTTTAATTTTTTAAAGGCAGTGATAGAGGTGTGGTAGACTGATCAATTTTCAGAGGATTGTATTCGTATTTTAAAATTTTTAGGCAGCCGGAGGTGCAACGAAGTCAGCCTTCTGCCATATGCCTGCTCAGGAAGTATTCTTTCTGTAGCATTCTGCCTATGCTGGCTTCGTTGTGCCTCTGGCTGCCCAAAGATTTTAAAATACAGCAACGGGGAAGCTGGTAGGTAGGGGAATCTGGAACTGGGAGAGGTGGATCCAGCTGAGAGGAGTGGAGGCTGGAGTTGGGAATAAGGGAAGGACAGATGCTGCAAGGGGAGGGAGTTGGGAAGGACAGATGCTCCATGGGCTGGGGGTTAGAAAGGGAGGGAAAGAGAGATGCTGCTGGTGGGTGAAGGAACAGGAAAAGAGAATTCCTTGTCATCAGCAGCAGATGAATCCAGAGACTAGTGGGATAACAGCCCTCAGCCAGCAGGTAGAGATAGAGCACACTGAATTGTTCTCAGGGTATATCTTGGATGCACAGCCTCCTGGCCAGCCAGTATACTCTATCTCCAGCAGGCTGGCGGATGTGTTTCTCACAGCTCCTGGATTCTATGAGTCCTTGGGCTACAGAGCATTCGAGCCAGGTCGGGCTTTTGGAATGGAGGAGTGTTCTAGCACATTATGCCAGCTTTGGCGGTACACTTGGACCCCCCCCAGGGTCCCTACCTCCTACCTCACCCTCTTCAGGGTAATACCTGGGTCCCCCCATTGTCCCTTACCCGACAGAGTGCCTTCTGTAAGTTTCTTCTTACCCACGAGGGATGCCTGAAGAGGAAGAAATGATGGCTGAGATTAAGCACAACAGCAAGGGAGGAGATGCAGTTATCATGGGTGACTTCAATTACCCAGGAATAGACTGGAACCTAGGCACCTCCGGCTGCAGTAGGGAAACCAAGTTCCTGTATGCAGTGGGCGATTGCTTCCTGGAACAACTTGTCAAGGAAAACACGAGAGGAAATGCAATTCTGGACTTAATTCTAAATGGACTATGAGGACAGGCGCAAGATGTAGAAGTAGAAGGAACACAGGGAAGCAGTGATCACAATATGATTTGCTTCAACCTGGACACGGGGCGAAACAACGATCCAGAACAACAGCCACGGTGCTGAACTTCCGAAAAGGGAATTACAAAGGGATGAGACTCATGGTGGGGAAGAAGATTAAGAAGAGGATAGGTGCTGTAAAAACGCTAGAGCAAACATGGTCCCTTTTTAAGGACACAGTCACCGAGGTGCAAAATCTAGATATACTGCGTATCAACAAGGGATCCAAGAGGAAAAAGAACAAAGAACTGGCGTGGTTCATTAGCGGTGAAAGAAGCCAAAAGGGACTACGAGGAAAAAATAGCCAAGGAGGCAACAAACTTCAAGCCATTCTTTCGATACATTAAGGGGAAACGACCTGCGAAGGAAGCGGTGTGGCTGTTGGACGACCATGGAATAAAGGGAGTGCTAAAAGAGGGCAAAGCCATCGCCAACAAACTGAACACGTTTTTTGCGTCTGTGTTTACGCAACATACCGGAAGCTGACAGGCTATACCTAGGAAACAAAGACGGGAAACTGACTGCATTGACAGTCAGTCTAGAAGAGGTGTGTAGGCAGATTGACAGGCCTAAAAACGGCAAATCCCCTGGACCGGATGGTATCCATCTGAGGGTGATCAAGGAACTGAAAGGGATTATAGCTGAACTGCTTCAAATAATAACCAATCTGTCAATCAAATCGGGAAGGATTCCAGAAGACTGCAAAGTGGCAAATGTTATGCCAATCTTCAAGAAAGGTTCGAGGGGAGATCCGGAAAACTACAGGCCGGTGAGTCTGACCTCGGTACCAGGAAAGATGGTAGAGGTGCTAATAAAAGACCGCATCGTTGAGCACCTTGATGGACACAATCTGATGAAGACCAGCCAGCACGGCTTCAGCAAAGGAAGATCTTGCTTGACAAACTTGCTGCACTTCAAGGGAATTAACAGGCAGATAGACAAAGGTGACCTTGTCGACATTGTATATTTGGATTTTCAGAAGGCGTTAGACAAGGTCCTGCATGAACGACTGCTTTGAAAAATTGTGAGCCATGGGATTGAGAGTGAAATACTCATGTGGATCCAAAACTAGTTGGCAGATAGAAAACAGAGTGGGGGTAAATGGACAATACTTGGACTGGAAAAGCATACAAGTGGAGTGCCGCAGGGTTCGGTACTTGGGCCTGTACTCTTCAACATATTTATAAACGATCTGGAAATTGGAATGACGAGCGAGGTGATTAAATTTGTAGACGATACGAAGTTATTCAGAGTAGTGAAGACACAGGAGGATTGTGAAAACCTGCAACAGGACATAAACACACTCAAGAAATGGACTGCGACATGGCAAATGAAGTTTAACGTGGATAAGTGTAAGGTGATGCATGTCAGTAACAAAAATCTTGTACACGAATACAGGATGTCTGGTGCAGTACTCGGAGAGACCCCCCAGGAAAGAGACTAGGGAGTACTAGTCGACAAGTCGATGAAGCTGTCCGCGCAATGTGTGGTGGTGGCGAAAAGGGCGAACAGAATGCTTGAAATGATTAAGAACGGGATCACAAACAGATCGGAGAAGGTTATCATGCCGCTGTACCGGGCCATGGTGCGACCCCCACCTGGAATACTGCGTCCAGCACTGGTCGCCATACTTGAAGAAGGACATGGTACTACTCGAAAGGGTTCAGAGAAGAGCGACTAAAATGGTTAAGGGGCTGGAGGAGTTGTTGTACAGCGAGAGATTAGAGAAACTGGGCCTCTTCTCCCTTGAAAAGAGGAGACTGAGAAGGGACATGATTGAAATGTTCAAGATAATGAAGGGAATAGACTTAGTAGATAAAGACAGGTTATTCACCCTCTCCAAGGTAGGGAGAACGAGAGGGCACTCTCTAAAGTTAAAAGGGGATAGATTCCGTACAAACGTAAGGAAGTTCTTTTTCACCCAGAGAGTGGTGGAAAACTGGAACGCTCTTCTGGAGACTATTGTAGGGGAATCCCTGCAGGGATTCAAGACAAAGTTAGACAAGTTCCTGCTAGACAAGAATGTACGCAGGTAAGGCTAGACTCAGTTAGGGCTCAGGTCCTTGACCTAGGGGCCGCCGCGTGAGCGGGCTGCTGGGCACAATGGACCATCTGGCTGACCCATCAGCGGCAATTCTTATGTTCTTAGGTAAGGTAATAGAGTACTGGTCACTGGCTGGATTTTTTTTGTCGGGGGCTTCGGGTGCGTCACAGTTCAGGGTTGTAAGGGCTCAATGCATGGCCTTTCCCAGAGACGTGAGAGCCTAGTTCAAGGTGCCTGGCAGTGTTCTTCCCTCGGGTGGGGAGCACCAGCGACAATGATTTCCGACGCCTTCCCGCAGATGAGCCGAGTCCAGTTTTTCCTTCACTTTCTCATGGCACTTTTGTTTTTTTCCTTTTCCGGTAGTGGCTAGGGGTATGCTGCTTTTGGCAGTGGCAGGCGAGTGGTGGTGAGTTTACATTTGGGCAAACGGGTCGCTACTTTGGCGCGGTCTGGTGAGAGGAGCATGGGTCCGCAAGGCTGTGGGATGCCTTTAGGGCCCTTATATCATGGGGTCCCAGGCACCTTTCAGCACGGTGCGAGTAAGCATTTTTTTACTTGCTTCTGGTTGCGCTCGGACATGGTAGGAGCGTGGTTTCCGGTGGCCTACACTCCTTCTGCTCGTTGGTTACCAGCAGCTTGTGGGCGGTACTTCCTTTTGTTTGTTGGGTCCTCCGAGGGAGGGCGGCTGGGCCACTGGGATGGCTTCGGTCAAGTGCGGTTGGTGGCCGCTGACGGGACTATGGTTCTATTTTCTTTCTGGCTGGAAATGCCTTCCGACAGGGAGAGGTAGGCAGTTCTTTGTTGGTAAGAGACTTCCCGTGGGGTAGGCTTGGCGGTAGCTACCGGCGTCAGTTTTCCGAATCAGTGGGAAGGCTTGAGCCTCAAAGAAGAAGTATTCCTGTGGCTTAGGCCTCGGACGAAGGGTGTTCCCGTGGCTTAGGCCTCAGACGAAGGGTGTTCCTGGGGCTCAGGCCTCGGACGAAGGGTGTTCCCGGGGCTCAGGCCTCGGACGAAGGGTGTTCCCGGGGCTCAGGCCTCGGACGAAGGGTGTTCCTGGGGCTCAGGCCTCGGGCGAGGGGTGTTCCCGGGGCTCAGGCCTCGGGCGAGGGGTGTTCCCGGGGCTCAGGCCTCGCCCAGGGCTCAGGCCTCGGGCAAGGGGTGTTCCTGCGGCTTAGGCCTAGGCCTCGGAGAAAAAATGTTCCTGGGGGCTTAGGCCTCCGCGGAGAGAGCATTCCTGGGGCTCGCGCCTCGGTTCCGAGATGTTCCTGTGGCTTGGGCCTCGGTTCTGAGATGTTTCTGTGGCTTGGGCCTCAGATATTTTCCTGTGATTCAGGCCTCAGTTGTGAGTTCATTTCTGCCACTCCTTGTATTTCTTCCTATGGAGTAGTGGACGGGATGTTGGATCAACTACCTCAGCTTCTGAGGTTGTCATTGTATCTCCTGGGGGGGAGGGGGGAAGACCCTTGTCTCCTCCTAGCATTCTTCCTGACTTTGGTTAGCAGTTTGCCTCCTGTGGGAGCCCTTTGGGCTTGGGAAGGCTTCAATTGGATGGGGAGTCTTCACTTGTTGCATTTCTGGCTTACTGCCCTGACACCTTGCAGGGGTTTGGCTGGCAGCTAAAGCCCATTACCAGACACAATGGTTTCATTCCACAGGAGGTTATCTGGGGCATTGTGGTCATGATAGGAGGTTGCTTTGCCCTCTTATATTCTGTGGAGGGTAACGGGAATGGTGCTGCTCTCCAGTGATGATTGCTCCTGCTCATAGGGGCTATGGGGTGTTAGCCTTTGAATGAGTGTAGGATACATACTCTCTGGAGTTTTGTATCTTCTTGGATGTGTGCTGCAGGGTAGGATTGGGGGACATGGAATTGTGCGTTCCCTGTGTTCTTTCCATCCCTATGTTTAGATTGCTTTGGTACATCCCACTAGTCTCTGGATTCATCTGCTGCTGATGACAAGGAAGGGAAAATTATGTCCTACCTGTTAATTTTCTTTCCTTTAGTCACAGCAGATAAATCCAGAGCCCTACCCTGTTGCGGGGTTTGGTGCTTGCAGGCGCGGTTTGGACATGCCTTGTGGGCTGGAATTGTATTTTCAGTTTGAGAGCATCAGTGATTTGGGTAGCGCATGTGCGGACAGAAGTTATATATGTTCCTTATGTCTCGTAGGTTTCATTCCTTTTCTGTACGTTGTTTCAGCAACTTTGAGAAAACTTATACTGATTGGCCAGGAGGCTGTGCATCCAAGATATACCCTGAGAACAACTCAGTGCACTCTATCTCCACCTGCAGGTTGATGGCTGTTATCCCACTAGTCTCTGGATTCATCTGCTGTGACTAAAAGAAAGAAAATTAACAGGTAGGACATAATTTTCCCTTGTTGGATATAGGTATGGAGTGAGAGAAAAAGACATGGGGAAAGGAAGAAAGAGAGAAATTGGGCATAGAGTGAGAGAGGTAGAGATGCATGGGGGAGAGAGATGGATGAGAGGGAGAAATGTTGGGTATGGTAGTGGATAGGGAACAGAGGGATAGATTGAAGGGAATGCAAGGAACATTGGACATAGTGATGGAGGGAGAGATGTGGCAAGGTGATGGAAAGGGGTGATAGAAGGAGAAGTGGGTATTGGGGCTAGTGGGCAGTGGTGAAAAATGCTGCACATGCTCCATCCAGGAGATGACAAGTGACAATGTTCCTGAAATGGACTTTATTGAAAATTTAAAAGTTCCAAAAGTCTACTTAAGCAAGATAAAATAATCCATGTAAAAACCTTAAGGACCTAGCCCGCTGAAAGCATAGGACCCAGCACGGTCCGTGTTTCGACAAAGTAGTCTTCAGGGGTCCCTGAAAGTCCTATGGTAGTAGTTAAGTGGAATAACAAATACGTGGAGAATCATGGAGAATGCGCTGCTTAAAACCAAAGCTTTGCCTCCCTCATTCAAGCCTACCGGGATCAGATCTTCACTTTTGTGGAGTGCATTTGGAACATTACAATTCAACATACTCCTCCTCTCTTTTTGTTTGAACTTCTTCTTCACTAGTGCTGCCTGATTCACGATTCAAATAAGTTCACCGATTCAAATCAGGTGAATCGATTCGAATTGGTTCGTTTTTATTAAAAACCGGACTCGCCGATTCAGCCGCAAGACGAGTTCGGGCTATTTCATGCCACCGGACTCTTCATATCTAATGCAACTTCCGGTTTTGCAAAACCGGAAGTTACATCGGAAGAAATGAAAGGAGTGGTGGGAGAGTCAAGCGGCGAGCGAGCAGACCTAGTGCAGCAGACCTTGGCACTCGGTAGCAACAAATACTAGTTTTGGCTGGCTCTTTCCCCGCATTTCTCCTCTCTTCCCCACGATTTAATATCCAATCCAAGCAGTAAGTAAATACATCGGCAGGGGGGCTGGGGATGGAAGCTGAAATCGGCATGGGGGCTGGGAATAGAAGCTGAAATTGGCAGAGGGGCTGGGGATGGAAGCTGAAATCGGCAGGGGGCTGGTGAGTCTTGGGGGCTGGGGATGGAAGCTGAGAACTGGCAGGGGGGCTGGGGATGGAAGCTGAAATCAGCAGGGGGGCTGGTGAGTCTTGGGGGCTGGGGATGGAAGCTGAGAATTGGCAGGGGCCTGAAAAAACTGAGAATCAGGCAGGGGGGCTGGGGAAACTTTGGAGATGATTTGCTTTGGGGAAGCTGTGAATCTGTTTCTAACTAATTTTACTGCTATGTTATAGTTTGGATGTTCCTATTTTTGACATGATATTGCCTTGGTTAAATAAAATGTTTAAACTTAAAAAGCTGTGTCATTAACAGTGAATCGAATCGAAAAATCGATTCAACAGGGTGAATCGAATCGAAATATTTTTCTCTGAATCGGGCAGCACTACTCCTCACTACTATCTTCGCCAGAGGAGAGCGACTACTTTCCTTAAGTGGACTGTGTTGGTCGCTTTGAAATGTATCCTCCTCAAATGGTTGGAGACAGACGCTCCTGACTTTTCTCTCTGGAGGTGCTGCTTGATTACACTCTTGATATGGGAGAGGAGAGATATTTCCGACTTTTCCTCTACGTTGGGGCGCTCCTTTCAATGTACTTGGGAACCATTTTGGAACATTGTGACTCCCCTGGCGAAGAGTCGCTTGCTGAGCTGCTGAATTATGTTTTGTGTGGTTTTTGTTTGCACTATTTGAATTCTTTTGATTATTTGATTTTATCATCCCATTGTTGCTCTGATAGAGGACAGGGGTGGGGGTTGGTGGTGGTGTTTAGTTGTTTTGAAACTCTGAGCTTGTCTTTTTAGGGTTGTGTTGTAGGTATTTTTCCTGTGCTAAGCTCAATAAAAATTATTTGACAATAAATAATAATTAAGATTTTCTCTGTGTACTGTGTGCTTTGTGGGTTTTTTGTGTTTTTTTAAAATTTGTGGTTACCATTATGTATTAATAAGATTATACTGTGTATATATGAAAAATGGATGGAAGAAATTGCATTACAATTAGTGCTATTATGGGGGTGGGGTCTGGGACAAAGCTTGGGTAGGGGTACTTGGTTGATATTTGTTAGACTTAGGGCAGTGGTCTCAAACTCGCGGCCCGGGGGCCACATGCGGCCCGCCAGGTCCTATTTTGAGGCCCTCGGTATATTTATCATAATCACAAAAGTAAAATAAAACCATTTTGATCATATGTCTCTTTACCTATAAATTACAATATTATTATTAAGACTTAGCCAAAAGGAAAGATTTATAAACTATAAAGAGTTTTACCTCATGCAAAATTGTCATTTCTTTAATAAGAAGAAATTAACTATTCTTTCTGCGGCCCTCCAAGTACCTACAAATCCAAAATGTGGCCCTGCAAAGGGTTTGAGTTTGAGACCACTGACTTAGGGGGTACTTGGCTTGAGGAAGTTGAGAAACACTGGGATAGGCCATTTGGTTTTTATCTGTCATCATATTTCTGTTTCTTTGTTTCTCCTTTGTGGCTTTCTTATAAACATGAAAAGCTGCATTTGGATACCAAGGGCTCCTTTTACAAAGCCGTGCTAGGGACTTAATGCATGGAATAGCGCGCGCTAGCCACTACCGCCTCCTTTTGAGCAGGCAGTAGATTTTCGGCTAGTGTGCACTAATCCGGTGCATGCGCTAAAACGCTTAGCGCACTTTCGTAAGGAGTGCCCCAAGTCTTAGGTTGCAACTCTAGCCACCTTACTGGACAGACTAGATGGCTATGCTGGTCTTTATCGTCTGTCATTTGTGGGTATTATGTGTTGGCGCTGTGGGTAATACTTGTGTCTTTCTGAAAAAAGTTCATGCAATGGTGAATACTGTTTGCAGTCTTCCCTTTTATCAAATGAAAAGGGAGGCCATTGTTATCTCCAGAAGACATCTTTGCTATATTAGAGCCCAGCTTTATTCAGAACCAACACAGTTAGAACATAAGAACATGAGAATTGCCATTTCAGGATCAGACCCTGGGTCATTAAGTCCGGTGATCCACACATGCAGGGGCCCCGCCAGGTGTACCCTGGCATAGCTTTAGTTCATTAAGTCCGGTGATCCACACATGCAGGGGCCCCGCCAGGTGTACCCTGGCATAGCTTTAGTCCCCATATCACTGTATGCTTCTCAAGGCAGATGTGCATCTAATTTACCCTTACCCGTATCACTCTATGCCATTCTTAAGGAGATGCCCATCTCGTTTACCCTAGTTTCTGGAGATTTTTTTTATTTACTACATTTATAAACTGCCTATAACTAAGCATTGTATAATTTTTTTTTTACATGTACAATAAATTAAACAGTACTAAAAAAAAAAAAATTTCCTCCCTGGCTGTCACTTAGTCATTCCCCTTAAATTAAGAGAGCCTCCTTAATCAAATATGTTTTCAAATTTTTCTTAAACTGCTGAAAGGTTAAGCAGCCCTGCAGTGTACTTGGGAGAAGACACCATAGCTTTGGGCCTGCAATTGAAAAAGTACCATTGATAGTAATAACAGAAGTTGCCTTATATTAATTTTAGGCCCCAAAAACGCACTAGGTCTTATTTTCAGGGTATGTACATGATCATATCTCCCTTCCTCTCCTTCACCCCAGATCTTCCTCTTTCCTTTTTCTCCCCCACATGTGCAGCATCTTTCCTCCCTTCCCTTCCATCCTCCCTTCCCTTCCATCCCTCGTGCAGCAGGACTCTTGCCCAGCTTCTATCCTTCCCTTCCTCCCATCCCTTGTGCAGCAGGACCTTTGCTCAGCTTCTATCCTTCCCTCCCTCCCCTCCCTCGTGCAGCAGGACCCTTGAGCGAGCACACACACATACACCCAAGCACCTGCCCCCGCAGCCGAACCCGCATCCTTCCTTCCCTCCCATCCGAACCCTGCCAACCGCGAGCGAGCCCTACATACCTCCCTAAGCAGCGTCAGGCCGGCAGCACTCTAAATAGGCTACTTCAGCCTTGTTTGCCTGTGGGGATCTGCCGGCGAATCTTGGGTCTAGGGCTTATTTTGGGGGGTAGGGCTTATATTAAGACCTACCCTGAAAATCCTGCTAGGGCTTATTTTTGGGAAAACAGTATTTCTTATCATGAATCTTTTAGAAGCATACATCTTTACCACTTGTTTAAATAGGATGGCATTTCACAATATAAGCTCTTAAATAACAGGCACAATACTTTGTACTGAATTCTAAATTTGACAGGTAGCCAATTCAATTTTTTTTAAAACAGGACTAACATGTTGAAGTCTGTGCACATCGCTGACCATTTTTACTGCAGTATTCTGAACTATTTGAAGAGCTTTGAAGTTTTGCTGCCAATAATCCAGTATATAATGGCACTGCAAAAGTCTAATCTAAACAAGACAAGACTTTGAACAACAACTCGAAAATCCGATGCTGTAAGCATTAGCTTCAATTTACTATCTTAAATAATAAAAACAAGACTGAATCGCATGATTAATTTGGTTCTGAAATGAGTCTCATCAAGTAAATATCCTAAGTTTCTTATCACAGATTTTACCTTCAAAGAACTTCAAGACGTTTTTACAGGAGATCCTGAAAGTAGTATAGAAATAATTAATAGTACCGTAGTAGTACTACTACATACCTATGTATCATGATCATTTTGGATTTTTCAACATTTAATAGTAACCTATTACACATCATCCACTTATTAACATCTTCTATGTATTTAGACACTTTTTCCATAACATCGTCTCCTTCATTCACTGGGAAGAGCCTTTGATAAATGCTGTGGTAGATCAGTAGTCACTTGTCTCTCTGAGAAACAGTTGTTCTTGGAGCTCTGCAGTTTACTTTTCCAGTGAAAGCTGCTGCGGGAGGTCGAGCGAGCCGTTGTGGAACATTGTGTAAAAGAAGCAAGCGTGCCAGACATATCCTGGGATACTTTTTAAGCCTTTTTAAGGTTTCTTTTTAAGCCTTTAGAAATGGAAACGCTGTTGGCTGCCTGGTTAATGAGAGAAGCCCTTCTGAAGCAAGGCTGGTGTTTAGTTGCACACACTGGTTCTAGTTTGGGGGTGATTCTGGAGACTAAACCAGTATACTGCAGATTTTCATTCCTTTCTGTTAACATTAGAACACACCCATTTGTGCAGCTATAGCTGGCAAGCAGAAGTTGAGAGTTAATGAAAGCTTTGTTCTGTAGGCTTTAATTATGTATGTAAAGTCAAACTGTTGTAACTGTGTGGCTGTGGTGTTTCATAACACAGGATGTTTTGTTACATAAGTAGTGTGCATATCTAACACGGCCAGGGGTGGAGCTGACCACCAGCAAGTGGCAGAGGTAGTATTCCTGCATTTTTTTCTAAAAATGTTTGGTTTCTCTTTTGGAATCAGGCTTGGTATCTCAAGAGCTATTTGCTGCAACTGAAAACACTTGCACACTTTAACCTGGAGAAGAATTTGCTGAATTCCTCTCAGTAACATTATGTAATTTTTGGACTAGTTTGGCCTATTAATCTGAAGGAAGGGAGGCTTATGCGTTTTGCCTTATCTGTGTTTTTCCACTCAGCGTCCCATCAACTCCATATTATCAAGACATGTTGGGGAGGAGGAACAGGGTGCCAAGAGGTGTTTGTAAAGAAGTTTGAGTCCTTCTGGATTAGAAGCCAACAGAAACTGGGGCTCTCGGTTTAGACTGAAACAAGAAATCAGCAGCCAAAATTTGCCATTCATTTACAATCAAAACTGAAAATGAAACCAGCTCTTCTATCCATTGCCCCAGGTACATTTATTAGATAGATTGTGAGCCTACCGGAACAGACAGAGAAAAATGCTTGAGTACCTGAATAAATTAATGTAAACCGTTCTGAGCTCCCCTGGTAGAACGGTATAGAAAATTGAATAAATAAATAAACAAAATAAAATACCCTCCTACTACCTAAAGGTTCTCCCTAAGCCTACAGAGTGGTCTAGTGACAGTACTCCTCCTCTACCCAGGGCTGCATGGGTCTGCCTTTTAAAACTGGTGGTCTAGTGGCCTCTTCTGGGCAAGAGCAATCCCCAGTTGCTCTTGCCTCCCTCCAGTGGCGTTCCTAGTATATTTGAAACCCAGGACCAATCATTTTTTTTAACACTCCCTCTTTGCTATAAAAAAATTATTTTTAGTAATAATCCACAATAGAGAATGGCACGGGAACAAAGTATGGCCTTGTTCCCGTAGGCTTCATCCTCATCCCTGCCCTGTCCTCATGAATTCTGTCCTCATTTGCACAAGCCTTGAAACACTTATGATTTTATATTTAAATCTTAGTAAAGTACCATGTTTCCCTGAAAATAAGACAGTGTCTTATATTAATTTTGATCCCAAAAAAAGGCACTAGGACTTATTTTCGGGGATGTCTCATTTTTTTTCATGCACAATGATCATCTTTCCCTTCCTGTCCTCCACCCCAATTCTTCCTATTTCCTTTCTCTCCCTCACATGTGCATCTTTCCTCCCCTCTTACCCATCCCCTTGTGCAGTATCTTTCTATCCCTCCCTCCCATCCCTTGTGCAGCAGAACCCTTGCAGCTTCTAACCCTCCCTTCCTCCCATCCCCCCCGAGTAGCATCTTTCTATCCCCCCTGCCGAGCGCACCCCCCCCCCCCGCCAACTCATCTCTCCCTCTCATCTGAACCGGGAGACTGAAATAAATACCTTATAACAAACCGGCAGCGTCGGCAGCAATCTAGACAAGGCTGCTTTGCGCCCTTCTATCGCCCGGGCATTCCTCTGCTGCGTTGCTCAAGCTAGGGCTTATTTTCGGAGGAGATCTTATTTTTGGGGAAACAAGGTATAAAAAAGGACAATATTATGTACAACGGTTTATAAAATACAAATGGAGCCCTTCCATTTAATATGGTTTTGGTACAACCTTCCTAAAGATTCTGACCCAGATGTCTAAAATTGCCATTAAAGTCCTATGGGGCCTGTAAATGGTCCAATTTCAAAATGGCAATTGATGTTCAAACAATTTTGCTTGCAAATGAGTTTCTCGGAGGTCTGTCATAATTTCATCCGATCAGATGCTAGAGAAAGTGACTGACATGTGCACAGAGCTGGTAAGGGAAGCCCCCAAACAGCTGAGCGGCAGGGGAAGTTCTGAAGCAGCCTCCTGCTGTTTAGCTGTTCGGAGCAGGAAGAGTACCGTATTTTCACGCAGATAACGCGCACCCGTGTAAAACGCGCACACGGGTATAGCGCGCAGAAACCACGATTTTATGTACAAAAACTTTTGTATACCGCGCTCACGGGTATACTGCGCATGCAGCCCGACTGTCCTTTCGCCCGCCCCGACTCTCCTCTGGCCACCCCGACTCTCCTTTCGCCCTCCCCGACTCTCCGTGCGCTGTCCCGACTATCCGTTCACCCTCCCTGACTTTCCGTGCACTGCCCCGCCTCTCCGTGCGCGACCTGAGGCACATGGTCGGGTTGGGCCCATGTGCCTCAGGCCGCGCCCCCAGGTGGGACCTAAGGCTCCAGGGCCTATTCTGATTGGCCCACGCGCCTTAGGCCCCACCAGTAGGCGGAGCTTTGGGACGGATGGGCCAATCCGGCCTCATTCCGTCGTTGGCTGCCTGCCGGACAGGCGGGTTTGGCTCCCGTCTGTCCGGCCAACTACCAAAGGTACGGGGAAGGGGGGTAGGGATGTCGTGGGGGTCAGCCAGGGGGGTCGCGGGTCGGCTGGGGGGGCGGTCGGAGGTTCTTGGGGGGGGGGGGCGGTCGTTGGAGGGAGGGGGGTTTGCGTCGAGGGCAGGAGGGCCTGGGATCCCTCCTGCCCGTAATGTAGTGCGGGGGGGGGGTAGGGGGTCGCCGTGGCCAGGAGGGTTTGGGCTCCCTCCTGGCCCGATATTGTCGGGGAGTTGGGGAGTCGGCCGGGCAAGAGGGCTTGGGCTCCCTCTTGCTCCGATCGTGGATGCGGGTGCGGGTGGGAGCGCGTGCGAGCGGTCGTTCGGGGTGGGGGTGCGAGCGGTCCTGCTGGGGGGGGTGAATCGGGCGTCGGGCGGGGTGGGAACTATGTAAAAAAAATTTTGTATACCGCGCTCACGCGTATAACGCGCGAGGGGTATGCGCGGTAGGTAAAAATGCGTATAACGCGCGCGTTATATGTGTGAAAATACGGTAGTTCATCCTTTTTTTTTTTTTTTTTTAAATAGGCATAGATGTACACACACACACCAACCATATGTGCCCATTTTAAAAAAAAAAATGTGCTTGCATCCCTCTTCCTCCCCCTTTCCCCCGATGACAGCCCACACCACCGCACTTTAAAAAAAAAAAAAAAAAATTGACAGGAAGAAAGCCTACTTCCTCCTGCCTCAGGCACCCGAACCACCCACACTTCTGATCCGTGTCAAAGCAGCTCCTGATTGGTGACTTTAGTACAGGAAGAGGCAGCCGGAGCATACCAGGAGTGATTTCCTTCACTCACCGGCGCTCCGGCTGCCCTCTCATGCCCGGTCATTCGTGGTTGGAAAATATTGCAAATGACCGGGACCGTGAAAGACTGTACACCCTCACCCAGTATGGAATTAGTAATCATAAACTAAAAATAGAAATATATAGACAAAAGTTAAATTGAAGTGCCAAAAAACCCAGACTCTACATGCAATGCAACACCACAGAAACAGTGACACATGTCTCCTAACACTTTACTATATAAAGATAGCAGATGTAAATTTGAAAAAATCTGAGAGATAGCAATCGCCACTTTACAAATTAACAAATAGAAATAAAACAAAAAAAAGGAAAATAAGAAACTACCATTTTATAAGACTAACTAGTATTTTAGCCCGTTACATTAACGGGTGCTAGAATATATGTCTGTGTGTCTTTATTTCTGTCTCTCTCTCCCTCCCGCTGTCTGTCTCTCTCCCTGGCCTCCTTTGTCTGTCTGTCTTTCTGTGTCTCTCCCTGCCCCTGTGTCTTTCTTCTTTTCTCTCTATCTATCTGTCTCTCTCCCTGCCTCCTATGCAGCAGCATTTCTCTCCCACCACTTCCCTGTGCAGCAGCCACAGCAGCATTCCCTCCCCCTCCATTTCCCTCCCCCCACACCACTTCCCTGTGCAGCAGCAGTGTTTCCCCTACCCCCTCTTTCCCTTCCCGTGGTCTGGCTGGCTCTCTTAGTCTCTTCCCCCCCCCTTCCCTTCCCGTGGTCCCGACAAACCTTCCGATTCCAGCAGCATCGGCAGCACTCTACACATGCTGCTTCGGGGCCTTCTACTGCTCAGCAAATCAGGTCAGTAGAAGGCCCCGAAGCAGCGTGTGTAGAGTGCTGCAGACGCTGCTTGAATCAGAAGATTTTCAGGACCCGCAGCCCTTGCCGGACCCGAAGCGAGCTCTGGGTTTTTTGGGTTTTTATCCTTCAGACAGCAAGAGCCGCCGTGGTCAACAGGCTCCGCGCCGCCGCACACATGCGCACTCCTACCTGTGGGTCCCTACAACGCACGGAAAATGGGAGCACGCAGGAGGGAGTGTGCATGGGCGCTTAGGGCTTTATTATATTAGATACATTTTTCAATTAGCTTTTACACTCCAAAACCTCCTTCAAGTCAGTACAGTATGGAGTTTGTAAAGTGGGTTTAAAGTTTCATTTTCTACTGAGCCTTCTATTGTTGCTAATTCTTAACCATCCGAAAAGCAATCATTGAAGATTCCTACAAGGGCCCTTTTTGTTTTACACTCTTCAGGATGAAAATGATTTTGCCCCTCCATGAGTATTTTCATTTTCAACAACCCAGACTTTGAGTTGGAAGGTTATACCTTACTGGAATAGGGAGAATTATACCCTCTTGAAGATGTTTCATATGGAGACAGGGGTGGTGCAGACCATTAGAGTTACATGAGAAGCTATTTTGGCTAATTCTTTATTGAAGGTGCAGTGGGAAGAAATGCATGTCAATCTATTGAAAGTTTCAAGTTCAACTAACCTGATGGAACATGGTTATAAAATGTTGTTTCAATGTCGTTATACTTAAGTGTGCCTCCAGAAGATGAGTGGTATGGGTACTGGATTGTGCTGGAGGTCATGTGGACAGAAAGGGACTTTCCTTCATGTCAAGTGGGATTGTTCTAAGGCACAGATTTATTGGTCTGCTGTGATTCAGCTTCTACAAGATGTCTTGCATGTCACCTTACCCAGGAATGGATATATTTAATATATTTTTTTTCCTCTTAATGGGCCTTCTGGGTTGGAGGAAGGTGCTCGGAGGCTAGTGGCACTGGTTGTTACAGCAGCTTGGCTGTGTTTAGACATATACTGGAAGCATACAGACCTGCCTCTGATGGAGTAACTTTTTAATGAAACCTAATCATATATATTAGAAGACAACTCCACTTTGTAAGGGCTCCCTGTGGTTCTTTTTTGAATGTTTGGAAACCTTATTTACAATGGAGAGGCCTATCCACTCGAGTGCTTTCTGGAGTGGGCTGTGGATGGTGGGTCTGTGCTTTGCGTTTGTATCTTCTAAGCTTCTATACTGTATGGCAGGGGATACTGTTTTAAGAAAGGGATTCTTGGAGTGTTCAGGATGGGATATATTGCTTGTTTGTTGCTTCTTATATTTCTATTGTTTGATTGCTTACTTGATTGTACTTGTTTCAAATGTTACAATAAAAAAAACCCCAAAACAAACAAAAAGCAATCGCTGAAACATTTAAGTGTGCTGAAATCCTAGGTTGATGATGATAAATAGCATCAAACTAACTCAATGGAAGTTTTGTAACAAGGTTGTGCTTCGTTTCGTTGGCAGATTTAAGTGTAAATGTATCACAAGCAAGTGACACAGGATGAAGAAAACGAGCAGAAGTGCTGGCTCCATGCCTAGGCTACCTGGAGTGAATAAAACACAAAGCACAGAGAAGGGCAAACCTGAAAATGGACCCTCTGCAATAGTAGCAACAAAACCCATGAAGCCAGTAACAACTGTATCCTTGCCTAAGGTAAATCTGAGGGTGAGAAGGGAGAAAACTTATCTGACTGACAAAGATGGAAGGGAGAATGTTTATCTTTGGGATATAGAAAAGGGCAGCCATGACTGTGGTATAGCAGTCTGTGAAAATATTGAAAGCACCAGGCTGTTTGGCTGTCTCATATTTTTTTTGAATAAATACAGATTGCATCCCAGAAATAAGGGTGGCCATTTTTTGGGGGGAAGCATGCCATCTTAATCATGGAGAAAAGAATGTGCCACTGAATTATACCAGTGGATTCTTTCAAGAACATAGAAGAAGGTGCAAGGACATTGATAGTGAATTTTTTCTTACATTCTTTTGGAGTCAAGACACTGTCTGAGAAGAAATACATACAAGGAATAGGCTGTCTGGCAAATGTAAAATGCTTTTAGTATAAATTAGAATCCTTGTGGGGCAAAGCAAGGTCCACTTGTACTGCTTCTGACATTCTGCTTGTAAGGATGATAGATGAGTCCCCAAAATAGAGATAGAATACAGAGTATCGGGATGTTGCGGAGCAAAATAAAAGGGGGGACTTGTTCTTGAAAAAGCCTTCGGGTGAAACATGTTGAACCCATAGGTCCTACCCGATGTTCAAGCATTTAGCTAACAAAAGCACAGCTAAAGCTAAGTATCAAACTTTTTAACTTTAACTTATAAAATATTATAAAAAGACTTTTTCGAATTATGTTTCACGATGAAATACACACATGAACTGCACAGAGCACTTTAGAAAATCACATAAAGTCCATAGTCTTATTGAGAGAGACATAGGCTAAGCCACTGCTTGCCCTGGATTGGTAGCATGGAATGTTGCTACTCTTTGGGTTTTGACCAGGTACTAATGACCTGGATTGGCCAACGTGAGAATGGGCTACTGGGCTTGACGGACCGTTGGTCTGACCCAGTAAGGCTATTCTTATGTTCAGAGTTTTTCCTTTTCATATCTATATCTATACCAGTGTGATGAAAGAGAATTGTCACTTTGATAGGGAACTTTTTTTTTTATTTTTGTAAAATGCTGATTCCAAGAATGCACTCTTGTGAATAATTCTGATTTTCGTATGCACCGAGGATATGGAAGAGGTTGAGTGCACAAAAAATGAATACCAGACAAATTCCAGCACAAGGGTTTTTATTTTAAAAAGATCAGATGCAGATCTGTGTTTCAGTGCAGAAGCATTTGCCTTGGGTGTCAACATTATTGGGTGATAACAAGTATGACCATATTACTCTGATTTTTTTAAACTAAGTATCACTGGCTACTTGTCTATTAAAGGATTAGATTTAAAACTTTACTACTAGTGCAGAGGGCTTTTTATGATAAAAACACCTAGTTATTTGAAGAGAGTGTGGCATAGTGATTAGAGCTACAGTCTCAGCACCCTGAGGTTGTGGGTTCAAACCCCACAATGCTCATTGTAACCCTGGGAAAGTCACTTAATCCTCCACTGCCCCAGGTACATTATAGATTGTGAGCCAACTAGGACAGATAGGGGAAATGCTTGAAATACCTGTATGTAATCCAGTTCACCACTTTGGGTCCTAACTTCAGCCCGTCAAGTTTGTGCAAGAGCCTTCTATGAGGAACCGTGTGAAAGGCTTTGCTGAAATCTAAGTAAATTACATCTAGCATATGCCCTTGATCCAATTCTCCAGTCACCCAATCAAAGAATTCAATCAGATTCATCTGTCACGATTTACCTTTTGTAAAACCATGTTGCCTCGGATCCTGTAACCCATTTGATTCTAGGAATTTCATTATCCTTTCTTTCAGTAACGCTTCCATTATTTTTTCCAATAACCAAAGTGAGGCTTACCGGCCTGTAGTTTCCCTGCTTCATCTCTGCAACCACTTTTATGAATAGGGACCACATCTTCTCTTCTACAATCCCCAGGAACCACTCCCATCTCCAAGGATTTGTTGAACAAATCTTTTTATAGGACCCGCCAGAACCTCTGAGCTCCCTCAAAATCCTGAGATGGATTCCATCTGATCCCATCACTTTGTCCACCTTCAATTTTTCAAGTTGTTCATAAACACTTTCTTCCATGAATGACACCTTATCTACTCTATTCTCATGTGTAACTTCGTCAGACAATCTCGGTCCTTCTCCAGGATCTTCTTCCATGAACACAGAACAGAAGTATTTGTTTAACATGTTTGGTTTTTCTGTGTCACTTTCCACATATCGATACATATCATCTTTTAGTCTTACAATGCACAGGCAGGGAGACACCAGAAGTACTCCATTACGTCTGGAGGCCCAACTGTTGTTCAAGAAGGTGGAAACTCATCTTCAGGGGCTCTCCGTAGCCCACATAGTGGGAGTGAAAAATTTATAGCCTGACTTTCTCAGCCGATAGACTGTAAACCCAGGGGAATGGTCACAGTCCCAAAGAGCATTCATCCTCATTGTGCAGTGTTGCGTAAGACCAGCAATTAGACTTGATAGTTTCAGCCAAGTACACAAAGGTGAATCGCTTCTACACTTCTACAAACCAGGAAGCACAGGTTTGACAGCCCTGGCCGGAAGAGAGGCTCCTATATGTGTTTCCACCTTGGCACATGGTGGTCTGCATCATCCACAGAATTGCGAATCACCTGGGACTTGTAATCCTAGTAGCTCCAGATAGGCCTTGCTGGCCTTGGCATGTGGATCTAGTGCGTCTCCAACGAGATAGTCTAGAAGAGGCAGACCAATATCCAAGGCTTCTTTCGCCAGATGATTCCTTGACAATTTTGTCAACATACATTGGCTGTGGCAAACAGCCACCTATTTTTCTCATAGCTCATTCGAATAGAAGTGTGGCATCCTCATGGACAGAGTCCCGGGCATTTCCACCCAAGGAGATCTGTAGAGCAGCTACTTGGGCTTCTCTCCATACCTTCCCAAGTTCTAGAATGGATGTGGCAGCTCGAGAGGACTCCTGTGTCAATGTAACAGAATGAAGATTAGGTTCTTACCTGGATAATCTCTTTTTTTTCTGTTTTAATACAACAGGAGTCTGTCCAGCCTGCCCTGTGGGTTTTGCAATTCACCTACTTTTTACCTCAGTCAGCTCTATAGTTTTGGAACTGGAGTTCTTCTGTCGGTTGGATGAGCATCTATGAATAAATTACTAATATAAGTATATTGAGTTTGTTGAGCTTTGGAGCTGCTTGTGTTAGTGCTAGTTGCCCACAACAGATTGGTTCATTGATACATCTATGTTGCAAGTTCATACTGTTCCATTTCATGAATTTTAGAGCAGAACAGAAATGTTTATCTCTGGGGAAGTTCCTCATGCTCCTCCTTCTCTCTTTTGTTACAGTGGAGATTGATTGCTTTTGGTACAAACTGAAGAGGACACTATACTCTACTGCTGAAGGAGGAGGAGAAAGATTCTTCTGCAAGCAGTTCACAAGCATGGATTGATCACGTAATATACAGACTTCTGTGTGTATTAACAGAAAGGAGATTATCCAGGTAAGAACCTAATCTTTCAATATGGATTAAACTCTAATGCAGGAGTGTCAAATGTCGGTCCTCGAGGGCCGCAATCCAGTTGAGTTTTCAGGATTTCCCCAATGAATATGCATGAGATCAATTAGCATACAATGAAAGCAGTACATGCAAATAGATCTCATGCATATTCATTGGAGAACTCCTGAAAACCCAACTGGATTTTGGCCCTCGAGGACCGACATTTGACACCCATGCTGTAATGGATTCATTTTTTATATTAATATTTTGATATTTTAATAATTCAGGATCAATGCAGTGCTTTAAATTAAAATTTCTTTCTCCTCTGCTTATTTGCCATAAACAGTTAGTTATATTAGTCTTCCTTTGAATATCAAGGACCCAAAGTGTGGAATAGTCTGTCATTAAGTTTGTGTCAACTTGAGTTGTATTTTCCGTTCAGGAAAATGTTGAAGGTACATGTTTTGATCATTAAGTATTCTTGAATATCTGTTGATACTTGTAGAACCTAATTTGAGGGTGTATATATTGTAAACTGCATTGAAACATTGTTGAAATTTTACAGGGTATAATAAACGGTATGGATATGATAGGTCTTTACTGTTTTGTTATTTTCCTTTTCTTTTTATAATTTGTTTTCTGTTCTTTTCATAATTTGTTTTTATATTGCAAACTGCCTGTATCCTTATGGGCTACATAGTACATCAAATTTTAAGTAAACTGTAAAACTGTGTAAAATTCATCTATACCTGTTTTATTTATTTATTTTTCTGTATTTATAACCCAGTTGTTACTGAGCGGTTCACATAAAATTTTACATACATAATAAAATAGTCAAAACACAAAATAATAAAACTGAACTGTTGACTCCTAAGGCAGGCACTTCTACATAGAAATGCAGATCTGCATCTGGTCTTTTTAAAATAATAACCCTTGTGCTGGAATTTGTCTGGTCTGCCTCTACTCTCTTTTTGTCTTTGGTTGCTATATGTAAAGGATTGTCTTTTTTTTTCCTACATGGAGGTTGAATGCAGCCTTTTCTGAGCTCTTGGAAATTCACAGTTCTAAATTTTGAGTTTCTTAGTCATGAAAACAAGAGCAGTGTTCCAAGTTACAACAAAAAGAAGAGAAGACCCAAATTTCCACAGGAGAAAAGGACAATCCAAAAGAAACGAAACTGTGGAAATCCAATGTTCTTGACACTTCTTTTATTATTCAGTTAATCCTTTAAAAAACAATGTCCACATTTGTCATGGAGGACCCAACACGGGCCGTGTTTCAGCAAAACACGCTTTCCTCGGGGATCCGAGAAAATGTATTCGCAACCTTTTGCAAATATGGGATAACATAAATGTCTTGGCAAACCAAGCTGAAAACCAGTTTGCTTCTGCAGTGCTCAGGTTCTGTGCCTCTCTAGCGTTTTTCAGCTTGGTTTTCCAAAATATGTTATCCCACATTTGCAAAAGGTTGTGTATACATTTTCTCGGATCCCTGAGGAAGGCGTCTTTTGCCGAAACACGGCCCGAGTTGGGTCCTCCATGACGAGCATCAAGAACATTGGATTTCCACAGTTTTGTTTCTTTTAGCATGAGCAGTATTAACATCATCTCCTCTCACAGGAGCTCATAAACATTCCTTGTCTTCCCTGCTGCTGCTCGGAGCTCTTGGAGGCTTCAGGAGCATAAGATTAGAGGGTAAGTAAGGAAGGGAAACTGGGCAGAGTAGATGTACCCTAGTGATCAGTACATGCTATAAGAAGACTCAGAACCTGAAATAGAGATTCTTTCTTTATCCTACTACACTGATTCTGTGTATTTTGCCATGCTATGTATTTAACTGTAAATTCTATATGTTTTTAGATCTGATGAAGTTCCGTTTCCTTCATAGAATTTGATGAACTTGATCTTTGTCACAGTACATATCTGCTGTTTCACACATGATATCCATGTTATACATATTCATTTTAGGCAAAAAGCAGTGATGAGCTTTCAGCAGGAATGGCTGGAGGTCCTACCGTGCCAACTGGTGTAAAGGGGAAGAGGAGTACAAACAACCTAGAGGGCAAAGGTATTACCTTCTACTTAATGCACTCTGAAATTAGTTCTAGTCATGAAACATCCGTGTTCAGCTTCATTTTGAATCTGTCATTCTAAGAAAATGAAAATCATGTCATTCTACTTAACTTGAACCATATGGTAGCTGGGTTGATATACACTGCTGAGCACGGCAAAGCCAGGTTGTGGAGTGCTAAGGAGCTGACTGCCCATTGTTGAAATAGCTCCTTGGCTCTGGTGATTGTTTTGCAGGAAGCTGAATGCTTTGTATGTTGTATTGCATCTGTCCTGGCTCTTCTGTGTACAAGAACTGACACCTTGGTAAGGTTCTAATCTCCTTCCTTAGTGTTAGCAGCAGAAGAATCCAGAGACTACTAGGATTACGTCCAAGCAGGTGGAGATAGAGAAAACTGAGTTGCCTCTAGCCTTCTTGGATGCACAGCCTCCTGGCCAACTAGTATACTCTATCTCCAGCAAGCTGATGGATGTGTTTCTTACAGCTCCTGGTTTCTGTTTGTTTACTCTAATCTAGGCCTTGCTCAGGAAGGAGAAAGGAAGTCAGTCAAGAGTCATTTAAATGACCAGTACAGTGTACTGGCCAAAGTTACTACCAATGAGCCACCCTGGCACCAGGGACGGGAACAACAGTGGAAGCAGAAAAGAAAAGGGTGACAGAACCATATAACACCTACAGTCGTAGAGTAGTAAAACCCGGAAGAGCCATCATGACACACAAGTGCCCTTACTGGAGTATTTTTTAATGCCCAGTGGTTTATTTTTCCTGGAAAAAAAAAAAGGAATCCCTAGCACACAAACATTGGACCCTCTACTTTCTTAAGGTTGTCCTTACCACATACTTTTCTCTTAAAGTATGGTGCTTAAAGCAGGGCTTCCTTGCCATAAATAGCAGATGAATCCAGCGACAAGTGGGTTGTGCCCATCCATCAGCAGGCAGAGACAGAAAACACCAAACTGAGCTATATCATATATAGGATGGCAAGCTCACTGGTAAGCTTTTTCAAGGGTCCCACGACAACAAGAGGGCATCCGTTGAAAATCAGGGGCGGGAAACTACGAGGTGACACCAGGAAATTCTTTTTCACTGAAAAAGTGGTTGATCGCTGGAATAGTCTTCCACTGCAGGTGATTGAGGCCAGCAGCGTGCCTGATTTTAAGGCCAAATGGGATCGGCACATGGGATCTCTTCACAGGGCAAAGGTAGGGGAGGGACATTAAGGTGGGCAGACTAGATGGGCCGTGGGCCCTTATCTGCCGTCTGTTTCTATGTAAGCCAGTATTCTCTATCTCCAGTAGGCGGATGGTTGGTTTGTAGTCCATGCTCCTGGTTTCTTCTGTAGGTTGGCACTTGTTTTAATATTTAATTCAGTAAGCTGGAGGTTTAGTTTTCGAGGCCCTGGGCCACTAAGGATACAGTACAGAGGCACTGGGAGCACTAAGGACATGAGAAGGAGGCACTGGGGGCATTATGGACACAGGAAGGAGATACTGGGGGCACTAAGAATGTAGGAAGGGGTACTAGGGACATGGGAAGGAGGCACTAGGGACACTAAGGACATAGGGAGAGACACAGACTGAAAAAATGACAGACAGGCAGGCAGCGTGCAAAGAGAGAGAGAGACAAAGAAAAAAAAACCCCCAGACAGACAGCACCCGTTAATGTAACGGGCTTAAAGACTAGTCATTACAATATTTTATTAATGGCTCTCAAATATCCTGAAATTTTTTAAAATTCCCCTGCTGTGTGGCTATTATTCTTTCCATTTTATAAATGTGGCATAAAGAGTTCAACCAGAAACTGTAATTCAGTCTTTCCCAATTTTTCCTGTCATAATAAGTAAAAGCCTGTTATTTTTAGATATTTGACTCTTAGCCCTCATTGACATGCCAAACAGGACAGTATCATACGATAATGCCACTGGATTTTCCAACATACAATTTATTTGACCCCATATTGATTTCCAAAAAGCAAGAATCATTGGACAATAGAATATCAAATGATCTAATGTTCCAGCTTCGAGATGACAGTGCCAACACCTATTAGATTTAGAGTTATCTAATTTCTGTAAACGAACTGGGGTCCAAAACGCTCTATGTAAAATAAAAAAAAAACAAGTTTGTCTCATAGATGCAGACACTGTACATCTCATCCTCCAAGACCAAATTTGGGGCGTGGCTTGGCGACGCACAAGATGGGGGCGTAACTGCAGCACTCCTCTAACCCGGGCAACAGGCAGGAAATTTGAAAAGTATTTCGCTGCTTTTTCTTTCCTGTAGTTGTAATAAAAAGTTTTTTAACATGGCTACTACGTGGCAAACGAAGTTAGAAACGGCTTTCACGGCAGGAGGAATGGCGAATCGCGTAAAACATGATCAGACGCCACTGTCGAAAGTGCCTCTCCTTGCGGAAGCTACGGATGTGTCAGACAAGAGCGATGTAATGGCAGAACTACTGAGCATTAAACTAATGATTAAGGACAACTTGTCTTTCAGGTTGATCCTGCGATTAATGCATTACTTATTAATCGTGCTTTTAAAAAAAATTAACAGGTTGCAGTGTCTCCTGTCTCCTCCAAACATTTATTCTGCTCTGTTCCACTCCCAACTGCTGTCTTTGTTGCAATCTGGCACCTTTCCCGACCCACAGATCAACATCACCCCTCAGAGTAGACACCGAAGAGGGAGTGGAAAATATGAAAAAGGATCTGCAAATGTTAGAGGAATGGTCTAATGCCTGGCAACTAAAATTCAATGCAAAGAAATGCAGAGTAATGCATTTGGGGATTAATAATAGGAAGGAACCGTATATGCTGGGAGGAGAGAAGCTGATATGCACGGACGGGGAGAGGGACCTTGGTGTGATAGTGTCCGAAAATCTAAAGGTGAAAAAAACTGTGATAAGGCAGTGGCTGCTGCCAGAAGGATGCTGGGCTCTATAAAGAGAGGCGTAGTCAGTAGAAGGAAGAAGGTATTGATGCCCCTGTACAGGTCATTGGTAAGGCCTCACTTGGAGTATTGTGTTCAATTTTGGAGACCGTATCTGGCGAAGGACGTAAGAAGACTTGAGGCGGTCCAGAGGAGGGCGACGAAAATGATAGGAGGCTTGCGCCAGAAGACGTATGAGGAAAGACTGGAAGCCCTGAATATGTATACCCTAAAGGAAAGGAGAGACAGGGGAGATATGATTCAGACGTTCAAATACTTGAAGGGTATTAACATAGAACAAAATCTTTTTCAGAGAAAGGAAAATGGTAAAAAACCAGAGGACATAATTTGAGGTTGAGGGGTGGTAGATTCAAAGGCAATGTTAGGAAATTCTACTTTACGGAGAGGGTGGTGGACGCCTGGAATGCGCTCCCGAGAGAGGTGGTGGAGAGTAAAACTGTGACTGAGTTCAAAGAAGCGTGGGATGAACAGAAAGGATCTAGAATCAGAAAATAATATTAAATATTGAACTAAGGCCAGTACTGGGCAGACTTGCACGGTCTGTGTCTGTATATGGCTGTTTGGTGGAGGATGGGCTGGGGAGGGCTTCAATGGCTGGGAGGGTGTAGATGGGCTGGAGTAAGTCTTAACAGAGATTTCGGCAGTTGGAACCCAAGCACAGTGCAGGGTAAAGCTTTGGATTCTTGCCTAGAAATAGCTAAGAAGAAAAAATAAAAAATTTAAATTGAATCAGGTTGGGCAGACTGTATGGACCATTTGGGTCTTTATCTGCCATCATCTACTATGTTACTATGTTCTCCCCCCACTTCCCAAACCAGTCTACTGTTGGTTCCTGGCAGCGGCAGCATTACACACATGGTGCTTTCAGTCTGGTCCAAAGTTTTCTCTCTAACTTTTCCCACCCATGCAGAAACAGAAAGTGATGTCGGAGGAGGTGGGAAAAGCGAGAGGGAAAGCTTCAGAGGAAGGAAGGGAGTTATCAGTCCTTTAAGAAAGGTAAAGGAGATGGAATGTGATATATCGCCTTTCTGTGGTTATAATCAAAATGGTTTACATAGGGATTTATTTTGTGCCTGGAGCAATGAAGGGTTAAGTGACACATTCAGATTCACAATATTCTGCAGCAATAAATAAATAAATAAAATATATTTTAATTGTGATTAAAAATTTTAATTAGAATGCGACCTTACATAATTCTCTACCATATTCCTGTTAATGAAAAAAATTCTGTAGGATTTTTTTTTTTTAATGAAAGTCCTGAAGTTAGAATTTAAAATTTTCCATTTCAACTTTTTGTGCCACAGTAGTAACTTTTTATTTTGAGAGTGCATTAATTCTTTCCTGTTAATGATACACGATTTCATTTCCAGGAGTCGCTTCCAATGCCAAGCGCATCACTTCTGCTGGGACTAAAGAATCTGGCTTCCCCAGGGAGAGAACCCGTGATCGATCACGGCTGAATTCAAACAAAAAACTGTCCTCCAGTGGGCTCATGGGTAATGACCCTATCATGACAAAGCGCTCCCGAAGCCGCACCGAGTCTGATGTCCGCATGAGCAAATCCAAATCTGACAACCAGATTAATGACAAGGCTGCACTGGAAGCCAAAGTAAAAGACCTTCTGACATTAGCAAAGACAAAGGACGTGGAGATCTTGCATCTGAGAAATGAGTTGCGAGATATGCGAACCCAGTTGGGCTTAAATGATGACCAGTCAGAGAGTGATGAGAGAGAGACTATAACACTGCATCAGCCAACGGATGTGGAAGCTGCATTATTACAGTTGCAGGAGCAAAATACTGCCATTCGAGAGGAACTAAATCAGCTAAAGAATGAGAACCGTATGCTGAAAGACAGGTTAAATGCTCTGGGCTTTTCTCTTGAGCAAAGATTGGACAGCACAGAAAAGCCCTTCAGCTGCCAGTCTTTGAGCCCAGAAATGGCTGCTGGCAATCACAGCGATGGTGGAGGGACATTTGCATCTTCAGTTGAAGGTTCAACTCCGGGGTCAATGGAGGATCTCCTGAGTCAAGATGAACACACACTAATGAACAACCAACACAGTAACTCTTTAGATAACCTAGACAGTGAGTGCAGTGAAGTGTATCAGCCACTCACATCTAGCGATGATGCGTTAGATGCCCCCTCATCTTCCTCTGAATCAGAAGGCTTGCCAGGCATAGAATGTACTAGGAAAGGTAGCAGTGGCAATGCCAGCGAAGTATCTGTGGCTTGTCTGACAGAACGAATTCACCAGATGGAGGAGAACCAACATAGCACAGCAGAAGAACTACAAGCCACTCTGCAGGAGTTGGCAGACTTGCAACAAATAACTCAAGAGCTGAACAGCGAGAACGAGAGACTTGGAGAAGAGAAGGCTATTCTGATGGACTCCTTGTGCCAGCAAAGTGACAAGTTGGAACACTTTAGTCGCCAGATTGAGTACTTGCGCTCTCTGCTAGATGAGCACCATATCTCCTACGTCATTGATGAAGACATAAAAAGTGGACGCTACATGGAATTAGAGCAGCGGTATGTGGACCTTGTGGAGAATGCCCGGTTTGAGCGTGAACAGCTTCTTGGGGTCCAGCAGCATCTGAGCAACACCTTGAAGATGGCAGAGCAAGACAATAAGGAAGCCCAGGAAATGATTGGGGCATTGAAGGAGCGCAATCATCACATGGAACGTATTATGGAGACTGAACAGATCAACAAGTCTGCACTTGCAGTCACTCTGGAGGACTATAAAGCCACATTGGCTAGTGACCAGATAGAGATGAGCAGAGTAAAAGCTCAGCTGGAGCATGAGAAACAAAAAGTAGCTGAGCTATATTCTATACACAACTCTGGAGATAAATCTGATATCCGAGATCTTCTTGAGAGTGTTCGCTTAGATAAAGAAAAGGCTGAAACACTAGCTGGCAGGCTTCAGGAAGAGCTTGCTCACGTCCGCAACGATGCTAATCGGATGCAAGATACTATTGTTAAGGTAACTATAGCAATGAAAGCTTAAGTTTTATTATAAGCTTGTACAGTGGAACAGAGAAAGAATGAGGCAGAAAGAGGAAGAAAAGATTAAACAATTGATATGGGGAGGAGAGAGAAGCTGCATAAATTTTGTCAGAGGGTTTTTATTACTATACCAAGGTTGTGTAGCTATATTTGACATTAAACAACCTGTTTGTTACCATAATGTTTGCAAATCAGTAAGGTTTCACATTAAATTTTTTTCTTTATCTCTACCAGACCAGTACCAGGGTTGTGTTTGTGGACCAGCAGATGGAGACAGAGAACAATGCTTTGTGAATCCCACCCTTTAAGGGCTCCCTGCAGACTCAGACCATTGGTATTTCTTTGTCTCCAGCAGATGGTGATGAACAGCCCTGCAAACACTAGACCACTCAAATGAATGCCTTTGGTCCAGTTGAAGAATTAATAGCTAGTTGAGTGGGGGGGACACACTTAAAATTTTTCTTCTAAGGGGATACTCAAAAGCATGAGTCCCTCCTCCTCCCCTCCCCTCCTTACTTGGTCAGCTGCCTCAGAGGAGTTATTTTACAGAGAATTTTACCTCTTCCTTCACTATTTCCATTGGAGAGCTTAAATAAAAGAGGTTTCTGGAGATAAGTTGTCAAAGCAGAAGCAGCAAGGCTTTTGCACCTGTGGAGGTGAGCTGGGGGTGAACCTGGGCTTAGGTCCCAGTAAAGGTGGGATCCAGTTTTCTTCAAAAGTCTTTAAGTTGTCATGACAGCTGCTGAGGCAAGTATCATGGGGTTACGTAAAGGTAGTCCAAGTTAAGGTCTTCTAGGGTTACTGCTGAGGCAGTGTTTGTTTAAGAGTGCTTTTGCAACTAAGTTAAGCACTGGAAATATGATTACTGTGATATTGTAGTCTTCTAATTATTGTTGGTGGCAATTGAGAGCACAATGGTGACTAAGACACTGCAGGGCTTGCCACAGCAGTTCAGTTTTGATTTCAGATCACGCCAAGAGTCTGTCTTCTGGCAGGGAGATTTTTTGTTTGCCCTTTTCCCCTGAGAAGTATTCTGTGGGATGGTCTTCTCAGAACCATGCCATAATCAGAGAAGGGATGAGAGCGTCGACCATTTTGGCTGTCACAGGTACTACTGTTCATTCTATGGTTCCTCCAATAGCAGGCCCTTTTCTGTCTAGAGAACATCATGTGAGAGCTCCTGGAAATCGGCTACCTTACATCCCAAAAGTAAAGATGCAAACTCATCAATATAGGATGCGGCCAACTATTATTCTGTGGCAAACTTACCATTTACAACAAAGGTTGTGGAGGCAACTGTCCATACCCAATTACTTGATTTTATTATCAAAACTAATGTCCTTCACCCACACCACACCATCTTCAGATGACACCACAGCACAGAAATTGGTCTGCTTTGACTTACCAGCTTCATCTATAAAGCCTTTGATAATTAAAACCCATCTTGATGCTATCCCATGATCTGCCCACAGCATTTGATCTCATTGATCTCAATCTCCTTCTTCATCAATTACAAAAAATTGGCATCAATTCTACAGTCCTGGATTGATTTTCTTCTTATCTTGCGGAATGCTCCTATATTTCTCCCTCAATATTCGCAGGGGTTAGGGGCAGAGCCGGCCCGTGAATATTTAAAAAACGCGAATAATATTCGGGCTGGTTCTGACCACCCCCCACCTTCCCCTGGAATCCTGGACCTTACCTTAAGCCCTCTGAGACTTCTCGGAACCGTATCTGGTGGTCTAGCGGGCTTTCGGGGCAGAAGTGATCTTCCTAAGCTCCTGCCCTGTGCAGATCACTCATACAAAATGGCTGTGGAGAGTTCCCGTTGTAGTCTCGAGAGACTACCGGAACTCACAGCAGCCATTTGTATGAGTGATCTGCAAGGGGCAGGAGCATAGGAAGATCGCTCCTGCCCCGAAAGCCCGCTAGACCACCAGGTAAGGTTCCGGGGAGTCTCAGAGGGCTTAAAAATATCCCAAAAACGTAAACTTGTTAAAAAAAAAAAAAAATCATGAATAACCGAATCCACGGATACTGAAACCATGGATTCGGAGGGAGAAATGTAAACAGTAACATTCTGAAATTCTTCCTCTGCTCCCTTTAACATTGGTTCAGGAATTCTGCAAGGCTCCATGCTATTACCTATTCTATTCAACATTTTCTTGGCACTTCTTCTCACATTAACATTGCTCAAGAAATCAATACATTAAATGACACCCTAACCCACATTACAGCATGACTCACACATCACCTCAAATTAAAATCTGACATCCAGATTCATTGTTTTTTGATACTAGAGGATAGACATGCTTGCCTACGCCTATTTTATTCAATAATGCCCCTTTTCCATTGGTTACCTCATTTTGAGTTCTAGGTGTTATACTAAACTCGCAACTTTCTTTTAATAGTCAAGTTTCACAAGCTTCAGACTTCGTTTGATTTGCTGATTCAACCTCTTCCCCTCAGCAATAAATATTCTGCTTCATACTCTAGTTGTCCAACAACTAGACTACTGTAACTCTGTCTATGCAGGACTAAGAATCTGCACAGAGACTACAGCTCATTCAAAACATTGCCAATAGACTTATCCACAATGCCTGAAAATTTGATCACATTACCCCACTTCTTTTTTTTTTTTTTTCATCTTTATTCCTTTTTATTTCTTTCAACAAGTGTACAATATTATTACAAGTAATTCACATCACTCACTTGACATTCTTAAGCAATATTACACATGTTTTAATTCCCTCCACCCACCTCCCATCCCCTCCCCTATCAACAAAATATTTTATCCAAACATATACATATTTAGACTCTCCCTCCCCCCCATTTTTACAAATTATCCCCTAAGGAAAAAGAATAACCCTTAATCATTACAATATTCAATTAATGGCCTCCACACCTCCTTAAACCTTTTAAAATATCCCCTCTGTACGGCAAGAAATCTTTCCATCTTATATAAATGACAAACTGAGTTCCACCAAAAACTACAATTCAATCTAGAACAGTCTTTCCAATTAGTCGTTATTTGTTGAATTCCCACTCCAGTAAGAATCATCAATAATTTGTTGTTTGCTGCAGATATTTGACTTTTGGCCCTCATACACATTCCAAAAATCACTGTGTCGTAGGATAATGCTACATGATTTTCCATCAATATATTAACTTGATCCCATATTGATATCCAAAATGCCTGAATACATGGACAATAAAATAAAAGATGGTCTAAAGTTCCAATTTCAATTTTACAATGCCAGCATCTATTAGACTTAGAGCAATCTAATTTTTGTAATCTAGTAGGGGTCCAGAATGCTCTATGCAACAAAAAGAACCATGTTTGCCTAATAGATGCCGACATCGTACCTTTAATTCTCCAAGACCAAATACGTGGCCATTGAGATGCATTAATTTGATGCTTAATCTCAATGCTCCAAATATCTCTTAATCCATTTTTTGGTTTCTTTCATTACCCCACTTCTGAAAAATGCTCGCTCATTGGATTCCTGTCAATCATTAGATCACATACATGATCCTTCTACTAATCTTTCAAAGCTCTTCACTTGGAACAACTGTCTTATTTAATACACCTTCTAATTAATGTGTCTCACCAAGAAACCTTAGATCCGTACATCAAAATCAACTTGTGGTTCCCACATTCCAAGATATGATTGATCCATGAACACATCCATGAATCCATTTTCTCAGTTCTTGGCCTAGAGCTCTGGAACTCTCGTTATCCCTTCGCCTTCAAACATCACTCATAAGTTCAAGTCAGATCTAAAAACTCTCCTGTTTAAAGATGCTTATTCATAATCTGCTCCCTTGGTTACAGACTATTCTTAACCTGCACCCTGAGTCAATATTTTCTGTTGCAATCCTAAGGTTAAATATTGAAGGACTTGATTATTTTCCTTATTTACCCAGATGACCCAATATATGATTCCAAAAGGATTTTATGTGCTTACAGTGCCATAAAGCATGCGAGAACGAATTTGGCAATTGTCCACATTTTCTATAGAGCGGGGAGTCCACCAAACCTGAGTGATATGTCTGTACTTGAGTAAAGCGTTAATTATGATTCTATATATGAACATAAGAAATGCCTCTGCTGGGTCAGACCCGAGGTCCATCGTGCCCAGCAGTCCGCTCACGCGGCGGCCCAACAGGTCCAGGACCTATGCAGTAATCTTCTATCTATACCCCTCTATCCCCATTTCCAGTAGGAATTTGTCCAATCCTTTCTTGAACCCCAGTACCGTACTCTGCCTTATAACGTCCTCTGGAAGCGCATTCCAGGTGTCCACCACACGTTGGGTAAAGAAGAACTTCCTAGCATTTGTTTTGAATCTGTCCCCTTTCAACTTTTCCGAATGCCCTCTTGTTCTCTTATTTTTCGAAAGTTCGAAGAATCTGTCCCTCTCTACTCTCTCTATGCCCTTCATGATCTTGTAAGTCTCTATCATATCCCCTCTAAGTCTCCTCTTCTCCAGGGAAAAGAGACCCAGCTTCTCCAATCTCTCAGAATATGACAGGTTTTCCATACCTATTATCAGACGTGTTGCTCTCCTTTGAACCCTCTCGACTAACGCCATATCCTTCTTAAGATACGGCGACCAATATTGGACGCAGTACTCCAAATGCGGGCGCACCATCGCCCGATACAACGGCAGGATAACTTCTTTCGTTCTGGCTGTAATACCCTTTTTGATTATACCAAGCATTCTATTCGCTCTCTTAGCGGCCGCTGCACACTGTGCCGACGGCTTCATTGTCATGTCCACCATTACCCCCAAGTCCCTTTCCTGGGTACTCTTATTCAATAACATCCCTCCCATTGTATAGTTGTACCTCGAGTTTCTGCTCCCCACATGTAATACTTTACATTTTTCAATGTTGAACTTCATCTGCCATTTCGCCGCCCATTCTTCTAATTTGTTCAAGTCCCTTTGCAACTTTTCGCAGTCCTCTGTAGTCCGAGCTCCATTAAATAGTTTGGTGTCGTCCGCAAATTTTATTATCTCGCACTTCGTTCCTGTTTCTAGATCATTTATGAAGATATTAAATAACAGCGGCCCGAGCACCGAGCCCTGCGGGACACCACTCGTGACCCTCCTCCAGTCGGAGTAGTGACCCTTCACTCCTACCCTTTGTTTTCTACCCTCCAACCAGTTTCTGATCCATCTATGTACGTCTCCTTCCACCCCATGGTTCTTCAGTTTCCGGAGTAGACGTTCATGGGGCACCTTGTCAAAGGCTTTTTGGAAATCTAGATATATGATGTCTATGGGGTCTCCTTTGTCCATCCGTTTGTTGATCCCTTCGAAGAAGTGCAATAAGTTCGTTAGGCACGATCTTCCCTTGCAGAAACCATGCTGGCTGGTTATCAGAAGTTCATTTTTTTCAAAATGTTGATCGATGTTTTCTTTTATCAGTGCTTCTGCCATTTTCCCCGGAACCGAAGTCAGGCTCACCGGCCTGTAGTTTCCCGGGTCACCTCTTGATCCCTTTTTAAAGATGGGCGTAACGTTGGCTATCTTCCAATCTTCCAGGATCTCGCCTGTTTTCAGGGATAAGTTGCAAATTTGCTGCAGTAGTTCCGCTATCTCCTCCTTTAATTCCTTCAGAACCCTTGGATGTATGCCATCCGGACCCGGGGATTTGTCAGTTTTTAGTTTTTCTATCTGCCTACGAACGTCCTCAAGGCTCACTTCTATGGATGTTAATTTTTCTGCCTGACTTCCGTTGAAAAATTGCTCAGGTTCCGGTATGTTGGACGTGTTTTCGTTTGTAAATACAGACGAGAAGAACATGTTAAGCCTTTCTGCCACTACCTTCTCCTCCTTCACCACTCCCTTCCTGTCTCCGTCGTCCAGCGGTCCCACTTCCTCTCTAGCCGGCTGCTTCCCTTTAACATATCTGAAGAATGGTTTGAAATTTCTTGCTCCCCTGGCTAGCCTCTCTTCATACTCTCTTTTGGCTTTCCGAACCTCACGGTGACATTCTTTTTGATGCTTCTTGTGCTCTTTCCAGTTCCCCTCAGTTTTGTCCTTTTTCCATTTCTTGAATGATTTTTTCTTATTGCCTATCGCTTCCTTCACTGTTTTGGTTATCCACGCCGGGTCTTTTGTTTGATTCTTTTTACACCCCTTCCTGAATCTGGGGATATACAGATTTTGCGCCTCGCTCACCATGTCCCTGAAGAAGGACCAGGCATGATTTACCGTTAGCCATGTTTTGGAAGTGTTCCTAAGTTTCTTCCTTACCAATTCCCTCATTGCTTCGTAGTTTCCTTTCCTGAAGTTAAAAGTTGTCGCAATGGATCTCTTGCCTTTTGACACTCCTACCTCAACCTTGAACTTGATCATATTATGATCGCTGTTTCCCAACGGTCCCACTACTTCTACTTCCTTTGCAGGTCCCCTTAACCCATTTAGGATTAGATCCAGAGTGGCATTTCCTCTCGTCGGTTCTCTAACAAGCTGTTCCATGAAACAATCCTGTGTAGCTTCCAGGAATTTTGTCTCCCTAGCGCATTTCGAGCTTCCAAGCCTCCAGTCTATCCCAGGGTAGTTGAAGTCTCCCATAATAACCGTGTTGCCGCTTTTGCATTCACGCTTCATCTCGGCTTCCATTTCCTCATCGATATCTCTGGTTTGCCCCGGTGGGCGATAAAATAGGCCCATCTTTATTTCAGGTCCTTTCCTTCCCGGTATTTTAACCCATAGAGATTCCGGCTTGCTGGCCGTCTCTGCTGTGTCCATTTGTGTGGATTGTATGCCTTCTTTTATGTATAGGGCTATTCCACCTCCTTTTTGTCCTGTTCTGTCCTGGCGATAGAGCTTGTATCCCGGTAGTGCTGTATCCCATTTGCTTTCCTCATTCCACCATATTTCAGAGATTCCAATAATGTCGATGTCTTCTGCGTTGGCCAAGGCTTCTAGTTCCCCCATTTTGTTTCTTAGGCTCCTTGCATTAGCATATATGCATTTTAGATCCTGGTATTTTGCTGTCCTCCTTTCTTTTCCCTGTGCTTCGGTCCATAATTTCTTCTCTTTTGCTGCAGACACTGTAACCACTTCTTCTGGGTTAGTCGACTCCTGCAGTTTGTCCCTTGTTCCTTCCCAGCCATTTTTCCCCTCGGTATCTTCACAGGATACCGTCTTCCGAATCGTCGACCCTTTGTCAACTGTCGGCTTTCCCCTTCTTCTTAGTTTAAAGCCTGTTCTATTCCTCTCTTGACGTTGTTTGCTAGGAGTCTAGTTCCTGCTGCGCTCAGGTGCAGTCCATCTTTCCTGTATAGCTTGCTCTTGCCCCAGAACGCCGTCCAGTTCCTCACGAAGTGGAATCCTTCTTCCTCACACCATCTCCTCATCCACGTATTTAATTGATTGTAGTTCCTCCTGCCTTTTCACATCTGCCCTCGGTACTGGTAGGATCTCTGAGAACACTATCTTCTGGGCCCTCATCTTCAGCTTCCTTCCCAGAATCTTGAATTGTTCTAACAGCGTGCTTCTTTTGTAGTCTCTCCTGCTGACATCGTTCGTCCCGATGTGGATCACTACAGCGGTCTCTTCTGTCTCCGCCCCTTCCAGGATCATTTCAATTTTGTCCACGATGTCCTTGGTTCTTGCTCCCGGAAGGCAGGTCACCAGTCGGTCCTCTCTCCCTCCTGCTATGTGGCTGTCCACATGCCTAAGGATCGAGTCTCCCACTAGGATCGCTGACTTTCCTCTCTTCAATTTTCGCTTTGGTCTCAGGTCAATGTCCTCAATGTACTTCACTCTTTCTTCTTTTGGGCCTCGACTAGCCAAAATCTCCCCCTCTTGCGATAGCCCTCCGTGGGTGTCATCCTTGAGGTAATCTTCTTCTTGCTCTCCCTTGCATGTTGGTATCCGTGTAGCTTCTTCTTTCATCTGAAGTTCATTCTCTTCCACCTTCGTCCTGTATGCCTCTTCAATGAATCTCTCGAGTTCCCTGACTTCCTCCTCAATGTGTCTCTCCGTGGCGTGAAATCCTTCTAGCTCCTGAATCTTGTCCTCTAGTCGCTTGACCTCCTTCTTCAAGCTTTTCAGTTCCTGACACCGACCGCATACATACGACTGTCTCCCCGAGGGGAGATAGTCGTACATATGACAGTCTGTGCAGAACACTGGAAAGCTCATCTTCTGGCTTCCTTCTGCTTCCATTGTTGTTCCTTCTTTAAGATATCAGTTGAGATTACTTGTGACTTGTGCCCGCTTTGTGTCCTTTCTCTCTCCCTATCTGCTGTTGGTGTCCTCCCTGACTCTCTCTTTGTGCTGGTGCCCCCTCTTTCTTTCACTAACTGTCTCTGGTGTCCTCTCGCTCACTGCCTGTTGGTGGTGTCCTCTCTGTCTCTTCTCTCTCTGTGTTGGTGCTCTGTGCTGGTGTCTCTCTCTCTCTCTCTCTCTACCTGCTGCTGGGGTCCTCTCTCTCTCTACCAGCCGCTGGTGTCCTCTCTCTCACTCTCTCCCTCTGCCTGCTTGTTATACTTGTGTGAACGGCTTGGCCCTTTGTGTCTGACTCTTTCTTACCTTCTGTGCTTTCCTTCTGTACTTGTCGCTTCTTTACCTTCTGTCTTACACCGTTGCCTTGTCCCTTCTCAAAGGCCCTTCGCAAAGGCCCTTCTCAAAGGCCCTTCGCAAAGGCCCTTCTCAAAGGCCCTTCGCAAAGGCGCTCTCGCTAAGGCGAGCGCCTTTGCCGCTTGCCTTTGCCGCGCGCCGAACGGCTGCGCGCCGTTGGCTCCGCCCCCTTTCAAGGGGGAGTCCGACGCTGCCTCTGACGCGGTGGGGGTGGGCGGAGCGTACTCTCGCCGCTTCCCCGAGTCCTGTGCTTCTTCCTGCCTCCTTCCCCTGCGCAGAACTCTGTGTCTCCGACTCTCCCTCTCTGTCCGGCTACCAGAGCACGCTGCCTTCTTCTCCTTTGCTCTGGCAACCCGATTCAGCGCTCGCTGCGTTGGCTCCGCCCCCTTTCAAGGGGGAGTCCGACGCTGCCTCTGACGCGGTGGGGGTGGGCGGAGCGTACTCTCGCCGCTTCCCCGAGTCCTGTGCTTCTTCCTGCCTCCTTCCCCTGCGCAGAACTCTGTGTCTCCGACTCTCCCTCTCTGTCCGGCTACCAGAGCACGCTGCCTTCTTCTCCTTTGCTCTGGCAACCCGATTCAGCGTTCTCTACACAGGGAACCTGTTATTATTTTAGGGATACACATTATGGCTTAACTAACATCAGTAGGCTGTAAAGGCACCCCAAGGTCTACATTCCATTTAGTCACCATCCAAGCATAGGATCTAGCTGGCAAGACTTCCCACAGTATCTTATGATTCTGGGAAACTAACGGTGACGTTCCCTCGTCTTCACCAAAAATAGAAACATGATAGAACCATAGAAACATAATGGCAGATAAAGACCAAATGACCCATCCAATCTGCCCATCCATAGTAACCATTATCTCTTTGTCTCTCTAAGAGATCCCACATTCCTATCCCAGGCTTTCTTGGAATCAGACACAGTCTCTGTTTCCACCACCTCTACTGGGAGACTGTTCCACACATCTACCACCTTTTATGTAAAAACGTATTTCCTTAGATTACTCCTGAGCCTATCACTTCTTAACTTCATCCTACGCCCTCTCATTACAGAGCTTTCTTTCAGACAAAGGCCAAAGTCTGTCCTTAAAGGGTCTGTAATCGCTTGCTCACCCCTATATAAATCACGAGCGATTGATGGTAAGTTAATGCCAAGATATTTAAAATGACCCACGCAGAGGGAAACCAGAGCCCTAATGTTGTTGCAGCCTACCATCAGTTGCTATAGCCTCAAGATTTATCCATATTAAGCAATTTTAAAAGTTTGGCACTGTGCCCCATTGTAACCCCAATAATTTCTGGATTGGAAAGACTTTCTCTGATAAAAAGGTCTAAAGTAAGAACAAAAAGTAATAGAAACATGATGGCAGATAAAGGCCAAATGCCCCATCTGGTCTTCCCATCTGCAGTAACCATTATCTCTTTCTCTCTCTGAGAGATCACACATGCCTATCCCAGGCCCTTTTGAATTCAGACACAGTCTCTGTCTCCTCCACCTCTTCTGGGAGACTGTTCCACGCTTCTACCACCCTTTCTGTAAAAAAGTATTTCCTTAGATTACTCCGGAGCCTCTTAACTTCATTCTGATCACACCCAGGCACTACAAGACACAGCAACTTCATTCTATATCCTCTGATTGCAGAGTTTCCTTTCAAATAAACGAGGCTCGACTCATGCGCATTTACCTCACATAGGTATTTAAATGTCTCTCTAGAAACAATACTAGCAATAACAATCTAAATAAATAAATAACTGCAGCAAAAAATGTTGCAAAAATGTTATAAGCCAAATGGTTTTTCAAAGGATATTTCCACCACTTGGCTTATAAAATTTTTGCAACATTTTTTTGCTGCAGTTATTTATTTATTTAAATGTCTCTATCATATCTCCCCTCTCCCGTCTTTCCTCCAAAATATACAGATTGAGATCTTTAAATCTGTCCCCATACGCCTTATGATGAAGACCACATACCGTACAGTGAGAGATTAGAGAAACTGGGCCTCTTCTCCCTTGAAAAGAGGAAACTGAGAGGGGACATGATCAAAACCTTCAAGATAATGAAGGGAATAGACTTAGTAGATAAAGACAGGTTGTTCACCCTCTCCAACGTAGAGAGAACGAGAGGGCACTCTCTAAAGTTAACAGGGGATAGATTCCGTACAAACGTAAGGAAGTTCTTCTTCACCCAGAGAGTGGTAGAAAACTGGAACGCTCTTCCAGAGGCTGTTATAGGGGAAAACACCCTCCAGGGATTGTTAAAAACAAAACAGTGAGTCATTTGAATTTACAAGTCATATTTTCCCAGTGAACTCAATTTCTTACAATGTGTGAAGGCTCCTCTTTAGCTAATCCCACTAAAAAATACAGAAACAAAATGGTGATTCTTTAAATCGTAGATGCCAACTGATTGATTCTAACCACCACATCAAGATGATCAGGAGACTGCAAGTGACACATTAACTGTGCAAGTGACATCACCTCAAGATGGATCAAGAGACTGTGCAAGTGACATCTTGTTTGGTGCAGTTACTTCAGTGTCTAGGCTGGGTCATCTATTTCACAAAATCTTTCTTTTTAGCTATATCAGCCTGTGATGCCGTTGAGATCTGATGGGAAGAAACTGCTTTGTGTACCACCATTTCATAGAATGTATTACGCTGATAACAAAAGTAGGCTTCTTTTATTTTGGTTGCAGGTCCTTTGTTTTGGAATAAGCTGCCCATTACTTTGAAATATTTACAGGAGATTACAGCTCAAGTCATGTTTATTTATGCAAGCCTTGGTGTATAAATGCAGTTTATTTTATTTTGCTCTCAGTTGTTTTATTCAAACTAACAATTATCCTTAAAGAAGGCAATGTAAATTTCACAGAGAACACTAGAAAAACACATAATGTAAACTTCAGATGGGAAATTTTTATATATAATGTGTATCCTCAGAGTGTAGTCATAAGCGATGAGAGCACAACAATTAAAATGGAAGAAGCTCTATTGCTTTCAAATACTTAGACCTGCCCTGGGCTATACTTTTAGCCCTATAACACACACCATCATAGGCATACACAACATGTGGGACAAAGTGAAAGTATGAATCGGTCAATAAAGTAAGGAAATCTGTGAATCTTTACACTAAAAGTGGTCCCTGTGAAATATCGTTGATCAATGGGACTAAAGCACAGTTGTATTAAATACTTGAGAATTTTTGTCCTTTGTCTCATTCAATGGCTGCTCTAATGGATGACAGCTCAAGGGTAGAATACCGTGTAGCTTTGCACTACTGAAAACTGGATTCAGTCATGTGGTTCTACAGAGCCTGCCATGGAAAAAATAAGACGACATAGAATCATGCTGCCCACAAGTGAAGGACACTGTGGTTCTGACTTAAAAGAAACATTCCGTGTGATGTCATATTCAACATAACTTTATTAAAACAGTTAATTGAAACAAAACGAGCACTGCTGCTTCTTATATAAAATCTATGGACAATTCAAACACATGGACTGAAAAATAATGCTGGTAACTGACATAAGATAAATAAAGATGAAGCTATTTCACATAATTTTTAATTGCTACTGTTCCATTCTATAGATTTATTAAGCCCCAGGGCAGTTAGGATGTTCTTGGACAATGTGGCAACAGTGGTCTACATCAACTGACAAGAAGGCGCCAGGAATGCCCCATTACATCTAGAGGCTCAGTTCCTCTTTTGGTGGGCAGGAGTTCATTTAAGACATAATTGCCATACTGGGACAGACCAAAGGTCCATCAAGCCTGGTGTCCTGTCTCCAACAGTGGCCAACCCAGGTCCCAAATACTTAGCCAGATCCCAAATAGTAAAACAGATTTTTTGCTGCTTATTATAGGAATAAGCAGTGGATTTCCCCAAGCCATCTCAATAATGGCCTGTGGATTTCTCTTTTAGGAAATTATCCAAACCTTTTTAAAATCCTGCTAAGCTAACTGATTTCACCACATTCTCTGGCAACAAATTCCAGAGTTTAATTACACATTGTGTAAAAAAAATATTTTCTCTGGTTTGTTTCAAATCTACTACTTAGTAGCTTTATCACATGCCCTCTAGTCCTAGTATTTTTGGAAAGCGTGAACAAGTGATTCAAATCTACCCTTTCCATGCCACTCATTTTATAGACCTCTATTATAACCCCTTGAGCCTTCTCTTCTCCAAGCTGAATAGACCTAGCTGTTTTAGCTTTTTCTAGCCTTTCCCCATAGGTAAGTCATCCCTTCCCTTTTATCATTTTTGTCGCCCTTCTCTGTACCTATATCTTTTTTGAGATCCGACGACCAGAACTGCACACAGTATTTGAGGTGCGCCGTACTGTAGAGCGATACAAGGGCATTTTAACATTTTCATCTTTGTTTTCCATTTCTTTCATGATATTTCTTAACATTCTATTTGCTTTCATAGACGCCGCTACTGCACATTGAATCGAGGGTTTCAACATGTCCTCAACGATGACATCTAGATCATTTTTCTGGGCAGTGACTCCTAATGTAGCACCCTGCTTCATGTAGCTATAGTTTGGGTTCATCTATCCCACATGCATCACTTTGCACTTGCTCACATTAAATATCATCTGCCATTTTGATGCCTAGTCTCACAAGGTCCTCTTGCAATTTTTCACAATCCTCTTGTGATTTAACAACTTTGTGTCATCAGCAAATTTAAATATCTCACTAGTTATTCCCATCTCTAGATCATTAGTAAATATATTAAAATGCAGTGGTCCCAGCATAAACCCCTGAGGGACCCAACTATTTACCCTACTCCATTGAGAATATTGACCATTTAACCTACTCTCTGTTTTCTGTCTTTCAACCAGTTCTTAATCCATAATAGGACATTACCTCCTATCCCATAACTTTCTAATTTCCTCAAAAGTCTTTTATAAGGTACTTTGTCAAATGTGTTTTGAAAATCTAAATACACAATATCCACCAACTCACCTTTATCCACATGTTCATTTACCTCTTCAAAGAAATGGAGTGGATTGGCACGGCAAGACTTCACTTGACTAAATCCATGTTGACTTTCTCTCATTAATCCATGCTTATGTATATGTTCTGTCATTTTGTTCTTTGTAATAGTCTCTACCATTTTACCCAGCACCAACGTCCAACTCGCCTGTCTATAGTTTCCTGGATCACCTCTAGAATCCTTTTTAAAAATCAGCATCATGTTGGCCACCCGCCATTCTTCCAGTACTATGCTGGATTTTAAAGAAAATTTACAAATTACTAACAATATCTCTGCAAGTTCATTTTTCAATTCTGTCAGCACTCTGGGATGTATACCATCCAGTCCAGGTGATTTGCTACTGTTCAGTTGTCATATTGACCCAATAGGTCTTCCTTTGATATAGATTTGTTGGAGTTTCTCCGTTTCATCATAATTGAATACCATTTCTTGCACCGGTAACTCCCCCATATCTTCTTGGTGAAGACTGAAGCAAAAATTGAATTTAATCTATCCATTTTGGCCTTGTCTTCCCTGAGAGCACCTTTTATCCCTCAGTTGTCTAGAGGTCCAACTGATCCTCTTTCCCAGCTTCTTGTTTTTAATATACCTAAAAAAATTTTTACTGTGTGTTTATGTTTCCAGTACAATCTTTTCAAGGTCTCTCTTTTCCTTCCTTATTAGTGCCTTGCATTTGACTTGCCATTCCTTGTTGCAACCTTTGCAATGGGTGTGGAGATGGTTAGTTAAAAACTTGGAAGGAGATCCGGGTGTGACAGACCAGATTCCATTGTGCGGCCATATATTATTTGGGCCAGGGAGTGAGAATGCAGCATTTGCACAATGGGAGAAGAAAGGTATATGGAGACTAGAGCAAGCATTGAGGGAAGATGGGGCCCTACAAGATTATGAAGATATACAGAGAAGGGTTGATGCCAGGTGGGGAAATAGATTTGTGAACTATCAACTTAAACATAGTAACATAGTAACATAGTAGATGACGGCAGATAAAGACCCGAATGGTCCATCCAGTCTGTCCAACCTGATTCAATTTAAATTTTTTAATTTTTTCTTCTTAGCTTTACCCAGTACTGTGCTTGGGTTCCAACTGCCGAAATCTCTGTTAAGACTTACTCCAGCCCATCTACACCCTCCCAGCCATTGAAGCCCTCCCCAGCCCATCCTCCACCAAACGGCCATATACAGACACAGACCGTGCAAGTCTGCCCAGTACTGGCCTTAGTTCAATATTTAATCTTATTTTCTGATTCTAGATCCTTTGTGTTCATCCCACACTTCTTTGAACTTAGTCACAGTTTTACTCTCCACCACCTCTCTCGGGAGCGCATTCCAGGCATCCACTACCCTCTCCGTAAAGTAGAATTTCCTAACATTGCCCCTGAATCTACCACCCCTCAACCTCAAATTATGTCCTCTGGTTTTACCATTTTCCTTTCTCTGGAAAAGATTTTGTTCTACGTTAATACCCTTCAAGTATTTGAACATCTGAATCATATCTCCCCTGTCTCTCCTTTCCTCTAGGGTATACATATTCAGGGCTTCCAGTCTCTCCTCATACGTCTTCTGGCGCAAGCCTCCTATCATTTTCATCGCCCTCCTCTGGACCGCCTCAAGTCTTCTTACGTCTTTCGCCAGATACGGTCTCCAAAACTGAACACAATACTCCAAGTGGGGCCTTATTAATGACCTGTACAGGGGCATCAACACCTTCCTTCTATTGACTACGCCTCTCTTTATAAAGCCCAGCATCCTTCTGGCAGCAGCCACTGCCTTGTCACACTGTTTTTTCGCCTTTAGATCTTCGGACACTATAACCCCAAGGTCCCTCTCCCCGTCCATGCATATCAGCTTCTCTCCTCCCAGCATATACGGTTCCTTCCTATTATTAATCCCCAAATGCATTACTCTGCATTTCTTTGCATTGAATTTTAGTTGCCAGGCATTAGACCATTCCTCTAACTTTTGCAGATCCTTTTTCATATTTTCCACTCCCTCTTCGGTGTCTACTCTGTTACAAATCTTGGTATCATCTGCAAAAAGGCACACTTTTCCTTCTAACCCTACAGCAATGTCACTCACAAACATATTGAACAGGATTGGCCCCAGCACCGAACCCTGAGGGATTCCACTAGTCACCTTTCCTTCCTTCGAGCGACTTCCATTAACCACCACTCTCTGGCATCTGTCCGTCAGCCAGTTTCTGACCCAGTTCACCACTTTGGGTTCTAACTTCAGCCCTTCAAGTTTGTTCAACAGCCTCCTATGAGGAACTGTATCGAAGGCTTTGCTGAAATCCAAGTAAATTACATCTAGCATATGACCTCGATCCAGCTCTCTGATCACCCAATCAAAAAATTAAATCAGGTTCTTTTGGCACGATTTACTTTTTGTAAAGCCATGGTTGCCTCGGATCCTGTAACCCATTAGATTCAAGGAAGTACACTAGCCTTTCTTTCAGCAACACTTCCATTATTTTTCCAACAACTGAAGTGAGGCTCACCGGCCTGTAGTTTCCTGCTTCATCCCTGTGACCACTTTTATGAATAGGGACCACATCCGCTCTCCTCCAATCCCCAGGAATCACTCCCGTCTCCAGAGATTTGTTGAACAAGTCTTTAATAGGACTCGCCAGAACCTCTCTGAGCTCCCTTAGTATCCTGGGATGGATCCCGTCTGGTCCCATCGCTTTGTCCACCTTCAATTTTTCAAGTTGCTCATAAACACCCTCCTCCATGAACAGCGCAGAATCTACTCCATTTTCTCGTGTAACTTTGCCAGACAATCTCGGTCCTTCTCCAGGATTTTCTTCTGTGAACACAGAACAGAAGTATTTGTTTAGCACATTTGCTTTCTCATCACTCTCCAAATATTGGTTCCCAGCATCTTTTAGCCTAGCAATTCCATTTTTTATCTTCCTCCTTTCACTAATATATCTGAAATAATTTTTATCTTCCTTTTTTACATTTTTAGCCATTTGTTCTTCCGCCTGTGCCTTCGCCAAACGTATCTCTCTCTTGGCTTCTTTCAGTTTCATCCTGTAGTCCTTTCTGCTCTCCTCTTCTTGGGTTTTTTTATATTTCATGAACGCCAACTCTTTCGCCTTTATTTTCTCAGCCACTAGGTGGAGAACCATATCTGCTTCCTTTTTCTCTTGTTTTTATTGATTTTCTTCACATAAAGGTCCGTAGCCATTTTTATCGCTCCTTTCAGCTTAGTCCACTGCCTTTCCACTTCTCTTATGTCCTCCCATCCTAACAGCTCTTTCTTCAGGTACTTTCCCATTGCATTAAAGTCCGTACGTTTGAAATCTAGAACTTTAAGTATCGTGCGGCCGCTCTCCACTTTAGCCGTTATATCAAACCAAACCGTTTGATGATCGTTACTTCCCAGGTGAGGACCAGATCCAATATTGCTTTTTCCCTTGTGGGTTCCATCACCATTTGTCTGAGCAGAGCCTCTTGAAAGGCATTCACTATCTCCCTACTTCTTTCCGATTCCGCAGACGGAACATTCCAGTCTGCATCCGGCAGGTTGAAATCTCCCAACAGCAGAACCTCCTCTTTCCTTTTTTTTTTTTTTTTAAATCTTTATTTATTATCAATTAATTACAGACAAAGAATTAACTTTGAAAAGAAAATTAGAAAAAATATCATCGATATCATTGAGACACAAACTTTCCACAAACTTAATATATAGTCCACAATTGGGAGAACAAAGTAAGTAAATAAACCCTTCCAGGAAAAAGGGGAACAAATACAAATTTAAAGAATAGAGCAGTTAACCTCGGCTAATATTAACAGACGTGAATAAACCTGTACTTCCTAATGAGCATCGAAAATCCCTTTCCCTTCTAGGAAAAATCGCAGCTGTTCTGGTTCAAAGAAAATATACTTATTTTGTTGGTAATTTATAAGACATTTACAGGGAAACCTCAACTGAAAAGAAGCTCCCAAAGAAATAACCTTAGATCTATATTGAATAAATTCCTTCCTTCGAATCTGAGTCCATCGTGAAACATCAGGAAAAATATAAATTTTTCCCCCCAAATAGAAATTCTGCTTCAAATTAAAATATAATTTCAAAATCATGTCCTTATCTTGAAGAAAAACAAAAGATACTATCAAAGTAGCACGACCCAGAATTTCAATTTCAGATGATTCCAGTAGCTCAGAGATTTCTAACTGTTCTTGTTCTTCCTCTTCTTTCTTTTCCATCATAGTTCTTTTAAGGAAATAAAGTTTTTGTATAGGAGGGATATTAGACTCTGGAATTTTCAATATGGAAGTCAAAAAATTTTTAAAGATCTCTCTTGTAGTCATAAGTTTTGGTATAGGAAAATTCAGTAGCCTTAAATTCAGGCTCCTATATTGATTTTCAAGATTTTCAATTTTCCGTAGATAAAAAGTTTTATCTGTAACTTGTTGTTTATTAAAAGTCTTGACTTCCAGCATAGTTTGTTCAATCTCCCCAATTTTCTGGTTTTGCAGTTGAACCTGAGATTCCAATTGATTAATTTTCAATGGGAGCCCAAGTGTTAAAGAAATAACGTTGCTACATACCAAATGAAGATTTTCAATTGCTGTCCAAAGAGAGTCCATGGTTACCACCGGTGGTCTGAGAAGCGACTTGAGTTGGGTCAGCTGAGACAGATCTTGCTCCAGCCGCTGAACTCCATTGCGGCTTATGTCTCCTCCTGACTCCCCACCGCTTTCATTCGGTGCTCCTCCCTCAGTCGGCTTCAACAAAGTTGGAATTGTTGAAGAAATCGCCTCCAAACCTGCTAGCTGCAGCGAATCCTCCCTCCCTTCTATTCCCAGGGAGCCCTCTGATCGGTAGATCGACGCAGCCGCGTTTCCAGGCACTGGGGGAGGGTCAGGTCCTGCTGGGCTCAGCGAAAAAACGCTGTCTAAGCTGAGCCTTTCCTGCGGCTCTGCAGCAGATAAGCCCGTCGCCAAGGGGACTGTAAATGAAGTCATTACAGTCTGTCGCGGTGTGGATGTTACAGACAGAGGCAGAGGGTTAATCCTCTGCCTTCCCCTTCTTTTTGGCATTGAAAAAGAATAAAGAAAAAACGTAGTAAGTAAGAAATACACTCGCCGAAACAGGAGCTCACAAAAACGCGTCCTGCTCTGTCGCCATCTTAGTTTGTTCAGAACCTCCTCTTTCCTTCCAAACTTTTGGATATCCACAATCAGATCCTTATCAATTTGCTGCGATTGAGTCGGAGGTCTGTAGACTACACCCACGTAGATAGAAGTTCCATCTTCTCTTTTCAGAGCAATCCATATCGCATCTTCCTCTCCCCAGGTCCCTTGCATTTCGGTTGCTTGGATATTGATCTTTACATAGAGAGCTACTCCTCCACCTTTATGACCATCTCTGTCCTTCCTAAAAAGATTATATCCCGGTATGTTTGCATCCCATCCATGTGATTCACTGAACCATGTCTCTGTGATAGCGACAATATCTAGATCTGCCTCTAACATCAGGGCTTGCAGATCATGAACTTTGTTGCTTAGACTGTGAGCATTTGTGGTCATCGCTTTCCAGCTATTTTTCAGCGATAATCTCCTTTTTCGTATGGATTTTTGTGTCGTTTCACTTTCTGTTGCAATACTAAGAAATGAGTTGCTGATATTGCTTATGTTGCAGTCTTTACTACTATCACATCTTTTCTTTTGCTGGGGGTGGTCTCTATAATTGTCCTTCGTACATACACAACCCCCACCTTCTAGTTTAAATGCCTAGTAAAATATTGTCTAAATTTCTCTGCAAGGTTTCTTTTTCCTGCTGTAGTAATATGTAGCCCATCAGTGCAATATAGCTTCTTGTCCTTCCATGTATTTCCCCATCCTCCTATGTACCTGAAGCCTTCTTGATGACACCAGGCTTTGAGCCATCTATTAAAGTCCTCTGTGTTTTTCACTCTTTGCTCTCCCTTTCCATATGCAGGCAGTATTTCAGAAAAAGCTAAAGTCTTTACAAAAGGTTTCATGCCCTCACCAAGCTTCCGAAAAGCTTTCTGTGCTGCAAGTGTGGAGTTGTTGGCCAGGTCGTTTGTTCCCAGATGGATAACAACATCAGTGTTAAAATCCTTAGTTTCTTCCTTAATTATAGTCAGTATTTGCCTGGAACTCCTGGTAGCTGAGGATCCTGGAAGACATTTCACTATTTTGGTCTCCTCGCCCTGTGTTCCAAGGTTAATGCCTCTGATGATGGAATCCCCCAACAGTAATAGTTTTCTGTTTTTGGCTTTTTTATTTGTGCTTAGGGTGCACTTGTTCTCTTGAGTTACCTTCATTGGTTCCAGTCCCACCTCCCTTCTGTTTTCTTGAGTATCACAGCGCACTAGTGGAGCGAAGGAATTCTGTAGAGGTAATATTAGTAAAGGTGGATGTTTCTGTGTTACATGTCGCAGTCTTCCTGAGCCTACTGTGACCCATTTATTCCTGGGCTGTTTTATTCTTTGAGGTAGAGGTGGTAAGTTGGTATGATTTTGTGGAGTGATGGAAGCTGCTTTAATTGTATTCAATTCCTGTTTAAGTTTGCAGAGCTCTTCCTTAATACTAGCAAGTTGAAGACAGATGGGGCAAGCCTTAAGCCTCCAAACAGTATGTCTTGGAATTAAAGCACCACAGTGATTGCATAGAATAAAGGTCATCTTGATTGGTTGTGAAGTGACTTGATTTGAGTAGTCCTGATTATATGGGTCTCTATATATGAATAGTGGTCCCTGGGGGTTGGTGGGACTATAAGTCTTACCCTTATTCCTATGAAGGGAAAGAGAAAGAGGAAATAAGATTTAACAGAGGAAAGAGAAGGGTTTATTTTTTTTGTGCTTTTTTTTTTTTTTTTTTAGTAAGAAACAGGGATGAGAAGAGAAATCAAGCAGATATAATGCTGAAAACCAGTGAAAAGAGCAGAATATGAAATGCAGAGCAACTTATCTTATTGAAGTTCACAGGGCAGCCTTGTTCACAGCACTGTCCCAAAGATAACTTAAACACTATTTGGCACCTTAGATCAGGAGCAGTTGGGTAAACATATGGGAGTGCAATTGTGTAAATTTTTCAGGGCAGATACTGAGAAGGAATAGCTATAAAGCATTCACCAAGCTATTACCTTGCAAAGAGATGGGTCAATATAATAGGGGGTAGGAATTGGAATTGGAATTACATCTGCCTTTGGGGTCTTGGAACATGATAGCTAATATCTATGGCTTCCCAGAGTTGACACGCAGTACTGCTTTGCAGAAATGCTATTACAGGGTTATGTACCAGGTTATTCTTGCTTAAAAACAACTTCATTATTGGGGGGGGGGGGGGGGGTCTCTCAACTGCTCAGTGCCTTAAATGTGGGCAGGCTGAAGGAACTTTTGGGCACATGTTTTGGTTTTGTAACAAAATTCAGCTAAATTGGAAAGATATATTGCAGTTTGAGATGAATGCTTATGACCGAAATACAAAGTACTGTGGAACAACTGGTGTTGGATCTACCAGGGGCTTATGGATACATGGCCAAGGCATCCAGGATGTTCTGTCGCAAGGTGTGTGTGGTGGCTCACATGAGCATTTTACAGTACTGGACTTCTTATGATCCTCCCAAATTTTTGCATTGGTGTGCTAAACTTCACAACTTGGCTTGCTGGGAGATGAAGGATGCCGCGCTGAACTTCACAACTTGGCTTGTTGGGAGGTGAAGGATGCCAAGGGTTCCCGCAAGGGAAAGTCATCTTTATGAAGGTGTGGGAACCGTTTTTGCAGATTCTACATTGGAGAGGTCGTAGCCTCTTATTAAATGAGTTCTGACTGTTTGAAAGGGGGAATAGAATACGTGGATTAGTTCTTGACCAAAGGACAAGCTTTGTGGAGTGGGGTAGGGGAATAGTTGGGGGATAAGGTGTTTTGTTTTGATTTTTAACTACACATGTGTATAGCAGCAGGTGTTTCGGACATTTCATTGGAATGATAATGTTTAAGCTATGGGTGTTGCATATAATTTGAGAATGATCTTAAGGTAATGTCCTGTGTAAGCTGTTCATAATAATAAGAAGCGAGGAGTTACTGAAAAAATGATGATGATTACCACTGTATTGTTTGAATATGCTTTAATATCATAATGCCATGCACAGTCATCAATAAAAATTGTTTCACACTAAAACATACATTTATTCAAATATATTCAGTAAGTCCACTTTACATATGAAAACTTATCTGTTCACCATAAAGTAGCACTGCCACTTGTCAAGCATTCAGTTAAAAAAATAAAAAGCAAAAAAAAAAAAAACCTGCTTCCAGGGTAGTTATATGGGTACACAATCAAAAACATCACTTCTAAGACTCCGCAGAGTTCCCCGATTTTACTGGAAGGGGCATGGCTTCAGGAAGAAGCATGTGTTGATCCAGGATCCACTATGACTACGAATCCTGCCAATGTTGGGTTGCATAATTCAAGAGAGCATCTCACTTCAGTTGAGTAATCCTAGTGGCACCAAACTACCCCAAAAGACCCTGGTATGCAGACCTAATTCGACTCGATGTCAGTGCTTTACTGTGGCTTTGCCATGCAAAGAAACTACTAATATAGGTCTGTTAATAATGGCAAATCTGGCTCCCTTTTGTCTTATGGCATAGTGTTTAAAAAGGACGCACCTGAGAAGCCGTGGTAATTCAGGTTCAGTTATTTCAATCTTCTCCAGGCTAGAAAGTGTTCCTCGGTTGCTTATGTGAGGGTTTGGAGACTCTTTGAATTGTAATGTTCAGGCAGGTTTCTACTTTGTTTGTGGCTCATATTTTATAATTTCTCCAATAAGGTCATAGCAAAGGCAGCAGGAACCCTAAAGGTTCAAATAGTGACTCTGGCTTTCTTTTGAGATTATTTGGAGACACTTCTTTGGCAGCTCCTCCCGAGCACTAAATAATTTTTAAAAGGCAAAATGTGTATAAGCCCCCTATTGAAACCTACTTGTCCTGAATGGACTCTTAACTTAGGTCCCTTTTTACTAAGTCGTGTGGCCAAGTGCCACGTGGCAAAAGTTCTGATGGTCATTTAATTCCTATGGTCATCAGAGCATTTACTGACCCAACCTGCACTGTTGGTCTTGGTAAAAGGGGGATGGGTTCTAAGAGCTCTAGGTCAGGGGTAGGCAATTCCAGTCCTTGAGAGCCACAGGAGGTCAGGTTTTCATTATATCCACAATGAATATATATGAGATAGATTTGCATCTCAAGGAGGCAGTGCATGCAAATCCATCTTATCAAGTTTCAAGTTTTATTCAAATTTGATAATCGCTTATATATAATTTACTAAGCGAGTTACAATTAAATATAAAATAAACATACAATTTAACGTACAACTTAAAATGGGTTAGACAGACAGACATATAGACAAACTTGAGAACATAAGGAAAAAGGGAGAAAGTTACAAAGTTAATGTTTTTCATTTAAAAAAAGAAAAGAAAGAAGCCATGAATGGAAGGTACATGAGGAAAGGTAAAAAAATTTATTTTTTTAAATATATAAATGGTGTTTGGTACGTTAGTTATAAGTCATTTAAAGATTAAAAGCGTCTCTAAAAAGGAAAGTTTTCAGATTGTTTTTAAATCTATTAAGATCTTTTTCTTCTCTTATATGTTGTGGTAGGTTATTCCAGGTCTGAGGGGCCATTACTGAATATATGTCATGGCGTCTAGTACCAATAACTTTTAAAGAAGGGACCGATAACAGCCTTTGAGCTGTGGAACGGAGAGAGCGTGACGTATTATATGGAATGAGCATCCGGTTTATAAATTGAGGTTCATTTGTGGACAATGTTAAACACTAGAAACAGGATTTTATAGGTTATACGGTGATTAACGGGGAGCCAATGCGAATCAATCAAAAAGGGAGTTACGTGATCGAATTTTTTTCCGTTGTGGATGATTTTAACAGCGGAATTTTGAATTATTTGTAAACGTTTCTTTTCCTTTTGAGTGATATTTAAAAATAGTGAATTGCAATAATCGAGCTTAGCAATAACAAGTGAATGTATTAAAATATTTAATGATTTAGGTTCCAAAAACTTGGACATAGAACGGATCAAATACAAGCGGTAAAAACAGCATTTGACAACATTACTAATATGATCGTGATACAATAGTTTGTCATCGATAATAATCCCAAGCATTTATTGTGGATATTCTGAAAACCTGACCTGCCTGTGGCTCTCGAGGATCGGAATTGCTTACCCCTTTTCTAGGTAAACCCTTAAAAAAACCTAACTCTTAAAGATCTTACCTTGTAAACAGTATTTTTTTCTAGCTATTTCTTCAGCTTGCAGAATTTTGGAGTTAGAAACCTTGTCTTGTAGAGATCCATTTTACATTCAGTCATAATACATATATTTTTCACTAATTTCTGTATTTCATTTATATCAATTTCACAATCTTGCCTCCTTTTGCAGAGAAGATTGTGGAGCTTCCTTTCAGTTTTAATGCGCTACTTGGAAATACCAAATTATTTTTTAGACAGATTGTCCTGTATTGTGGGAGCAATAAAGGATCAGGTGACTTCAAATCCACTATTGCAATGTATATTAAAGATATGATCTTTCTGTTTTTATTTTAGTGGGTTAGCAAGTTCCTCAAGGTCTTAGCATTCCATAAGGTAAAGCTACCTGTTGGGCAGAGTTGTACACAGTAGCACCAGATGATATTTATAGAATGGCAACTTGGGTCCTTTCTGTGTACTTCTATGAAACATTATAGGCTTCAAAAACAGGCCTGTTTTTGGGAGCAAAGAGTTGCTTGTTCCCACCCATCTTAAGATTCTGGACTGATCTGGTGGAGACAATAAGGAATTTAGGGGGTCTTTTACTAAGGAGTGCTAGCTGATTTAGCATGCACAAACGCGTCCATAGAATATAATGGGCGTGCTAAATCAGTTAACATGCCTTAGTAAAAGACCCTCTTAGTTTTACCTGCTAATTTTCTTTCCTTGAGTTCCACCAGACCAGATCAGCTTCCCACCCTGTTTTTTTTTAATGAATGTTTAGGTTGATAGTTTTCTTACTATTTCTGGTTAAAAAAAAAGAAAGCATGAAATTTTTTTGCAAGTTTATTTGGGATTTGGGAGAAAAGGTGGATTTCTACAAAGACTTTCATAGTCACCATTACTTTGTTATTGAAATACTAAAAGGCTCTATATCTGCAGGGAGCCCTTTTAGGATGGGATTCACAACTGTCTCCATTTGCTGGTCTGCAGGCACAACCCATAGTTTTGGACTGGTCTGGTGAAACTCAAGGAAAGAAAACTTAACAGGTAACGCTAATTGGTAGATTTGTCATTAAAATGGAAGTCCTAGTGGAAACTCAGGCAACCACAAAGCATCATTTTAGCTTATATGTATTCCATCATTGCCAATAAAGTACATTTAAAAAATTGGGTCTGCCTGGCTTTCTGTGAGTACTATAATAACTAGAATGCCTAGCCAAAAATGTAGGTGTTTGCTTAGCTGGGTCTGATGACCGGCTATGTGTACCTAATGTTGGCTAGATGTGTGGTTGTGGTGGTGGCGGCAGCAGTGGGATTCTGTCCAAAAAGGCTGTGGGAATCTGAGAGTCTAGCTGTTTGAGCAAGAGCCACACTAGCATTGGTGATTGTTAAGATTACACTTCCCCTCTCCCTATCCATGGTTTCGGCATTCACGGTTTCGAGTATTCGCAATTTTTTTCCTAGGCCCCCCTAGAGAATCACTCGGAGGCAGCCCGCATCGACCAGAACCGGCCCTGGGACTTGGATCGGTGCAAGGAGGGGGGCGATCGGAGGAGGAGGGGGGATGATCAGAGGAGGAGGAGGCGAGCAGCCGTCCCAGGAGCACGGACCTTACCTGGTGGTCTAGCGGTGACGCCGGGCAGGAGTGATCTTCCTACACTCCTGCCCCGTGCAGAGCCATGCTGTGCACCCATGCTGTGAGTTCCTGTGAGTGTAGGAAGATCGCTCCTGCCCCATGTCACCACTAGACCACCAGATAAGATCCGGGGGTGGGTCAGAGTCCGGCCAAATGTTATTCGCAAATTTTCCTTATTCGCGGGCCAGCTCTGCCCCTAACCCCCACAAATACGGAGGGGGATGGGGAGTGTATTATAAAGGCTTGTGGCTAGACAGGGATGGGGAGAGAGAGTACTGTCATGAACTAAGTGGCAGATCAGGAGTCTGAAAGTGTCTGCTCCTGTGGTGATACTACTTGAGACGCAAGAATGTTTGTTTCTAGTTCAGATGTGTAAACATTCATCTCTGCTGTATTGTAGGTGGAGAATGAGTATCGAATATTCCGAGAAGATGCAAAAAAGCAGTTGGAAGAACTGACCCTGGAACTAGAGAAGGTGCGTACAGAGCTTGACGAGAAGGAGACAGAGCGCAGTGACATGAAAGAGACCATCTTTGAACTGGAAGATGAAGTGGAGCAGCATCGAGCAGTCAAACTTCATGACAACCTTATCATCTCGGACTTAGAGAGTAAGTGACAAGACATGGCCATGTAACCCTGCAGAGTCCTTAGTATGTCGCATCATTTTCAGCCTAAGAGGTATGTACACACTGAGCTTAGATACTAGTAAGTGCTACATGTTCAGCAGAATGACCTTGTGCTTGATGCTGGTGTCTAGGCAGCGTATTTCAGTGTTCAGTGAAAGTGGAATCGTTTTTGCACAGACATTTGTGTGATGCTTGCCTATTGTGTAGTGAATTTGAGACAGTGCGTGTCTTAAAGAATTGTTTCCGTTTCAGATACACATTGACAGCTAACATAGTGGGGTTCAAGAGAGATCTGGATAAGTTCTTTGAGGAAAAGTTGATAAATTATTGGCCAGGTAATTCACTGCTTATTCCTAGGATAAGCAGCATAAAATATGTTTTATTCTTTGGAATCTTGCCAGATACTTGTGACCTATGTTCCCTCTAAGTAGAGCATGTGAGCAATCGTTCATATATTTTAGAAGCATCACTCACAGATTTTACATAGTTGCTCACAAAAAATGCTTGCAAATCTGGAAAATTTGGGGGTTTGTAGAACTTCTTGCTCACTTGGAAAAATCTTTTTAGAAGTTGTTGCTCACATGAGAGAAAATTTGCTTGCATCTGGCCAATACTTGGACCTGGGTTGGCCACTGTTAGAGAAACAGAATATTGGGTTTGATGGACCTTCAGTCTGTCACAGTATGACAACTCTTATGTTATTTTGTTAAGTCATCCTTTGTTCCTTAAAATGAGCTGTGAGAAATTTAAAGTGCACTTTTTAAGATCTGCTGTGTACTTGTGATCTGGATTGGCCATTGCCAGAGACAGGCTGTTGGGCTGAGATGAGATCTTGGTTTGACTCAGCAGTGCTTTTTTATGTTCTAAGATTTGTCTTTTGACTCCTGACTTATAGGGGGTCACTGCTGAGTAGCACAGTTGTGTTTAGTAGGAATTACTTATTGATGGAACATCTATGCATTTAATAAAGGTAATAGAATGCTTTTATTTTCAGTTTATTAACTGGAATGTTAGTTTTGGGAAATTTACATCCCAGATGTCTTTGTATTTTGCTTAGTACAAGAGGAAATGTATTCTGGGAGTTTTTTCTCCAGTGTTGCAGAACATGTTGAGCTTGACTTCTTGTACCTAGTAGTGGAGAGATTTATGTTTCTATTGCTCAGAGACATGAAAATCAGAATATTTATTTTGTGTAGTGACTTCCATGGAGAAATGCCCTACTTCTGATCTGTACCTATTGCTGGAGGGAGACAGTTTTTGTGAATGCAGAGCATGTTTGCATTTTAACTAAGAAGTGTTATACTGTGTCAGACCAGGTCCATGGTGGTTATATAAGCAGTGTGTTGCACATGAATGCATCATTTGTCAGGTGTATCCCAGTTTAATAATGATAATGGGTATCTATAGCCTGCTTCTGTCCCTAAACATAGATTCAGAACAGGTTTACATCAGGGAAGGGGACAACATCTCTCCTGAACTACATATAGGGCTCCTTTTACTTAGGTGTGCTAGCGGTTTTAGCGTGTGCTACAATATCGCACGAAGCAAAAGAACAAAAAGGAGTTCCAACCTAAAACTGCAGAAAAAACAACCGAAAGCAAACAAAACAAAACTGCAGATATGTACAAGACGTAGGCTAATTTTATTAATGACAAAAAATGATATGCAAAAAATAATATGCAAACCCTTTTACCAATTACCAATCAAGGGACCCGACACGGTCCGTGTTTCGGACACACCTTCGTCAGGGGTCCTAAATAGTACAAATATAACATAGAATTAATTATTAATAATGGGTAACATAAAATATAATAATATTTAAAAAAATAATAATAATACAATAATACACGCACTAAACGCTAACGCCTCCATAGAGCTAGCGTTAGTATTTTTCATTTAGCACGTGGTTAGCGCGCGCTAAAAACACTAGCACACGTTAGTAAAAGGAGCCCATAGTTTATTAAAGTTTTGATTAAGTGCTAAACATAGAATTCAAAGCGTTGTACATTAAAATAAATGGGGGAATTAATATTAAAACAAATATGGCTTAGTACAGATCTACTAACATAACTTCGGGTGAGATATAAAACAAGAGGAAAGGGGTGAGAACTCCATTATTAAAGAAAAGAGAACAAAAAAGGAAATAACATCGAGGAAGGGAAGGGGGTAGGTTAAAAATGATGAACAGTCCAAATGGTGAATTACTCATAAGCATCTTTAAAAAGAAAACATTTTAAATTGCCCTTAAATTTATCTAAATTTTGTTCTGCTCTAATGTGCAATGGAAGGGAATTCCAAATAGTAGGAGCTGTGACAGAAAAAGTAAAACAAAAAAAACCAATATTATAAAATAAATAAAACTTCAGACGTTTCAAAAGAGACTAGGACGGACAAGATCTTATTTCTGCTGGTAGATAGCATGTTCCACACTTGGCTGCTTAGAGGGGCATAATTAAAAAAAAAAATCTAAGTTCCCTTTTGGCCAAGGCCCTAAATGCTGAAAATAGAAGCAGAGAAAATGTCCATTCTCAAAAAAAAAAAGTCCAAAATGAGGGTTTTTGGGGTTTTTTTTGAGAATGGCCTACCTCTACGTTCAGCAGTTTAAACGGCCATACCACCACTACATCTACACTTACAACACATTATCAACCCCAAAACAGCCTAAGCACGAAACGCCCAAAACCAGACCTTTTTAGGCGAAGGAGGGGCCAGTCCTTTGCCTAAAAGCTGGATTCTGTAACCGGTTACAGAATCCCCCCCCCCCCCCGTAACGATCTCCCCTGCCACAATGGCGATCGGCCCACCTCCATTCTCCGCAACCCGTGGCAGGAGAGATGCTCAAGTTGTCCTGCTGCGATCCGCCTCCCCCACCGAACCGATACAGGCAGGAGGGAGCCCAACCCCTCCTGCCCCAGCGACCCCCCCATCTCCCTGATCTGATACGGGCAGGAGGGAGACCAGCCTCTCCTGCCCCAGTGACCCCCAATCCGATACGGCCAGGAGGGATCCCAGGCCTTCCTGCCCACAATGCACCCCCCCACGACCGCCCCCCGAATCCCCGATCTGCCCCCACAATCGCCCCCCCCCAACCTGCGACCCCGTGACACCCCACCAAAACACCCCTTACCTAAAATCAGTTGGGTCCCAAGCCCATCCACCCGGCAGGCCCGCCATCTGCTGAATGACGGGCCTTAGGGCCTGATTGGGCCAGGCGCCTAAGGCCCCGCCCCTCCTGTGGGTGGGATCTTAAGCACATGGGACCAACCCAGCCCATGTGCCTAAGGCCCCGCCCACAGGAGGGGCCTAAGGCAACTGGGACAATTCAGGTTGGCTCAGGCACCTAAGGCCCCTCCTGTGGGTGGGGCCTTAGGCACCTGGCCCAATCAGGCTCTAAGGCCCGCCGGTTGGGGGGGCCGATTGGGGGTTTGGGTGGCGATCGTGAGGGAGGGTGAGTCATGGGCAGGAGGGCCGTGTGATCTCTCCTGCCCGTATCGGATCGGGGGGTGGGGGGTCGTCAAGGCAGGAGGGGTTGGGCTCCCTCCTGCCCGTATCGGATTGGGAGGGTGAGGAGTCCCCCCCTGATCCGCAGCACTTTGGAGGGGGAGGATCACGGCAGGGGAGATGAGGCATCTCTCTTGCCGCAATCGTTCCACTGGGGGGCATGCAGGTTGCCGGGGCCGCTGAACTGATTGCAGCGGCCCTTTTTCGGCACTTATACCTGTTTTAACTTGGTCTAAGTCAAAACGCATAAGTGCCGACTAGGCAACCTGTTAAAACTTGGTTATACCTGCTGTACTACTAAGTCTTGGTCGGCCTAGCTCCCGACCACCTCCCGCCCTTTCCCCTCCTCTAAAAACGCCTCTTTTCGCTCTAGGCGTTTAGAGGCAGGGGAAAGGCCTAAGCTGGTTTTAGATACATCTAAAACCAGCTTTGATTATCAGTACTTGGACGATCTGGCTTTTTGATCATCCAAGTACCGATTTAGGCCACTTTTTAAACTTTTTTTTTTATTATGAGCTTCTTAATATTTAAAAGATTTTTCATAATTGTACTATATTAAAATTACATGTTCTTTGGTTATGAAAGCAACTTAATAATATTATTAGCAGAGTCATACTAATCTAATAGCAGTTTCCCAAAATTTTACAAATAAAACAGCAAATTTTAACCACTGGTGTACAGGGAGGGGATGGAGAGAGTGCCTGGGTCAGCTTGCAAGGTGGAAGAATTCTGGGGCATCTGTAAATGTTTTGAGCATGTTTGCTATGAATGTTTCTTATTTAAATATATGCACAAAACTGTTTCACAGCACAAAACTGTTTCACAGCACAAAACTGTTTCACAGTTGTATCATAGAGGAAACTAGGAGTGCTGTAAATGATGGACTGTTGCATTAAGGCCCCTTTTAGCAAGCTGCATTAGGGTTTTTTTATCATGAGTCTCTGGGGTAAAAAGCTCTGACGCTCATAGGAATTCTATGAGTGTCGAAGCTTTTACCACAGTGACCTTCAATAAAAAAAAAACCCTAACACAGCTTGATAAAAGGGGGCCTAAATGTGTTTTCTCTTTTCTATGTAGAGTAATAGTCTCAAACTCAAACCCTTACATTTTGGATTTGTAGATACTTGGAGGGCCTCAGAAAAAAATAGTTAATGTCTTATTAAACAAATGACAATTTTGCATGAGGTAAAACTCTTTATAGTTTATAAATCTTTCCTTTTGGCTAAGTCTTAATAATAATAATATTGGTTTACGGTAGATCTTGTTCTTATTAAAAACAGCTTCGATCCCTAGAACGTAGGTGGAGAAAAGATAAGACCCAGATCAACCTTGAAAAATATAAAGAACATTCTAATCTATATGAACTAAAAATAAATCAGGCAAAAATGAAATACTACTCGGGTCTAATTTTGAAAGCCAAAAACATCTCTGCGCTCTACTCTATTCTAAAATCAATTACCAAAAAACAAAATCAGATAACTAATACCCTGCCCACTGCCCAGGAACTTGCTACCTACTTTATAGAGAAGGTTAATAATATTAGAAAAAATCTTACTATGAATCTGCACTCCATATCAGATCAGGATCAAACTGATTCAAGATTCTCATTATCTTCAAAATGCTCTCAATTTAATCTACTGGAGATTGAATCCCTTATCAAAACCATTAATACCAAGGGCTCTCAAGTTGATTCAATCTCCCCTTTCATTCTCAAGCGTTATTTTACCATTTTCGGTCCTTTCATCCTTACACTAATTCATGAAAGTCTTCAAAAAAGTGTAATGCCTAAAGCATGGAAGGAAACAGTCATTCGTCCCATTATCAAGGACCAAAAAATTAGTTCTGAGGAAAAATCCAATTACAGGCCAATATCCCCTTCTTGGCAAAGTTGACTGAGAAGGTGGTATTTAATCAAGTATCTGAGTTCATAGAAAAAACGAACATTTTACATCCAAACCAAACAGGCTTTAGACAGTATCATTCTACTGAACATTCGCTGATTGGCCTGTCCACTTCCATACATTACTTTCTAGATCATCATACATCTGTCCTTTTGATCTTCCTTGATCTCTCATCTGCATTTGATACGATCGACCACAACCTTCTTATAGATAGATTACAGTTGATAGGTATTACAGATCAGGTTCTCCTTTGGTTTAAATCTTATTTCGAAAATTGCACTTCAACTGTATCTTTCAACAATACAACTTCCGAAAGTTTTTCAGTAACATATGGTATACCACAGGGGTCCATTCTTTCACCACTTTTGTTTAATATTTTTCTTGCACCGCTTATGACCCTCTGCCAAGCCATTGACTTTACCGCATTCGCTTATGCAGATGACATTCAGCTTTTACATCCACTTGACCCCACCAACCCCTCGGAAACAATAGCAATTAATAGGAAACTTGAGGAGATTCACCAGTGGCTCGATGCAACAGATTAGCCCTTAATGTTAATAAATCAAACGTCATGTTTTTTCCTTGGAAAGACAGTTCCAAAGTTTCTTTTCCAATTTCTATTAAGGGTACTACTTTACAATTAATAAATAATATCAAAATCTTAAGGGTTGTCTTTGATGATAAACTAACTTACCACAATCACATTAGTAATATTGTCAAATCTACCTTTTACAGACTTCATCAAATCCGTTCACTATCTAAATTTCTATGTCCAAAGTCTCTTAACATTCTAATTCATTCCCTGGTTATCTCAAAAATTGATTATTGCAATGCTTTAGCTCAAAAAGAAATTAGACGTTTGCAGATCATTCAAAATGCCTCAATTAAACTTATAATGAAAACAAAGAAATTTGATCACGTCACCCCTCTTCTTAAGAAAGTGCACTGGCTCCCAGTCGCGCATCAAATATAGTATAAATTAAATCTGCTTACCTTCAAGGCCCTGTTATATAAAACTCCAGCTTTCATTTATAAATTATTGATTCCTTATACCCCAACCAGATCACTGAGGTCTATCGATCAACATTTATTAGTTACGCCCTCACTCAAAGTTATTAACACATGGCGGCATTTTATTTTTTCTGTTACAGCTCCTCAAACATGGAACTCCCTCCCTATTTATCTAAGAGAAGAAAACAGCTTAGATAAATTTAAAAGCAAACTAAAAAGCTTTCTTTTTAAAAATGCTTTTGATACTTAGGAGTTCCAGCTTATCTCTATAACCTCTTATAAGGCTACTATTTATTCCCTCCCTATTGTTTTTTTTACCATAATTGTCTTCTTTTCTATTAACAATTTTGTATTTCTTTACCCATTCTTTCCCTTTGTTTTTACTGTTTATATTATTAGCCATTAATTTGTTATGTTTTGTTCAGTGTCTATTTGTTTTTGCTATCCCCTGTATTATCTGTAATTTTAAAGATATGTTCATTGCTTAGAAATTTGAGTAAGCGATTAATCAAATACAGTGGTACCTTGGATTACGAGCATAATCCGTTCCAGGAGCATGCTCGTAATCCAAAATGCTCGTTTATCAAAGTGAGTTTCCCCATAGGAAATAATGGAAACTCGCTTTGATACATTCCCCCCCCCCCGAGGCCAGGGCGCTGCTCCCCCCTCCGCTCGCAAAGTCCCCCCCCTCGAATCGGCACCCCCCACCCCCCGCGAGAACAGGAACCCCCCCGCCCGACCAACTTTAACTCACCCACCCTTTGGCACCGGCACGCAGCCCACAAGAGCCGGTGCCGCTTGAAGATCTTCTTTTTCCCAGTCTCTGCCGACTTTGAGCATGCATCTGCGCATGCTCAAACCCTTCTAATTCTCCCTCTCACCGAGATTCTTGGCGAGAGGGAGAATTAGAAGGGCTTGAGCATGCGCAGATGCATGCTCAAAGCCGGCAGAGACTGGGAAGAAGATCTTCAAGCGGCACCGGCACTTGTGGGCTGCGTGCCGGTGCCAAAGGGGGGATGAGTTAAAGTTGGTCGGGCGGGGGGGGTGCTGATTCGAGCGGGAGGGAGCCCTTTGCAAGCGGGGGGGGAGCGATGCCGGTTATCGGGGGTGCTCGCAAATCGAGTCAACACTCGGTTTGCGAGACACGTTTTGCGAGAATGTTTTGCTCATCTTGCAAAACACTTGCAAACCGGGTTACTCGCAAACCGAGGTGAAACTTGACTTGAAAGAGACCTATGATTAAGAAACTGTTTTATTTTACTTTTGTGATTATAATAAACATACTGAGGGCCTCAAAATAGTACCTGGCGGGTTGCGAGTTTGAGACCACCGATGTAGAGTATATTATTTTTTAGGAACCAGAATCAAGGTTTTTCTCTGGAATTAGTACAAGCACAGCATAGATATGTTCTTCTAGCTGTAGTATGTGGTACAGTGAGGATATGGACGGTAGTAGTGAGGAAGGAAGAGGATGGAAAATGAGAAAGCATTAGGCGATGGCTGAGAGCAGATATGATTTGGTCTGTCTTTTAATAGAAGAGAGTTTTGGAAACGCAGATTAGGGCTGGACAGAAATACGGCTTTGTCAGGATTATGAACAGTAAACCAATTTAAGAGCATAAGGAGTGCCAAGCTAGGTCGGACCAAAGGACCATCAAGCCCAGCATTCTGTACCCAAAGGTTGCCACTTTGGGTCACCAGGAAGTACCTTACAACTCCCAAAGGTCTAGATCAGTTTCTTGTAGCGCCCTCCCATGGGTGAGATCTGCTTTGCTAATAATCGTTCATGGACTTGTCATCTAAGAATTTTTAAAAACCCATTTTAAACCCAGCTATGCTGGAAGGATGCCTTCAACATAATAAATTCCACACTTGATTGTTCATCGAGTGAACTACTTTTTTATTTTCATGGCATGTCTCCTTGTTCTAGTACAGTTTGATTTTGTAAATAACTTATCTTGATCATCGCGTCAAGTTGAAGAGTCTTAATTTGTTACAGGGCAAGAGCAAGCTTTTTGCGCTCCTGCTCAGCCCTGAGCCGCTCCCTGAATGGCTGCTGCCAGTTCTCCTCGGACTCGTGGCAACCATTCAGGGAGCGGTTCAGGGCTGGGTAGGAGCGCAAAAAGCTTGCTCATGCTTGGTACACCGCTGGGCCATGAGAACTTGAGGCAGCCATTCTGGGAGAGGTTCAGTGTGGGGCAGGAGCACAGAAAGTTCTCTCCTATCCAATACACCGCTGGACCATCAGAGGGATTCAAAAAAATACGTGGGGGGAGAGAGAGGGATATTTAAAAAAAATTGTCAGAGTCCACTGGGACAGGAGACGGGAGTGATCCCTCCTGTCATGACCTACCACTGGACCACCAGATCATATGGCAGGCTCGGTGGAGGCCTGCAGGACATAGGGAGAGAGGGGGGACAGGGTACAGGGCAGGGAGATGGAACAGGGTACAGAGCCTGGCAAGGAGAGAGGGGGAAGGGGGGCAGGGCACAGATCCTGGCAGGGCACATGAATATTAACCCTCCCCCCCCCCCCGTGTTATATTCGAGTCAACCTGTTTTCCTCTTCCTTCCGACTTATATTCAAATATATACAGTATATGAATGGGGAAGATGACCAAAACTGTCCTGGATACGGGGAGAGATCTTAAGCAGTTATGCTGTATGGCTAGCAGTAAGGATAAGCCTGGAAACGTGCACAGGAATAACTGAACAGACTGGATGGGCCATCAGGTCTTTTTCTACTGTGTTGCTGCATTTACTCTTTCATGATGTACCTAAATAGATAGAAAGCTGTGGTATTCATCTTCATCATATCATGGCTGGATCTGCATCAGACCAAAGCATGCAGATGGCTTCTCTTTTATACTAAAGTGTAAGGATTTGCCACTTTTAACTTTTGTAATGTGTTAATTTTTTTAGCAGGACCATTCTAAGAGCTCTTGAGTCACTTGAACAAGAATCTCTGCTTATCTCCCACCAGTAGAGGGAATAATGTATGGTCACTGTGGTCAAAGCACACCTCTCCACTTGCCTTACTGCTGTAAAGGAACTGTTTCTGTTATTGAGTTATGGCCAGGAGTCAGCCTGTCTAACACCAGGTTGAGAGTGTGCATTGTTTCTTATATATGACAGAATTATTAAAATACTACATTTTTCCTTCTTTCTTAGACCATTCCAAAGCCTTATGCTTCTGCTACCCATAAATCATATCCAGTTTGTAACTGAGATCTGGGTATGTAATCTAGCTCTTCTGGAAGATACAGAGGAGGGAGGGGAGGAAGGACAGTATAATACTTTAGACAGAGTTGACTTAAGGGCGAGTATGCCCAGGTAACTGCTGCCACCAGCTTTTATGCACTGGAATTGCAGGAGTTAAGAAGAGTTATCTTCACCGAGGCTGGAAGCAGTGGAAGATTTTTCAGAGACAACCTGAACTGGGTTGATGGTTAATGCATATTGGAGGACCATACCATGTGTTTTGCTTAGGCCGCTTCCTGGAATTTAGAATGAACTAACCTTGGGCAACTTTAGCTTGTACAGAATATGACCATAGGTGTAATGTAGTGCCAAAAGATTTGACAGAGTGATTTGTGTTGCTGATTGAGTTTATTTGAGGCACATTGGCTTCATATAGCTGCATGAATCAAATTTTAAAATTCTTATGCTGACTTTTTTGTGCTCTTTCTTCAAGTTGCCCCTCCCCCCCTTTATCTTTCTTCATTGCTTATTTTTTTTTTTTTATAAGCCATTGAGATTCTCAAGAACTACTTTTGTCAATTCCATTACCTTGCAAAATTAGACTATACTGTACTAGGCACTTAGGTGTTTTTTGTTGTTGTTTTTTTTTTTTCTTAGCTGGCAGCACACCTTCTAGAATTTTGTCCCATGACCTATGAAGCGAGCATTGTCATTTGGAATTTTAAAAAGCCGTTAAAAAGTTTTTGAAATGTATGTAGGCTACGTTTCTGATTTCCCTCTTGCAAATGTTAAATGGATTGGGGCTGTATGATTGATGGCTGTTCACTCATTTTTTTAATAGGTTTTTTTTCCTTCTCTACAGGGAGTGAGTGTAACTTTATTCCTGTTGTGTCTTTTTGTTTTTGGTTTTATTCTAAATTGCCTGTTGTCTTTGAATTTGTAAACCACCTTGAAGTTCTTATGTTCTTAAATTTTTTTAGTTGGTGGTATATCATATCAGTTAAATAAACTATTTTGCAGTAGTTTTCCAGCCATGCTGTTCTGCTGGTGTCTTATTGTCCAATGGCAGCAAGAAAGCCTTCAGAAGCATTTAGCACATACAGAAAAGTTTGTAACCTGCTCCTCATTTCCTTAGTACTCTGCTCTTCTCATGTGCATAGAACTACAGAGATAAGATTTGATACATAGTCTGTCTGTTCTTTTCCCCAGACACTGTTAAAAAACTTCAAGATCAGAAACATGACATGGAGAGGGAAATCAAAATTTTAAACCGGAAACTGCGGGTAGGTTTGAAACTGCCACAAGAAGTTCCAAACTCTGTACAAGAGAAAGTGAGGGGGATTTTGAAAAGCCATCTTGGAGACCACACAAACCACAAACAAAATGGGTCTACAAGGAAGATGACCCTGAAGCATTAATTTATTATAACCTGTCTGTGAGCAGTATTTCTAGATGTACAGAGAAATATCAGATAACTGCAGATTCACAAACAAAAATAATACATTATCCTGAAGAGCAGGTGTATAGCATCTGTTGCTTCTTCCTGTACTCTTCTGTATTAATGACAAGACCAGTGTTTCGAACGCTAGTGCTTTTCATCAGCTCTAATTTCCTCCTTTAATTTCCATGATAGGTACGCAATTTCCTGAATGAAAGTTTTAAGGGAAGCCTACTCTTAATACCCTTTAAATGTCTCCCTTTTGCATTGTATGGTTATCTAAGCGTATTACAGTTCCAGCACTGCATGCACCCATCACCTGGAGCTGTACCTAGATTTCATGTGTGATACTGTGCACACTTGTCCATGTAAATCCAGGCCACTCAGTCTTTTTTGTGTGGATGACACATGGAAATTGGTTATAGACTCCCCCCTTCTTTTTCATGTAAACTAGCTATATTTTATTATATTTTCCATGCCCTTGGCTTCAGAGGTACTTCTTCTGATTGTAGGAGGAATCTGCAGAATGGCGGCAGTTCCAAGCTGACCTACAGACAGCTGTTGTCATAGCAAATGATATTAAATCGGAAGCACAAGAGGAGATTGGGGAATTGAAACGGCGCCTTCATGAGGCTCAAGAAAAGAATGAGAAACTTGCCAAAGAGTTAGATGATGCCAAATCCCGCAAGTATGTCAGCATGGTCTTCATTGCTATGTGAAGTGAGGGCTGTGTGCATAAACCCTTGACATGGAAGGCTCTGGTAGGAACTGTTGTGTATGATCTTTTTTTGTATGTGAAAGAGAGACATGGAAAATTGTGGTAGGAAATTTGTGCATTGTCATATATGTATGTGTGTGTAATGTGACAGGATATGGTAAGAGTGATGCCCATTGGGCCATATATAATAATATGAGAGAGAAAGAGAGACATAAGAGCTATGTGCATTGACTCTTATTGTATGTGCGAGACAGGAGCTACCAGTATATATATTATCCCTTATTGTGTGTGATGTGGCATAGAAACACGATGGCAGATAAAGGCCACAGCATCCACTATCTCCTCGTCTCCCTAAGAGAGGCAGGCTTTAGTGAGAGTGATGTGCTACAATCATGGCTTATTCCAGTGCAAAAAGCACATGAGTCCTGAACCTGTGCATAATGCATCTTCACCCGCAAGGGTTGTAGAAGATATCACCTTACAATTTCTAGTACACCTCCCTGCATCACTGGTCGCTGCCCTCCTCAGTTTTTTCCTTCTGCAAGCAAGGAGAAGATATGTTTTTCATCTGCTCTGCATAATAATATTTATTATTTTGGAGTATTAAGTGGAGTTTTTTCAAGTCTCTGAGTGCATTAGAGCTCCTCAGTAGTCCTGAATCAGCTCTATATGGAAAAAGCTGCAGACTCAGGGTTCTGAAGTCTCTAGCTGGGCGGACCACCCTTGCTGCAGAGCACCTGTCTGGCCAGCCTGCCCTAACACTTGGATCAGCTTGGGGTTTGGCCCCTGGGAGTCTGCTCGCCTAGTTTTGTTCAAAGCACGTGAGCACAGACTGTTTTCAGGCCCCACACTGGTCAGAAGACCTTGGGGGTGCTAGCTGCATTCCCCCCTCCTCCATCGCACCCCAAAGATAAGTATGGAGACTAGAGGGGTAGAGGGTTTCAGGCTGATTCAGCCTGTATAAAAGGAAGCCAGAAGAAATGCCCCTAGATATTTTGCTTGCTTATCTAAGCAGAGAAAGCTTTTCCTCTATCCAGCCACAGTGTAAGCTGATGCAGGCACGGTATATGGCGGCATAGTGAGTACAGCCCATTACTGTCTATGAGAGACATTAGGTGGAGTTGAATTGGGGATTTTGAAGACTTTCTGGGGCTTCCTTGAGGGTTTCCTTTCCCTTAAATCCTGTTTTTGACATATTTTGTCTTTTTATAGCTCCTCGGGCCATTTTTGGCACCAAAATTGCTACAGCGGTGGTCAACTTGGATTTCCTGATTTTATTTTAAAAGCCTCTCCCTGATTCCAAACATCTCATTTGGGGCTAGAATCAGTCAGGGTGGACTCTGCAGGTGGTTTAATCTCTGTATCATGTCAATTTTGCACTGGATGGGCACCTGAGGAGCAATGTGTGCCAGGGCTTGTGGGGGGGAAGGGCATGAGCTTTGGCCTTAGTGCCCCCCTTGGACCCTCCAGAGGCTGAGAGGCACAGAAAGCTTGAGAAGAGGGACATAAATCCCTTCTAAAGCCCTCTTCTAGTGATTCAACTCCACCAGTGAAGCGAAAGTGCTCAGATGCCACTTTTACAGGGAGGCCCCCTAAGGGAGTCCTTTAGAGTCCTCTGGGGACTCAAGTCAGGTTTCTCACTCTGATTTTGTCACCCTCATATAAGAGGCCTATGTAAAATACAGTCTCCAGGCCCAGCTGAGGCTGTGCCAGTTATCAAGAGGAGAGTTTATCTCTGCAGAATCTGGCTCCTTTTCAAGAAAAGGATCGACAGGAGCCTGAGATCGAGTCAGAGAAGGAATGAGACGATTGGGTATCCGAGTCTTTCTTCTCTCCAAAGTGCCTCTAGGAGACAAGGTTCTTTTGAGGGCAAGGACAGCCAGGAGGCTTTAGCAGCCCTAGACCAGGGAGAAGATCAAACATTGTGCAGAATCTTAAGCTGTCCAACTTAAAATGAAATCATTGCAGGATCTCTGTGGAAACTTGATTTAGAAGTCCCCAAAGTGCTTCATTGCTGAGCAGCTCCAAGACCCCAGTCCACATTTTTAACTTATCATCTTGAGATTACTATGATGTGGACTGAGCATTGGGAAATGCCAGCGGGGCCCTTACGAGGAGCTACGGTGATGTCTAAGCTGTATCCCTTGGCTTCCAGTTTCCAGCAACTGTTTACGCCACTTAAGGTGGATTCCTTGTTGGCACAGGTTGCAATTCATACTTCACTTCCCAGCGAAGGGGGTATGATCCTGAAGGATGCTCGAGACCGCAGACCGAATCTGATTCTCAAAAGGCAATTTGAGGCTTTGGGTCTTAAGGCAGTGGCAGCGGCTTCTTTTGTGGTATGCGCCTGCCATAAAATGCTATGCCAGGCTCCGGCTTTGGAGACGAGCACCTTTCCCCAGATGGTTCTGTTGTGGGTGGATTATGTTGCCGATGTTATGTATGACGTGTTTAGAGTCATGAGTAAAATGTCCACTTACTCTGTTTCCGCCTGCAGGAGGCTTTGGATCAGACAATGGGCTGGAGGCCGGAGAAAGCAGCCAGGGTACGAGCTGCAGATCCAGACAGTGGAAGAAGTTTCGGAGGCCAAATCGGGCTTGGGCAGATACTCTGTATACTTCATTGTGCCAAATTAAAATTCGGACAACTGGAGGCCAATTCTGGATCTCAAGTCTGTCAATGCAGTCTTAAAAATATCTAAGTTCTGTATGGAGACAGTAAGATCAGTTATTGCTTTCGTTGCTCTGAGGGGAATACCTAGCCTTTCTGGATCTGACAGAGGATTACTTGAATATTCCTATTTTTCTGGCTCACAGAAGGTTTCTCAGATGCCATGTGCAGGAGAAATGTTTTCAGTTCTCAGTGCTCACATTTGGACTTGCAACAGCGCCACACATGTTTGCCAAGGTAATGGGAGTGGCAGCAACACATTTCTGCAGAGTAGGAATTCAGGTTCCATATGTACCTGGATGACTGGCTCATCAGGGCTCCATCTCTAGCAGAGGCCACAGGGCTGTGACGCAAGTAGTCCGCCTCTTGCAGAAACTGGGCTGGATCATGAATTTCTGAAAAAGTCATCTGGATCCCTTGCAATCCCTGAAGTACTCAGGGATTGTATTCAACATGGCAGAGAGCCTTGTCTTTCTTCCAGAGGCTCAAAAACAAAAGCCGAGGCCACAGATTTTAGAGATTCTAGCAATGCCAGCCTCAACAGTGTGTCAACATCTAGTTATTGGGGTCTGTGGTGGCAACAATAGAGATAGTACTATGAGTGAAAGCTCATCTCCGACCTCTCCAGAATGCACTGTTGTCGGACTTCTAGATGCGTTTGGAGTGGACAGTTGACGCCCATCAAAGTTTGCGATGGTGGCTAAGGCTGGAAATGCTGTCCAAGGGGTTGCCTCTAAGCGTAGCAATGTTGGTGATCCTGACCAGATGCCAGCCTTTACAGTTGGGGAGGTCATTGTGAGGGTCATCCAGCCCAAGGCCACTGGGAACCTTCACAGACCGTGGTCCTAGATTGGAGCTGACAGCCATTCGAATGACATTATAGGCTTCGAATGACATTATAGTCTTCTCAGATAATGCCACAGCAGTGGCTTATGTTAACAGACAAGGAAGCACCAAGAGTGCGCCATTAAAAGTGGAGACCTAACTGTTATTTTACTGGGCAGAGAACCATCTGTTAGCCATCTCGGCGGCACATTAGATACATTACATTAGATAGATTGTAAACCCATCGGGACAGAAAGGGAAAAATGCTTGAGTACCTGAATAAATTCATGTAAACCGTTCGGAGCTCACCTGGGAGAACAGTATAGAAAATTGAATGAATTAATGTAGCAGGAGTGAACAGTGTTCAAGCCGACTTTCTCAGTCAACAGAAGCAGTACCCAGGACAGTGGTCCCTGTCCCAAATAGTATTCAGTAGGATTGTTCAGTGTTGGGGACATCCAACATTTGACCTAATGTCATCAGCCTGTAATTAATCACAAGATTGCCTAATACTTCAATCAAAGGTGCGAGTGGGGAAGCACCGGTATGGACGCTGTAGTACAACCTTGGCCTGCCAGGGATCTTTTGTATGTGTTCCTGCCTTGGCAAATGATAGGCTGAATCATTCAAAGAATAGTGACACATCAAGGGCTGGTGATCCTTGTAGCTCCAGATTGGCCATATCACCCACGGTATGCATATCTAGTTCAGCTGCAAAGAGATCAGATTCTGAGACGACTTCTCCATCTGACACTGTTTACACAGAGCCCAATCACTTTAGAGAATATAGAATGCTGTGGTCTTACGGCATGGCTCTTGAGTTCAGACGTTCAAATACTTGAAGGGTATTAATGTAGAACAAAATCTTTTTCAGAGAAAGGAAAATGGTAAAACCAGAGGACATAATTTGAGGTTGAGGGGTGGTAGATTCAAAGGCAATGTTAGGAAATTCTACTTTACGGAGAGGGTGGTGGATGCCTGGAATGCGCTCCCGAGAGAGGTGGTGGAGAGTAAAACTGTGACTAAGTTCAAAGAAGCGTGGGATGAACACAAAGGATCTAGAATCAGAAAATAAGATTAAATATTGAACTAAGGCCAGTACTGGGCAGACTTGCACGGTCTGTGTCTGTATATGGCCGTTTGGTGGAGGATGGACTGGGGAGGGCTTCAATGGCTGGGAGGGTGTAGATGGGCTGGAGTAAGTCTTAACAGAGATTTCGGCAGTTGGAACCCAAGCACAGTACTTGGTAAAGCTAAGAAGAAAAAATTTAAAAATTTAAATTGAATCAGTTTGGGCAGACTGGATGGACCATTCGAGTCTTTATCTGCCGTCATTTACTATTTTACTATGTTGAGTGCATAGCTCTAGTATGAAAAGGATACTTGGAGGTGGTCATAGCTACACTCTGCTCCTAATTAGAGCAGAGGCTGAGTGAAGGTAAAGAAAGAGCAGGCAGAGGTGTTGGGACAGGTATGGAAGTGAGTCACGCTGCACTCCATGAAGGGGAAAGGAGAGTCTGCTGCTTATTTTAGTGGCCCAATGAATTCGCAAGGATGAATGGGCCTTCAGCAGCAGCATCCATTCAGTGCCATTTTAATTTGATGCTGCAGCTGTTCAGTGGATGACTTGCTTGCTGGAGCAGAAGTTCTGTGTTCTAAGTAGCTGGGTGCAGCTGCTGGCAAAAGTACACTAAGTGCTGGTAGTGCTAAAACAGCTGTCATTTAAATTCAAAACACTGTTCTGTATATAAGGAAGCAGAGGTTCAGTCAGAGCTAAGGAATAGCTCTGCTGACTTCTGTCAGGAGGGTCCTCAAGCCTCAAACTCTTCAGAGGGGGGAGACACCAATGTCAGATATACTGTCTGTCACAGAGAATGCTGGAATGATGTCGGTCTTATCTTCACTTACTGCAACTAACACACTTTTAAACTCCACCAGATCATTAAGCCTCAGAGGTTGTCATAGGATAAGCTCAAAGACTTTCTTTTGTCAGCACTCCAGCAAGAATAAATTGGTTATTTCTAGGATAAGCAGCATAAAATTTGTTTTACTCTTTTGGGATCTTGGCAGATACTTGTGACGAATTGGCTACTGATGGAAACAGGATACTGGGCTTGATGGACCTTTGTTCTGTCCCAGTAAGACAGTGCTTATGTTCTTATGTATGTTGTATCCGGGAGAGGGCTGAAGTTAAGTTTCAGTGAGAAAAGCCATCCCATAGCCAGAATCACCCACTAAATCTCTAATTATTTCTAACTTTTTACAGACTGATCTTGTATTCAGTAGCATACAAGGCATTAGAATGACTAAACTATCACTATCATAAAAAGTAAGTTTAATATAAATTAATAACTTTTGATCTAGAAGGGGCCCAGCCTCTTTTGCCTCCCATCATTATATCTTCATGTACCTAAAATTTCCTAAATATTGTTAGATGGTAAGTTAAAATGACAGTGTAGCAAATTATCTTATCAACAGTATCTATCTAGTACACCCCAATAAAGGGTGTCTTCCTAAATGAGGAGATATCAGATTTGGAAGTCACAAATTAATTCCATAAATTTGATAGATTTTGGTTCTTTTTGGAGGTGTCGGGCAGAAGTAGGCTCTAGAGCTACAGTAGCCAGATGGCTTAGAGATTATTTCTTCTGCTTATATTCATAACAGGCTCCCACCCAAGGGATTAAGGCAGTGGTCTCCAAGCTTTTTCATTTAAAAGACCTTAGTTTGAATATTAGAAAGCTCTGAGGGCCACCAAAAGATTCAAAACTTATATATACTACTAATTTTATAAACCTGACCGGCTTGTTCAGATTGGGTGTTAAACATTACAAATTAATACTAATATTGATTCTACAACAATTCAAAGATATATTTTAATAGTTCAATTTATTTTGGATTGTCAGTGATAGAAAATTCCATAAATAATACACCTAAGTAACATACTTAAGAGATTAGTTTGAAGTTCCAATATCAAATGGGCAAGTTTGAAATTAATGCATTTACAGAATTTGAAGAGCAAGCAAATTAGCCAACTGTTTGATGGCCACAATGGGCCATGCATTGGAGACCACTCGATTAAGGACTTGCTTCATGAGCAGGATGGTAACCTCTTAGGCAGAGTTACTAACAGTGTTACCAGCTTACCTTTGGAAGGCTATGACTTGATCCTCACTGTGCACATCTGTGAAGCACTATAGGCTTGTTGTGGCTGCCGGACCATAAACAACTTTTGATACCACAGTTCTTAGGGCAGGGGTTTCTGACTTCCATCCAGTTTGAGAACTGCCTTACTACATCCAATAGGTACTGGTCTAGTGAGAATAATGAGGAAAGAGAATTTAAGTCTTACGTTCTAATGTTCTTTCTTTTTAAATCCACCAGATCAGTCTAGAATCCTACCCTGTGCTTGTTTTGATTCTTTGTGATCTAATTCTCTTTGTCAGCCTGCTCTAATTTTAGGAAGTTCATGATCCAAGTATTGCATTCTGTTTCCCTTAAAATTCTCCATATTTTTAGGTATGAATACAGATTTCCCACCTCTTTGCATTCTAAATACTGAATTACTGAGGCTGTGTGGCACCCTTGTAGCCCCCAGATCTTACAACTCTGAATTGTCTATCTCCATCTGCTGGTTGTTGGGCACAACCTACAGGTGCTGAACTGGTTTGGTAGGACTAAAGGAAAGAAAATTTGTAAGTAAGACCTAATTTCTCCTGAGTGATTGACACTGGGATTTTGAGAAATACTACATGGGCCTTGATATCTTAATATTTGAAAGCAAAATGGGTGGATTTAGCCTTATTTGTCACAAATGATTTGGATTTATTTAGAGCAATTAATGTGTAGTTGAAATTCAGTGGAAAGAGATTGTTGACACATTTTATGTAAATATGCATAGTAGGAGGGCAACCTGTGCCTTCCTAAAGCTGGTGGCTTGAACCAGATTAGCATGTTACAAAGACTACAGAAATTGTTATCATGTTAGTCATATAACTGGCACCGCAGGGCTGCCCAATGCACTGGGCCTTCCCTATGAATGTGTTCGTGGTCTAACATTACTAAATTCTCTCCTAGGCAGGAGGAAGAGCGTGGAAGAGTGTATAATTACATGAATGCTGTGGAGAGAGACCTGGCAGCCCTAAGACAAGGAATGGGGCTGAGTCGTAGATCCTCTGCATCCTCTGAGCCAACTCCCACCGTCAAAACCCTAATCAAGTCCTTTGACAGTGCCTCTCAAGGTGAGTTTTGTACAGAGCTTGCATACAGTTCTGGATGGTCATGAGCAGGGCCAGTATAAGAGACAGTGGCACCCTGAACCAACTTGCTTTGGTGGCAGTGCCCCCCCCCATCACATTGCTTCCAGTGTTCTCCTCCTTCCATCTCTTTCCCTCCTCTCTCCTCTGTCCCCTTCCCCACAGATCTGGTACTACTCCCTTATCTCTCTTGCTCTCCTATGGTCCTTTAAAGTTTATCATTTGGTCACCGGTGTCAGCAGCTGCATGATGCGAGACTGCCTTTGCCAACCCCTGGGTCTTTCCTCTTCTGCATCCTCCTTCCTCTGGTGCAATTTTCTTTGGGCAGGATGTCCCTCTGCTGCATCCTCCCTCTGGTGCAATTTTCTTTGGGCAGGATGTCCCTCTGCTGCATCCTCCCTCTGTTGCAATTTTCTTTGGGCAGGATGGAGCAGAGGGAAGACCCAGAGGCTGGCTGAAGGCAGCATGTCATATTGCTGCTGCTGGTGACCAAAATAAACTTTACAGGATCATGGGGGGGGGTAGGGAGAGAGTTGAGGGATCAGTGGCGTAACCTGTAGACCAGGTCAGAAGCTGAGTATTTTTGCATCTTTGGCCAGAGCTTCACCTGGTGCAATGATTAAGCCAGCCCTGGTCACAAGTCTTCCTTCTAGGTAATTTTGAGAAACAAAAAAGCTTGAATTGGTGGTTGTGGAAAGCACATTCTAATATTTGAGATTGTCACAAGGAAACAAGCAGTGAGCGTAAGCAATGTTTAATTTTACTGTTTCAGTTGTACCAAGTACTGCTGCAGCCACTATTCCTCGTACTCCTCTGAGTCCCAGCCCTATGAAGACACCTCCAGCAGCTGCAGTATCACCCATGCAGGTGAGTATATTGCAGGCAAGATGCAAGGAATTATATTCCTCATGGACAAGCCAGATATAGGGGAACTGTGGTGCTATGCACTGTAATAGCATGCTCTAACCTTGGTTTAGGTATCACTTACAGCTGCCTGTCTCAGAGCCTGGCAAGGTGGGTGACTAGTTTCCTGGCTCTTATTTCAAAGAGCAGCTGATGTTTGAGAATTGTTTCTCTAATCTTGTCTTGGGCTTCTGATAATAATAATGATGATGATGAAAGTGAGCAGGAGGACATGGGGTAGAAGGGTGCCCAGTCTTCTGGCAGTCTTTGCTGACACTAGCTGGACACTTGTATTAGAAAATCTATTTGTATGTTTGATTTCTTCCTTCAAGGCTGCTTCTCAATACCTTGTTATTAGATTAGATTATAAATAACTTGTTTTTCACAGAAAATATGATTGCTTTGCTCTGGGTTAATTTGATTTTTATTGTTTATGAAAAGATTTTCATAATACACCCCTTCTGAGGGGTACAGAAGCATCCATCTGCAGACCAGACATGATGTCTCGGGACGTATGCTGTCTGCCTGGTGCCAAAGACGCATCAAGCCTGATGACTATTACAGATAATGCTCATTCACGTTGGCACTAATGATACTGCCAGGTACCCCTGCAAATGTATCAAAAGTGACTTTGTGGCTCTGAGAGAGAAGGTGAAGCAGTCAGGTGTGCAGGTGGTATTCTCGTCCATCCTCCTGTCAAGGGTAAGGGCCAGGTCATCAAAGCACGCATCCTGGAGATAAATATGTGGCTAAGTGGATGGTATTGTCAAGAATGTTTTGGCTTCCTGGACCATGGGATGATTTTCCAAGGGCTGCTGAGCAGGGATGGTATACATCCATCAAAGAAGGGAGAAGTGTCTTTGATGGCATACTGGCTAATATACTGAAGAGGGCTTTAAACTAGAAGTGATGGGGAAAGTGATTAAAGCCCCTGGGTGAGTATAAGCCCTCAGGTAAGTAAATCACTGAATACCTCCACACAGATGGGAAAAGGGGGCAATGTCTGAAAAGTAGTATATACTAATGCTCAAAGTATAGAAAACAAGATTCTGGATCTAGAAGCTGTGATGGAAGAAGATGAGTTGGATATAATGACAGAGATGTGGCTCACAGAGAACCATGACTGAGATGTAGTTATACCCTGCTATAATCTGTTCAGGAAAGACATAGTAGGAAGAAAAGGAGGGGGAGTAGCATTATATGTTAAAGATCATCTTAAACCAACGAACAAAAGAAGAAGCTCCTCGCCTCAAAACACAAACAGTACAGCAAAGAAAGGCAAGGGAGGCATTCTATCAGCCAATAGAACAGTCTTTATTTAAACATATGGTCCCAACAAGGATCCTAGTTTCGGTGTGTATAAAAAGCACAGTTACTTACCGTAACAGGTGTTATCCAGGGACAGCAGGCAGATATTCTCACATGTGGGTGACGTCATTCTTTCACCTCCCACTACTGTCTGGATACTCTGTCCAGGAGCGACGGCCGGTTTAGCCAGTCGGTTTTGCGTAATCTGTTTTCTTGAATTGCCAACTTCCCTCCGTCCCTTTTTGGTTAGCTTGGAGGTCACCCACATGTGAGAATATGCTGCCTGCTTGTCCTGGGATAAAGCACAGTTACTTACCGTAACAGGTGTTATCCAGGGACAGCAGGCAGATATTCTCACAACCCGCCCGCCTCCCCAAGGTTGGCTTCTTTGCTAGCTATCTAAACTGAAGACCATGAGGAGGGGATGCGCCCTCTAGTGGATCAGGAAGGCACACACATGCATGGTGCAGCACTAGCAAACTTGAAATCTTCAATCAAGTTTGCTTGAAAAGCTGTCCGCATCGGGGCTCCGTGGAAGACGTCACCCACATGTGAGAATATGCTGCCTGCTTGTCCTGGGATAATGCCTTCCTCAAGGGACACTAAATAAGCATCTAAAACATTAAAAAACACAAGGTAAAATGAAATATATGAACATATAAAACCGCAAGGTAAAATTAAAAAGTCATACAAAATATGAAACATCAAATGTAAAAGATCCACTGTACAGTACAAGATAACTACATGAGTATAATGACATGCACATAAATTAAGTAAAAAATGTTGAAAAGTCATACAATACATAAAACATCAAAAGTAAAATGAAGTATAAAATATACACTGTACAATAAAAGGTAAGAAAACATGAACCTAATGACATGCACATAAATTAAATAGTTTTTTATGTTTTAGCTGAGGAAAGCATTTTATACATGCTGAAACTAGGATCTTTGTCTGGGCCATCTGTTAAATAAAGACTGTTCTATTGGCTGATAGGACACCTCCCTTGCCTTTCTTTGCTGTACTGAAAGATCATATTAAAGCCACAGAATTGCAGGATCTGCATGGTAAGGAAGAGGCACTATGGATCAATTTGGAAAGAGGGAATGGTAAATATATTTACATTTACAAGCAGGGTGGACAGCAGATTCATCTCTCCATCCCACATCTCTCTTGCAGTCCACATCTAGGCCCTTCCCCTGCTGCCTCTGACTGGCTGACTGTAGCCCCTCCCAAGCAAGCATTCAGGTGACCTCACTAGCCTTGCTATTTATTTTGAACCCTCTCTGGGCGGCAAACAAATGAGCACGTGCTCCTTAGGGGGCCTCCATATTTTCACTTCCTCTTCTTGTATAGCTCCATTTCTTTTTCTCTGTTCTCTCCTTATGGCTCCAATTCATTTTCTGCTTCTCATACTCACACTCCCAATCTTACTCCCTTTCCCTCTCCTCTCTACACCGCAAGTCCTCACTATCCTTCTTTTCATATCCCCTCACCAGCCATCACGTCATCTACCTTATTCACTGCACTCAAGCTCAAGCATTCTCTCTCTTCAACTTTATTTACATTTTAATATACTGACCATCAATGTGTATCTGGCCGGTTTACAAAGCTAAAATCATCATAGTAATTATTCTCCTTTGCTTCAGCGCACTCTCTTACTCCTTCTGCTCACTGCCTGAGTTATCAATCCAAACCCTCCATGCCAGCTGTTTCCTCACGTGTGTAACCGCCCTAACCTTATACCTATTCCTCTCCTTCAGTTTTCCTCTCTCCCTTTCTCATGTGCCCTGTGGAATGCTCATTCTGCCTCCAACAAACTGCCCTACATTCATGACCTCTTTATTTCCCAGTCTCTCCACCTGCTTGCTCTAAATGAAACATGGATTTGCCCTGAGGGCTCCACTGCAGCTGCTGCCCTCTCCCATGGTAGCTACCACTTCTCCCATACATTTCGACTTAATGGTCGAGGTGGAGGTGTTGGGCTTCTTCTCTCTCCTTCTTGCAGATTTCTCCCTCTATCCCACAGCCTTTCCTCATTTGAAGTCCACTCCGTCCACCTATTCACTCCTTTACCTCTACAGATAGTGATCATTTATCGCCCCCCCTCCCCCCCCCCACAAGTCCCCTTCTTCCTTTCTCATTGAATTTGACTCCTGGCTTTTGGACTTCCTTGATTCATCTTCTCCCTCCCTTATTCTTGGGGATTTTAACTTTCACCCTGATGATCCCACTGACAAGTATGCTTCTTAGTTTCTTGCTTTAACATCCTCATTTAGCCTCCAGATTTGCTCCACAACCCCTACTCACCAGGATGACCACTGCCTTGATCTTATCTTTTTTCCAACTCCGCTCTCTCTAACTTCTCTACCTCACTGCTCCCCATCTCTGATCACCATCTGAAAACCTTCACCATTACCCTCCCCCTCCACCACGCCCAGTCACCTCCAACAGGTTTTGAAATCTTCAAGCCCTCAATCCTTTCACGCTCTCAACCACTGTTTCACCTCTCCTTGCCTTCACTATGTTATCCAAGTCTGTCCACGAGGCTGTCTTGTCATACAACTCTATTCTCTCCTCTGCTGTAGACACCCTTGTTCCTCCTGTTCCTCACTCTGTCATGCATACCAAACCTCAACGTTGGCTCACTCCCAGTATCCGTTACTTATGTTCCTGTACCTGCTGTGCTGAGCGCCTTTGGCTCAAATCTCGCACACTTGTTGACTTCCTTCACTTTAAAATTTATGCTGACTTCCTTTAATTCTGCGTTTACACGGGTCAAGCAAGACTACTACATCCAACTAACTCCTTTTCTTCCAACCCCTGTTGTCTCTTTGCCACGCTTAACTCCTTCCCAAAAGCGCCCCCACTTCCGACCCCTCCTTCTCTCTCTCCCCAGACTATGGCTGATTACTTCCATGACTTTTTTTTTTCCAATTCTTTATTCATTTTCATTTCTTACAACAAGTGTATAATATTATATCATAGAACTCATACAAATCACTTGACAATCTTATCTAATATATTCATAAGTACATAAACCCCCCCCCCACCCATCCTATCCAATAGGAATGATTCAATAAATCACACATCATACATCCCCAACCCACACTAATTATACTCTTATACATAGAAAGGTGTCTAAGGTGTCTAATCATTAGAATATGCAATCAATGGCCCCCAAATCTTTTTAAAGTTATTATAATTCCCCTTCTGTATAGCAATTATTCTTTCCATTTTATAGATATGACATATTGAATTCCACCAAAAGGTGTAATTGAGTCTAGTATAATCTTTCCAATTCCTGGTAATATGCTGAATGGCAACTCCCATCATTATTAAAAGAAGTTTATTATTATTTGCTGAAATTTGGCTCATTAATCTCATAGATGTTCCAAATAAAATTGTATCGTAGGATAGGGCAACATGATTTTCTAACAATGAATTAATTTGGGACCAAATTGACTTCCAAAAGGCATTAATACAAGGACAAAAAAAAAGTAAATGATCTAGAGTCCCAGCATCTAGATTACAGTGCCAGTATCTATTAGACTTAGAGCTATCTAACTTCTGTAAACAAACTGGGGTCCAAAAAGCTCTATGCAACAAAAAGAACCAAGTTTGTCTCATAGATGCTGACTTTGTACATCTTATTCTCCAAGACCAAATTCGTGGCCATTGAGAAGCAAAATGTGGTGCTTGATCTCAGTGCTCCAAATATCTCTAAGACCAGTTTTTTGCTTCTTACTCAAGTATCCATGTAACAATTTATACCACTGTGCGGCTTGGTGTCCCAAAAAATCTGCCTGAAAGCATAGGAATTCCAAACTATACTGAGTATTAAGATCTTTCCATTCAGGGAACCCCTCCTGAATAGCTTCAGCTGCAACCATTTAAAACTTTGTGACTTATTTAAACCATATTTATGTTGCAACTGTGAAAAACTAAGCAGTGTACCATTTAAAATAACATCATTCAAAGTTCGTATACCTCCAATAATCCAATGCTTCCAGACGATTTGAAATCCGCCAATTTTAATCTTGGAGTTTAGCCAAATGGATTGATTTAATGATTTAGAAATTGGATTAGGTGATAAATTGCTAACATATCGTAAAGTTCTCCATGTATCCAATAAAATTCTATTTCCTTTCTATTTCCTAGGCAATTTTATATTAAGAAGATGAGACAATTGTAAAGGAAACAGGAGTCGCCATTCTAAATACAATCAATCTGGGACAGTCTCCATGAGCTCTGGGAGGACCCAATACATACCCTGACGTAAAATATAGGCTTGATGATACCTATAAAAATTTGGAAAATTTACCCCTCCCTCCACAATTGTCTTTTGTAAAGATACTAAAGCAATTCTAGGCCTTTTACTCAACCAAACAAATTTAGTAAGAATACCATTCAACTTTTTATAAAAGGACCCCTGAAAAAAAACTGGTATCATACAAACCACAGGCAGTATCATCATCTTAATAGTTTGGACTCTCCCCCACCAAGAAAGATGTAAAGGATTCCATTGCTCACACATCTCTGTTATTTTTCTTAATAAAAGTTTTTCATTCTCTTTCACTGTATCCTCTATTGTGTTTGTAATAGTTATACCTAAGTATTTTAATTCCAAACAAATGAGAATGATTCAAATAAACCTTTGGAACAATGGACATTAAGCGGAAGAACTTCAGACTTACTCCAATTGATCTTATATCCTGAAAACCTTCCAAATTTCTCTATCAATTCAAGTAAGCATGGAATGGAAGTTTCTGGGTTCCTCAAATAAAGCAGTATATCATCTGCATAGGAAGAAAGTTTATATTCCCAATTCGAATAAGGAATATCCCCTTTGCTTGATTAATGGCTAATAACAAGGGTTCTAGAACAACATCAAAGAGCAAAGGAGACAAAGGACAACCCTGTCTAACCCCCCTTTGCAAGTTAAACCGATCTGACAAATTATTATTAATGTATAATCTTGCACCAGGAGAGCTATACAGTGTCTGAATCATTTGAATAAAACCAGAACCTATACCAAACCATTCTAATGCCTGGTACATAAAAGTCCATTCAGCTCGATCAAAGGCTTTTTCTGCATCCAAAGAAATTAAGAAAGCTGGATCATTAATGTTTTTTGTTAAATTTAAAGTATGAAAAGCCAATCTAGTATTATTAGAAGAATGTCTTTTTGCAACAAATCCTGTTTGGTGAATATCAATAATAAAAGGGAGAGCTTTAGCCAATCGTAAAGCCAATACTTTAGCAACAAGTTTTCTATCCACATTTATTAATGAAATAGGCCTGTAATTTGAAACCAAAGTGGAATCTTTGTTTGGCTTTGGCAAAACAATAATGAATGAATCAGCCATAGTACCTGCAATGCAACCTTTATTCAGTTGATACTGATATAAATTTAACAAATACGGTAAAAGGGTAATTTAAAATGATTTATAGAACTCGACAGCAAAACCATCACCACCTGGAGCGGATCCAACTCTAAGAGATCTCAATGCTATTTCTAATTCTTTTAAAGATATAGGTTCTTCTAAACTTCCTTTTATATGATCAGGAATCTTCGGTCCATTAATTACATTTAAAAATTCTAAACCATCCTTTCCTCTATCTCCATAAAACTCAGAACAATACAGGTCTTTGTAAAAAGTAAAAAATTGCTGTAAAATATTTTCAATTTTAGTATGTGTAACTCCTTGTTTATCTTTAATTGCAATAATTTTTGTTTTCCTCTTTTTTGCTTTAAGATAATTTGCTAATAATCTCCCCGCCTTATTTGAGTTTCCATAATACTGAGATTGCTGATAAAACAAATCTTTCCTTACAAATTGAGATAACTCATTATATTTGGCTTTTGCTTTTAGTAGAGTTTGTAAAGTACTTTGTTCCCACCTATTAACTAATTTATTTTCCAATATCTTAATTTCTTTCTCTAAATCAGAAAATTGTTTTCTAATATATGCCGAATATGAAATAATATTACCTCTCATAGTTGCTTTAAATGCATCCCATAGCGTTTCTATATTTATATCTGCAGAGGTATTAATTTGGAAAAATTCAATCATTTTTAATTTAAAATCTTCAAGAAATTTTGAATCAGCAAGCAAAGTATTGTCAAATCTCCAAACTGGTTTAGAACAAATTTGATCATCAGATTGCAACTCAATCCACATACCACCATGATCAGACAAAATGATAGGATCTATAATGGACTATTTTATTAGAAACAAAAATATAATCAATCCTTGAAAAGGAATTATGGACCTGTGAACAAAAGGAAAATTCTCTTCATTAAAATGAAGAATACGCCATATATCTATTAAATCACAATATTGTACCATATTATCTAACCCTAATGATTTTATAATTTTACTTGGTCTTTTATCAATAATTGGATCCATTACAGCATTGAAATCTCCAGCCACCACTAAATTAAAAGCAACCAGTGGCAACAATAACTGTTGTAATTTTTAAAAAAAACTCCATCTGACTCGTATTTGGAGCATATACATTAAACAAGTCCAGGGTAGTATTTCCCATGCCCATTTTAACATGTACCCACCTACCTAAAGGGTCCGAAGCAATCATATGAAAATCAGCTGTACATTTCCTATTAACTAAAATGGCAACCCCAGCTCTTTTCCCCACTGCTGGGGCAAAAAAGCTTTTAGAAACCCAACCTCCTTCCAATTTCTTAGATTCTATTAATGACAGATGTGTCTCTTGGATAAAATATACATCAGCATTTTGCTTCTGAAGGAAAGCTAACATTTTCTTCTTTTTGATTTGATGATTAAGGTCATTGACGTTTAAGGAAAAAATCTTAATCTCCATCCAAATTCCCATGTAGAAACCAACAATAATATGTAAACTTGTTTAAATTGAAATGACTAGACACCAGCACACCTAATAAATTTAATAATAAATAAAATTGATGCAATACGGGGGGGTATCATCGACAACTTCCTTACCCCTAGTTACAAAAAAAAAAAAAAAACAACCCTCATCCTTCCCAAACCACCCCTTAAAATTGACTGCCTTGGAACACGCATAGGACATATAATCACAATACCCCCCCAGGCAACATAATAAACATATCCATCTTCTTAAAAAACAATAATATGATGATAATTCATTAAACCCGAAACAACAATAATGTAACATAAATACCCCAGATAATAAAATAATCACAAAAACAATCATATCAAAGTATTCATATACAGTCACACTTAAGAGACAGAAGTAGTAATTAATAAATCAGTAAATTAGCTTCCCAAACTTTAAGAAATATAGAAAAATTCCCATTTAATCAACCATTAAAATTAAATTCATCTATTAAGAAAAACATACTTTTAAAAAGTTCATATTTAGAATTCCATAAAACTTTTAAAAAGATGCTTTATAAAATTGAACTCATAACCATCCCCAACCATCATTATAAAATAAAACATATCTATTGAATCCCCTTTGAAAAGATCATGAAAATAGATAGATCATATGCAAACATAATATATTGCAATCATAACTGGTATGCAATTTAATACACCAATCAGCAATAATATAAAAATAAAAATCAAATCAAATAAAACAATAGCTTAAGTCAAATTTCATTAAAGCATGACCCAATAAAACCTTATAACACTCCATGCTATAAAACATAAATCATCTTGACAAACAAATATTTACCATTCAATGTACATACACAGAATATTCCAATCAATATATCAAAACCCTAACCATTTAAAGAAAAATCTAAGAAAGAGAGCACAGCAAGAACAAAAAAAGGCTACACTCTCATATTACAACAGAGAATAGTAATATAAAACCTCTCAAATATTTCTCTGTAGAATTCTAACATAAACCTAGTTCACACAAATTATGAACATAGATTTATCCCATATAACAATGTAATAGGACAAAAGAAACAGAGATCACCAAGATCAACAAATTAAAAAAACATAAACTGACATAATATAACAAATTTTCCAAAGCTATGGATGAGAAACAACAATAAATAAAACCATGACTTGATCTGCAAGATCACCCTTGAATTCACTACAAAGTCACATCCTTCTCCCCTACCCACCATCCACTCTCCTGAGCTTCAAACTTGCACCATCTCTTCATCCTTTACCCAAACAACTCGGGATGCTTCTCCTGTCTGGTCCCACCCTCTTGTCCCTCCGTCAACTACCACTGACTTTCTTCCTTCTCTGAAATCACAGAGGAAGAAACAGCACAACTTCTATCTTCAGCCAAGCTTACTACATGCCCCTCAGACCCTATTCCCACCCCTCTACTTGACCCCATCTCACATACTGTTATCCCTCCCATATGCCATATTCTCAATCTATCTGTTTCCATGACAACTCTCCCTGCTGCCTTCAAACATGCAGTGGTTAAGCCACTTCTCAAAAAACCTTTGCTGGATCCCACCTGCCTGTCCAACTATCGCCCTATCTCCCTTCTTCCTTTCCTATCCAAGATACCTGAGCGTGCTGTTCTCCGTCGCTGCCTGGACTTCCTTTCAACTCAACAGATTCTCGATCCTCTATAAACTGGCTTTCACCCCCAACACTCCACAGAGACTGCTCTCACTAAAGTCTGCAGTGACTTGTTCATGGCTATATCTAAGGCCTATACTTGATCCTCATTCTCCTTGACTTGTCTGCTGCCTTTGATACTGTTAATCACAGCTTACTCCTCATTATACTGTCCTTCCTTCGATTCCATGAATCTGTCCTCTCCTGGTTTGTCTCCTACCTTTCCCACGCACCTTTAATGTATGTATTGGTGGGTCCTGTTTTGCTGCTACTCTGCTAGCGGTTGGCATACCCCAGGATTCTGTCTTAGGACCTCTTTTCTTCTCTCTCTACAACTCTTCCCTCTGTGCCCTGATCTTCTCCCATGGCTTCTAGTATCACCTATATGCTGATGACTCCCAGATCTATCTCTCTACACGTGAAATTTCACCTAAAGTCCAAGAAAAAGTCTTTGCCTGTTTCGCTGACATTACTGCATGGATGTCCTGCTGTCATCTGAAACTAAATTTGTCCAAGACTGAGCTTCTCCTCTTTCCTCCTAAACCCTCTGCTGCTCCTCCTTCTTTCTCCATCTCAGTAAATAAGTCATTATTCCAATCTCCTCTGTTCGCAACCTTGTCGTTGTCTTCAATTCTGACCTCTCATTTTCTATGCACATCCAACAAGCTGCTAAGACCTGTCACTTCTGTCTCTTCAATATCGCCCAAATTCTCCCCTTCCTCTCTGAGCACACTATCCGGACCCTTGTTCACGTTCTCGTAACCTCATTCTTAGATTATATTACATTAGTTTCTTTTATTCCGCCAATACCTTGCAGATTACAAAAGGAAGAGATTCTGGTCATTTCCAGAAGATTACAAGGAAGCTATTGGTTATAACATTTGGAGTCTGGTGATGGAGTGAGGATATTGGTTGCAATCTACTTCTGGTCTTTTCTCTGCAGGAATGGGTCACATTGTTTTGACCCCATTCCTGAAGAAAGCTGACTTAGACCCATCATCACCATCTAGCTATTGACCTATAGCAAATATTCCTCTACTGACTAAAATGTTAGAATCTATTATATCTGCTCAGCTTTCATCATATTTGGAGAGATTTTCCATTCTCTTATCTTGCCAACATGGATTCAGACCTAATTTCAGTACCGAATTTCTATTGTTCTCTTTAATCTCAAAGGTTCAGCAATTGCACTTGCGTAATAAGTTTGCAATTTTGCTACAATTCGATCTATCAGCAGCCTTTGATACCATTCACCACGATATTCTGATTTACCAACTTTCTGAGATAGTTATTGAATCCATAGTCTTAGACTGGTTTTTGAAAATTCCTACAATCTCATAACAACATAAGAATTGCCACTGCTGGGTCAGACCAGTGGTCCATCGTGCCCAGCAGTCCACTTCCGCGGCAGCCCTTAGGTCAAAGACCAGTGCCCTAATTGAGTCTAAGAGCCTTACCTGCGTACGCTCTGGTTCAGCAGGAACTTGTCTAACTTTGTCTTGAATCCCTGGAGGGTGTTTTCCCCTATAACAGCCTCCGGAAGAGCGTTTCCAATTTCTACCACTCTCTGGGTGAAGAAGAACTTCCTTACGTTTGTACGGAATCTATCCCCTGTTAATATGAATGGCACTATGTCACCCTCTTAGAAGCTACTCTGCGGAGTCCCGCAGGGAATACCTTTGTCTTATATCCTTTTTAACATCTACATGACTACTTTGAAGCTTTTCCGTTTATCTCCCTGTGAAACACTATACACGTATGCAGATGATATCTTTGTTCTCCTTAAGAGACTAATCTTGTCGGGAACATAATAGATTGTATAACGAAACTCCAGTCTTGGGCCCTTACTATACAAATGGAGCTGAATGAGTCCAAAACAAAATTACTTTGGCTTAGTCCAAAATTAGAGCAGCTACCTTCCATTCTATTGCCTTCAGGATCCTCAATGCAGATTGAATTCTTAAGTAAAGTTTTGGGTGTCATTATAGATTCAATGACCATCTTAATTCTCTGTTAAAAAAATGTTTTTTTCAGTCTCTATATGTTGAGAAAAGTGAGATCCTGTTTCCATCAACAACATTTTGCTGTTCTTGTACAATCAATTATTCTTTTGAGGCTGGATTACTGTAATTCGGTCTATTTAAGCTTGACAAAGACCAGTTGATCCAGAATACTGTGGCCAGGCTGATCTTTGCATAAATTAAATTTGATCATGTCTTTCTGCTTTTGCCAAACCTTCATTGGCTTCCAATAGTTTCCAGGGTTTATTTTAAATGCACCTGCTTAACATTTAAGATCTTGCATGACATCTTCCCTCCTTTAATTCCCCTGTCTTGGGATTCTGCAAGATCTGATATTACCAGATCTACTCAGAAATTCAAATTGTCTTCCTATGCCGAAAGGCATTATCTACATTGGCAAATTAGGGAAGTCTCTACTTTTCAAAATTACTGAGTTTTGGAATAATCATCCTGTTCAACTGTGCGATCTGGGCTCTTTCCAACTATTTCAAAAACATCTGAAAACTTGGCTATTTTCAAAGCTGTAAATTCCGCTTCTCCCCTTAACTATTCCAAAATCATATTGTATTTGTTCTCTTTGCTAATTTTTGTAAACCATGCCAAGCTCTATTGTTTATAGAAAAGATGTGGTATATAAGCCTAAGGTTTAGTTTAGTTCTAACTGGTCTCCCACAATGTTGCCTCTCCCCCTTGTAATCTGTGCAAAACTCTGCTGTATGACTCATCTTCTGCCAACCTCGCTACGCTCATGCCACCCCTCTCCTTAAGTCACTTCACTAGCGCTCTATCCATCATCGCATACAGTTCAAGCTCATATTGCAGACCTACAAGTGTGTTCATTCTACTGCCCCTCAATATTTCTCCTCTTTTCTCACTCCTTATACACCTCCCAGAGAACTCTGTTCATCAGATAAGCTGCTCTTAGCTTTACCCTTCTCTTCCACTGCCAATTCCAGACTTCGTTCCTTTCATCTAGCTGCCTCTTATGCCTGAAATAAATTACCCGAGTTTGTCCGTCAAGCCCCTTCCCTTGTTTAAAAGCAGACTGAAAACCCACCTTTTTGATAAAGCCTTCAATCCTTAACCCTACTCTTCTGCCCTCCAATCCAGCCAGCTGATTAACCTTTTCCCTTAACTGTATCCATGACATCCTGTTTGTCTGTCCTAGCTGTATAGATTGTAAGCTCTTTCGAGAAGTGACTGTTTTCTTTTTCTTTGTGAATCTGTACAGTGCTGTGTACGTCTGGTAGCGCTATAGAAATAATTAATAGTAGTAGATATACAGGCCTCCTTCACAGACGGAAGAAGTGGACAGACATTTAATAGTAGACATTCAGAATATATCTAAAAAAGGAGAAGTTATACTAATAGGTGATTTTAACATGCCAAATGTTGATTGGGGTATCCCTTTGTGGGGTCTTGGAGAAGTAGAGATCCTGGATTCTCTACAAGAAAACTGTTCCAGCAGTTGGTAATAGAACCCTTGCGGGATGGGATCATACTGAACTTAGTGCGTATGCTTACAAACGGGGAAGGTGTTTCTGATGTTACAGTGGGTGATCATCTGGCATCCAGTAATTCACTGCATGGTACAGTTTAATATTAACCGGAAACAACAACACCCACAAAGGTGAAACTGCCTTCAGAACTGGATTAAAACTTGTACTTTATTGCATAAATTCTGAACAAATATATTTCCTTAGAAAACCAGGGAACAATTTATGAATAGGAGATCAGAAAAATAATTCAATATACGCAGATAGACTGACTCCAAAAATAGAAAACTGTCTACAGAGAGTGGTCAAATCTTATATACTCTACTCAGAGATATGAAACTCAAAAAAGGAAGGCTAAAAAGCCACCTTTGTAAGAAGAGTTCACCTTCCAGTCATTGCGATGTTTACAAAAGATCACTCTCTGAGACTAGATGGAAATTTTGTGTCAAATGTTTCAATAACTTAGTTGCAACTGTTTCAATAGGCAGTGTCCTTAGAAATGCTTCAATTGCTTCCAACAATCATAGTATGCATAGGATACATTGTCCAAAAATAGATGCATATAAATAAAGGCACCTAGCTTGATTATGGGGGGTCCCAATGTGGCCCCATTTCAGTATCTGCTTCAGCAGACCCGACAGGATGATTCAAAAGAGCTTATGTTCAAAAAATGCTTGTTCTTCATATGGCTGTTAAATATCCATGCCGACTATGCTGTTTTAATCATTACTAAGCTTACTCTGAGCGGAGTATATAAGATTTGACCACCCTCTGTAGACAGTTTTCTATTTTTGGAGTCAGTCTATCTGCGTATATTAAATTCTGAACAAGACATATGACCCGACACTGACAGTATTTTGGCTCTTGCCTGCCTCAGAGGTCTGAAATAAACATAAAAATATCATGTAACAGAACATCATAAATACATATACACAAAATCATCAAAAGAAAATATCAAAAAATCACCACCAAAACGCATTTATAAATCAAAATAGATAATAAATCACATCATCCGTAATCATCTTTGTGTGTGAACAAGAGGCATAGAAAAAAAAATAATAATAATGATAATTAAAATGACAAAAAAATCTCTTTAAGCGATGAACTCCTTGAATATATATCCTTTTGTTCTACAGAGCAACATCGTCCACACTTAATTCAAGTAAGCTTGATACCAGTCATGTTTATGATCATAGGTATAAAAAGTCCTCATTCAGATGTAAAGATTCTAGACTTTAGAAAAACTAACTTTGTTCGGATGAGGGATTACGTCGAGGAATTGTCTGGTTGGGAGCATCTGGAAGGAGTAGAAATGCAATGGTTAAACTGAAAGGAGTTATTGTAAGGGCAACAGACCTTTTTGTGAGGCAAGTAAGTAAAAGTAAGAGGAAAAGAAGACCACTTTGGTTCTCAAAAATAGTTGGTGAGAAGGTAAGGAATAAGAGGTTAGCTTTTATAAACTACAAAAGATCGCAGGAAGAGGCAAAAATATCTGGAAAAGTTAAGAGAGGCTGGCACAGTAAAACAAGGAGACAAGACATTTTTTAGATATATCACCGATAGGAAGAAATGCAAAAGTGGCATTGTGAGATTCAAAAGTGAAGGGGAGGAATACGTAGACGTTGATAAAGAAAAGGCTGAATTGCTTAACAAATATTTCTGTTCTGTTCTGAAGCACCAGGAGTGAGACCACAGAAGACAAATGTGAATAGGGATGGAAGAGTGGTAAACTCTGATCAATTTTCAGAGGGTTGTGTTTGTAAGGAGCTAGATAAATTAAAGGTTGACAAAGCGAGGGGGCCAGATAGTGTACATCCGAGGGAGCTGAAGGAACTTAGGGAAGTTCTGGTGACTTTGCTGACTGAACTTTTCAATACTTCGCTAGTCGGGAGTAGTACTGGAAGGTCAGATGTGGTCCCTCTACACAAAAGTGGAAGTAAGGAAGAAGTAGGGAATTACAGGCCAGTAAGTCTAACTTCTGTGGTAAGCAAATTAATGAAAATGCTTTTGAAACAGAGAATGATGACGTTTCTGGAATCTGGTGGATTACAGGACCAGAGGAAACATGGATTCACTAGAGGGAGGTCTTGTCAGACAAATCTGATCAATTTCTTTGACTTGATGACCAGAGAATTGGATAGAGGCAGAACGCTAGATGTGGTTTATTTAGATTTTAGCAAAACCTTTGACAGTGTTCCACATAGACGTCTAATAAATAAACTGAGTGCCCTTGGGATGGGCCCCAAAGTGACGGGCTGGGTCAAGAACTGGTTGAGTGAAAGACAACAGAGGGTAGTGGTTAATGGAGATTGCTCTGAAGAAAGGGATGTTACCAGTGATGTGTCTCAAAGTTTTGTTCTTAGGCCTGTTGTTTTTAACATTTTTATAAGCAATATTGTCGAAGGGCTGTCAGGTAAGATTTGCCTCTTTGCATATGATACCAAAATCTGCAATAGATTAGACATCTCGGATGGTGTGAATAACATGAAGAAAGACCTAGCAAAGCTTGAAGAATGGTCAGAAATTTGGCAGCTAAAATTTAATGCTAATAAATGCAAGGTCATGCATTTGACTGCAAAACCCCAAAGGAACGGTACAGTTTAGGGGGTGAAGAATTTGTGTGCATGACAGAAGAGCAGGACTTGGGTGTGATTGTTGTGATGATCTTAAGGTGGTCAAACAGTTTGAAAAGGTGATGGCGAAAGCTAGAAGGATGCTTGGGTGCATAGGAAGAGGTATGGCCAGTAAGAAAAAGGAGGTATTGATGCCCCTGTATAAGACTCTGGTGAGACCTCATTTAGAGTATTGTGTACAATTCTGAAGACCTCACATTCAGAAAGATATAAAAAGGATGGTGTCGGTCCAGAGGAAGGCTACTAAAATGGTGCATGGTCTTCATCATAAGGCATATAGGGATCTTTATCTCAATATGTATACTTTGGAGGAAATGTGGGAGAGGGGAGATATGAGAGAGACAGTTACAGTTAGTTTATTTGATATACCGCTTTCTTAACAATTATAGTTAAATCAAGGTGGTTAACAAACAATAAAATATCTAAAATTAGGTGTTTAAATACGTATGTGGCGTAAGTGCGCCTGAGTCGAATTTGTTTCATTTGAAAGGAAGCTCTGGAATGAGTGGGCTTAGGATGAAGTTTAGAGGTGACAAGCTCAGGAGTAATCTAAGGAAATATGTTTTTACAGAAAGGGTGGTAGATGTGTGGAACAGTCTCCCGGAAGAGTGGTGGAGACAGAGACTGTCAGAATTCAAGGTGTGGAGTAGGCATGTGGGATCTCTTAGAGAGAGGAAGAGATAATGGTTACTGCGGATGGTCAGACTGGATGGGCCATTTGGCCTTTATCTTCCATCATGTTTCTATATTTTCAAAACTGATTACAAGTTAGAGCAATTAAGAGTCCAATTCTATTTATCCCAATTCTCAGTTTCTGTGGTTGAGATGAGAGACTTTTCAGGGCATCATCTATATGTGTGTCAAGGGTGACAGTGGTGAAGTAGAACAAAAATCACAATTGGCCAGACTGGTGTCAGGAGTGTGAGATATACCAAGCCAGTGATGATAGCCAGACCAGTGTCAGAGATGCAGGATGGGCCAGGACAGCAACCTTGTTCATACGTTTGCCAGTTGCGCAGGATGTAGATAGAGATTGCTTACTGAGAAATCTTTGTACTTTGTACCCATATTTGTCAATAAATATTATATTTTGTGATGGGGATGTAAGGCATTGCAGTCTAGGTGTCTGAATTTAAGTGCCTTTCATAGTATGCACGCGAGTACATAGAATACTAACACTTATGCACGAAAGTGCCAGCAAGGTGCCTAAGCACTTTTCTGTAACAGAAAGCATGTGTGACGATATTTAAATGCAAGTTGGGGTATATACATGAGTAGGCTCCCAGTTACATGTGTAAAGGAATACTGTAAGATAGGGATATCCCTTCTACATTCACATGCCTGTACTTATGCCAGCTCTATAGCTGATGCAACTGCGGGCTTACAAGTGTGGGAACAAAAAATATCTTCACCCAAAAAAATCTTCAAAACATCACCCATGGAACAAAAAGGAGAAGTGTCCCATGCAGTAAACAATAACGCACAAAACAAAGTGGAACATGTAAATGGTCAGAATTCTGTTATCTGTTTAATATACCGTAGTAGGTGAAAGCAAGGTTCAAAAAAGTGCCAGTACACTTAATTGATTTTGCTTGAGTGCATTGCCATTTTGTTGAACCTTGCTATCACTGTGATTGGTCTGTGCTTTATCAATGTCTTTGTTAAATGCCTTTGATCTGGAGGAGAAGGGATTTGAGATCCCTCCCATGAGCATGATGGGAAGGAGATGAGTTGTCCTTGGAATAAGGATCTGCTCCCTGTGGCCCAGGGAAGAGATGCTGGCAGTTATTCCCTCTACCCTGCTTTTGATTCCTTTTCCAGTTCTTGCTTCCTCTCTCTGTAAAGGCTTATTAAGGGCTTCATAATGGTTAAATCCATTTAGGGACTTTTCTTTTGTGTGTCATTAACTATAAATCTGTGTTACCATTTGCTGAGCTAGGAGGGTCTTTCCTCGTAATCCAGAAAGGTACATTCTCTTTTCTTGGCAGGCCAAGGGTTCTGGCACACCACTTTCAGTGACAAATTTATCTAAAGACAACAATAACCTCAAGAATAACCTATCCATAATATGTAAACCGCTTTGGTTGTATTGTATTGTATATCAAATGCATGACCCATTTCCACTTGACTGGTGAATGTGTCGTAATGGCACATGTAATCAAAGGAAATGCTGTTTGGAATAGCCTGCAGTCTTGCCCTACCTCTGACTTCTTTATTGTATTGTTTTAGAGGCACTCCATAAGTGGCCCAATATCATCTGCTACCAAATCACTAGCTACGTTGTCTGACAAGAGGCCTAGTTATGCAGAAATCCCTGGTCAAGGTAGGTGTCTTTTTTTATTTTTTTTTTAATGAAACATTTTATTCATTCATTAAAAGATTATCTGCCAGGAATCTTATTTTCTAGAAGAAAGGGTACAGTAGCCTTGACAAATGGGTTTCTTCCCTTCACCCAAGGATTGCAGAAGGCATCATCTACATTTTTCAACTCTGCCTCCTTGTTTCACTGGGCAGTGCCTAAGCTCCTCAGTTTTTTCCTTCTGTAAATGAGAAAAGAAGATGTCTCCTTTTTTTCTGCTCTGCTTTATTATTTTGGGGATTTTATCTGACTTTTGAGGTTTCCTGGTGCTACAGAGGTTCCCAGAAGGACAACTCTGCTTGGGAGAAGATAGTGTCTCTGGATCAGAGGGCCATAGCTGGGGGGAGAGGGGGAGGGGCAGCCCTTTTGCAGGAAAACAATCTAGCTGGCCTGCACTAATTTGTGGGATAGCTTGGGTCACATTCCCCGGGAGCTCGGCTTTCCCCTAATTTATCATACAGTTGAGCACAGGCTAAGCAGCCCCGTGTTGGTCTAGAAGACTAGCAGGTGCTGGCTACATTCCACCCCACCCCCACCCGAAGATGTGTGAAGAGCTACTGCGGTCAAGGGTCAAGGTTAAGGGCAACCCAAAGAGATAAGTGGCTGAAGAATCCTCTAGGCTTGTCTGAGGCAGAAATCTCAAATGGTCCAACTGCAGTGTGAGCTGATGCAGGCACAGCACCAAACAGTTCTATGAGTACATTCTATTACTATCTATGGGAGACTTTGGGGTGGTTGAAGAACTGGATTTTTGAGGGTTACTGGTGCTTCCTTTTCCAAAAACCCCTTTCCTTAATTTTCGGAAGCTTTATATAAATCTCCTTGACTGTTTTCTGGATCCAAAACACTGCTGCGGTGGCCATCTTGATTTCTTGATTTTATTTTAAAAGCTTCTGTCTGTCTCAGAACACTTCATTTTGGATAATAAATGATTTTTATTGGCTCCCCTGTATCATGCCAGATTTGGGCTGGCTGGCTGAGGTGCATCCATGTGCCACAGGGCACGTGGGGGGAAGCACTGGGCTTAGCTGTCTCTGTTCCCTGTAGGGCAGTGGTTCCCAACCCTATCCTGAAGGATCACCAGCCAGTCGGGTTTTCAGGATAGCCCTAATGAATATGCATGAAAGATTTGCATATAATGGAGGTGACAGGCATGCAAATTTGCCACATGCATTAGGGTTATCCTGAAAACCTGACTGGCTGGTAGTCCCCCACGATAGGGTAGACAACCACTGCCCTACAGGGAATAGAGACGGTTAAGCTCAGTGCTCCTGCTCGTTTGTTGGGGCATAAATCTCCCTCAAACAGCGACTCTGCGTTGGTGGCATAATGCAAATGCAGAGACACCTTTGAACCCCTGAGGACACAAGAAGTTCTCAGCAGAAATCCTCAGGAGATCCAGGTCAGACATTTGACACTGATTTTGTAAGTTTGAAGCTTATGTGAAGTATAAAGCATCTGCACAGTCTGTAGTATCGCTGGTGGTGGCACATAGGAGTTTGCCTTTGCAGAGTGTTGTTGCCCAGCAGAAAGCTTTGCTTCAAGAGCCAATGGTCCAGTCGGAAGAGGACTGGGATGTCTGGGGATCAAGGTCAAGGAGTTAAGAGTAGCACCACTGGGAACGAGAACAATGAGCAAGCACCAGATCTCGATGGGGGGACACTCCAGATAGGTGTGCGAGCTGCCCAGAACTTTATGGACCGCCATTGGCTCGCAGGCCTTGCAATGAAGACCACTCATCTAGACGGTTTTCCTGGTGACAAGAAGGGTTTGGGAGATCGGGCTCTTATCATGCAAAGAGCCTTTCCACAGATAAGGCGGGTGTGTCTCTACACACTGCCATTCTTTCTACCAAACGTGGTCTCTGCTTTCCACGTAAATCGGGAAGTCCAGCTTCCTTCATTTTATGCCACAGGCTTAAAGGAAAAGGATAGCATCTTGGTGTTACTGGATGTGAGGACAGTTCTCCATTATACGGGTATTTCAAAAACAGATCATAGATTTTGAAATCTTTGCACTGGCAAAGTGCTTTCCACTGTTCATCAAGTGCTATACTCATCTGCTCCAGTATGTTTCCTAAATCTTTGGAAAATTTACCAGCCACCCTGTAAATTCAGATCTGAGGTTGGGATGCGGTTCATTAATGCCAAGGAAAAAAAAATTCATTATGTGAAAATGAAGAATTCCATGTTTTCTATTGTTGGAGTAAAATATTGGAACTCTCTTCCCAGGGCTTTGAGATTATGTGAAAATCGTATATGGTTTAAGAAACAGCTAAAGACACAATTATTTGTAGATGCCTTTATGTGATGTTTATAGGGTGGCCATTTCTTTTTATGATGATTTGTGTTTATTCTCTCTAGAGTTGAGAAATGCTGATGATGTCTTAGAGTAGTATGTTATTGTAAAATTCTTAGGTTTAGTTGATTGTTTGCTTTGTGTATTGTTGTTTATTGGTATTATTTGTTTTTAATATTATGTATGTTCTTTTTGTTCACCACCTAGATTTTAAGTGGTTTATAAATTTTTTAAATACATTATATTGAGGTGATAAATGAATCTCGACTTTCAGATCAGCTTTTTGTGTTAAGTGACCTTGCATGGCTCTTTTGTCTGCGTACATTGGCTGTGGTACACATCTGCCAATTTCTTTGAAAACACGTTCCACCAGATATGCAGCCTCTTCATGGGCAGAATTCCAGGCAGTTTTGTCCAAGGAGATATGTAGAGCTGCTACATGGTCCACCCTCCATACTTTTACAAAGTTTTACAGAGTGGAAGTGGTGGCATAAATGGACACTGCTTTTGGGTCCTTGGTAATAAACATCAGTCCCATCTGCCCTGTCCTGGACCCAGGGGCCTGGTTTGGTACATCCCATTTATCAAGACTACTGTATCCTTTGCACTAGAAAGGAAGATTAAGTTCTTACCTGAATAATCTTCTTTCTAGTAGAAGGGTACAGTAGTCTTGACGGCCTGCCCTATCAGATTTTAAGTTAGCCTGCTTACTACCTCAGACATATATCGGTGTCTCCAGCTGTTTGTCTGTGAACAAACAAGAGAGAATGAAGATGCTTAATATTCTTCTGTTAAACAAGTATGAAGAGTAACTGTTAGCTCTATTGCAAAACCTTTGGGAGAGGCTATAGGAGCTGCCTAGTTGTTAGTGCTGGTTACTCTCAGGTAGGTGGCACAGTGTTCTCCCTAGGGCCTTTTAGCCGGGTGGTCCGCCCGGGTAATTTAGATGACCGCCCGGCTATTATCCGCTTTGAATTCTGCTGCTGCCGCTGGTGCTGCTTAACACCAAAAAAAAAAACTAAAACGGCTTGGAGATTTCACACCTTAGCCCATAGCGAACTTATGCTCCGGGGCTCTAACGTGTGCATGCCGGCTTCCCTTCTCTTCCCTCCGAAATCGGAAGTTATGTCCGGGGGGGGGGAGAGAAGAGAAGGGAAACTGGCACGCACATGTTAGAGCCCCGAAGCATGCGTTCGCTACGGGCTAAGGCGGGAGACAGGTCAGTGAAGCTTACAATTTGCTCTTCTTGCTGCCGGGTCCTGCCTACTTTCTGTTTCCGCGAAGGCAGGACCCGGCAGTATTTCCCCAATAGGTGGATCGCGAGCTTGGGCCGATCTGCCTTCCTCTCCCCGACGGCAGAATTGACGTCGGGGAGAGGAAAGCTGGTCGGCCCGAAGCAGGGAGAGCTTGGGGCGGCTTTGGGGGCCTGTTCCCCGATGACAGTGGCAGTGGCTTGGGGGAGGGCAGGGAGAAAGAAAGAAAGAGGGCAGGCAGGGAGACAGAAGGAAAGAAGAGAAACAGAAAAAAAGAAAGGGGGCATGAAGAGAGAAAGAAAGAGTAGGGAGAGAGGAAGATAAAGTTGGGGGAGGGAAAGAGGTCTGGAGGAGAGGAAGCATACAGGCTGAAAGAAGGGAAGAAAGATTGGATGCACAGTCAGAAGAAGAAAGTGCAACCAGAGACTCATGAAATCACCAGACAGCAAGGTAGGAAAAATTATTTTATTTTAAATTTAGTAATCAAAATGTGTCTGAATTTATATCTGTAGTCTATATTTTACACTATGGTCCCCTTTTACTAAACCGCAATAGAGGTTTTTAGCGCAGGAAGCCTATGAGCGTCGAGAGCAGCGCTGGGCATTCAGGGCAGCTCCCTGCGCTAAAAACTGCTATCGTTCTGCTATCGTGGTTTAGTAAAAAGGGAGGGGGTATATTTGTCTATTTTTGTATGGTTGTTACTGAGGTGACAGTGCATAGAGTCATCTGCTTTGACCTCTTTGAAAAAACCCCGGAATAGGAATGATAATTAACATTTTCTATGCATACAGTGTGCTTTGTGGGGTTTTTAAAAAAATTTTATTGTTGGTAGATCATTTTGACTTGGTCATTTTAAAAGTAGCTCGCATATTTATAAAATGGAGAGAATGCTTGCTTTACAGCAAGGAAATTATGATAATTTTTAAAAAATATGGGGGCCCTTGATTGCATATTCTAATGATCAGACACCTTAGACACCTTTTTATTACATAAGATTATATTCGGGGGGGGGGGGGGGAATGTATGATATATGTTTTAATTAGTATATTTCTAATGGATGGGATGGGGAGGGGGGTTCTTTTATATGATTTTGACAATAATGATTGAGAATGTCAAGTGATTTGTACGAATTTTTGATTGAATATTGTACACTTGTAGAAAGATATGAAAATGAATAAAGATTTACAAAAAAAAAAGTAGCTCGCAAGCCCATAAAGTGTGGGCACCCCTGCTCTAGAGCATCACTCCTTAGTTTTATCAAGTGGTGCAGTGAGGGGCCAGCACTTTACATCTTATCTCCTCATGTACAGCATGGTTCTTTATTCTAAGCAGCTCTGGCACTAACAGTACTACAGGTGCCTTATGCTACTTTCACTACCACTTGCAGTCAGGTTTGGCATTTTATCATGTTTTTGGTTTTTTATTTAGTTTTTCACCAGTATTTTCATTTATTTATTAAAGCAGCCTTTTTTAACAGCCCGATGCCCCTCCCCTATCAGTGTGTATCCAATCCACTGCTGACACTTTTTTGGCACCTCTTTCAACGGATCAAATATCATAGCCCCACTGTCGCTTGTTCACATTTATTCTGCATACGAATTTATCTCATCAGTGCAGAGACCTATTAGGTAAGTCCATTTTACTCTCCCTTTTTTACTTTCCCTAGTGCTTTGGTTTTAATAGAAGCTCATTTGAACAATAATTTAGATCTTTCCCAGGTTTCACTTGTCATCTACCCGGTCGGCTTGTCTTTGAGCTACTATCGGCTTATGTTTTCAAGATACACTGTATTATTATCAGTTGTTCATTTCCCATACGTTTACTTTTGCCCTGTTTAGGTCTATATAGTCTAGGCATACTGTTTGTAACCAGCCATCATTTTAAGTATGTATATGCCCTATTTTAGGGGGGGGGGGGGTTAAGTTCTTTTAGCATGTTATTTCATTAATTCTGAGTTCGGTGTTACAATATATTGTTCTTGGTTTTTAATTTACACATTATTTATTCTTTTCTATGACATGTTCGCATCGCAGTTTTTACTCAAAAGTATAAATAAGTATCTATATTTATCCCAGGACAAGCAGGCAGCATATTCTTGACTGATGGGTGACGGCACCGACGGAGCCCCGGTACGGACACTTTTAGAGTGATTGCACTCTAAGAACTTGGAAAGTTCTAGAGACCGCACCGCGCATGCGCGAGTGCCTTCCCGCCCGACCCCGACGCGCGGTCCCTCAGTTTCTTAGTTTCCGCGGAGCTAAGAAGTCGCATTTTCAACGGCTGTTGAAAATTTTTTTCATTCCGGGGAAAATGGCGGAAGCACTAATAAAAGAAAAAATTGATGAACATTTTGAAAAACACGAACTTCTGACAACCAGCCAACATGGTTTCTGCAGGGGGAGATCGTGTCTGACCAACTTATTGCACTTCTTCGAGGGAATTAACAAACAGATGGACAAAGGAGACCCCATAGACATCATATACCTAGATTTCCAGAAAGCCTTTGACAAGGTGCCTCATGAACATCTACTCCGGAAACTGAAGAACCATGGGGTGGACGGAGCCGTGCATAGATGGATCAGAAACTGGTTAGCGGGTAGGAAACAGAGGGTAGGGGTGAAGGGACACTACTCAGACTGGAGGAAAGTCACGAGTGGTGTCCCGCAGGGCTCAGTGCTCGGGCCACTGCTATTTAATATATTCATAAATGATCTAGAAACAGGAACAAAGAGTGAGATAATAAAATTTGCGGATGACACCAAACTATTTAGTGGAGCACGGACAAAGGAAGACTGTGAAAAATTGCAAAGGGACTTGGACAAATTGGGAGAATGGGCAGAGAGATGGCAGATGAAGTTCAATGTTGAGAAATGTAAAGTATTGCATGTGGGAATCAGAAACCCGAGGCACAGCTATACAATGGGAGGGATGTTTTTGAATGAGAGTACCCAAGAAAGGGACTTGGGGGTAATGGTGGACATGACAATGAAGCCGACGGCACAGTGCGCAGCGGCCGCCAAGAGAGCGAATAAAATGCTGGGGATAATCAAGAAGGGTATTACAACAAGAACGAAAGAAGTTATCCTGCCGCTGTACCGGGCAATGGTGCGTCCGCATCTTGAGTACTGCGTCCAGTATTGGTCACCATACCTTAAGAAGGATATGGTGTTACTCGAGAGAGTTCAGAGGAGAGCGACACGACTGATTAAGGGGATGGAAAACCTTTCATACGCTGAGAGATTGGAGAAACTGGGTCTCTTTTCCCTGGAGAAGAGAAGACTTAGAGGGGATATGATAGAGACTTACAAGATCATGAAGGGCATAGAGAGAGTAGAGAGGGACAGATTCTTCAAACTTTCAGAACATAAAAAAACAAGAGGGCATTCGGAAAAGTTGAAAGGGGACAGATTCAAAACAAATGCTAGGAAGTTCTTCTTTACCCAACGTGTGGTGGACACCTGGAATGCGCTTCCAGAGGACGTTATAGGGCAGCGAACGGTACTGGGGTTTAAGAAAGGATTGGACAATTTCCTGCTGGAAAAGGGGATAGAGGGGTATAGATAAAAGATTACTGCACAGGTCCTGGACCTGATGGGCCGCCGCGTGAGCGGACTGCTGGGCGCGATGGACCTTAGGTCTGACCCAGCGGAGGCATTTCTTATGTTCTTATGTTCCCGCTCGCGTAAACTTTTTCGGGTTTTTTTGCCCTTCCTTTTTTCTTTATTTTGTAAAAAAAAAAAAAAAAAATCTCTTTATTTTTTCGAGTTTTCTTGATTTGCCCCGGCGGGGCCTACTGCCATCATCGAGGCCTCGGCCTTCGATTTGGCAGAAGCTGTTTTTCCGTTCATGCCCCCCCAGCCCGGGTTCAAGAAGTGCCAGCGGTGTGCACGGCCTATTTCCCTTACAGACCCACACAACTGGTGCCTTCAGTGTCTGGGTCCGGAATATCAGGCCTCCACCTGCACCCGCTGTGCCACTTTGAAAAAGCGGACTCTGAAAAATCGAGAAATACAACAGAGACTGCTTTTCGGCACCGACATGTCCGACCCTGCGTCTTCGACACCGGTCTCGGTACCTGTTTCGTCGGCACCCACCTCATCGACGCCACGCGATACCGCGTCGGCGTCGCAGCATGCAGGTAAGCCGGCTAAGAAGCCTTCCCCGCTGGAGCGTCCTCCGGTCTCCATTGCAGAGAGTCCAGTCCTGCCGACCGTGAGGCGCCAGCGGAAGCGCTCCGCCCCTATTGAGGTGAGTCCCTCGACATCGGGCTCCTCATCTCCGGGGCGTAGAGCGGCACCGCAGGTACCGCAGAAGAAAAAAGCGGTACCGGTGCCCTCCCTCGATGATCGCATTGCGGCCATCTTACAGGTGCAGCTGAAGGAACAGCTCAAACAACTCCTTCCAGCTCTCCTGACACCGAGCCCTCCGGTGTCGGTCCCCACTGGGCAACCGGTACCGATTGTGGAACAGTCTATATTGTCACCATCCACTCTTTCGGTACCGGTACACTCGGCCTCATCGGTATCGATGCCTGTCCTCGCACCGGAGCTCAAGTCTCATCACCAATCGGTACAGACTTCGGCTCCGGTGCAACCGATAACATCACCCGGTACCGCGTCGATGAGGTCGGGTAAGTCGGTACGTAAGTCCCGACACCTGGAACCATCCACCCCTGAGTCTCGGGACCGTGGTCCCCATATTCGGGACCCTGATCTGTGGGGCGATTCTGAAGAACCTTTTCTGTCAGAAGGGGAGTGTTCGTCAGAGGAAGACGAGCCTATTCTTCAGGACACTTCCTCCAAACCTGAGTCCACCTCTTTCTCTTCTTTTTTAAGAGATATGTGTGACTCTCTTTCCATTCCTTTGGAGGCTGAGTCTAAAAAGTCCAAAGCTTTTCTAGATGCTCTTGATTTTGACCAGCCTCCAAAGGAATTCTTGAAACTCCCTTTACATGACATCCTGAGGGAGACCTTTTACAAGAATTTGGAGACTCCTCTTACTGTCCCGGGAGCTCCCCGCAAATTGGATTCCCTATATAAAGTGATCCCTATTCCTGGGTTCGATAAACCACAGCTCCCTCATGAGTCTCTTCTTGTAGAATCCACCCTCAAGAAGTCCTTAGGAGCTAGTGTCTATGCCTCTGTTCCTCCTGGCAGAGAGGGAAAAGCCATGGACAAATTTGGTAAGCGACTTTACCAGAATGCGATGCTTGCTAATCGTTCTGGTAACTATGCTTTTCATTTTTCTTTTTATTTAAAGCATCTCCTTACCACCATGGCTTCCTTTGAGCAGTACCTTCCTGTGGGGAATCGTGAGGCTTTCCATCAATGCTCTTCATCTCTTTTCCAGCTCAGAAAATTCATGGTAAGGTCTATATATGACACCTTTGAGCTTACCTCTAGAGCAACAGCCATGTCTGTAGCCATGCGCCGTTTGGCCTGGCTCAGAGTCTCCGAGCTTGATGTTAATCATCAAGACCGGTTGGCTAATGCCCCATGTTTAGGGGATGAGCTGTTCGGAGAATCTATGGACTCAACGACCCAGAAGCTCTCGGCTCATGAAACCCGCTGGGATACCCTTCTTAAGACCAAGAAGAAACCCCCACCTCCACGGCCATTCAGACAGCAATCGGCCTATCAACGGCGTTTTGTGGCTCGTCCCTTGCAGTCTTCCACTCAGCAACCTAGGAGGCAGCGCCAACAACAGCGGCAAACGCCTAGACCTCAGCAGCAACAACCAGCCAAGCAGCCTCCTCAGCAAAAATCGACTCAGCCCTTTTGACTTAATTCTCGAGGGCATAGCCAGCGTTCAAACATCTCCACTCCTCCCTCAACCGATAGGAGGACGACTCTTTTTCTTTCTCAGCCGGTGGGAAGTTATCACTTCGGACCAATGGGTCCTCAACATCATCCACCACGGCTACTCTCTCAACTTTCACACCCTTCCGGGCCAAAGTCTACCAAAAGAGTCTGCTTTGCACACTCCTCAATCTGCCCTCCTTCTTCAGGAGGTTCAATCCCTCCTACTTCTGAACGCCATAGAGGAAGTTCCTCTAGAACAGAGGGGGCAGGGATTCTACTCCCGTTATTTTCTAGTTCCCAAAAAAACAGGAGACCTCAGACCAATTCTAGATCTGCGAGACCTCAACAAATGCTTGGTCAAAGAAAAATTCAAGATGCTATCTCTAGCTACACTTTATCCTCTCCTCGATCACAACGACTGGCTATGCTCTCTCGATCTCAAAGAGGCCTACACTCACATTCCAATCAACCCGGCCTCCAGACAGTACCTTCGCTTCATGATCAATCACTATCATTACCAATACAGAGTGCTCCCCTTCGGTCTTGCCTCCTCTCCAAGGGTGTTCACAAAATGTCTGGTTGTGGTAGCAGCGTTTCTGCGCTCCCACCACCTTCAGGTTTTTCCCTACCTGGACGACTGGTTAATCAAGGCCATTTCATCTCAAACTGTTCTTCTGGCCACCAACCAGACCATCTTTTTTCTACAACTTCTAGGGTTCGAAATCAATATACCCAAGTCTCACCTTCTTCCTACACAGAGACTTCAATTCATTGGAGCGGTGCTGGACACTGTCCAGATGAGAGCCTTCTTGCCGGACAACCGTCTTCACAACCTCCAATCGCTCTGTCAGCAGGTGTTGCCCCAGCACTCCATTTCTGCAAAGCAGATGATGATTCTCTTGGGTCACATGGCCTCCACAGTTCATGTCACACCCCTGGCACGTCTTCACCTGCGCACTCCTCAATGGACCCTGGCTCTCCAGTGGTCTCAAGCGACAGACTCTTGCTCACGACACATATCTGTGACATCATCTCTTCGTCAGTCTCTACAATGGTGGTTGACATCCTCAAATCTCTCCAGGGGCCTTCTGTTCCATCTGCCTCCTCATCAACTGGTCATCACCACCGACGCCTCCCCTTATGCATGGGGAGCCCATTTGAACGAGTTCCAAACTCAAGGCCTTTGGACTCCTCAGGAAAAGAAGCATCACATCAATTTCCTAGAACTCAGGGCAATGTTCTATGCCCTCAAGGCCTTCCAACACCTTCTGTTTCCTCAAGTCCTTCTACTCTGCACAGACAACCAGGTTGCCATGTACTACATCAACAAACAGGGTGGAACAGGCTCTCGCCTCTTATGCCAGGAAGCTCAGAGAATCTGGTCTTGGGCAACCACTCGCCGCTTATTCCTGAAGGCGATTTATATTCAGGGAGAACAGAATTACTTAGCGGACAAGCTCAGCAGAGTTCTCCAACCCCACGAATGGACTCTCGACCCATCGACTCTACAGCCCATCTTCGCCCAATGGGGCACTCCTCAGGTGGACCTCTTTGCAGCTCCTTACAATCATCAGTTGCCCCAATTCTGCTCCAGACTCTACTCTCCTCACCGTCTGGCAGCGGATGCTTTTCTTCTGGATTGGTCCAATCTGTTCCTCTATGCTTTCCCTCCTCTACCACTCATGCTTCGGACCTTGTTCAAACTAAAGAAGGAACGGGCCACCATGATCCTGATTGCTCCACGGTGGCCCAGACAACATTGGTTCTCCCTTCTACTTCAACTCAGTTCCAAGGATCCATTTCTACTTCCACTGTTTCCCTCTCTGCTTACACAGGATCAGGAAACCCTCCTCCATCCCAACCTGCAGTCTCTACACCTGACAGCTTGGTATCTCTCGGGCTGACTTCAACTGATCTTATCCTATCTCAGCCTGTTCGCTCCATTCTGGACGCCTCCAGGAAACCAGCCACTCTGCAATGTTACCATCAGAAGTGGACGAGGTTTTCTTCTTGGTGTCTCCTACATCATCATGACCCCAAGTCTCTTGCAGTGGAAACCCTATTGGATTATCTGCTTTCTCTGTCTAACTCTGGCCTCAAGTCTACTTCCATCAGAGTCCATCTCAGTGCCATTACGGCCTTTCATGAGCCGGTCCAGGGGAAACTCCTTTCAGCTCATCCCCTGGTCTCCAGATTCATGCGAGGTCTTTTCAATGTGAAACCACCTCTCAAAGCACCTCCTGTGATCTGGGATCTGAACGTGGTCCTCTCCACCTTAATGAAGCCTCCATTTGAACCCTTGGCTACTGCCTCTTTCAAATTTCTCACTTGGAAGGTACTTTTTCTTATTGCTCTCACCTCTGCCAGGAGGGTCAGTGAGCTCCATGCACTAGTTTCTGACCCACCTTTCACAGTCTTTCATCATGACAAGGTGGTTCTGCGTACACATCCAAAGTTTCTCCCTAAGGTTGTCTCTGAGTTCCATCTCAACCAATCTATTGTACTGCCTGTTTTTTTTCCCAAACCTCACTCCCATTCCGGAGAACAGGCTCTTCATACTTTGGACTGTAAGCGGGCTTTAGCTTACTATTTAGACCGTACTAAGCCCCACAGATCATCTCCCCAACTTTTTCTGTCCTTTGATCCGAATAAATTGGGACGTCCTGTTTCTAAGCGTACGCTATCTAATTGGCTTGCTGCGTGCATTTTATTCTGCTATGCTCAGTCCGGACTGACACTGGAAGGTTCTGTCACGGCCCATAGAGTTAGAGCTATGGCAGCATCTGTGGCTTTCCTCCGCTCCACGCCTATTGAGGAAATCTGCAAAGCTGCTACGTGGTCCTCAGTCCATACTTTTACATCTCATTATTGTCTGGATGCTTTCTCCAGACGGGATGGACATTTCGGCCAATCTGTTTTGCAAAATTTGTTTTCCTAATGGCCAACCTTCCCTCCATCCCTCTTTTTGTTAGCTTGGAGGTCACCCATCAGTCAAGAATATGCTGCCTGCTTGTCCTGGGATAAAGCACAGTTACTTACCGTAACAGGTGTTATCCAGGGACAGCAGGCAGATATTCTTGCGTCCCACCCACCTCCCCGGGTTGGCTTCTTAGCTGGATTATCTTAACTGAGGGACCGCGCGTCGGGGTCGGGCGGGAAGGCACTCGCGCATGCGCGGTGCGGTCTCTAGAACTTTCCAAGTTCTTAGAGTGCAATCACTCTAAAAGTGTCCGTACCGGGACTCCGTCGGTGCCGTCACCCATCAGTCAAGAATATCTGCCTGCTGTCCCTGGATAACACCTGTTACGGTAAGTAACTGTGCTTTCCATTCAAGTTTCATCACGGTGCTCTGGTTTTGGCTCCAGTATTTGTCACTTCCGTCCACAAGGTCTGGCTATCCATTACCGTCTCATATTTTAAAGACTCATTCGTTATAATTAGTGGTGATCCACACATCTCTTCATAATGGACATGTCCGATTTTAGCATTTGGATCTTAGTACTTTGGGTTTGGTCTTTTCTGGTTTCCTTTCTATAGTCTGCTTTTTGTCTGGAGTCTTTTGAGTTTAGAATTACATTTTATGACAAATTTTTGTGGTTATAATTGTATAACATGTCTAAATCGGTCAAGTTAACTATTCTTTTTATTATTTTTTGGCCCCTCATACAGTGGAAGACCGCCCCGGGTGCCAGCTCTAGTGAGGTACTCAGCCGGCTGGATCCAGAACCTTCCGAGCTGCTCTAAATGGCACCTGCACCTCAGCGTGGCTGCCGTACTTATTCCGAAGCAGAGTCGGCAGCCGAACTGAAGTGCAGGAAGGTCCCGCAATGACTGCATTTGCCGCCACTGCCTCCAGAAGACGTAAGTGATGTCAGAAGGGGTGGATCGGCAGCTGCAGTCATTGCGGAACCTTGCTGCAACTCCCTGCGTCTGCCGGCCCACCCCCTCTAACGTCACTTACATCTTCCAGAGGCAACAGAAGCAGTCATCATGGGACCTTGCTGGTTTGGAGGGAGAGAGGAGCATAAAAGGGTGGTGGAGGGAGAAAAAGGGGATCAGGGTGGTATGGAAGGGTGGTGGAGGGAGAGAAAGGAGCAGATGCTGATGGAATTGGTGTGCAGGGAAAGGAGAGAGACATAAGGGGGAAGGATCCTGGATGGAATTGGGTTGGAGGGAAAGAAAGGGGGCAGATGCTGATGGAAGTGGGGGAAGGGAGAGGAGAGAGTGAAATGCCAGACCATGGGGGTGTGGGAGAGGGAAGGGAAGAAGAGGAGAGAGATGCCAGACCATTGGAGGAGGGAAGGGAAGAAGATGGATGCCAGAATAATAGGGGTGAAGGGAGAGATGGAAGTGGAATAAAAGGAGAGAAGATGCCATATAGAAGGGGCAGAGAGAGGATAGACAGTGGATGAAAGGAAGAGAGTGACAAGACTATGAGGAAAGCAGAAACCAGAGAAGACAATGTAGAAAAAAATTATATATATATTTTTTTGCTTTAGGGGAGATGCATTGGTGTTTCTGTGGTGTTGCATTGTATGCAGAGTCCAGCTTCTTGGTGGTTCAATTTAACCTTTGTCTACGTTTTTCTATTTTATCCACCCTTTTACAAAACTGTAGAGCATTTTTTTAGCACCAGCCATGGTGGTAATTGCTCAGAATTCTATGAGAGTCTGAGCTGTTACCACCATGGCTAAAAACCACATTACAGTTTTGTAAAAGGGAGAGGGGTTAGTTTGTGATTACATATTCCATACTAGGTGAAGGTGTTTTATGTGTTCTGTGTTTTCGAAAGACATGGTTTTCAGTTAGGATTGACTGTGTAGGATTGATCTGTACTAGTCTGGCTTGTTTAGTTTTACAATGGGTGTATTGATGTACTGCTCACTGCAGTATGTAAGATGCTGCCTTTTCCTAGGTACACTCTTGTGTGATGTGTAGATTGTTACTAAAAATCATGTTTTTCATACAGATGGGAGGGGTGTTAAAAAAATGATGGGCCTCGAGTGTCACATATGCTAGGTACACCACTGCCTTCATAGTTTATATCTAATCCAGAAGCCTGCTTTTAGGACCTACAGGGTATGTATCCCTCTGATTCATGATAATTTCACTTTTCATAGTAACATAGTAGATGACGGCAGATAAAGACCCGAATGGTCCATCCAGTCTGCCCAACCTGATTCAATTTAAATTTTTTTTTTTTTTTTTTCTTCTTAGCTATTTCTGGGCGAGAATCCAAAGCTTTACCCGGTACTGTGCTTGGGTTCCAACTGCCAAAATCTCTGTTAAGACTTACTCCAGCCCATCTACACCCTCCCAGCCATTGAAGCCCTCCCCTGCCCATCCTCCTCCAAACGGCCATACACAGACGCAGACCGTACAAGTCTGCCCAGTAACTGGCCTAGTTCAATCTTTAATATTATTTTCTGATTTTAAATCTTCTGTGTTCATCCCACGCTTCTTTGAACTCAGTCACAGTTTTACTCTCCACCACCTCTCTCGGGAGCGCATTCCAGGCATCCACCACCCTCTCCGTAAAGTAGAATTTCCTAACATTGCCCCTGAATCTACCACCCCTCAACCTCAACCTCAACCTTCATGTTATCTTATCCATTCTTTTTATTATACAACTGCCCACATAAGCATCATTCTTTGACGTGATTGGACCTTGAAAACTAACGGCAACAGTGTTCTCCCCAGAAATTTTTTCCAGCCATGAAAAACATTTGCTGCATTTAGTGTGCCACAAAAAACATTTGCTCTGTTTAGTGTGCCAGAGTTTAAAAAGTTTGAGAGACGCTGCTCTATACCATTTGAAAGAGGGCAAATATCTAATTATTCACTTCTAGAATTGGATACTTCTTAAATTTAATAAAAAATTATGGAACAAGTGTCAAACCTTAAGAAAGGCAGTCATATTGAGCATTGGAAAATAACTAATAATAATTAATTAATACAAATAGTACACATTTAGGGCTCCTTTTACTAAGCTGCAATAGCAGTTTTACTGTGCGCTTAGCTCGCACAGAATTGCCGCACGTGCTAGACGCTAATGCCACCATTGGGAGTTCTCCATGCCGTCCTTGTTGTTTCTCTTCCTTAGCAGTTATTCATTGTTTTGGTACAAACTAAACATGGTTACAGTATTCTCTAAATTATAAACTTATGTTCTTTTCTATATTTTTTTTAAATTGATGTAAACCGAGTTGAGCTTTATTATATGAAGATGACCGAGTCTATAATTCTAAGTTTTAGTTTAGTTTAGCTGAGGCACTGCCCAGTGACACAAGGAGGCAGAGTTGAAAATGTAGGTGAAGGGAAAAACCCACTTGCCAAGATTACTATACCCTTCTACTAGAAAGAAGATTGTCAAGGTAAGAACCTAATCTTCCCTTACAGCTTCTTATCAACTACTACCTGAATTAGCAGTGCACATCTGAAAGTTGTGGACAGGTAGCTGTAGTGTGTGTCTGTGTAATTATTGTTTGTGTAGGACTAATCCCTGGGGGCATCTGATAATGAGGATGCTACTGCTTGTCTGTCTGTCCAAATTAGACTGTAAGCTTTTCTGAGCAGAGACCATCTATTGCATGTTGAATGTACAGCACTGCATATGCCTTTCAACACTATAGAAATGATAAATAGTAGTAGTATTTTATCCAGCATCTGTATCATTACGATCTATTGAAATGTTGTTTTACAGCATTCATGTCGTAGCAGCTAGTGATCACTTTAGAAGAGAAATTCCCTGGTATTCAAAACAACTCTGGGCATTTCTTCTTAAGCTGTAACATGTAGAAAGCAGTGTTAACAAAAGTTAGGAATGCATGTGTTCTTCAGTGTTTGTGATTTGATGGTATCATCTCTGGGAAAGCTGACAGTTCTGCTCTGGTTAGAGGTGATCTTATCAGAAGGCAGACCACCCTCAAGACATGCTTAGTCTTTCAGGTCTTTGAATGTGAAGCCACTGTTTTAACTAGCCTTTAAATTACAGTTTGATTAATAGATAGTATCTGTGTGTCTGTGCTCATCTGCCCCTTATCCTCCCTACGATAAGTGATGGAGCATGACCAGAGGCTGGGATGTAGTGCTGGGTTCTGTGTAGACAGGCTTTGGCACACTCATGTTCAATTTCTGATATATTTATTATTACTTTTTCTTGTTTTCCTACAGAACATTTATTAAGAAATTCTGGTGTTAGCAGACCTACGTCAGCACTTCCCAGAGTTCCAGCAATAGAAAGTGCCAAATCCATTTCAGGTACAGGTATAGCAGTCTGTTGAAACTGTGCAATAACAATTCTGTAGGTGGTGCCCTTTAGTACTGTAGCAGACCCTAGATGTACCTGAACCCCAGAAACCCAACCAGAAACTCAAACCCCGTCCCACACTCAGGGAACGGAGAGGGAGTCACGAAATGACATGAACGGGGCCCCCAATCCCCCAACCCCACTCACCCCTGACAGAACCCCCAAAGACTCGGCCAAAAGATGAACCCCCCACACACACACTGAATATTCAAGCAGGTCACATACACTCCCACACTATCAGGCCAAGCTGCCCAAAGCCTCTAGAAAAGAAGAAGCGCAGGCCCACCACCCGGGAAATAGGACAGGGCTCACTAAAGCCCCCCCTTCATGATCCATATCACGCAATGGGTAGCCGAACAATCACCACACCATGCAAACAGAACCACCCCAACCACCAGCCATACAGCAAATAGAGAGCAGTCCTCCCACCAGAGAAGCAGTCTCCAACCAGGCATACCAAGCAGTCCACCTCCCCAACACAGACAAGACAGGCACATCCAGTCCCTAAGCACTCCAAATAGGACTAAGCCCCAAAACAAGTCAATCCAGCGGAAGCTCCAGGTAATGAAGAAGGCTCCAACTCCACCAGGGCGCTAGGCAGCTGGAGTATAACAACCCAAGAACGCCGCTATCCGGGAGCTACATTGGTGATACCAGACTCCCGGCAGGGAGCTCTGAGGAAACCAATGCCCACCAGGGAGCCGAGGACCAGGCCACAACAGAAGCCAAGGGCAGTTCCATAACAAGGATACCTGCAGGCCATCCACTGAAACAGTAACTGTAAACAAACAAAAACAATAGCAACTCTGCCCTGGGCCTCAGTCCCCCGGCAAAGCAGCCCGCAGCACACAACAGGCACTGCCCTGAACCAGAGTCCGAAACAGTCTCAGTGCCAAAAATGGCTCAAAATGGAGGGCACCAACAGCAACCCACAGTCTAGAATCATCACGGAGCCGAGGAAGGCCCAGATTCTCCAGGAAGGCCATCCAAGTAAACCTGGGCCTCCTCCGCCGAGGCATAGCTCTTCCAACCAGCAGGGGTCCAGATCCTCAACACAGCCGGGTAAAGCAATTGGAAACGATGTTTGCGGTCAAATAGCGCTGTGCACACTCTGGAGAAGCGGCGACGTCTCTCCTGCAACGCAGGAGAGTAATCCTGGAATAAACGCACCGGTATGCCATCATAAGCAAGGGTGTTGCGTTTTTGCCTATAATGTTTCATTAATTCCATCTTTATAGCTGAGTTGTGCACTTTAAGGATAGTAACTCGGGCGCGTGTATGATCCTCAGTACGCCTCCCGAGACGATGCGCCCTCTCCAACCGCAGGGGCCCCATGCCTGCGGGAAGCGGCAGTTCGGCCCGGAGCTAAGTCTCCAAGGTGGTAAGTAGACGAGCATCCGGCACCGACTCCAGGAAACCGATCAGTTGTAAATTGTCCCTTCTCGAGCGATTCTCGAGGTCTTCGAGCTTGTCTGCCTGCCGTTGGAGTTGTTCCCTGAGGGACAGCAAATCCACCGCCGCTGCTGTAGATGTATCCTCCACGTGCGCCACTCGGGTTTCAAGTTCGCCAGTGCGCCTAGTGGTGTCAGTAAGCAGGGTTTTAAGGGAAGAAAGCTGGCCCGAAAGTTGATCAAAACGGGCATCCAACGCTCGCACGACCGACGCGGACAGGGCATCAATGTGGGCATCAGACAAGGGGAGCGATGGACCCGGGTCAGGCAATGCCGCCGCCATTTTAGCCTCGGGCCGCGCAGCTCTCACCTCCCGATCCCTCGAGCCTCGGGTCGCCTTGCTGCTCATAGCTGGACTCCCCGGTTGGACAAAGCGGTCCATACAATCTACCAGCCCCGGAGACAGCGAGAGATACCGGAAAAACAAATGTGGTAGGGTTCAGAGAGACCCGGGGCCCCGGAGCTCGAGCAATGCTCGGCTCAGCACATCACGTGACTCTCACGTTTGAATTTTATCGGTTCAGTCTTCTTGAAACAAGGAACTTCACTTTGGATTGGTGACTGTAACATGGGACTTGGCTGTTAACTACCCAGGTTTCTTATGTAAATTTTTTTTTATCAGCGAATCCGAGACGATGGCTTTACCTAATGGTGTATTCCTCAGTTTGTTACTGTTCTTCCTGGATCAAAGGTAATACGGAAGCAATGTATACGTCAGAAGAAATAAAAAGTTTTAAGTGACTAAGCATCGTTCGTTTGAAATGGATGGGACTGTTGCTTGATGGTTGGGTATGCTGATATGAGTCTGCGTTGGTTATCATTTACACAACCTTGAGATTCAAGTGAAGTTTTTTTAGTAAATTAATTTATGATCTGGGTAATTTATTCTCTTTCAGATTTTTACTTCGTGTTTTATGATCATAAATTTGTCTCAGAAATAGGCATTAAGGGTGTATTTGGTTTATAAATGTTTTTATGATTAATTTTATTTATGTATATTATGATGTGGAGTAATGTTTTATTCAATATATGTTATCTGAATATTTATGAATTAAATAGGAGGACTTCAGTTCATGGATAATACAGATTGGTGAGGGTATTAATTGGGTATAGGATGGGTATATTTTCATTTAGTTATTATTAACTAATATATTATAGTTTCGGAGAATTAATTGATGAGATTTTAATTGTTAATTTAATATTAATCTAATGGAGCATATTTTAAGGTTGAATATGATTTGGAATGGTGTTTGCATGATGGCCTTTTTTATTACATTAATATTTATGTTACTGATTAATATGAAATGATATGAAGGGATGTATTTAGATGGGACTTTATACAATAATTCAAGAGATTTATATTTTATTTCATTTTATTTAAGGTTTTTTTTGGGGGGGACACAAAGGGATTTTAATGTAGAGTTTTAGTTAATATTATTTATTTAAAATCTTGTAAAGGTAATTATTTCTTTGATAATTTGTTTCTTAATGGTATTTTTTAAAGAAAAGTCTATAATTAATACTATTATTTGCTAATGAATAACTATTATTGTTTAGTTATTAATGAAAAATATTTTGTCTCTAACTCATGTGTATCTTAGAGGCTTATTATAATGTTATAATCAGTTTAAATTTATGCTTGTGTAGAGTATTTCTTCACCTGAAATCAAATGTGCGTTTCTAAGATTTCACTATTAATTGGGGGAGTGGGGGGTAGGGAGGGTTGGGAAAATAGGGGTAAAGTTCAGGTTCACAATTGTATAATAAGGAAAATGATGCCTATTTATGAAGTTTGGGAATATTTGAATTATTTTGGGGGGGAAAGATTTTCTTGCTTATAATGTAAAGATGGATTTTAAAATTTTCTCTCAACCATCAGATTAAAAGGAAAAAAAACATTAGCTTTCTTAAAAAAGCAGAATGCGGATATCTACTATATTCAAGAGACTCATCTGTCTATAATAGAATAAAAAAAAAACTGGAAGGGGGTTGGGTGAAACAATGTTTTTTTGCCCCTGCAGTTGGGAAAAAAGCAGGGGTAGCTATTCTTATTAATAAAAAGTGTTCAGTCAATTTTAAATTAGTAGGTTCAGATCCGAAGGGTAGATGGGTGCATGTGGATATGAGTATGGGAAATAATGCCCTGGCTTTGTTTAATGTGTATGCCCCTAATTTGAATCAAAATGAGTTTTTTAAAACATTACAATTGTTACTCCCACTGGCTGCTTCTAAATTAGTTGTGGCTGGAGATTTTAACGCTGTTATGGATCCATTATTGGATTAAAAAACCTTGTAGAATTATAAAATCATTAGGGTTAGATAATTTGGTGCATTCATGTGATTTAAAAGATATTTGGCATATACTTCATTTTAATGATCGGGAATTTTCCTTTTGTTCACAAGTTCAGAAGTCTTTTTCTAGGATTGATTATATTCTTGTCTCAACTCAAATAGTTCAGCAAGTGATTAAAGCTTCCATAGATCCAATTATTTTATCTGATTATGTGGGTGTATGGATTGAACTTCAAATGGATCAACAAGAGTATAGTAGACCTATTTGGAAATTTGATAATACATTGCTTGTGGATACAAAATTCTTAGAAGAATTATAAATAAAAATTACTGAATTTTTTCAGTATAATTTATCATATGATATTTCTTTGGAAAATGTTTGGGATGCTTTTAAGGCTACCATAAGAGGTAATATTATTTATCCCAGGACAAGCAGGCAGCATATTCTTAACGCATGGGTGATGTCACCGACGGAGCCCCGGTACGGACACTTTTAACTAGAAAGTTCTAGTTGGCCGCACCGCACATGCGTGAGTGCCTTCCCGCCCAACGGAGGAGTGCGTGGTCCCCAGTTTCTTCGTTTCCGCGGAGCGAAGAAATCGCATGTGTTTCAACGGCTGTTGAAAAACTTAGTTCTGCCTTCCCGCTCGCGTAATTTTTCATTTCTTTTAAATTTTTCCTTTCGGATCCCTTTATTTTTCTTTTCAAAAAAAAAAACTCGTCGAGTTTTCTTTATTTTTTCGGGCCAGCCCCGGCGGGGCCTGTTGCCACCATACAGACCTCCGGTTTTGATTTTGCGGAGGCCGTGTTTCCCTTCATGCCCCCTCAACCGGGCTTTAAGAAGTGCCAGCGGTGTGCACACCCGATCTCTCTCACCGACCCGCACAATTGGTGCCTACAGTGCTTGGGTCCGGAGCATCGGGCTGACACCTGCACCCGCTGTGCTACTCTTAAAAAGTACACTTTGAAAAATAGACAGATCCAACAAAATATTCTTTTCGGCACCGGATCTGCCATGGAATCTGCCGCGACGTTGACGGCACCTCAAAAGTCGGCACCGACTACTTCGACACCACCGGATCCTTCTTCGGGGTCGCTGGCCCCAGGTAAGCCAGCTAAGAAGCCTTCCACTTCCCTTGAGCGCCCTCCTGCCACAGTTGCGACACCGGCAACCCCGGCAACGCACCGACCCCGCAAACGCTCCGCTCCGATATCGGTGAGTGCCTCGTCATCGGCCTCCTCATCGCCGGAGCGTAGAGCGGCACCTATGGTACCGAAAAAGAAAAAAGCGGTACCAGTGCCTCCCCTGGACGACCGCATTGCGGCCATACTCCAAACACAGTTACAGGAGCAGCTGCAGCAACAACTCCAACAACTCTTGCCGGCGTTGCTGGCACCGCACCTTCCGGTACAGGACCGGTCCGAGCCTCGCACCGTCCCATCGGTGTCGACCCCCTCGGTACCGCTCAACACTTCCATGCCGGTCCTCTCGGCTGAACCACATCTCTCCCAACCTGCGGTACAGACCCGCTCCGATACCGATCCTTCTCGGTACCAGGCACGACACCGGTCTTCCTCTCCCGGTACCGCCTCTGTACGCTCCGGCAAGTCTCTCTCTAAGACCCGCCATGCCGAGCCCTCCACACCGATGTCCTGCCGTGCGCACCCCGACATCAGGGACCCAGACTTATGGGAAGACTCCCCACACGGTACCGAGGAAGATGCTTCATCGACGGACGAGGAACCCTCGGTAGCTGATACCGTTTCAAAACCTGAACAGTCCTCGTTCACCAAATTCCTAAGGGAGATGTCAGCTGCTCTTTCCATTCCCTTAGAGTCTGACTCTAAAAAGTCACAGGCCTTTCTCGATGCCCTAGACTTTGAGCAACCTCCCAAAGAATTCCTCAAGTTACCCGTACATGACATCCTACGGGAAACTTTTTATAAGAACTGGGAGAACCCCCTCACTGTCCCTGGGGCCCCTCGCAAATTGGATAGCTTGTACCGGGTCATTCCCATCCCAGGGTTTGACAAGCCTCAATTGCCCCATGAATCTCTCCTGGTGGAGTCCACCTTAAAGAAAACTCAGGGCTCCAGTGTCTATGCCTCCACCCCTCCTGGCAGAGAAGGAAAAACTATGGATAAGTTTGGCAAGCGCCTTTTCCAGAATGCAATGCTGGCCAACAGGGCAAATAATTACTCCTTTCACTTCTCCTTCTACATGAAGCATCTGGTGCAACAACTCTCCTCCTTACAAAAATACATTCCTGAACATAAGGTCCCTCTTTTTCAACAACAAATTTCCAGTCTTCTCCAACTCCGGAAATTCATGGTGCGCTCTATTTATGACTCATTTGAGCTGACCTCTAGAGCATCTGCCATGGCTGAGAGTTTCTGACCTCGACATTAACCACCAAGACCGCCTGGCTAACGCATCTTGCATTGGTGATGAACTCTTCGGGGAGTCCCTGGACTCAACAACCCAGAAACTCTCGGCTCACGAGACCAGGTGGGATACTCTGGTAAAACCTAAAAAGAAGACTCCACCTGCTCGCGCCTACAGACAGCAGTCTTCCTACCAACGCAGGTTCTCCGCCAGACCTCTCAACCCGCCTCAACAGCAGCCACGCCGACCTCGGCAACAGCATCAAACTTAGGCTCGCTCTCAGTCTCACCAACCTGCCAAGCCTCTACCTCCGTCAAAACCATCTCAGCCCTTTTGACTCTCTTCTCCAGGGCATAGCCAGTCTCCCACCATCATTGCCTCTTCCTCAGCCTATCGGAGGTCGCCTCCAATTCTTCCTCAGCCGTTGGGAGGTCATCACATCAGACCAATGGGTCCTCAACATCATTCGCCACGGCTACTCTCTCAACTTCCAGACTCTTCCACCAGAAAATCCTCCCATAGAGTCTGCTTCTCACTCCTCCCAATCCCTCCTCCTCCTGAGGGAGGTCCAATCCCTCCTTCTTCTCAATGCCATCGAAGAGGTCCCCTCAGACCAAAGGGGTCAGGGATTCTACTCCCGCTACTTCCTGGTTCCCAAGAAGACAGGAGACCTCCGTCCCATCCTCGATCTCCGGGATCTCAACAAGTGTCTGGTCAAGGCAAAGTTCAGAATGCTCTCCCTTGCCACGCTTTACCCTCTTCTCTCTCAACACGACTGGCTATGTTCCCTAGACCTCAAAGAGGCCTACACTCACATCCCAATCAATCCGACTTCACGTCGCTATCTACGGTTTCAGATACAGCACCATCACTATCAGTACAAAGTGCTACCCTTTGGCCTCGCATCATCACCCAGGGTGTTCACCAAGTGCCTTATTGTGGTGGCGGCCTTCCTCAGGTCTCACGACCTCCAGGTGTTCCCCTACTTGGACGATTGGTTGGTGAAAGCACCTACGTCTCCGCTTGTGCTACAAGCCACTCAACACACCATCTCGTTCCTCCATCTCCTGGGGTTCGAGATCAACTACCCCAAGTCGCACCTGCTTCCCACGCAGCGACTTCAGTTCATTGGTGCAGTTCTCGACACCACTCTGATGAGGGCGTTCCTCCCCTCCGACCGACAACGGACCCTGCTCCACCTCTGTCGTCAGGTGCTCCTTCATCACGCCATCTCAGCTCGGCAGATGATGGTCCTCCTGGGCCACATGGCCTCGACGGTCCATGTGCTCCCTCTGGCGCGACTCCACCTCAGGACACCTCAATGGACTCTAGCCAACCAATGGTCACAGACTACGGATCCTCTTTCTCATCCCATCTCTGTGACATCGTCTCTTCAGCAATCTCTTCAATGGTGGTTGAACTCCTCCAATCTTTCCAGGGGTCTACTCTTTCATCTACCCCCTCACTCCATGATCATAACCACAGATGCCTCCCCCTATGCATGGGGAGCTCACCTGGGGGATCTTCGCACCCAGGGACTCTGGACCCCTCAGGAGCGTCAACATCACATCAATTTCCTGGAACTCAGGGCCATGTTCTATGCCCTCAAGGCCTTCCAGCACCTTCTCTACCCTCAGGTTCTTCTCCTGTGCACAGACAACCAAGTCGCCATGTACTACATGAACAAGCAAGGCGGCACCGGATCTCCCCTCCTCTGTCAGGAGGCCATCCGCATCTGGACCTGGGCCACGGCCCACAGTCTCTTCCTTAAGGCTGTCTATATCCAGGGCGAACAGAACTCCCTGGCCGACAATCTCAGCCGCATCCTTCAACCTCACGAGTGGACTCTGGATCCTCCCACACTCCGCTCCATCTTCGCTCGGTGGGGCACTCCTCAGGTGGACCTTTGTGCAGCTCCTCACAACCATCAGCTGCCCCAGTTCTGTTTCAGACTCTTCTCTCCTCATCGTCTGGCCCCGGATGCCTTCCTGCTCAACTGGACAGATCGGTTCCTCTATGCCTTTCCTCCACTGCCTCTGATGTTGCGGACGTTATTCAAACTGCGCAGGGACAGAGCCACCATGATTCTCATCGCCCCTCAGTGGCCTCGCCAACACTGGTTCTCCCTCCTGCTCCAGCTCAGCTCCAAAGAGCCCATTCCTCTTCCTGTGTTTCCTACTCTACTTACACAGCAGCATCAGTCGCTACTGCATCCCAATCTGTCTTCGCTCCACCTGACAGCTTGGTTTCTCTCAGGCTGACCTCTCCAGACAATCTGTCTCAGCCTGTCCGTCGTATTTTGAATGCCTCCAGGAAACCGGCCACCCTCCAATGTTACCATCCGAAGTGGACCCGGTTCTCCTCTTGGTGTCTACTACATCACCACGATCCCACCTCATTGGCAGTGGAAACTGTACTGGACTATTTGCTCTCTCTGTCCGACGCTGGCCTCAAGTCTACCTCAATCAGAGTCCACCTCAGTGCCATTACTGCGTTTCATGAGCCTATCCTCGGAAAACCTCTCACGGCTCGTCCCCTGGTTTCCCAGTTCATGAGAGGCCTCTTCAATGTCAAACCACCTCTGAAGCCTCCTCCAGTCATCTGGGACCTGAATGTGGTTTTATCCGCCCTCATGAAACCTCCTTTTGAGCCTCTTGCCTCGAATTCACTCAAATTTCTTACGTGGAAGGTGCTTTTCCTCATTGCCATCACCTCTGCCAGGAGGGTTAGTGAGCTGCATGCACTGGTTGCCAACCCACCTTTCACTGTTTTTCACCATGACAAGGTGGTTCTGCATACCCATCCTAGATTCTGCATACCCATCTCCCCAAGGTGGTCTCGGACTTCCACCTCTACCAGTCCATTGTATTGCCTGTCTTTTTCCCTAAGCCCCATTCTCATCCTGGTGAACAGGCGTTACACACACTAGACTGTAAGCGTGCCCTTGCATACTACCTTGACCATACCAGGGCTCACCGCTCGTCCCCTCAACTCTTTCTGTCCTTCGACCCTAACCGTCTAGGTCGTCCTGTCTCTAAACGGACGCTTTCCAACTGGCTTGCTGCCTGCATTGCGTTCTGTTATGCTCGGGCCGGTCTTTCACTGGAAGGTGCTGTCACGGCCCACAGGGTCCGAGCTATGGCTGCTTCTGTGGCATTCCTCCACTCCACGCCCATCGAGGAGATCTGCAAAGCTGCCACTTGGTCCTCAGTTCACACGTTCACTACTCACTATTGTCTGGATGCCTTCTCCAGACGGGATGGACACTTCGGCCAATCTGTGTTACAAAATTTATTTTCCTAATGGCCAATCATCCCTCCTCCCTCTCTGTTAGCTTGAAGGTCACCCATGCATTAAGAATATGCTGCCTGCTTGTCCTGGGATAAAGCACAGTTACTTACCGTAACAGGTGTTATCCAGGGACAGCAGGCAGATATTCTTACGTCCCACCCACCTCCCCGGGTTGGCTTCTTAGCTGGCTTATCTTAACTGGGGACCACGCACTCCTCCGTCGGGCGGGAAGGCACTCGCGCATGCGTGGTGCGGCCAACTAGAACTTTCTAGCTAAAAGTGTCCGTACCGGGGCTCCGTCGGTGACGTCACCCATGTGTTAAGAATATCCGCCTGCTGTCCCTGGATAACACCTGTTACGGTAAGTAACTGTGCTTTCATACTCTGCTTATATTAGAAAACAAATTAAAAATCAATATTCTAATTTGGAAAAAAAAATCAAAATTTTGGAATCTAAATTGATTGATAAATGGGAACATGACACTTTACAAGACCTTTTAAAAGCAAAAGGTAAATATAATGAATTAGCTTTGAAATTGATAAGGAAAGATCTTTTTTCTCAGCAAGCTTTGTATTATGGAAACTCAAATAAGGCGGGTAGGTTATTGGCAAATTACCTTAAAGCAAAGAAAAGAAGAACAAAAATTATTGCAATAAAAGATGAGAAAGGAGTTATGCATAACCAAATTGGTAATATTTTACATAAATTTTTATAAAGATCTGTACTCTTCTGATTCTTATGATGGTAGGGAGAAGGATGGTTTAGATTTTTTGAATTTAATTATTGGACCGAAGGTATCTGATCATATAAAAAGAAGTTTAGATGAGCCTATATCACTAAAAGAATTAGAAACAGCGAGAAGGATGGTTTAGATTTTTTGAATTTAATTATTGGACCGAAGGTACCTGATCATTTAAAAAGAAGTTTAGATGAGCCTATATCACTAAAAGAATTAGAAACAGCGTTGAAGTCTAGATAGACTTCTCACGCCCCAAGACCACTTCCCTATGCTTCTAATCCACGTCGGAACGAATGACACCGCCAGGAACACCACAGAATATACCCAGAGACTTCAGAGCCCTGGGTGAGAAGCTGAGGCGTACGGGAGCACAGGTGGTCTTCTCGATCCTGCCAGTCAGAGGCAAGGGCAGAAACAGGGATGAGCGTATCCAGAGGACCAACGAGTGGCTACACAACAGACCCCAATGGTTCACCGCAGAGATCTCGGACCTCGTTAGGGACAAGAAACGAGCATTTATTTCCTACAAACGCTCAGAGGATAAGGAGGCTAAAATACAATATACGGCCAAGTCTACAGCTGTCAAATCGGCAGTCAGAGAGGCCAAGCTTCGAGTAGAAGAAAGCCTAGTAAAGAACATTAAGAAAGGGGACAAATCCTTCTTCAGGTATATTAGTGATAGAAAAAGAAACATAGATGGGATTATACGCCTTAGAAAACCTGACGGGAATTATGTAGAATCTGATGCAGATAAATCCAAACTACTAAATGAATACTTCTGCTCAGTCTTCACCTGTGAAGCACCAGGGTCCGGCCCGCAGCTACAGGCAAAGCAAAGCTCGGAAGACCCATTTCAGAACTTCGAGTTCACACCGGCCGACGTCTACAGCAAATTATCAAAACTCAAGGTGAACAAAGCCATGGGACCAGACAATCTACACCCCAGAGTGCTCAGAGAGCTGTGTGATGTCCTAGCGGAACCGTTATCCATGCTCTTCAATCTCTCCCTAAGTACGGGAAGAGTCCCCCTGGACTGGAAAACAGCCAACGTCGTTCCTCTGCACAAAAAGGGTTGCAGGGCAGAGGCTGCGAATTACAGGCCGGTGAGTCTCACATCGATAGTGAGTAAGCTCATGGAAACACTAATCAAGCGTGAATTAGACACGATCCTGAACGAGGAGAATCTACGCGATCCCCATCAACATGGATTCACCAAGGGCAGGTCCTGCCAATCCAATCTTATCAGCTTCTTTGACTGGGTAACAAGGAAGCTGGACTCTGGAGAGTCCCTGGACTTCGTGTACTTGGACTTCAGTAAAGCTTTTGATAGCGTCCCCCACTGCAGGTTATTGAGCAAGATGAAATCCATGGGTCTAGGGGTTACTCTAATGGCATGGGTCAATGATTGGTTAAGCGGTAGGCTTCAGAGGGTGGTGGTAAATGGTAACCTCTCTAAAACATCAGAGGTGACCAGTGGAGTGCCGCAGGGCTCGGTCCTGGTTCCGATCCTCTTCAACATATTTGTAGGAGATCTACCTCGGGGGCTTCAAGGTAAAATAACACTGTTCGCCGACGATGCCAAATTATGTAACATTGTAAGCAAAAGCGATTTGTCCGACAGCATGAAGCAGGACCTGCTAAGGGGTCTATTACAGGTACTATGGCTGAATCATTAACAATTGTTTTGCCAAAGCCAAACAGAGATCCCACTTTGGTTTCAAACTACAGGCCTATTTCATTAATAAATGTTGATGGTAAACTTTTGGCTAAGATATTGGCTTTACGCTTGGCCAAGGCTCTCGCTTTTATTATTGATATGCATCAAACTGGATTCGTTGCGAAGAGACATTCCTCTAACAATACCAGATTGGCCTTTCATATGTTAAATTTTTTTAAAGAAATTATTGATCCGGTCTTTTCTATATCTTTAGATGCGGAAAAAGTTTTTGATCGGGTTGAATGGTCTTTCATGTATCAAGCATTGGAATGGTTTGGTATAGGTTCAGGGTTTATACAAATGATTCAAACTTTGTATAGCTCCCCTTCTGCAAGACTGTATATTAATAATAATTTCTCTGATCATTTTATGTTGCAGAGGAGAGTTAGACAGGGCTGTCCTCTGTCTGCTTTTTGATATTGTATTAGAACCCTTGTTATTAGCCATTCAACAAGCAAAGGGGATTCAGTGTATTCTCTTTTCTGATAGAGAATACAAAGTTTCGGCATATGCAGATGATATTCTGCTATATTTGAGAAATCTAGGAACTACCATTCCATGCTAATTAGAATTGATTGATACATTTGGAAAGTTTTCAAGATATAAAATAAATTGGAGTAAGTCAGAAATTCTTCCTCTTAATGTGCATTGTAATAAAGGTTTATTTGATAATTTCTCATTTACATGGAAAGATGATGGATTAAAATATTTAGGTATCATGATAAAAAATACTCTGGAGGACACTTTGAAAGAGAATGAAAAACTTTTATTAAAAAAAATAGCAGAAATGTGTGAGCAATGGAATCCTTTACATCTTTCTTGGTGGGGGAGAGTCCAAACTATTAAAATGATGATTTTGCCTGTAGTTTGTTATCAAATGAGTTTGATGCTGATTTTTTTTCAGGGGTCCTTTTATAAAAAACTTAATGGTATTCTTACAAAATTTGTTTGGCTGGGTAAAAGACCTAGAGTTGCTTTAGTATCTCTACAAAAGCCAATTGAGGAGGGTGGGGTAAAGTTTCCAAATTTTTATAGGTATCATCAAGCCTATATTTTATGCCAGGGTATGTATTGGATCCTCCCAGAACTCATTGATAATGCTCCAGATTGGTTATACTTGGAGTGGTGTCTCCTGTTTCCTTTAAATTTAGTTCATGTTGTCAGTATCAAGATGCCTAGGCAATATAAACAGAACAGAATTTTGATTGATACATGGAAAACATTGAGATACATTAGTAATTTAACACCTATTCCAATAAATAAATCAACAAATCAATCTTTATGGATAAACTCCAAGATTCAAATTGGCGGATCTCAAATCTAATGGAAGCACTGGATTATAGCTGGTATAAGAACTTTAAATTGTGTTATTTCAGAAGGTAAACTGCTTAATTTTTCACAGTTGCAAAGTAGATTCTGTCTTAATAAATCACAAACTTTTAAATGGTTGCAATTGAAGCAGGCTATTCAGGTGGGGTTCCCTGAATGGAAAACTCTTAATAATCAATATAGTTTGGAGTTTCTATGCTTCCAGGCTGACTTCCTGGGACACCAAGCCGCACAGTGGTATAAATTATTATCTGGATTTCTTAACAAAAAACCGAAAACTGGTCTTAGAGACATTTGGAGCATTGAGATTAAGCATCAAATTTCTGCTTCTCAATGGCCACGAATTTGGTCTTGGAGAATAAGATGTACAGTGTCGGCATCTATGTGACAAACTTGGTTCTTTTTATTACATAGAGCTTTTTGGACCCCCAGTTCATTTACAGAAGTTGGATAGCTCTAAATCTAATAGATGCTGGCACAGTAATCTAGAAGTGGGGACATTGGATCATCTAATTTTTCATTGTCCTTGCATTAGGAACTTTTGGAATTCAATTTGGTCTCAAATAAATTGCTTATTAGAAAACCATGTTGCACTATCGTACGATATTGTTCTGTTTGGTATGTCGATGAGTAAAAAAAGTCAAATATCAACGCATAACAACAAACTTTTAATGATAATGACGGGAGTCACTATTCAGCATATTACTAGAAACTGAAAAAATTATACTAATCTTAATTATACATTTTGGTGGAATTCCTTATGTCATATTTATAAGATGGAAAGAGTAATTACTTTACAGAAAGGTAGTTATAATAATTTTATAAAGATCTGGGGGCCATTGGTTAAATATTGTAATGAATAGGCATCGTTTTCCTTTGATGGTATATTTCGTTTATATAGGGTGGGGAAAAATTTGATTTAATAATGAGTTTATAATAAATTTATGGTTTGTTTAATGGTAATAAAATTAGTGGGTAGGGGGAGGGAAATTAATTTATTTATGTATTTATGATTTTATTGTAAGAATTCCAAGTGTTATATGATTGCCTTTCATGTTGTTCTTTTGTGCACTTGCTGTAAATTTTAAAATGAATAAAGAATTTAAAAAAAAAAATGGTTAGTTGTCAGCACAGTTGCTTATCAGGCTTATATGTAGCAGCTGTAGTTAAACATATAGCAATACATATAACAATAATAAACCAATAGAATTAGGTGCCTAACTTTATATAATGACCAGGCTGTTTGAGTAACAGGTCCAGGAGTCTTTTGAAATAATGCTGCTAAATTAATCTGCTGCAAATTTGGTTTTTCCTTCATAGTGTCTCGGCGGAGTAGTGAAGAACTGAAGCGGGATATGAGTGTACCAGATGGAGCTTCCCCAGCCTCACTCATAACAATAGGATCCACATCTCCACAGCTCTCCCTTTCGTCTTCTTCACCCACAGCATCTGTAACCCCTACAGCACGCAGCCGCTTAAGGTAAAAATTCTTCCACTGGCCTCCAGCTGTCTGCATTAGAAAGAGCTGTGTGTCCAGTTTCTGTGTGTCAGTGTAGGCAGCAAGCAGTATACAAGGCACTAGAGATCTCTGGTGATCACAGCTTAAAATTTTGTGCCGTTGTTAGTGAATTACTATGCGATGTGTGATCTCCAACTGCCTGTGCTTGGAGATGCAGTAATACCATTGCAGCTTGATAAAGGTGAGTATCAAGATTTCAGTTTGCAGTAATTGTGCAGAAAGGCACATATCCTCCTTTGCATAAGAGACCACAAAAGCCTCTAGGGGTCTCTTACTAAGGCGCGCTAGCTGATTTAGCGTGCGCTATGGGCGTGTTAGAATTTAGCGCACGCTAAATCGGCTAGCGCGCCTTAGTAAAAGACCCCTTCTGTTAGTAACTAGGAGATTGCCTCCACACTGATGTTGTGTAGCCAGATCTGATTCAATAGCAGGTACAGCAGGGAAATCAATAGCCCATAGTTCGATAAGGTACAGAGCTAACAAAGAGAAAAGGAGGGCAGTTGCTCTTTGTGTTTAATCTGCTTGAAAGAGAACACGTTTATTTATTTGGTTTTATATCCCGTCCTCCTCAAAGAGCTCAGAACGGGTTACGTTTTAACAGTTGTGGTGTTACAATATGCTGTTACATATGAGTACTCTTGGAACATTGCATGAAGTTACAGCTTTTCTGGATGAGGAAACGATTGTACAAACTCACAAGAAAACGACATTGCAAGGGTATCATTTGTACCTAAACGATGAAGAATCCTCTAGTATCAATGTCCATGGGGAGTTCCGCCGAGGCAAAGGCAGAGGGATAGATAAGGGTAGCTTGAGGTCAATAGGAAGTGTTTAGGTAAAGATGTGGGTTTTGATGGCTTTCCTGAAGTTTAAGAGTCCTAGGGATCTGATGTGTGGAGGGAGATTGTTCCATAGGTTAGGGAGGAAATGGGAGTTAGATTGCTTTCAGGCTGTTAGGAGCTGAAGGGCTTGTCCTGAGGGTGTATGTAGACGTACTTCACCCTGGGAGCTTAGTGCTCTCTTTGGAGTGTAGAGAAGAAGTTTGAGAAGTATCTGGATACCATGTTGTGGAGGGATTTGTACACCAGTACTAGGCCTTTGAAGATACAGCGTTTGGCTATGGGTAACCAGTGGGCTGCAGTCAGGGCAGGGGAGATGAGATCATGGGCTTGAAGGTTTTTCTTTTTTTAAATTTTTTTTATTCATTTTCATACATCCACAAGTGTAACATAGAAATTTAAAACGATCTCATAAAACATACACTTGAATTTCTTTCATGTACCACTGTAAATACAATATATTATTCTGTATTTATGAACAATAATAACTGAAATATATGTATTACCTAATATGTATAATAATTGTTATTAAAATTTAAACCCCTCCCCTCCCAATACACATAACAATTATAATAAAAATAATGACAAATATTTTATGAGATAAATTAAATAAAATGAAACCCACCCCCCTCCCTTCTTAATAAGATTTTTATTATGGGAAAATGATTTCATTCATTACAGAAATCTGCTAATGGTCCCCAGATCTTCTGAAACTTGCCAAAATAACCTCTCTATGTTGCTAATGCACGCTCCATTTTATATATATGGCATACAGAATTCCACCAGAAGTTATAGTTTAACCTATCATAATTTTTCCAGTTATATGTAATTTGTTGTACTGCTACCCCAGTCAATATAAATAAAAGTTTGTTATTGTTTGAAGAAATTTGACTCTTTGCTCTCATTGCTGTGCCGAATAAGATAGTATCATAAGTCAAGGCTACTGGATTTTCCATCATTCTATTTATTTGAGGAGAAATAGAATTCCAAAATAATGATATGAATGGACAATAGAATAATAAATGATCTAATGTCCCAGCCTCAAGATGACAGTGCCAACATCTATTAGACCTAGAGCTATCTAATTTTTGTAAGCGAACAGGGGTCCAAAAAGCTCTATGCAAAAGAAAAAACCATATTTGTCTCACAGACGCCGACACTGTACATCTTAATTTCCAAGGTTTTTTAATAGTTTACCGTATTTTTCGCTCCATAAGACGCACCTGACCATAAGACGCACCCTAAATTTAGAGGAAAACAAGGGAAAAACCCATTCTAAACCAAATTCTCCCTGCTATGCTCTGTACCTAACCCCACACTCCTTGCCAAGCTCTGAATCCTGTCCCCCTCCCTACCAGGCTGTGTACCCTGTCCTCTGGTGGTAGGCTGGGACAGGGCAGGCAGGCCTAGTGGCTGGCAGGCAGACAGGGCTAGTGGCTGGCAGGGCTAGTAGCTGGCAAGCAAGGACAGGGTAGTCAGGGCTAGTGGCTGGCAGACAGGGCCCCCCACCCTGAGGCAGGCAGGCAGGCAAGGGCCACCCACCCCAAGCAGGCAGGCAGGCCCCAGTACCTTTTTTAAAATTCTGCTGTCCAGCGCTGTATGGCAGGAGCTTTCAGCGCTCCTGCCCTTCCCTCCAGGCTGACTGCCGAACTCTTGCAGCAGTGTCAGAGGGGAGCACTTTTTAAAATCCTTCCGTCCAGTGCATGGCAGGAGCTTTCAACGCTTACCTCAGCTGACTCCAAAACTCTTGTGGCAGCGTCAGAGCGGAGCACGAGGTAGGTGCGAGCTTTTCACGTTCCTGCTTGGCCCACTCCACTCCGTGAATGTTGGTGTCTGTATTAAAGGAGGTATAGCCCTTGACGAAACTAAGAGTGAAACGGTTGGGCAGCCGTCGGGCATAAAGATAAGTGCCTTTCCTTTATAGCACCCTATAGCACTCTATGCACTTTTAATTTATGCAGAGCCGGAAGAGAAAATCAATTTATATAAAAAAATTTTTGTTGCACATGCTACTTGCTAAGACCAATGATGAAAACACCACCCCAGTAAGGGTATGAATAAGTAGTACCTTGGGTGTTTGAGGTCTAGCGAAAAATCCATTTAATATAGTTTTGTCCTTATTATCTGGTGTTTATATTTATTTGGACATTTCTAAAAGTTTCTATATTTGGTTGATTTATATCTCACTATGACCAGCAGATGGAGACTGAGACCAACACCTTTGGTTATATTAGCTGAGGCTCCCGCTCCTAACCCAGTCTTTCTCAGTTTCTAGCAGGTGAGGTAGGAAAACTTAAGGCTCCCCCTGTTAGGGCTGTTGGAATTTGTTTTAGGACTCCTGGTCCCCTTTTTGGTGCTGGATGGAGCTTGGCCGGGTCCTGTTTGGAGATCCATCTGACATCAAGGGTGTCAAACCCAGCGGGTCTCCTGCTGGGTCCTTTCCCCCCCCCCTTCCCTCCACCTCCCCAGGTTTTTTGTAGAGGTGCCTCAGGTGGCAGCCTGGCCACTGATACCGGTCAGGCCTCCGGCTTTGAGAGCCAGTGGAGTTTGTTCTGACAAAAATAAAATCCTGAGGCTGTGCCATTCTAAAGGGCTCTTTCCTTTTCAAATTACTGTATTCTATTGTATTTTTTTTCTACTAACCGGCACTTTTCTTCTAGCTAGGTTGCGTCTGGAGCAGTGAGCACTTTTGCAAGGGAAAAAGTGCTCACTGTAATCCAGCCGCGAGGCACTCGCGGCCGGCCTGTTTGGCTTTGGGTGCTGGCGACCAGGGATCCCCTTTACGAGTGCCTCGTGGGCTGGATTCTGGATATGAAAACTCTTCAAGAGGTGGTTAACTTTTTTTGTTTGGAATTGGTGAAGAGTTTGATTACAGACTGCAGTCTTTATAGGACTGAGGTCCCAATGGTGGGAATATGCAGCTGAAGAGAATAGCGATCTTCTGGTGCCAGGGAGGACTGGTACAGGGACAAGGCTGGTTGTGAGGAAGAAGGGGAACATCAAGGGATTTTGTGAAGCTGAACTGGTAACTATGTGTATGGTGGTTGTGGTAGAAATAACTGTGCATCAGAAGTTTGTAGGATGACAGCACTGTCCTGACAAAATGTTCAAGAAATTGAATAAGAACAGCATATATGCAGGAGTCCCCAACCTCGGTCCTTGAGGGTCCATAAGCTACAAAAATCCAGTTAGGATGTCATGCCTCTTAGTCCTGCAATACCATCACAAAATGCCATCCTTGATCATTTCAGGTTTCCAGGATTTCTACAGTATGTGTGGATGAGATCTATTTACATTCACTACTTCTGTTGTGTTCAAGTAGATCTCATCTATATTCATTGTGGAAATCCCTGAAACCTGAAAGGATTGAAGACCCTGATTTATGGCATCTTGTGATGGTGCTGCAAGACTCAGAAGAGGCATAACATCGTGACTGAATTTTTACAGCTTAGAGGGAGTATCCTCTTGAGGGAGGATTTGTGTTTCTTTGTAGTATTGGACTCTTAAGTGTTTCTCTTTGCCAGTTGGATTCCCTTCCCTTTTCTGCTGAGAGCCGAGCAGACTTCAAAGAAAGTTTTTGGGGTTTTTTTTTCTTTTTGCTTAACTGTTCTTTGCCTAGTGATATAAGAGCTGCTACTTAATCAGCTCATGATTTGAGCAGGAGGATAAGCAGTCAGAGTTGGGAGAAGAATGATGGTCCGATACTGCAGACCTTGTGCTTCAAAGTTCTCAACTGCTGCTAGAGTCCTACCTTCAGTTGTAGCCCAAAGGACGTCGCTGGTGACAGCCAATCGCATATGCTTCTCTGTGGCACCGGTGTCTTCTCAATAATGTGGCCTGCTCTCTCTGCCATAACTTCCATTTGATCTGACGCGGGCTTGCAGTAGAGAAGAGACACCAGTGCAGGCAGTAAGGTAGCGCATGTGATTGGCTGCTTCTGGCGGCGTCCTTTGGGCCGCAAAGTAAGGTAGATCACGGGGCCTGAGGAGTCTCAGCAAATCAGGGCCTTCGTGTTAGGGTAAGGTTTATATCATGACTAGGGTTCCCATAATCATGATATAAACCTTACCCTAACACTAGATAGCAAGTGAATATTTAAAGTGTAGTGGGGGTTACCCCCCCTTCAAAAAAGAGGGTTACTTTGTAACCCTCAAAAAGACAAAATAGTATCCACCATCGCAATTGTCCATGCGCGCACTTGTCCCTGCACGCAGTTGTCGGATCGCAATTGTCCTGTGCTTATTTGATGGGTCACCAAAATAACACAATGTAAGGTTAGTATGCATGGAGAGATGAGTTACTTGCTCTTCTCCATGTGCATAAATGTGTCCAGATAAAGTAAGTCCTCCACCCCTTCCCCCTAGTACATGTATGAAAAACTACATGTATGTATGTTTAGTTTATTTGATATACCATCTTTCTTAACAATTTTTACCATTAGGTGCTTAAAACCTCCCTATCTGTCCAAAAAGGCTCACAATCTTACTGAAGTCCTAACCCCACTCACTTGTACATACTTGCATAGTAAATTGTGTATCTTCCCCCCACCCCCACCCCAAACACATATTCACATAGCAGACTGAGCAAAGACCCTCACCCCTGGTACGTACACAGAAATGAGTGACTTCTCCCTCCTTGTTCATGCTATAATGATTACTGCCTCTTTCCATTGTACATAGGTTATAGACTAACTGGAAATATTTAAGATTCATTAATTCAGAGCTTGAAGAAATTTCAGTGATCTGTTTTCCATGATGTGGCATTGCTCCCGTCTGCCTCTCTTTGCATTATAATTTGTCAAATACAACTGACATGTCATAATATGTTTTATTTTTTCTGACAGGGAAGAGAGGAAAGATCCCCTTTCAGCACTAGCCAGAGAATATGGAGGGTCTAAGAGAAATGCCTTGCTAAAGTGGTGCCAGAAGAAAACTGAGGGATATCAGGTAAAGGCACCTCTATCTTCAGCTACCTCTGTCATACCATTTCTTGCTGTTGGATTTGGTTAAGTACAGATATATGGTGAATTTGTACACAGGAGACTGTTATACATTTTCAGTCATTGTGCCTCAAGTGTATGTTAAAATCAGGACAGTGTGTGACACAGACATACACACACTCCTACACACTTACTTTTATCACTGATGCCTAAAAGACAATGTCCCACCAGTCAAAACCTCCTGTCCTTCCCCTATTAATATGTTGTTGGTGTCCTTTAGTATCAATTACTGTAAAAGAAAAACCGTGTTTGTTGGCTATTTGGCTCAAGTCTTTTCATTGATAGCTCAGGGTGATTTATATTTAGGTACAGTAGATATTTCCCTACCCCTACAGAGCTAAGAATCTGATGTAATAAAGCATGCTAATGTTAGGGGCCAATGTAATAAGTTTTATCCCAGGACAAGCACGAAACATCGCACTGAGTCTTGCGTACGCTGTTCCACTCTTCAGAAGCACACAATAAAGAGCCTCATTTTATAACAAGAGAAGTTGTTTAGTGTCAGCATGGAAGGAGCGGATGCATCAACGCTGAAGACCACAACGTCGTCCGATGCACTGACATCAACTCTTTCTGGTAAGCCAGCTAAAAAGACACCAGCTTTCCAGACGAGGTCGCAGGTCATTATGGCATTGAGTGCAATCATGCCGACCAAGCAAAGACCCCTCAAGCTACTTGTTTCCAAATGGAGGGGTGCATTCATCCGAGTCATCCTCTCCAGATCGAGTTGCGGCAATGTTGGTACCGGCAATGAGCCACAGGTACCTGTGCTTTCTTTCAAAGAGAAGCTCGATGCTGTCTTTCGTGCAGAGTATGGAGATATGCTTATTACCCTGACACCAAGTCCTCCGGTACCGGCCCGGCCTGAGAGTCACACCATATGGGATGCTGGTACCACCATTGCTTCATCGATGCACCATCATGGCTCTTGACACCAGTCATCATTCAGCCATGCATCGAAGCATCGTGCCTCCAGTTTGTTGAAGTATCACTCTTCTTCTCCTCAATGTTTTCAATCTAGCAAGTGTTCTTGTAAGTCCAAACATGTTGCTGCCAAACATCCAGAGAAATGTAAACATCCTGCATCACCTTCCTCATCAGACCAGCACCATTCCAAGTGGCAGCATCGTTCTCCATCATTGCTCATTGACTCTGATCTTCAAATGGATTCCAATATTGACGTTTCTCATTAGACCACAGAGGCTTATGACTCTCCTGAGCCACAATCTTCAACTAAGACTCCTCCTACAGAGACATCCCCTACAGAGAAACCTTCCTTCACTCATTTCATTAGATAGTTGGGTAAGGACCTGTCTGTGAAGCTGGAGGCAGTTTCCAAATATAGTGCTGAATTTTTGGAAACCATGGACTAAGATCAGCCTCCTAAAGAACTTATTAAACTTCCTTTGCATGGGATCCTGAGAGAAACCCTTCATAAAAATTGGGAATCTTCTCTCTCTGTTCCTGTTGATCCCAGGAAACTGGTCTGTCTCTACTGGATTATTCCAGGTTTTTGACAAACCTCAACTGTTTCATCAGTCTTTGGTGGTGGAGTCTACATTGAAAAAGTCTACCCCGTCCAAACTTTACACCGCTGTCTCACCAGGTCGAGAGGGATGTACAATGGACAGGTTTAGGAGACGTCTTTACCAAAACTCCATGTTGGCAATTCAAGTCATTAATTACAATTTCTATTTCACATGCTACCTGAAACATCTAGTTAAGCAATTGCCTGCCTTTCAAAAATATCTTCCATCTTACCAAGTGAAAGATTTCCGGCACATTGTTCGCACCCTCACTCAATTAAGCGGTACATGTTTCAGTCTGCTTATAATGCCTTTGAGTTGTCTTCTAGGTCGTCTTCTATGTCTGTGACCATGAGGAAATTGGCCTGGCTCAGGGTTGCAAACATGGATGTTAACCTCCAAGACCAAATGGCCAACATCCCCTGTCTGGGATATGAGCTTTTTGGAGACTCAATGGAGAATGCTACTCAAAAGCTCTCAGCCCATGAAAAATATTGGGATGCTTTGCTTAAACCTAAATCCAAGCCTACCACAGCAAGACCATTCAATCCCTCATCTTCATATCAGAAGCGATTTTCGGCCAAACCTTCTGCTCTGTCCAGGCCACTGCAGAAGAAACAGAAGCAGCAACGCCCTTAGAAACCTCAGGCGTCAGCTCCAGCTAAATCGACCCAGTCTTTTTGACAGGCTACTCGAGAGCACAGTTGCAATCCAATTACATCAGTCTCTCCCTCAACCAATCAGGGGTTGTCTCCAACTTTATTTCCATCGCTGGGAGTTATCACCTCAGACCTTTGGGTTCTACAGATCATTCGAGATGGTTCCTCTCTTCATTTTCTCACAGCTCCTCCAGATCATCCTCCAAGAGAGTCTGCTTTGAACCTTCACCAGTCCTTTCTCCTTCTTCAGAAAATCGATTCCCTTCTCCTCCTCAATGCCATCGAGAAGGTTCCTGCGGATCAGCAAAACCGGGGGTTTTACTCCTGCTATTTTCTAGTCCTGAAGAAGACAGGAGGTCTTTGACCTATCTTAGATCTCAGAACCCTCAACAAATTTCTTGTTTAGGAAAAATTTTGGATGCTATCTCTAGCCACTCTATATCCCCTCTTGTCTCAAAACGATTGGCTATGCTCTCTAGATCTCAAGGAAGCCTATACTCATACCCCATTCATCCGGCTTCCAGGAAGTACCTCAGATTTCAAGTGGCACACCACCACTATCAATACAAAGTTCTACCTTTCGGCCTGGCATCCTCTCCCAGAGTCTTCACCAAGTGCCTGGTAGTGGTGGTAGTGGCCTTGAGGTCTCAGGGTCTTCTTCCCTTACCTAGACGACTGGCTTATCAAGGATCCTCTGTCTAAAGGTGTGATCTTAGACACAAATCAAACTATATTATTTCTTCAGAACTTGGGGTTCAAGATCAACTTCCCCAAATCACAACTTCAGCTATCTCAGAGGCTCCAGTTCATCGGAGCTCTACTCAACTCAGAGCATTTCTTCCTCAAGAATGTCAGGACACTCTAATACAACTTTGTCATCAGATCGCCCAGTTTCAGTCATTTTCAGCCAGGCACATGATTGTTCTACTGGGTCACATGGCTTCCACAGTCCACATGACTCCCCTTGCAAGGCTTCATCTCAGGACACCTCAATGGTCTCTGGCTTCACAGTGGTCTTAGGTGCTCAACCCACTCTCACAACACATTTCTGTCACCTCGTCTCTTCGATGATCGCTTCAGTGGTGGATGAACTCTTCCAATCTTTTCAGAGGTCTTTTGTTTCACACACCTCCTCATCAAAAGGTTCTGATCACGGATTCATCAACCTATGCTTGGGGAGCTTATCTGCATGGCCTCGCACTCAAGGTTACTGGAGATAATAACACTTTCACATAAATCTTTATGGAATTCAGAACGATTTACTATGCTCTCAGAGCTTTTCAGCATTTAGTGGTCAATCATGTCCTAGTCCGCACGGACATTCAAGTCACCATGTACTATATAAACAAGCAAGGAGGAATGGGTTCTCTCCTCTGTCAGGAGGCTCAAAAGATCTGGCTTTGGGCAATTGCTCGCAACATCTTTCTCAAAGCAATCTATATTCGGGGGAACAGAATTTCTTAGCAGACAAACTCAGCAGAATTCTTCAACCTCACGAATGGACGCTCAACTCAGCAGCTCTCTATCCTGTTTTCTTTCAATGGGGGACTCCTCAAGTGGATTTGTTGGCATCCCCCCACAACATCAAGTTGCCCCAGTTCTGCTACAGACTGTACTCTCCTCATCGTCTAGAGACGTACGCTTTTCTTCTGGATTGAACATACAAGTTTCTCTTTGCATTTCCACCCATCCCTCTCATTTTCAAGACACTGGTCAAAGCCAAGCAGGAGTCTGCCACTATGATACTTATAGCTCCTCAGTGGCCCAGACTGCCTTGGTTCACCCTTCTGCTTCATCTCTGCATCAAGGAGCCCATACCTCTGCCAATTTTTCCATCTCTTCTCATGCAGAATCACTACATCCCAACCTTCACATGTGACAGCTTGGTACCTCTCAGGCTGCGCTCAGCTGATCTTTACCTTTCTCAGCCTGAGAGGCTCATATTGGAAGCTTCCAGAAAACCGTCCACTCAGCAGTGTTATCAGCAAAAATGGACTCGTTTTTCTGCTTGGTGTCTCCATCATCACTAGGATCCCACATCAATCTCTGTTTCCTCAGTTGTGGATTATCTCCTGCATTTGTCTGACTCTGGCCTCAAATCCACATCCATTAGAGTCCATCTCAATGCTATCACAGTCTTTCATCAACCAGTGGATGGTAAACCTCTTACTGCTCCAGGTTCATGAAAGGACTTTTCAATGTTAAACCACTTCCAGTGGTTTGGGATTTCAATATGGTTCTTGCTAAGTTGATGAAGTCTCCATTTGAACCAATATCTATGGCTCATCTCAAATTCCTTATTTGGAAAGTTGTTTTTCTCATTTCTCTCACTTCTGCCAGAAGAGTCGGTGAACTTCAAGTGCTAGTGGCGGACCCACCATTTACAGTGTTCCACTGTGACAAGGTTGTGCTTTGCACTCATCCGAAGTTCCTTCCTAAGGTTGTGACTGAATTTCATCTCAATCAATCAATTGTTCTTCCAATATTCTTTCCTAAGCCTCGCTCTCATTCAGGAGAAACGGTTCTTCACACTCTAGACTGTAAGTGGGCATTGGCCTACTATCTCAACAAGACAAACCTGCATAGAACATCTCCTCAACTTTTTGTCTCCTTTGATCCTGACAAGTTGGGTCATCCTGTTTTCAAGAGAACAATTTCAAATCGATTGGCTGCTCACTAGAAGCATGCAGCTCAAAAATGTTTGTGATGTTTCCATGTCATTTACAGGGATGTTTGTTTTGTGTGGGTTTTTTTATTTTGTTTTTTGAAGGGGGTAGCATATTTTTTTCCTTACTAGAGCATATTGATAAGAGCAAGCATATTAACAACACAAGAAAAAAAAAACAACATTTTATGTTTCATTAGCATTTGAAAACATGTGATGACGTGGAAAATGTCACTTCAAATGAAAGCATATCCTTAGTGCTCAGCTCCTGAGTGGGAATGTCATAGCAGTAGCATTCACTGACTGGAGCATACATTATGGCTTCTAGAGAGAGCCTCTTCTTCTTTTTTTTAATAATTTTTATTGATAAAGCAGCCAATACCAAACAAGAAAACATGAGTCATGGTACAAGAAGATCCAACAACAATGCAAACAGTACAGGAAGGGTAACACAAATACAACAATAAAAGATCAGCATGAAAATACCAGCAAATGCAAGGCGCACAGGAGAAAAGAATACATTAACAATTTGTTAGCGAGCTAGATATAACCTCTAGCGATATGGGCCAAAACTGAAGCTCTAAGAAGTCACTCTTCTGGAGAACTAGCCAGGGCTGCAATAACCTCTTTTTTTTTTATTTAAATGGTGAACCCCAGTCCCCCACGCACACCCACAACCATTCCATCAGATAACATCCATCAAAACATACCACACTAGCCACACCAAATAGGCCCCTGACATACCCCGTGCACACACCATGCATACTGGCTTGAGAGTAGGCAAACAGTAGCTAACCCCTGAGTTCCAGCACAGTCGAATCACAGCCTCTTCCTTCTAAGTGTGAAAAATTTAATAATGGGGGGGAGGGGAAATACTAAGAAGTCACAAATGAAGAATCATGGCACCCTAGAGACAGATTCAGATTAAGTTGGCAGCTCAAAAGAGCTTTAAAAAGTAAAGCTGCTCTGCAGTGTTGCTTGCAATTTGCAGTTTAAAAAACAACACAAGCTTAGTCCTCTGTTTCTTTTTCAGCCACTTCCTGCTTTTTATTCTCTTCTCTATCTTCTTTCTAACAACTTGTCTCCTCCCTAAACACTTGTCCTCTCTCTTCTCATAGAAATGATATAACACTAGCTTAATCAGCAGCTAATAAATGAAGGTGTCATGGCCAGACCCAGTCCTCTTGCATCTTTTACAACTGGACATGGACAGAGGTCATAACCGGGAGAAAACAGACAATTTGCCCTTTACCATATTAACTTTCTTGCATATACTTGGATTGAAAAATTGATTTCCAGAAACAATCTCCTGTCTTAAACTCTAGGGAAGGATTTAGATAAGAAAGGCTGCAGTTAAGCTTAAGCAGACAGCTTCAAATTCCCTGAATGGCAATAAGCTGCAGGTCTGTCTTCATTAGTCTGCTTGTCCAGCCTCCTTTCATCCTCTCTCAGGCTGTAGTTGCTTTTCCTTTATTTTCCTCTCATTCTCTTTTATCCCTTCCAGTAGTTTTCTCCTGCTCTGTGACAAATAACCCCTGTGTACCAGGAGCCCTCATTTAGCTTAATAATTTTGCAGCAGATTTATAGCATTATTAGACTTCTGTTTTAGTAAGTGTGTCCCAAAGAGCTTACAACCTAAGTGGGTACCTGAGGCAATGGCAGTAATGTGACAAGATCTGTCAATAGGTGAAGCCAGGTTTCCCTGCTTCCCAGTCCCTTGCTCTGACCACTAGACCATGCCTTCTTCTTTGCTACTTCCATGGTTTTCATTCAATTAGCTCCCTTCCTATCTAGTTTAGACCAGATTGCAATAATTCTCAGCCTCAAACAGCAGCTTCCTCCCAAACTTGATAGCAGGACTTAACATGTCGGGTGTCATCATGCGCAATGAATGAATGAATGGGGGTACCATATTTCTGGGAGCTGTGGACCCTGCAGCATTCTCAGCCTGGGCTGGCTCAAGCATCTAATGCAGATGACCAGCGCTGAGCTATATGACCAGCCCTTTGTACATTGCTCTATTCCTTAAATGTATGTAGTCCTTTTCTCTCTTATTGAAACTTATGGGTCAATATTCAGCCAGTTGCAGTCAGCGTTTCTTTAAACGATGACCACTGCAGGCTAAATTAGACCTGGATAGTCAGTGGGCACCGGCATTGAATATGCAAGCCATTGGCAGACCCGGAAGTTATGTGGGTGCTATATAGGACAGCTTTCAATGTGATCCTATCTACTCACATATAGTTTCTGTTCCCGGCACTTCCTGGATTGTGCCGGGACAGTTAGAGCTGATTAATTAGCTGCACTACCTAGTTAAATGTAATTGAACATCAATCAGCAGACAGCCCACTGAGTTTGGTTTAAGTGGGCAGGAGCCCAGCTTAGCAGATAAGGTCTATATGTAAATTTATACTGTAGATATCACCTCATTGTGCTAGAGGAGTACCTTCCTGCTTATACCTATAGATCTCTCCCTAATCACTCTGCTCCAGAGAGATCTCCAACCACCTCATCTAAATTTTCTCATGCATGGATCTCTGAACTCCATTCACTGATAGTAGATGATAATACTGTCACACAGGTTTTACATTTCTTTTCAGTACGAAATGGGTTGGGAACTGGCTTGGAGGTAGGCTTCAGAGGGTGGTGGTGAATGGCACCCTCTCCGAAATGACGGAGGTGATCAGTGGGGTGCCGCAGGGCTCGGTCCTGGGCCCGATCCTTTTCAACATCTTTATAAGAGACTTAGCGGAAGGGCTGCGAGGTAAAATGACATTCTTTAGCACTCTCCAGACCAGTAGAGGTTAACTTTACGAATGGGTATATATCTAATCATGACCAGCAGGTGGAGACTGAAAACAAAACTTTGGGACAGTATATCCTAGCCCCTCCTCTCTATTTCCCTCAGTCTTCTTTCAGTCTCCAGCAGGTGTTGAGTGATCTGTACCCATCTCCCTTGGTAGGGCTGTTGGAATTTGTTTAGGGGGTTTATTGTCCCTGTTTTTAGCCGGACGGAGCTTGGACGGACTCTGTTTGGGGGTTCGTCCGACCTCGGGGGTGTCAAACCCGGCGGGTCACGAGCGGGGTCCCTCCCCCCACTTCCTCCACCTCCCCACATTTTTTTAGAGGAGCCTCAGCAGTAAGCCTTGCCCCCTAAGTCAAGCAAGGCATATTGCTTCGAGAGCCTGTGGAGTCTGTTCTATAAAAAAAAAAAAAAAAATCCTGAGGTAGTGCTGGTCTGAAGGGTTGTTTCCCTTTAAGAAAACTGTATTTTACTGTATTTTTTCATGTAACCAGCACTTTTTTATAGCTAGGTCACGTATGGAGCAATTGTGCCCTTCTCCAGGGGAGTAGGACACAATTTTAGTCCAGCCGCGAGGCACTCGCGGCCGGCCTGAACTCGGCGGTTTGGGTCGGTGAGGTGGTGGAGCTCCGTCGGCAGCGGCTGCAGGCGCCCAGAGCTCCCCGCCGATGGTGCCTCGCGAGTCGGCTTGGAGCAGTGGGGAAGCCCGGTCTTCCACAACCGCCCACGGAGGGATTCCCCGAAGGATTCCCTCTCAGCTGATTTTTTGACAGCTGATGCCGGCTTGCCTGCTTTAGCGGCTGAGACTATTCAGGTTTCTCAGCCGCTTCAGGCTATGGAGGGAGCTTTTTTGGCGGGAAAACCGCCATCTTCTCTGTCTGGCCCCTCCATTTTGTCTTCCACCTCAGGTGACCTTCCCCCTGTTTTGACTATGCAGGGGCAAGGTTCTGCTGGGTCCCCTGCTGTGGCAGGGAGTCCCTTGGGACCCTCGGGGGGGTTTTCTCCTGAATTTTTCTTTTCTTTATGCAGAGCCTATTTTCAGGCGGCTGGGGGTCCCGGTTGCGCCCAGGGGGTTTCGGGGGGTGGGTTTTCCTCCGCGCTCCCTGCGGCTTTGCCTCTTTCGTCTGGCGTGACGTCCCCTCCGCCGCCTCCCTTGTCCAAGCGTCCGCGGGTGTCGTGGGACGAGAATTTGTGGTCGGAGGAACGGGTCGGTCTGGAGGAGGACCTGGACCCTTCTGAGGAGTTCCAGGACTCTCTGGAGGGGACGGAAGCTGGCGGCGGGTTGTCGGATTTCCCGTTCTCCAGTGACGAGGCGTCCGTGGTGCGCCTTTTTCAGAAAGATGAGCTGCCTGACCTTATTCAACAGGTTTCTTCGGTTTTGCGTTTTGAGGACGCGCCGCCGGAGACTCCGCGTGTGGGGGACCCCCTGTTACGGGGGATCCGTTCCGTTTCCCGCTCTTTTCCTATGCATCAGGATATTCGGGATATTATTCTGGAGCAGTGGAAAACGCCGGAGACGCCGTTTCGGCTGGCGCGCAGCATGGCTCGCCTGTATCCCATTCCTGAAGGGGATCGGGCTACGTTAGCTTCGCCAGTCGTGGATGCGGTGGTCTCGGCAATTTCCAAGCGGCATACCGTGCCTGTTGAGGGCGGTTCTGCCTTGCGGGACCCTGAGGAGCGCAAATTGGAGAGCATCCTTAAGCAAAATTTTCAGGTCTCTGCCTTTGGGGTCCAGGCGGCTATTTGTGGGGGACTGGTCGCTCGCGCTGTTTTTCGGTGGGCGGAGCGGGTCTTGGATCGAGAGTCTGACGACTGGTCTCTGGTGGATCAGGAGGTTGCGAAGATTGAGATGGCGGCCTCATTCCTCTCATATGCTCTATATGACTTGGTGCGGATATCGGCTAAGTCTATGGCTTTTGGCGTGGCCGCAAGGCGTGTGTTGTGGCTGCGCGCTTGGGCGGCGGATGCTGCGTCCAAAGCTAAGCTTACTAAATTTCCCTTTCGGGGGTCGTTTTTGTTTGGAGAGGACTTGGATAAGTTGATTCAGACTCTGTCGGACTCGAAAGTTCCCCGTCTGCCGGAGGACCGTGCCCGCCCGGCGTCTCGGGGGGGTGCGGCCAGGGGGCGTTTGCGGGATTTTCGCAAGTATCGCCCTGGGCGTGGGGCTGCTTCTTTCCAGTCTCCGGGATTTTCCCGGGGTCGGTTCTTCCAGCGCATGCAGCCCTTTCGGGGGGCCCGTCGGGGGGCAGGGAATCCCTCCGCCGGTTCCCCCGCTTCCCGTCCTGCACAATGACGCCTTGCCGGCGCCCCCTTTGGTTCCGGTGGGGGCTCAGCTGCGCGAATTTTTCCCCAAATGGGCCGAGATCACGTCCGATCGGTGGGTCCTGGAGGTGGTGCGGGACGGTTATGCCCTGGAGTTCGCCCGCTCTCTGCCGGATTTTTTCCTCGCTTCTCCGTGTCAGACTCCGGGGAAGACGCAGGCTTTTCGCCAGACCCTTCAGCGCTTGCTAGATCTCAGGGCAGTTGTTCCGGTGCCCCCTCCGGAGTGGGGCACGGGCAGGTACTCCATTTACTTTGTGGTGCCCAAAAAGGAGGGGACCTTTCGGCCCATCCTCGATTTAAAAGGGGTCAACAGGGCTCTCAAGATTCCCTCTTTCCGTATGGAAACTCTGCGGTCGGTCATTCTGGCGGTTCAGCCGGGGGAGTTTCTCACTTCTCTCGATCTGACGGAGGCCTACTTGCATGTTCCCATTCGGGCCTCTCATCAGCGTTTCCTGCGCTTTGCGATCTTGGGTCGGCACTTTCAGTTCTGTGCGCTTCCCTTTGGGCTGGCCACGGCTCCTCGGACGTTCACCAAGGTGATGGTGGTCGTCGCGGCAGCCTTGCGGTCGGAGGGCATCCTGGTACACCCCTACCTGGACGACTGGTTAATTCGGGCAAAGTCGTTGCAGGAAAGCTCCCGGGTTACTGCTCGGGTGGTGGAGTTTCTCCGGTCGCTGGGCTGGGTGGTCAACCTTTCCAAGAGTCGGTTGGTCCCGGCTCAGCGTCTGGAGTACCTAGGGGTGCTGTTCGACACCTCCTTGGGGAAGGTCTTCCTCCCAGAGGGCCGGGTGAGCAAATTGCAATCTCAGATTCGCCTGCTTTTGGCGTCCCGGTGTCCTCGGGCGCGAGATTTCCTCCAGGTCTTGGGGTCGATGGCGGCGTCCCTGGACGTGGTGAGGTGGGCGCGGGCCCACATGCGTCCTCTCCAGTATGCTCTGCTCCGGAGGTGGTCTCCCCAGAGGCACGGGATGGATGTTCCGGTTCCCCTGCGAGGCTTGGCGCGCTGCAGTCTGCGTTGGTGGCTCCAGACCCCTCACCTTGTTCAGGGGGTGGGTCTGGATCTCCCGCAGTGGACGGTGCTCCTGACGGATGCGAGTCTCTTGGGTTGGGGGGCTCAGTGTTTGGGTCACTCGGCTCAGGGCACCTGGTCCGCAGAGGAGGCCGCCTGGTCGATCAACGTGTTGGAGACCAGAGCGGTCCGTCTGGCGCTGTTGGCTTTCCACTCCCTGTTGATGGGCAAGTCGGTCAGAGTGCTGTCGGACAATGCCACGGCGGTGGCTTATGTCAATCGTCAGGGGGGCACCAAGAGCACTCAGGTGGCGCAGGAGGCGGCTCTGCTCATGGTTTGGGCGGAATCCCATCTGCTGGACCTCTCGGCCTCTCATATAGCCGGAGTAGAAAATGTTCAGGCAGACTTCCTCAGTCGTCACTTCCTAGATCCAGGAGAGTGGTGTCTCGGCGCCGAGGCGTTTCAGTTGATAGTGCAGGCTTGGGGGCAGCCCCTGATGGACCTGATGGCCACGGGTGGCAACGCCAAAGTGCCCCGCTTCTTCAGTCGTCGCAGGGACGGTCTGGCCGAGGGTCTGGATGCTCTGGTCCAGCAGTGGCCAACGGAGGGGCTGTTGTATGTGTTCCCTCCTTGGCCGCTGGTGGGCAGAGTGCTTCTTCGCATTGTTCACCATCCGGGTTTGGTGGTGCTGGTGGCGCCGGATTGGCCTCGCCGTCCGTGGTATGCGGATCTGGTGAGGCACCTGGTAGCGGATCCTCTTCCTCTGCCTCTCTCGGACGACCTTCTGATGCAGGGTCCCATTCCCATGTTCGACCCGTCTCCCTTCTGTCTTACGGCGTGGCTCTTGAAAGGGGTCGCCTTAGCAAGAAGGGATATTCAGACAAGGTGATCTCTACACTGTTGGGGTCCCGGAGGCTTTCTACCTCTCGGGCTTATGTGCGGGTTTGGCGTCTCTTTGAGGAATGGTGTCGGGCGCGGGGAGTGACCTCTTTTCGCGCTTCTCTGCCTAACATTCTAGAGTTCTTGCAGGATGGCCTGGATAGAGGCCTGGCTTGGTCTTCTCTCCGGGTTCATCTTGCGGCCCTGTCGGCTTTTCGAGGGTTGGTGTCAGGTCAGCGTTTATCGGCTCTTCCTGATGTGATTCGGTTTTTGCGGGCGGCCAAGTTGCTTAGGCCTCCCCTACGGCCCTCGGTTCCCTCTTGGGATCTTAATCTGGTTCTCTCTGTTTTGGTGCGTCCGCCTTTCGAGCCCTTGGACGTCTGTTCTTTGAAGGACCTTACTTTGAAGGCGGTCTTTTTGGTGGCCATTACTTCTGCTAGGCGTGTTTCTGAGCTGCAGGGTTTCTCTTGTAGGGCTCCCTTCTTGGAGTTTTCTAGGGAGCGGGTCGTCTTGCGGCCTGTTCCTTCCTTTCTGCCGAAGGTTGTTTCTCCTTTTCATGTCAATCAATCGGTGGTTCTCCCGGTCTTGGGTGGTCGGGAGGGCTCTTCTGAGCAACGGCAGCTGCGCAAGTTGGATGTCGGTCGGGTCCTTCGCTCTTATGTGCAGCGGACCCAGGAATTCCGGAAGTCCGATCATCTCTTTGTCCTCCTGGCGGGTCCTCGTCGGGGAGCTGGCGCTTCTAAGGCTACTATTGCGCGCTGGATCAAGGAGACGATTGCTTCCGCTTATCTTCTGAAACAGCAGCCTGTTCCGGAGTTTCTCAAGGCTCATTCCACTCGGGGTCAGGCGGCTTCTTGGGCTGAGTCGTCGCTCGTGCCTCCAGTGGATATTTGTAAGGCTGCGGTTTGGTCTTCCTTGCATTCCTTTGTTCGTCATTATCGGGTTGATGTGCAGGCGCGTCGGGACGCGGTGTTCGGTGAGCGTGTATTGGTATCGGCCCTTCGGGGGTCCCGCCCGTGAGAGGGACTGCTTTGGTACGTCCCATTCGTAAAGTTAACCTCTACTGGTCTGGAGAGTGCTAAAGAAGGAGAAATTAGGTTCTTACCTGCTAATTTACTTTCTTTTAGCTTCTCCAGACCAGTAGAGGTCCCCACCCTGTCTGTTGTTGTTGTTGTTGGGGCTGTTGCGCGGGCAGTTTTTGGTTTTTGCTGCGGGTTCTAGTATTTTTCTAGGGCCGGGGAGAATTGAAGAACAGCGGCTGTGGCTCGGCTGGCTTAGCTGGCGAGCTGTGGGGACATTCTTCCTTCGGGAATTTCTCCTCTGCATTTTCCAACAGCATTTTGGGTATGTTATTTGTTACTCCTTTCGGAGTATTGTTTTTTCTCTCTGTTGTTTTCCAGTTCTTGGTTCTGCTTGGCTATTCGGCAGACTGAGGGAAATAGAGAGGAGGGGCTAGGATATACTGTCCCAAAGTTTTGTTTTCAGTCTCCACCTGCTGGTCATGATTAGATATATACCCATTCGTAAAGTTAACCTCTACTGGTCTGGAGAAGCTAAAAGAAAGTAAATTAGCAGGTAAGAACCTAATTTCTCCTTATTCGCCAATGACGCCAAACTGGGCAATGTAGTGGGCAAAAGCACAACGGACATAGATTCAATGCCCGACAACATGATGCACGATCTACTACTACTGGAGCACTGGTCTAGGTCCTGGCAACTCAACTTCAATGCCAAAAAATGCAAAGTCATGCACCTGGGCAGCCAAAATCCATGCAAGACTTATACCCTTAATGGTGAGATCCTAACAAAAACTGAAGCAGAACGAGACTTAGGGGTGATCATCAGTGAGAACATGAAGACTGCCAATCAAGTGGAGCAAGCTTCATCCAAGGCAAGGCAAATCATAGGTTGTATTCGCAGAAGTTTTGTCAGCCGTAAGCCTGATGTCATTATGCCATTGTATAGATCCATGGTGAGACCCCACCTGGAGTACTGTGTGCAGTTCTGGAGGCTGCATTACCGCAAAGATGTGCAGAGACTTGAGTCGGTCCAAAGAATGGCCACAGGATGGTCTCGGGACTCAAGGATCTCCCGTACGAGGAACGGCTGGATAAATTAAAGCTATACTCACTCGAGGAACGCAGAGAGAGGGGTGACATGATTGAGACATTCAAGTATCTCACGGGCCGCATCGAGGTGGAAGAAGATATCTTCTTTTTCAAGGGTCCAGCGGCAACAAGGGGGCATCCGTGGAAAATCAGGGGCGGGAAACTGCACGGGGACACCAGGAAATTATTTTTTACTGAAAGGGTGGTTGATCGCTGGAATAGTCTTCCAGCAGCGTGCCTGATTTTAAGGCTAAATGGGATAGACATGTGGGATCTATTCAAAGAGATAGGTAGGGGAGGGTCTTTGGGGTGGGCAGACTAGATGGGCCGTGGCCCTTATCTGCCGTCTATTTCTATGTTTCTACTGTACCCAGGGCTTACTATGAATTGTCATGTTGTAAAAACAGTGCAAATATGTTCTGCACAGATACACTTACTATACCGTGTGAAACCAATGCTATCATCATCTGACTTCCGTACTGTTGTACAAGCAATGGTCTTGTCACGGCTGGATTACTGCAATGTCCTGTACCTCAGAATAACCAAGACCAGATGTAGGGCATTGCAGGTGGTCCAGAATGCCGCAGCCAGATTGATAACTGGAACATCGATATGAGCATATTACTCCTCCATATCTTCGACAACTGCATTGGTTGCCAGTTGCATTTCGAATTCAATATAAAGCAATTATATTATGCCATCAATTCCTATATGGTACAATGCCCGAAATTTTTAAGAATATGATGTCTCGTTATCAACCACAAAGATCCCTGCATTGCGAAGGTGCCACATTGTTGAAAACAAAGGCTAACCCTAAACATGTAGATAAGAATGCCATGACTTTCACATGTGCAGGAGTCAAGCTATGAAATGGCCTTGTTGGCCAGATTTGAAAATGTGGAGAGAGGAATTCATTTAGGAAAATGTTGAAGACTCAACTATTTGTTGATACATTTTTCTGAGCAATTGATTTTATGTAAGACGGACCATGTCTGTTTTATTTTCTTATTTTGTATAGATTTTTAACATTTTATGTATGTAATTCCTTGTAAACCATTTTGGGAAAAAACAGTATAGAAATTTTAAAAATAAATAAATATATATATATATATATATATCACAGCAGTATTTTTTAAATATAAATCTGAATTAAAAGGTGGCTCAGTTTGTCTAGGGAGGGAAATAGCTGAAAGGTGGGAAAAGGTTGGCACTTCCAGTGAAAGAGAGGGGACCAACATACCCACACTTAATTATATTAGTGCTACAGTTTTGAAGCAATTAATATTCTCTTGGTAGAGGTTAGACATAGAAGGAACAGTGGGAGCTGGATGAGCACTTTTATTTTTATTTTTTTAGTTACTAGAGGAGTTTGATAGATGGGAAGGTTGTGTGTCTAGTATGGATGTAGGATGTAAGGGCATCACTTTTTTTATTAGTATCCATGATTGGATAGGTGAGGACATCATATTTTAGTATCCATGATTGGGTATTGGAAGGTGGTGTGTAAAAAGATGGGAAGCTTCCCTCTCCCCAAAGCTTAAGTGGAAGAACATTCCATCAGTTTAAGCTCAGATAGCTAAGACTACTTGTTGAGGCTGATAAATGCACCATTTCTTCTCAGAGTATCAGAGGCCTCTGCTGCTCCTGTAGCCTGACCCCAGCACCCTTGCTTTTCTGGGACTTAGGGAGAGAAAAGTTGATTTTCAGAATTCCTTCCTTCCTTTCTACTTGTAATCTGGTTTCTCTTGTTTTGTGTTTGTTGCTGATGATTTGATGGTTCCCCTTTTGACATACACAGGCATTTAGCTTCCTGCATGTGCTCTGAACAGGAATCCTTAAGGGACTGAAGGGGTGAGTAGAGCTAGGAGTTAAATGGATGAGAGTGTGAGGCGTTTGCTGAGGATGAAAGGTTCACAGAGCAGTCTTCGGAGAAGAGTAGAGGTGCCAGTTATTTCAGAGTAAGGTAGGTTGATTTGAAAGTCCTGGGAAGGGATAGTAGAGGGCTGAAGAAGTGCGATAGGGATAAAACAAACTAGGATGGGTGTACTTGGTTAATAGGAATAGAAACTGGTGAAAGTAGCTGGGAGACCTGGGTATGACAATGAGGGAGTAAGGGGGGTAAGAGCTGTGGCATGCAGTGCTTGGCTTCAGATAATTTTGTCATGACAATGTCACATATGTTGCCAAAGTAATACATGAAGGATATCGCAGTAAAACATAAAACCAGCACACACACACAAAATTATGTGGTAGATATTTTTGTGTATGTGGTTGTAATCTGCTGTGGTAATCGGCAGAACATAAACATACAAATACATTTTACAAAGACTTTCTACATGTAAAAAACATAGTAGATGAGAGCAGATAAAGACCAAATGGTCCATTTAAACTGCCCTCTTGTTCCTTATTCCAGTATCACAGCTGTTAGGCACAGAGCATGACCATTTGTAGGACATCACTCCTTATCCAAGACTGTTTTTGTCAGATTCTTCCATTGTGCTGGGTAGCTGAGCATGCTAGACTCCTACTTAGATCATACTTTGCACCTCTCCCCTCTCATTTCCAACCACAGTGTTTCTCAATAATCTAAATAGTCACCAACTTAGGGTCACTATATTGAAAATCTTGTCTCCCAGGCCCCATTTGCCATGCCACTCTAATGACACCACTAATGCAGTTCCTGGTTCTTTCCTCTATCTTTCGTTCTGTTTTGGGAAATCTGAAAACCTGCTCCCTTACTTTAATATTTGTATCAGGACATGTTAGCAAATCCTATCCTCACCTCTCTCTCTGTATCTAACAGGGTTTTGGTTTTATTTCTTTAGAATATTGACATCACAAACTTCAGCAGCAGTTGGAATGATGGTCTTGCCTTCTGTGCGCTTCTGCACACCTACCTTCCTGCGCACATCCCATACCAGGAACTGAACAGCCAGGACAAGGTACAGCAGTGGTTGCTGGAGCTCCATGATTGGGAGGTGGCATTAAAGATGATCTTACTTTGGTGGTGGGGCAGGGGGGTGCATTAACTGACAAGGGAGGATTCCCTTGGCATTTACTGTGTTGTGGCATAAGAAAAGTAAATATCATGCTCTGCCCCTCTAAACACAAACTCTGGACAGCAGACATTGGACTGGGAAGGAAGGAGGGCAAGATCTTCCATCACAAAGATTTCAGTTGTGGGAGTGGGGTACAGAATAGCATCAGAGAGGTGGCAAGAGCTCTTGCTCCCACAGTGGTCTCATTCAAATAAGTCACATTAGGAGCAGAAGAAGATTTCCATAGTTTTATAAGGGGTTATGGTGTAAGTCTGGAGTGGATCAGCTTAAAAGAATTGTGAAGAAATGAGCTTTCAAAGAAAGGTTAGTGGATATATAGAATGGCCTCCCAAAGAATGCACTAAATAACCACTCAGTGAGGATGGTGATGACAAAAGAAATCTTAAGGCAAACACAGATAATCCTTAGCTGTGAGTAAGCAAGGAGAAAGTGTAAGGTCAGGTGGTATTACAGTAGATAAGAAAAAGTAGAGACTGGATGGGCCATACAGTCTTTTATCTGCCATCATAGTCCCTCTTACAATCAGTCTTTTCTCAGTCTCCAGCGGGTGGTGTGGTCTGTTTGTGCAGTCTGTGCTGAGTTCTGTTGGATGTGGTTAGTGAATCTTTCTTGTCCCTTTGTCTGTCTGGACTGAGCCTGGAGGACCCTCTCGGGGGTCCTACAAACCTCAGGGGTGTCACACTCAGAAGGGTCGAGTCCCTCTCCAGTTTTTTCTGAATCTAGAGGAGCCTCAGCTGTACACCTGGCCACTGATACTGGCACACACTACAATTTAGAGTGCCTGTGGGGTCTGCTTTTTTCTTGATACAGCTGGTTAGCTGTGAGAAGAAATAAAATATAAAACATAAGAACATAAGCAGTGCCTCTGCTGGGTCAGACCAGGGGTCCATCATGCCCAGCAGTCCGCTCACGCGGCGGCCCACCAGGTCCAGGACCTGTATAGTAACCCTCTATCTATACCCTTCTATCCCCTTTTCCTTCAGAAAATTGGCCAATCCCTTCTTGAACTCCAATACCGTACCCTGTCCTATCACGCCATCTGGAAGCGCATTCCAGGTGTCCACCACCCGTTGGGTGAAGATGAACTTCCTAAAATTGGTTCTGAATCTGTCCCCTTTTAATTTTTTCTGAATGCCCTCTCATTCTTGTAGTTTTCGAAAGCTTGAAGAATCTGTCCCTCTCCACTTTCTCTATGCCCTTCATGATTTTGTAAGTCTCTATCATATCCCCTCTAAGTCTCCGCTTTTCCAGGGAAAAGAGCCCCAGTTTCTCCAATCTTTCAGCGTATGAAAGGTTTTCCATACCTTTTATCAAATATGATACTCTCTTCTGAACCCTCTCGAGTATCGCCATATCCTTCTTTAGGTACGGCGACCAATATTGGACGCAGTACTCCAGATGCGGGTGCACCATCGCTCGATACAACGGCAGGATAACTTCTTTCGTTCTGGTTGTAATACCCTTCTTGATTATACCTAGCATTTTATTTGCTTTCTTAGCGGCCGCTGCGCACTGTGCTGACAGCTTCATGGTCTTGTCCACTATTACATCCAAGTCCCTTTCTTGGGTACTCTCACTCAGTAACAGCCCTCCCATCTTGTAGCTGTACCTTGGGTTTCTGTTTCCTACGTGCAAGACTTTACATTTCTCTACATTAAACTTCATCTGCCACAATTTAAACTGAGGATGAAAGAATCAAGGATTAAATATATTGAATGAACTGGATGAAGTTTGGATGAAATTTGAACGCCATTCTTGAGCTAAGTACCATTAATTGTGAACGTCGAGGAGACATTTAGTAACTTAATGATTTTTTGGATGAGATTCACTAGAGAGACATCTTATATATTTATATTTAAAATGCACTCAAAGCATTTTTGTGTTGTTGCACCACACATGTGTATGCCTATGATGGTGTAGGCGGTGGCTTACAATAGATCCTGCCGATTGATTCAAGCTGGGGTTGGAGACCATTAGGGTGGGAGTGGGATCGGTGGGCACTAGGGAGTTGTAGGAGACTGAAGGAGGGAGCATCTCAAGGAAGAAACCTTATCGTTGAAGAATTTTGCTAGAACATCGGCTGTGGGAGAGGAGGGGAGCACGGTGGGGTCTCTTTTAGAGGTTAGGGAGCGCCAGATGTTGAATAGTGTACTGCTCTGATTGTTGGACCTGGAGATTTTGTCACCATAGAAGTTCTTTCTTGCTTTTTTTAGCGCTGTATTGTACAGCTTGATATTGACTCTCCAGGACTGTCTGTCTATGGGACATTTTGATTTTTTCCATATGCGCTCCAGAGCTCGACATTTCTGTTTTAGCTCTCTGTGATAAGGGAGGTACCAAGGGGCCTTGCGGGGGTAGGAGATGGATTTAGTGGAAAGAGGGGCGAGGGAAAGATAGGTGGATTCGGAGAGAGCGACCCAGTTATGCCAATTGGTACCTGAATCTGCAAGCTTAGGGGCAGAGGAGAATAGATTGAGAAATTTAGACCAGAACAGGTCGCTTGTGATTTTTTTGCGGAAGGTAATGGGGTTGGAAGTGCGGGGTGAAGCCCCAAGGTGCAACATAAAGATGGGGAGACAGAAGGTCCCTAGGAAGTGGTCAGACCAGGGGACATGTTCCCAGCAAGTGTCATCAACTGACGTCTTATGAGCTGTAAGGTCGAGGAAGCTAATGAGGTCTAGAGTGTGCCCCTTTTCGTGGGTTGGGGATGGTGCAGGGGGGGAGGCCAAGGGAGGTGAGGAAGCTAATGAGTTCAATCGTATCCTTGCTGGTGATGTCGTCTAGGTGGAGATTGATGTCTCCGATGATCAATATCCTTTGGAACTTGAGGAAGGCGTTTGTTATAGTCTCAAGGACGAGTTCGGAGGAGTTGTTCTAAGGGGTAGGAGGGCAGTATAGGAGCAGGATGCCCAGTGGGTGAGGATGAAGTTCATCGTTGACGGAAGCAAGCATGTATTCTAGTGAGGTGTGGCAGCCCCTTTCGAGGAGCTGAACATCGAAAAAGGATTTGTAGAGGATTGCCAGGCCACCTCCTTTACAGTTAGATCTAGGTGAAAAGAGACCTTGGTAGCCATGGGAGCAGAGTTCATTTTGTGTAAATAGGTCATCTTTTCTAATCCATGATTCCGTGATGCATAGGAAACCAGGGTCAGAATTTTCAAGTAGGTCCTTCAGAATTTGAATCTTGTTGCAAGCGGATCTTGCATTGCAATAAAGTGTTGGGACTGGGTTGAGCGAGTCAGAGGCAAGGTTGGGGAGATTGGCAGGGGAAACAAACTTTAAAGAAGCATGGTTGATTCTACCGGGGGGGAGGGGGGTTTGGGAGGATGTGGTCTGGTGCGAATCATCGTGGGGATTTTGAGGCCATTGGTATTCGCGGAATTGAGAAGATCGGGAGAAGGGGGTATTACACAGAGGGTGGTGTTGAGGGACAAGCAAAGTAGGAGGAGAAAGGGCCACGAGGGTGGCTTCATGGTGAGAGGTTGGTGAGCCTTTGGGTTGTGAAAATATATATATATATATTTTTTTTTTTTTTTTTTTTAATTTTATTTAATTTTTTTGTATTTTGTATTTTTTGTATTTTCATGTCAACCAGTCCGTGGTCCTCCTGGTCTTGGGTAGTCAAGAGGGCTCTTTGGAGCAGATACGATTGCGCAAATTGGATGTCCATGGGGTCCTTCACTCTTATGTTCAGAAGACTCTGCAGTTCCGTAAATCAGATCATCTTTTTGTCCTCTTAGTGGGTCCTCGTAAGAGGAACAGTGCTTCCAAGGCTACCATTGCACGTTGGATCAAGGAGACTATCACTTCGGCGTACCTTCTTCAAAAGAAGCCTGTTCCGGAATTTCTGAAAGCTCATTCCACTCGGGGTAAGGCTGCTTCTTGGGCAGAGTCTTCTCTTGTACCTCCAGTGGAGATATGTAAAGCTGCGGTTTGGTCTTCTCTCCATTCCTTTGTTCGCCACTACTGTGTGGATATTCAGGCGCGTCGAGACGCGGTGTTCAGTGAGCGCATTCTAGTGGCAGCCCTTCGGGGGTCCTACCCATGATGGGTACTGCTTTAGCATGTCCCATCTGTTTCTGTGCCGGTCTAGAGAGGCGATAAAGAAGGAGAAATTAGGTCCTTACCTGCTAATTTTTTTTCTTTTAGTCCTCCAGTCCGGCACAGAACCTCACCTTGTTGTGTTTTTCTCGAAGAGTAAGGTTTTTTTCTGCGGGTGTTGGTTGTTGGGGGAGTTACAAAAGCAGCAGCATTTGGTTTGGTTGGTTTAGCTGGTGAACTGTGGGGCGTTTTGGGGAAAGTTCTTGTTCTAATCGGTATCCAACAGTGTTTTCCTGGTCCGATTGGGCTAGGCTTATTTTTTCCATGCGTGTGTGAAGTCGTATATTCTGGACTCAGCCTAGTTGATTTCTGCTTGGCGATTCATAAAGACTGATTGTAAGAGGGATTGCACAGCCCACTTGTACTGCTGCCAAAAGTTAGTGTCTCAATCTCCACCTGCTGGCAGAGGAGCGTAAACCCATCCATTTCTGTGCCGGACTGGAGGGACTAAAAGAGAAAAAATTATCAGGTAAGGACCTAATTTCTCCTTTGAGCACATGTGCTTTCAGTAATCTATGCTCAATAAGTAAATTTCACTACCTAGAATTGTTCATGCTTTTGTCACTACATGAGCAGTTTTTGTGTTACACCATCCTGTTATTACTCTCTCTTGTGTATTTGGAATACTAGGGGCCTGTAGACATTAGAAAGTAATGCATCACTTCCAGAAATCAGGCCCTGTGTGTTCCACGTGATGCACTGTAGAAAAAATACCAGTATAATCCATTGATTCATTATTGCAAAAGAAAAAACTCCAGAGCCATATTTGTTACTTGAACCTCATTTAGGAGGTAGTAGGTAGTTCACAACAATGCCATTAATGCATGTTATATAGCTATAGCAAGGCCCATCTTATGCATTGGACATTTTGATAATGTGCATTAATGGCATTAGCACATGCTGTTAGTAAATCACTTTTTTTTCTCTGCTGAAATCCCTTATATGAGAGAAATCTAAATATATAGTTTTGTTTATTGACAGAGAAGAAATTTCACCTTAGCCTTCCAGGCAGCTGAAAGCGTTGGTATCAAATGCAGTTTGGTAAGTGAGAAAACTATGCTGTCAATGAGAGGCTCTTAAAGAATCTGGTGGCTTTATAAAGTAATGCCTCCTGACAGTTGCTTAAACAAGGGCATTGCTCTAGTCGCTCTGTGTATGGTTATTCCTGCCAGCATCCACCATGGAGTTGGCAGTCTGGTGGTGAAACCAGTAGAGAGTAACATCTAACTGAACACTAGATTGTAAGTCAGCTACCTGTGTTGTGCCCTGCAGGGGAAGCAGTGTATAACTTCTTTGTCTCATACTACTGAGTAATGAGCTTGTTAGCAGTGCAAGCAATGAGAGCGTGCTCTTTCTCTTCATCCGGTATTGCCAGATGGAAAGGAAACTGGCTGGGACGTTCTTTTATGTCTTCGAGTGGCAGGATTATTGTCATATTAAATGCATTTAGACTTCTAGACCCTCTTTCTAATATAAAATTCTGCAAAATTTTAAAATATTCAAAACAAGTCAAAAATGAAAAGTTTGACAGTAGAAACAAAATTAAACTTCTGAGCTAAAAACACAACAATATCTTATCAAAATGAAAATAGTAAACAGATTAGCGTTAAATATGCTGATGCTGTTAAGTAAATCCAAATGAGACCTACATAAAATCTGAATATCATAAAATAGCACCAGCATAAATAAAACCTGAAAAAGCTCAAAAGATGCAGTTAAATCAGGATAACTGAGAACACAAAAAGCTTTAAAACCTAGTGAATAGAAAGGGTAAAATTTCTCAGTTGGACCTAAGAACTAAAAGCAGAAAGTATGAGCCAGCATACATCTTTAAAAAGAAAATTTCATTGAAGTGGTAAGAAGTGACGATCTAGAAATCAAGGTCCACATCAGCTTCCCCATGGGACAGGATATTTAAGGGATTTTTAGCTTTTTTTTCCCTATACCTAAGATTCTGCATTGTAGAAGGGCTCAGTCAAGAAGGTGAACCAGGGACCCCTTCACAGCTGTGACAGAGGCATAGTACCACAGAAGCACTAGACATTACTTTTCAACAGTGTTGCCACATGGCCTTCTGACACTTTCTCCTCAATATTAGACCAAATTAACCCCTTCCCCTGAGCAGCCAGATAGGCGCTTAAGTGCATCAAGTCTTGTGAATAAACTGCATGATGTCGAGAATGTTTATTGCAATACAGATGATAGGAGATGATGTGCTGCTGTTCATGGTGATGTTTGGCAGATTTTATTGAAGATAGATGTAAAGAGGCACTGTTAAAGATAAGTTAAGTGTTGCTGCACCAAAATGGCTACCACAAACTCCAGTGGTAGTCTCATGAGACTACCACTCAAAGTCACAGCAGCCATTTTTTTTTTTTTTAATTCTTTATTGATTATCCAAACATCAAAAGTGCGAAACACCAATATGTATCCACATAATAAGTCAATAAAAGCACTTTCATTGTACAAATATACATGAACAACCATTTTTTCCCCACCCACCCAGTGACTAATCAATAAAAACATAGATCTTTCAATAACCTTTCCCTATTATACAGCAGCCATTTTGAGATTGGAACTAGCATGGGCAAGAGCGACAAGGGAATGCTCCTACCTTAACTAGCCACTAGACCGCCAAGAACTCGAAGATAGACCCGTGTGTGTGTGGAATCGAGCCCACTCCTGTTTGGGTGGGGGGAACGGAATAGAGGAGAAAGAGGAAGGTGTCAAGTCTGCCTGTGTTTGGGGTAGGTGGAAGCACACACACTGCACTGCAGAGTTTTGGTTTCGGATAAAAATGCAAAGAGCATATTCGGATTTTGTGTTGGTTTCAATTCTGAGACCTAAATTTCAGTCGGTCTCTAGTTCTAATCTGAATACTGTCCCCCTCCAGTGCAGAGGCAGGATGCTGCAGCAGAGGAAAAGCTTCTGGGCTGTTGAAGGCAGCTTGTTTTGCTGATTGCTATTGCTGGTGACCGAAGATTGCAAGCTGCAGATTGGGGAAGGAATGATGCAGAACTGGAGCACCCCCTTATGGTTTGTACCTGGGGTGGGCCACTCTCATTGCCCCACCCTTGGTACACCACTGCCCTGTGGAATTGCTGTAGTAGAATGGGGACTGCACTGAAGATGCAGTAGTGATTGGAATGTGCAGCAAAGGCAGTCCACACCCCCTGCTACAATGCTCTCATATACACAGGGGTAGAGGAGAGTGGCAGTGTAGCACATAGGATTATGTTATGGTCTCCTACTCAGCACCCAAATATTGTGCTTTGTACATGTGCTTAAGGAGAGGAGGAAAGGAAAGCCCAGCCCAGTGCTTGGTTCTGTCTGTTTCTACTCTGAACCATTAGAGGAAGGTCATTGGTCCCATCAGAAAGGAGGTCATGGCAGTAATGTCAGCAGTATAGGTAGGGTGAGAGAAGAAAATAACTGCGGAAATGTGCAGATGGAAATGTTAGGGTGTCTGGAGAGGAGAGTGAGAAGATTATAGGGTGGGAGGGTGGAAGGAGAGAAAGTGAGGAAATGTCGAGGATGAGGGGCACTGGGAGAGAATGCCTCAAAAAGATGGAGAAGATTGGAGGTGAGCATGAGGTATGAGTGAGGGGATCGCTGATGGGGGGGTGGGTTGCGTGGAGGGGGGGAAATTAATTAGGGAGTTAAAGAAAGAGTGCAGGAAGAGAGATGAAATTCAAAGCAGTGGGGAGAAAGGAAATGGAGAGGGGATTTCAGGCAGATGTTCCAGGGGCTAAAAGACTGAAGCTGTACTATGGGATGTGAGTGGCAAAGATGAAGATGGTGCTGTGGTTTGAGAATGGTGATGGCAAGCAAGGAGAGAAGTCTCTGGGGTTTGAGTGAAGGGATGGGAGATTATTCCTCATTCTTCTGGGCCAGAATGTACTCTTTATCCTTGTGTGATCCCCTTCTTTCCTCCATGACTATCCCTCTCTGTCCACAAGATCCCTTTTGAGTTTCGATCACTAAGATCTCTAAATTGGACACACAAGAAATATCAGTATGTAAATGACATTTTAAATCATTTTTTAAAATTACTATTGGATAGGCCAGATAATCTTTATCTGCTGTCATTTTCTTTGCTTATTAAAGTGTAAATCTCATATACAAATCTGTAAATATTGCTTCAGAATTTTGAAAGCTGTACTGCATTGAAGAGGAACTGTGCCTAATGAGATGGACTATTAGGATTTATTAGCAAGAATAAGTCAAACATAAGCAATAGACAATTGCAGGAGTAAAAGTATTCAAATAATTTAAAATATGACATATTATGTTACATTACAATGTCAACACAATATGAGTTTAATAGACAGCATAGGGTGTAAACAAAGAAGGAACGTATAGATAAATAAGATAAGAATAACGGGAGTAAGAAAATAAGGGGACTAATTTAAAGAACATTGCACATGAGATCAGAATGGGATAGGAGTGTTGGCATGGCTCCTTCTTTCTCACAGTTTTACTAATGAAAGCAAATGGCCTGGGAATGGCAAGAAGTCAGAAAGAAGAGTGGAGACTACAGCAGCCCTTAAGTAGATCATCAGCAAAAGCCAGCAGCACACAATATCATGTAGCTTAAATATAGCATTTCCCCTGATGCTTATCAGGTTTCTACCCAGCCATTGTTCCCTCACAATGGGAAGGGACTGGGATGGGGGTGGGGGGTCTGGGCATTCTCATTCTGTAGCCAGCAGCTGTTTCCAATTCCCAGGCGCTGAGCTGTACAAGATAACCAGGGTCCAGATGCCAGAATGAATCTTTCATTTCTGTAACCCATGAGCTACATCTTCCTGCTGACCTGAGACTGGACACCATCTCTCAGCAGGTTTTTAGGGTTTCTTATAGAAATGAGTACCTCTTACAGAAGTCACTACTTCCATAATTTAAGGGTTCTAGGCAGAGGTGTTAGGAAGACTGGGCAAATTTGGTTAGATATCTTCACTAGACTCCTGCACTCTTCTCTCTGAAAGTTAATCAGTTCAGCTGGGTAACTGATGGTTTCACCACAAAATGCTTTCTCTCTGGTTTTCTCTTTCACAGGATATAAATGAGATGGTGCGAACAGAAAGGCCTGACTGGCAGAGCCTCATGCATTATGTCACAGCCATTTACAAATACTTTGAAACCTGAAGGATTGATGAGGTGGATCCAGCAAAGGTTGTTGGTCAAAACCTCAGCTAACACTATTTCCAGCTTCACTATAATATCGACAGCATTCACCTACTGCAGCCTCAGACCCTGCTGTCTGCTCCTCCAGAAGCCACTGCTGTCTCTTATCTGCAAGCACCTGGAGGCACTGAGGAGTCTTAGGAGTCGCCATTAGCATGAAGCTTTAGACTGTGCTGAACAATAGTGACTTTCTTTAGTTCCAGAAGCTCATGCAAGTTTTCAACCACCTTTCAAAGAACTAAGGAAAAAAAAAAATGGAACTTGGAACAGAATATTTGCTAAAGGGGAAAGTTTCTGTTTGGAGACTGTGAAATATTACACACCTCTACTAATTTCCTACTTGGCTTTTGCATTGTATTGGTTGCTGTTTCCAAGGAGAAAGGACGTGTCTTCATTGTCTCTCTCAACTGAGTTGCCTTGCCACCTCTTTAGCCTCAAATAGGATGTGCAGTGGCTCCCTCAGTTTTGGTGTATGCAGCTGTTGTCCAGGGCTACCTCGGCTTCCACAAGCTCTGAAGTTCCAGCATCTCTTAGTCCTGCATACATCATCTTGTCACATGATTTTTAGTTCTGTATACAAACCTGGTCCATGCACATGTCATTCAACACATTGCAACTGTATAACAAATGTTATTCTATATAATGTTTATCTTCCCCCGATCACTTAAATTTTTACTAATGCTGAAAAAAATTTCTTTTCACAGCCCAACTGTAGACATTTTGATTTTGTTTTCCTAGCATCAAATAATCTTTCCTTTTTTTTTTTTTTTTTTTTTGTATTCTTAACTGCAGCATGGGATGCCTCTGAAAGAAAATGTTTTATATAGAAAACAAGTTTTGGAATATAGAATTGAAAAATAACTATTTGCTGTCTCTGTAGCCATCTTGGCACCCTACCTTAGCTCGGTTTCCTATCTGTTACTTGTGATGCCTGGATTCAGCTATTTGATAAAAGTACCTGTAATTTTCTTTTAAACTCAGCCTTGGCATCTCAGATCCTATATAGAGAGGTTGTACTCTTATGTAACTTGATTCCGGTGTACTAATCATATAACAGCATGTCTGAAAGGAATGCAGTGATTGGGCAGGAGTGATGCCACTAGTTTAGGGTGGTAATGTTTGCCTCTGAAACTGGCTACTGTGTAGGAACAATAAGCCATGACAGAATTCCTTGAGCACAGATTTTACCAGTAGCGGCACTTGGCTTAGCTAAGGCCTCTGCTATTTCCTGAAGTCTTCCTTGTTTACTGCAGTCCATGGATAAAATTCATGGCATTCTTAGATCTTACAAACCATTCTAATATCACTTCTGGGAATTGTGAGAAATTTTTCTGATATGCAAAGCAGATACAACAAGTTCACAATTTGTTATGGCTACATAAGAGAGAAAAGTCAAGAAGCAACGTAGGCACTGGGATATGTGAAGGAACCCCACTGCCATTTTGGGATAGTCCAGTCGCCCTCATTCATGGTAAAGAGCATTCAGCAAAGTGCCTTAATTCTCTGTATAACTATGCCAGCTGTATAGGAGCTGCTACCCTGCCCAACTTGGGCTTTTCCTCCTCACTCCTTGTCATTGTGCTGCTAGGGATATGTCATATCTACTTGTCCCGGCCTACAGCACTGTGCAGCAGTGTGTGTGGATGTCACACTTATACTGCAGAAAAGCAGGTGAAATGCTAGACATGTTAGCTCTGTTCAGCTCTGGATTCCTGCAAAATGGCCTTAGATCCAGAAAAAATATTTAATAGTGTGGACTGATTTCAGTTGCTCTATAAACCCTAGCGTGCTTCAGTGTGCTGTATAGCAGAAACAGTATGATTTTTGCACCAAATGACTATGGTCTGTGATGATTATGTCTTTAAATGGGTTTTTAGGACTAAACAAACACAAGGAAATGATCATGCTAGGAGGAAAAGTTTACATGGTCATTTTTGGCCTTCATTCCTTTTACCGGCTGCTAAGAAAGACTTGGCCATCAATAGCGCACAAATGTGAACTTTGGATGTGCTGATGTCATCCATGCAGTACAGAGCGCATTCTGCAGATATGAAGGAAGAGGGTTCTGCAAGCAGACAAGTTATTGGGCCTTATCATTTGGGTCTGTCTGGTTGCATTGTGGAGAGAGGGACTGAGGGATGTCACACCATAAAAGGATGCAAATCCCCCCTTTGTGGCATTGATGATATAAAATAGACCTCCTTTGGAGCCATGTGTTCTGCAGTCCCAGCCAGGTGGTTTCCATTTCTTCAGCTGAGTTTCCTTAGAACAGAGATGTGAAGGGACGCTTGGGAGGTAGGATGTAGTGGAGATGCAAGAAGTAAGCAACTGAGGTCAGGGACTGTGCAGTGTACAGTACTGATAATCCTACATTAGAACAGTGCCAATCTTGTCCATGCTAGAAGAGTCGGGCAGCACTGTAAAAGCTACTTGCTAGCTTCAGTTATTAGTCTTTAACAGTCGTTTAGATATTTTTCAGTGGCGCAGAAGACACTTTGTGAAAAATCCTAAATCAAAGAGGAAACAATAATTGCAAATAGTGCAAATCTTATTCAAGTTACCCTTAACAAACTCTGCATGTTTCTTTCCTTCAGAAGAGGCTAGTTAATGGTGCATTAGCCATTGCTGTCCCAGTCATGTTTTTGTTGCTACTTGAATAAAGGTATTTGCCCCATATGTAATTTGTGTTGCCCCCTCCCCCCAGGACCCTTGCCTTAACATGACCCTCCTCTTTCCTGAAGCCCTGTTCCATGTCCTCACCTCGGTCTCTTCCAGAGCCCTGTCGGCTGTTATATGACTCTCCCCGACTTCTCTAGAGGCCTTTCCCTTCTCTCAACATCCCTTTTATTCAGCAGAGGAGTTGTCTGGAGAATGTGAGAATTTAAAAATGTTCTGGTCAGAGAAACATTTCTTTGTTTCTGGAACTGACCTGGTTTTATTCTGCATCATTTCATTGTTTCTAATGCAGGCTTCAAACCAGGAGACCAGGTTCCCCTCTCTGTAACTTTTATACTGTAGCCCTAAGGTTTTATATTAATGCTGTATTAAATATTTTGAATATATTTAAAAGTGAACCGTTTTATGTCAAGGACTCTTTATTGAACCATTTGTGGAGTATGATTTATTAGATTTGCTGTACCACTCAAACTACAAGAGAACAAAGCAGTTTACAATACAATATCAAAGTAAGGATGGGAAAAGAACTCCAATTAATAAGCGGGAAAGCTCTCATTCATACAAAAGCTTACTCCCCCCCCCCCTCCTCCCATCTAAAAACATAAATGAGAACACAGTAGCACATACCCAGCATAAGCAAATCTCTGACATATTCCCCCCTGGAATTGACCCAAAAGTTGCAGCAAAGTATTAAGCCTTCAATTTTTGCTTAAAATACTTCAAAGAGCCCTCCACTTGCTGCAGCTCCTTCAGGAGAGCATTCCACAAGGATGATGCCACAAACAAAAATGCCTCCACATGTGTAAATGTATTAGGTACCTGGGCCACTATGGGCATCTTCAAATTACAGTCAAGTTGACCTCCATGCTCTCTCTGGGGCATAAGGTAGCACCAGGATAGCCAGAGGAGGAGGGGAGTTAGCATACAAGATCTTGTGTATGTACCATCATGTGTTTCATTCTTTATCTGGTTAGAAGAACTGTATGAGGACTATATCGACCTGATGAAGGGAAAAGAAATTTCAAAACTCTGCCATAGATCTCGGCTTTAGCTTGTTTGCTGATCTTTATTTCTGGGTTTCAGAGTTGTTTATGCAAGCACACTTCACAGAACTCCACAGTGATCCATATGGGAAAGATAACAGGGATCCTACTCATGCTTATCCTTTAGTGCAGTATATCTCAAACTCTGTGCCTCCTGAGATTTCAAGTGTGCTGCGGCACACTGAGGAGGAAGAGAGGCACCTGCCAGCTGACTTCCCTATGTGGTACAGTGCCAACGCTGCCCGATTTGCCGAAGGCCTGCATGTTTCCCCATCTCTCTAGCGTCCTCCGGCTTCCCCTCTGGCCTCCCAGTCTCACCTTTAAAGCTAATTACAGCAGCCTGCAAAAGATCATCAGTAGGTAAAATGATTTTATTTTCAATCTAGTGATTGAAATTTGTCAGTTTGGAGAATTTATATCTGCTGTGTATATTGTGTGTATATGAAAGATGAATGGAAAAAATTGCATTACAATTAGTAAAGGGGATGGGATCTGGGGCAGAGCGTGGGTGGGCCTAGGGAAGTCTGTGGTTGGGGTACTCAGTTGATATTTGTCAGACTTAGGGGGGTACTTAGCTTGAAGTAGTTGAGAAACACTGCTGTAGGCAATCAGTTGGTGCCAGTGCCTCTCCTTCTCTCCGGCCCTCTTTCCTACTGGCACCCCCTACTGGCGTCTCGGGGCCCATCTGGAGGGCCTCTGCACATGCACGGACATCAACATGATGATGTCATGCATATGCGTGATGTTATCACGGCAACGTCCGCACACTTCTGGGTGCCTCAAGCCATGTCCACTACCTTTAGTGTGCCCTGGCTCTAGAAAGTTTGAGACACTGTTTTAGTATATGTTCCTTATCATCCTGATAGTCAGACCAATCCAGACTGATGGGTTATGTCCCTCTATCAGCACATGGAGGCAGAGATTTGAAAGGTTCCAATGACAAATCAATATAACAGATGATGCAGCCATGCAGTGTCTAACTAAACTAAAACTTAACCTTATATACCGGGTCTTCAACCAAAGGAAGCTCGACGCGGTTAACAATAAATAAATAAAAAATAAAGTAAACTGAAATACAAGAGTTAGTTTTCAAAATGTTTAGCGAATAAAAAAGTTTTTAGAAATTTACGGAAGAGTTGGAAGGAACTGGGACACCTCAAAATTAGGGGAAGTTCATTCCATAGTTGGGGAAATTCTTAACTTTTGAGCCAGACTCCCAGAACCCTTGGCTCTGTAGTTGCAATCTCATTGAGGGATGCCCTCACAGGATCTGAGCCATGGCCAAGACCTCTGGTTGAAATAGGTTATTCCTCCTCAGCAGTCTAAAGTCTTGACCTAGGGGCCTTTACTCTGTGTGCTGGCATGAGTTGGGGCCATGGGGCCACTCACCAGGTTAAGTCCCTTATGCTACCTATGCCTGGGGCTCTGGGAAAAAAAAAGCATTGGAGTCTGCTGCTATTTCTCCCCTGACAGGGCATATAGTTTGGCATGCTTGTTGTACCAGACCCAGGACACCCGATTCTGCCTCTTCAAGGGCTGGGGGAGAGTCACATCTATAGCTGTGGCAGTGTAGTGCTGTCTAGAGTTTCTGTCTTGCTGGCTGGCACTGTGGGTCCTGAAGGTTCCAGCATAAGGAATGGTGTCATTTTTCCAGAGAAGCTGCAGGGAGCACCATGACTCGGGGGGGGGGGGGTTGAATGCTCAGCTCAGGGGCCTCCCCCTCTCCTGGAATTGGGGCCTGGAAGTAAAGTATTACACTGTGTGGCAGAAATTGATCCTGTAAGTAAGACATGCCTTCTAAATGGTGTTGAATCCTCTTACACAAAAGATGTCTCACCAGGGAAAGAAGGGTTAGGATAGCCACTGTAATTAGCAATCCAGTTGTTAGGAATGTAGATGTCTGGGTGGCTGGTGGCTTAGATTACTTAGTAATGTACTTAATCTGTTAACCTGTGAAGAAGGTAACAGACCTCTTATCATGGATAAGATTTGAGAGCACTAGGAAGTAGCCAAGTGTCAAGGTTTCCCTTAGAGCAGAGGTTCTCAACCCATCCAGTCAGGTTTTCAGGTTAGCTGTAGTGAATATAAATGAGATAACTTTTTATGTATTACCTCTATTGTATGCAATTTGTTTTATACATATTCATTATTGGCACCTGAAAAACTGACTGGTTAGTTGTGTCCCAAGGACTGGGTTGAGAGAAAACAGGGGGGGGAAAAAGAACCCTACCTAGACTTGAGAAAAAAGGTCAAAGCTTTTAGTTTCCCATATGATTAGTTTTCAACAATAGCTGAGTTGGCTGTCTAACTGATGAGTATTTGGTAAAATCTTGAATAAATTATCTGGAACTACAATTTTGTATTTCTGGTTCTTCCAGCAGTGTATAGAACGGATGGGCAGCAACCCAGTTGGGGGTTTCAGGATTTCCCTAATGAAGATGCAGGAGGGGAAGCTCTGAAAGCCAAATTTAGGCTTTTAGATGGGAAATTAAAAAGCCAGAACCTACAGGGTAGGATTCTCAGAATTGCTTCCTATTCTACACACAGTATCTTAGAAGCAGGTTTAGCTGCAGTGTCTCAGTGCAAGGGCTGAGATGAAGAAGGCTTTAGATTTGTTAGAAGCTAGAAAATAGGTTGTGTTATTTGTGGTCTTCTAACAGTTGGGGGAAGAGGAAGTCTATTCTGGAAAAAAAAATTGGTACCATTTTTACCAGGGTGGAAACAGCCTTCTAGCATTAGCATTTAAAAATTCATGAACCCGATTGTAACTCAACTTGACCTCTTATTTTGAAAAGGCGGGCATTAAATCTAAAATCCAAGAGGGAATGAGATCAGCCTTTAAATCAAGCAGGAAAGTTCTGGAGCAAATTGCTCAGCGTGAAGTATCTTCAGTAGATTACCAGCAAAATGAGGAAAGCAAGAGACTACCCAATGCAGAATGCAAAAAGTTTAAATAATAAGATTGTAGAGTTACAATGAACAAAGACAACCATGGCATGCGATGCCAGGGTACAAATTATATTGAAATGATGGGGCAGGTCAGCTGGTGGAGTGGTGGCACTTTTTGTTAGGATGGCATAGAATCAAGCAGGAAGAGTCCTGGAGGAAAAGAAAGGCAGGTACAACAAGGAAAAGTATAGCAATGGGGGTAGACTACCATCCATGTGGCCATTAGGAAACAGTAAAATACTAACAAGAATTTAAAAGGTAAATACAAACTCTTACTTTCATGGCCTTTGGGATTGTGAGAGTATTCAGAGCTTTTGGGGGGCCTTGGCTTCCTTTCTTCAGGGTCTCCTACGGGTTTCTGTTCCTGTCTCTGTATATCACATGTTGTTCGCTCATTTTTCTCTGTTTTCTGTGTATACTCTGCTGAGAAATTGTTTTTGAGCAAATGTTATATTCTGGGGAAAAAGTGTATTCTGAATTTCTGGTTGGCTGATACTCCTCCCTCCTTCTGGTACTGGAGGAATAAATTGCATGACCTAGGCTGGGAGGCCAACCTGGCTTCTTCCCCTCGTCAATGGAGCAGAGACTTTGTTCATATCTGGTCACCCTATTTGGACAGTTTGTCTCCTCGGGTTCGTAGTCGTATCTTGAACAGACTGCAGTTGTATTCCATTCCGCCTGTCTGATCTGGGGGAGAAGGGGGTTAGGGGTTGTTTTGGGGGTTAGGGGCTCTTTGTAACCTGAGAGGACATCAGAATCCAGTCCTCTTGGGGGGGGGAGCCTTGGTTTTATCCCAGGACAAGCAGGCAGCATATTCTTAACGTATGGGTGACGTCACCGACGGAGCCCCGGTACGGACCTTTTTAACTAGAAAGTTCTAGTTGGCCGCACCGCGCATGCGCTGGTGCCTTCCCGCCCGACGGAGGAGTGCGTGGTCTCCAGTTTCTTCGTTTCCGCGGAGCGAAGAAGACGCATGTGCTTTCAACGGCCGTTGAAAACTCTATTTTGCCTTCCCGCTCGCGATTTTTTGATCCCTTTTTTGTTCTATATTTTGTCCTTTGACTTTAACTTCCTTTAAAAAAAAAAAAAAAAAAACTCGTGTCTTTTCTTTGCTTTTTTGCAGCCGGCCCCGGCGGGGCCTGTTGTAATCATACAAGCCTCCGGGTTTGATTTCGCGGAGGCCGTGTTTCCCTTCATGCCCCCTCAACCGGGCTTCAAGAAGTGCCAGCGGTGTGCACGCCCGATCTCTCTGACTGACCCACACAATTGGTGCCTTCAGTGTTTGGGTCCAGAGCATCGGGCTGACACCTGCACCCGCTGTGCAACTCTCAAGAAACGCACACTTAAGAACCGGCAAATACAGCAAAATATTCTTTTCGGTACCGGTTCTACCATGGAGCAGGCCCCGACGTCGACGGCACCGCCTAAATCGGCACCAACCACATCGACACCGCCTGATCCCCCTTCGGGGTCGATAGCGCCAGGTAAGCCGGCTAAGAAGCCTTCCACTTCCCTTGAGCGACCTCCTGTTACAGCGGTGACACCGGTTCTCCCGACGTCCCGCCGATCCCGTAAACGCTCCGCTCCGATCACGGTGAGTGCCTCGTCATCGGCCTCCTCATCGCCGGAGCGTCGAGCAGCACCTATGGTACCGAAGAAATCTAAAGCGGTACCGGTGCCCCCATTGGAGGACCGGATCTCGGCCATCCTCCAGAACAAACTTCAGGAGCAGCTACAGAAGCAACTCCAACAGCTCCTTCCAACCATACTGGCACCGCTCCTTCCGGTACCAGTCCAGACCGAGCCTGGTACCGCCCCACCGGTATCCACCCCTTCGGTACCGCTGAATACATCCATGCCGGTCTTATCTGCTCAGCCTGTACTTCAGACTTGCTCGGCAGAGGACCCGACCCAGGCCCCAGATCGACGCCGGTCATCTCGGGACCGGGATCGGCACCATTCCTCCAGGGACAGGGATCGACGCCGGTCTTCATCCCCCGGCACCGTATCTATGCGGTCTGGCAAGTCCCTTTCTAAAACACGCCATACTGAGCCGGCTGTCAAGGACCCAGACCTGTGGGAGCAATCCCCACTCGGTACCGAAGAGGATGCCTCTTCTACCGATGAGGAACCCTCTATGGCTGAAACCACTTCCAAGCCCGAGCAATCCTCCTTCACGAAATTCCTTCGGGAGATGTCTGCGGCTCTCTCCATCCCACTTGAGTCCGACTCCAAGAAGTCCCAGGCATTTTTAGAAGCCTTGGACTTCGACCAACCTCCCAAGGAATTTCTTAAACTCCCCGTACATGATATCCTACGGGAAACATTTTATAAAAATTTGGAAACCCCGCTGACTGTTCCAGGTGCCCCTAAAAAACTGGACAGTTTATACCGGGTCATCCCGATCCCGGGATTTGATAAAACCCAATTGCCCCATGAGAGCCTCCTCGTAGAGTCCACTCTAAAAAAATCTCAGGGATCCAGTGTGTATGCCTCCACTCCTCCTGGCAGAGAGGGAAAAACTATGGACAAATTTGGAAAGCGCCTGTACCAGAATGCCATGCTGGCTAACAGAGCCAACAATTACTCGTTTCATTTTTCATTTTATATGAAACATCTGGTCCAACAACTTTCTGCTTTGGAAAAGTATGTACCCGAGCGTAAACTCCCACTTTTCCAACAGCAGATTTCCAGCCTCCTTCAGCTCAGAAAATTTATGGTGCGCTCGATTTACGACTCCTTCGAGCTTACTTCACGAGCCTCCGCACTAGCTGTAGCCATGCGACGCCTAGCCTGGCTGAGGGTGTCTGACCTTGATGTGAACCACCAGGACCGTCTCGCCAACGCGCCCTGCCTTGGTGATGAACTTTTTGGGGAATCTCTTGATACCACAACACAAAAACTTTCGGCTCATGAGACCAGATGGGACACCCTCATTAAGCCTAAAAAGAAGACTCCACCTGCACGACCATACAGACCTCAGTCCTCTTATCAACGTCGATTCTCTGCCAGGCCGCTGAATCCTCCTCAGCAACAATCCCGCCGGCCTCGCCACCAACAACAACAGCACACTCAGGCTCGTTCTCAGTCCCACCAGGCGACCAAGCCTCTCCCTTCGACTAAAAACCCTCAGCCCTTTTGACTCCTTTCTCCAGGGCATAGCCAGTCTCCAACCTTCCATGCCTCTTCCTCAGCCTATCGGAGGCCGCCTCACCATCTTCCTCCACCGCTGGGAGGCCATCACGTCAGACCTGTGGGTTCTCAACATCATCCGTCACGGATACTCACTAAGGTTCCACACTCTACCCATGGATCATCCTCCCGTAGAGTCTGCTTCTCACTCCTCCCAAATTCCTCTCCTCCTTCGGGAGGTCCAATCCCTTCTCCTCCTCAATGCCATCGAAGAAGTTCCGCAAGACCAAAGAGGTCAGGGTTTTTACTCCCGCTACTTCCTGGTACCCAAGAAAACGGGAGATCTTCGTCCTATACTCGACCTCAGGAACCTCAACAAGTGTTTGGTCAAGGAGAAGTTCAGAATGCTCTCCCTTGCCACACTTTATCCTCTTCTCTCTCAACACGACTGGCTATGTTCCCTGGACCTCAAGGAGGCCTACACCCACATTCCAATCCATCAGGCTTCACGTCGCTACCTCCGATTCCAGGTTCAGAATCACCACTATCAATACAAGGTGCTGCCCTTTGGTCTCGCATCATCGCCCAGGGTGTTCACCAAATGCCTGATTGTGGTAGCGGCCTTTCTCAGGTCCCACAACCTACAAGTGTTCCCCTACTTGGACGATTGGTTGGTGAAAGCAACAACCGCTCCACTTGTGCTGCACTCCACTCACCACACCATCTCTTTCCTCCATCTCCTGGGGTTCGAGATCAATTATCCCAAGTCGCATCTGCTTCCCACGCAGCGCCTTCAGTTCATCGGAGCTCTTCTCGATACCAACTCCATGAGAGCGTTCCTTCCTGCCGACCGGCACCGGACACTGCTTCACCTCTGTCGACAGGTGCTCCTCCAACCATCCATCCCTGCTCGCCAGATGATGATTCTTCTGGGTCACATGGCCTCGACAGTCCATGTGGTTCCTCTGGCGCGACTCCATCTGAGAATACCACAATGGACCCTCGCCAACCAATGGTCACAGACCAGGGATCCTCTTTCTCATCCCATCTCTGTGACATTATCTCTTCAGCAATCTCTTCAATGGTGGTTGAACTCCTCAAATCTTTCCAGGGGCCTCCTTCTTCATCCGCCCCCTCATTCCATGATCATCACCACAGATGCCTCCCCCTATGCATGGGGAGCTCACATGGGGGATCTACGCACCCAGGGACTCTGGACCCCTCAGGAGCGTCAACATCACATCAATTTCCTGGAACTCAGAGCCATGTTTTATGCTCTCAAGGCCTTCCAGCACCTTCTCTATCCTCAGGTTCTTCTCCTGTGCACGGACAACCAAGTCGCCATGTACTACATCAACAAGCAAGGCGGCACCGGATCTCGTCTCCTTTGTCAGGAGGCCCTCCGAATTTGGACCTGGGCCACAACCCACAATCTTTTTCTCAAAGCGGTCTATATCCAGGGCGAACAGAACTCCCTGGCCGACCAGCTCAGCCGCATCCTTCAACCTCACGAGTGGACCCTGGATCCTCCCACTCTCCACTCCATCTTCGCTCGTTGGGGCACTCCACAGGTGGACCTCTTCGCAGCTCCTCACAACCATCAGCTGCCCCAGTTTTGCTCCAGACTCTTCTCTCCACATCGTCTGGCCCCGGATGCTTTCCTACTCGACTGGACGGATCGGTTCCTCTATGCCTTCCCTCCACTTCCTCTGATGTTGCGGACCCTGTTCAAGCTCCGCAAGGACAGGGCCACCATGATTCTCATCGCTCCTCGGTGGCCCAGACAACACTGGTTCTCCCTCCTGCTTCAACTCAGCTCCAGGGAGCCCATTCCTCTTCCTGTATTTCCTTCTCTGCTTACGCAGCAACATCAGTCTCTGCTACATCCCAATCTGTCTTCCCTCCACCTGACAGCTTGGTTTCTCTCGGGCTGACCTCTCCAGCGAACCTGTCTCAGCCGGTCCGTCGCATTTTGGATGCCTCCAGGAAACCCTCCACACTCCAATGTTACCATCAGAAGTGGACCCGGTTCTCCGCTTGGTGTCTCCTTCATCATCACAATCCCACCTCCCTGGCGGTGGAAACTGTACTGGACTATTTGCTCTCTCTCTCCGACGCTGGCCTCAAGTCGACCTCAATCAGAGTCCACCTCTGTGCCATCACTGCGTTTCATGAGCCTATTCTTGGAAAACCCCTCACGGCTCATCCTCTGGTTTCCCGGTTCATGACAGGCCTCTTCAATATCAAACCACCTCTTCAGCCTCCCCCCGTCGTCTGGGACCTCAATGTGGTTTTGTCAGCCCTCATGAAACCTCCTTTTGAGCCTCTTGCTACTACCTCGCTCAAACTTCTCACATGGAAGGTGCTTTTCCTCATTGCCATCACCTCTGCCAGGAGGGTTAGTGAGCTACATGCACTGGTCGCCGATCCACCGTTCACTGTTTTTCACCATGACAAGGTGGTTCTGCGTACCCATCCTAAATTCCTTCCTAAGGTGGTTTCAGCCTTTCACCTCAACCAGTCCATCGTACTGCCTGTCTTCTTCCCAAAACCCCATTCTCATCCTGGGGAACAGGCTCTTCACACGCTGGATTGTAAGCGTGCCCTGGCGTACTACCTTGACCGTACCAGGGCTCACCGCTCCTCTCCTCAACTCTTTCTGACCTTCGATCCTAACCGTCTGGGTCACCCTGTATCTAAACGGACGCTGTCCAATTGGCTTGCTGCCTGTATTGCGTTCTGTTATGCTCGGGCTGGCCTGTCGCTGGAAGGAGCTGTCACGGCCCACAGGGTCCGAGCTATGGCTGCTTCTGTAGCTTTCCTCCGCTCTACGCCTATTGAGGAAATCTGCAAGGCGGCCACTTGGTCTTCAGTTCACACATTCACTACTCACTACTGCCTGGATGCCTTCTCCAGGCGGGATGGACACTTCGGCCAATCTGTGTTACAAAATTTATTTTCCTAATGGCCAACCATCCCCCCTCCCTTTCTGTTAGCTTGGAGGTCACCCATACGTTAAGAATATGCTGCCTGCTTGTCCTGGGATAAAGCACAGTTACTTACCGTAACAGGTGTTATCCAGGGACAGCAGGCAGATATTCTTACGACCCACCCACCTCCCCGGGTTGGCTTCTTAGCTGGCTTATCTTAACTGGAGACCACGCACTCCTCCGTCGGGCGGGAAGGCACCAGCGCATGCGCGGTGCGGCCAACTAGAACTTTCTAGTTAAAAAGGTCCGTACCGGGGCTCCGTCGGTGACGTCACCCATACGTTAAGAATATCTGCCTGCTGTCCCTGGATAACACCTGTTACGGTAAGTAACTGTGCTTTTTGTTTGTTTGTTTTTACTTGAATTCTTGTCTGCTGTTTGAATTTGTTGCTGTATGGTTTGTTTCTTAATAAAAAACAGATTTCAACTAAAAGGTAAATACAATTTGCAACAAAAATAATTGGAGATTTAAACCACCCTAGTATTTGGGTTAGTGTCAAATTAAGACATGCTGAGAAGGTTAAATTTCTAGATGCCACAAACCACTGCTTCAAGTAATAGCTGGTCAAGAACTGATGAGTAGGGGGCTATTTAAAAAAAATAAATCTAGTCCTCCCTGGAACACAGGGCCTGGTACAAGGATTAATAATGAGGCTGTGTGGCATTAATGATGATAACATTCACATTTGATTTAATCACCGGAGGGAGGACAATAAGGAAAATCACTGCAGTAGTATTTGCATTTAAAATGGGAAGCACTGGTAA